>NC_136059.1:758897765-759497765 GCF_964261635.1 Lissotriton helveticus | reverse complement strand
GCCAGGGTCGAGCCCATACCAACGAATAATGTAAACTTCAGAGATGACGCTCCAACTACATCTCAAAATTCCAAATGGCAGCAGACTTCCACATCGTCCGGTTCAGATCCTCTCAAGAAATTATCAAGGAAAAATAAGAAAAAATAAAAAAAACTGAACAAGTCGATCAAAAATAAATCCATACGGGAATGGCTGCAGCCCAGTCGCCAGTCGCAAGGTCATATAGAGCCACCGGAAACGACAGAGCTAGAAGCTTTCCCCTTAATAACAGATTGCACGCTCCCAAAGCACGAAGACCTCCACTCATCTAACCCAATAACAAACCAAGGGCTGACTGGCTCCCTGGTGGCGCCCCGACCAGCCCCATTAGTATCAACCACAAACCCTGCAAATGACCCACAAAATTTAAACGCCGTGGAAGCGACCCAACCTTGCAGCACCGAACACAAAGCGCGATCAAATCATTCCTTAGCCGCCGTTTCATCAACATCTACGCAGGTTGCGCTTCAATTGTCACGGGCAGTCTTAGATACAAAGGGCATTGAAAACACTTGGATTAACAATGGGCTTACCAGATTTCCATTCACGATGGCCCCTGATCGAGCTACCGTGGCAATAAGGCACACAGATGCCCCCTTAGCTGGCCTCTCACAGCCAACAGAAATTGGCGCCCAGGCCGCGGACTTCGTTGTTGACTTAAATCATCCCCAATCGCAGGACCGGGAAATATGGCTATACCCAGAATATGTCTCGCAGGGGAGGTGGGACATTCTTAATCATAGCAACCTTCTGTTCCTTTGTGCAAACATTCCAGGGCTGGAGGGAATAAAAACTTCAGACATCGAAACCATCTCCTTCCTACCGCCAGACGAGGATGAGATAAACGAAACCACGGAGGTAACCTTCACGAGCTCGGCCATGGCAGAGGCCTTAAAAAGCCAGCACAAGCTACTGGAAAGCTGGGGTATAAGGATAAAACCCAAGATATCACAAAAATATCCTCTGATCTTAAAAACACACTCTGCATACATCTCGATGGGAAATATGGCCCAACCAGCTGGAGAGCTCCCATGCCTGTATGCGCTCCACAAGGATGCCCCAGAATTGGTTCCTACATTCAGGGGCACAAAGGTGGCACAATCTCTGGTCACCCTATTAGAACACCAATTAAGATCACTAGGGACTTAATCCAGGGGACACGTAAATGCGCAACATTGGGTCCCGCGAATAAAGACTGGTCCTGGATCTCGCTTGCTTTAAACTCCAGGACCTAATGGTTCGCGCTTTAACACCTGGGGCCACTTTCCGCGACGCATGAAAAACACAGACTTAAAACCCGCTGAGAAGGCATGGTCCCCGGTGAGACTGAAAGTCATGTCTTGGAATGTTGCCGGCCTTAGGCGGTTGCTCCTCAACCAAAACGCGCTGTCATTTATGGAGGAAGCAGACATAATCTGTATACAAGAGACTTGGCAAATCGATCCGCTCTCCCTGAGAGGTTATGCTGAGTACGGAAAACCAGCAAAAAAGACTAACATCTTCGGTAGACCCTCAGGAGGGATATGTGTCTATATTAAACACGCACTAAATTTGGAATTTGCAGAAATCTCTAACTTACCGGATTTCCTCCAGGCAGGCATTTTGAAAGGCTGTCGCCTGGCAAACAGTAACCTTTCAATATTGTTAATTAATCTTTACCGCAATCCGCATGGGCCTTCAAAAAACCCGGCCATGTTGGTACATCACATTTGAGTGTTTACTGTTCCAATTCGCGGCACTTGAATGTATAATTCTTGGCGATTTTAACACTCATAACATAGGGGTTCTGACCAAACGCAGCCATCAGGTAGGGGCCACTGACGCTCTAAATGATCTATTAAAATCCTATAACCTGACGACGGCCCACTCAGTTCTCTTAAATAACAGACCGGGGCAGACGGTCGGCCCCACATTCAACAACCAAACCACGGTCGATTATATAATATTAAGTGGCAAACTCCAACCTTTGATGTCAAGCTTTTCAGTCCAGCCGCGTAGTGATAGCGATCACGCTGCCTTAACTGTCATCTTGAATCTCACCGCGGACCAACGACACAAGCTTGAATACATCGGAGCGGCTGATGGTGAAGAACTGACTAAGCTGCCCAGAAGGATCAAATGGGAACAAACCACCATAACCAGATTTACTAGCTGGGCAAATCAGTGGACAGGCTGGCCATCGAGTGTACAGAAAAATGGCGCAATAGAAAGCTGGAATGCCACATCAGAGACCCTGGCGGTGGTTCTTCGTGGGAATCAGAATAGTGTGTCGCACAGGTGTCCTCCCCCTAAATACGGTTATAATATAGAAATCAAAAAAAGTGCCAAAGCACTAAACAAGGAATGTAAACGGTTCCACAAAAGCAGGACTGAACAAAATAAGAAGGAATTACAAGAAGCCAAAAAAAGTCATGCAAAAAAGGTGTGGGCCGCAAAGCGAGCCCATTGCGATTCACAATGGTTAATTATATTTGAGTTGCTGAGGCCGGGAAAATCACAGGAGTTCTGGAACTACATATGCAACATGGGACGAGGTCCAAATCATAGAGAAAATGATCTCGAAGCCTCTATCTGGGTCGCCCATGTTAAGGCATTATATACCAATGATGGTCCAGCACACATGCAAAATGTAACACCTATTCCGGGAGTCTACCTTGATTCTACTATCGAGATGATGGCCCCACCAGAAAAATCGTTGATTTCTAAAATCTTAAAAAATATTAGACAAAATGCCTCACCGGGCCCCAATGGGCTACCTGGGCATTTATTTAAGGCAAATATTGACTTTTGGACCAAAAGCCTGACCCATCTGTGCTCCGAATGTTGGCTCCGGGGGGAAGTTCCAGATTCGTGGAGAGGCTCGCTTTTACAGCCTATCCACAAAAAAGGCCCAAAATCGGAACCTGCCAATTACCTCATGATTGCCTTGTTGGATATTGAGGGCAAGGCTTACGCTAGCGCCATCTTGAGGAACCTCGCAGACTGGTCAAGTGCAGCTGGCATTCTTCCATTCTGCCAAACCGGATTCAGACCTGGGTCAGCCACAGTTGATAACTTCATCGCTCTCTCCTATCTGGCGCATCGCGCATGGACAGGCAAAAGCCTTCCCCTCTTCGCCTGCTTCATTGACTACTTGGCGGCATTTGATGGGGTCGACCGAGCAATCCTGTGGCATAAGCTGGTCCAATGGAACATCAATCCGGGGCTGCTAAGAGCGATACAGTCCCTGTATCAAAAAACTTGGGTGCGTATCAAACTCTCAAGGGACCATGCTTCTGCTAAGATCAACACAGACAGAGGCCTAAAGCAAGGGTGCGTGCTAGCCCCATTACTATTCAACTTATACACGGCGGACATGGAGAGGGCCTTGACTGGCGCCACCCTGGCCACTCCAAAGATCGGCGGGCACAAAATATACTTTATGCAATATGCTGATGACCTGGTCCTTTTGGATTATACGAGAATGGGGCTGCAAAAGGCGTTGACGGCACTTGCCGCATATAACGACAAAAATAGGCTTGTAGCTAATCGATCTAAATCAAAGGTAATCATATTCGGGCATCATCCAAGGAGAAAATCTTTGAAATGGAGGCTAGGTAATCTTTTGCTGGAAAGTACACAGCGCTACATTTACCTGGGCATTTGCTTTCAGGAGTCGGGGCTCCCAAGTGCCCATCTTAAGTCTATCAAGACCAAAGGTAAATCTATCACTTATGCCATCTGTAAGCTGCAAGCCTCCCTACACAGCCCGTCTACTACGGCCATTAACAGAGTGCTTAAAGCCAAGGTCATGCCGGCACTCAACTACTCCCTTCAGGCATTCCTGGGTAAACTGAGCCATGAACTGGAAAAAATTCATTGCAGGGCATACAAGAAACTTTTCTACCTCCCAAGCTGCACTAGTAACACCCTCGGTCGCTTGGAGTTCTCACTCAACCAGCAAAATCTGGAAGAGCTGGCCGCCTTAAGCAAATATTATTTTTTAACGACGGCGGCACAAGAGAACACACTGAAGGCAGTCCTGAAATGTATTTTCAGAGAGCCAGGGAATCCTTGGTCGGCTTCCCTTGAAGTGGCTAAGGCCCATCTCAACCTTGCCATGGACTCCTGGAATCCTGAATATGTTACATACCCCACAATCCAAAACGCGATTAAAAAACAGGTGCGCGCGCGGACACGGGTACTGGATCTGGAGTCCCTGTGGCGAAGAAAAGACCTGCATGAGACCCTGTGTTTCCCGCACATCCTGAACTCACCTAAACAGCATCTTACGCAGGCAGTGGGAAGTGCAGCCCTTTACAAGATCCTGGCCTACAGACTACATCCATTGCCCCTCAAAGAACTTTACCCATGTGGCAGGGCCAGTCCAGGTGCACAGGTGTGTAGGCTCTGCAGCTATAAACGGGAGTCATTGGCACATCTTCTTTTCTGTTGCCCTGCTCTGCGGTTGCCCCGCAGTCTTTATCTTAGGACATTATTTAGACATTTTGGGTCACGCTCTGCAAAGGATGGGATTTTTCACCTCTACACCCTGTCCAGAGTTATGCACATGGCTGCCTTTGGGAAGTTTATCTTTAAAGCACGGGCAATGCTGATGACTGCTACTGGCCAGATCACAGAACCTTCAGCCAGCCCATGAACCTTTTTCTGGCTTCTTTGCATTTTTGGACTAACTACACAACTTGACTTTTGAAATTTCCTTGATTTTAATTTTTGTAACGTGATTACTTTTGTATTTCTGGTTTTATGTAATGGTTTTTAATACAAATATTCATTCACTCCTCCTTCCCTTCCTTTCCTTCCCTACCTAATATAAAATCCCAAAAATTGTTTTTATTCTTCTCTTCAAATGTACCAGCCAATTATTTTGTTATATTTCTGCTGTTACACCTCGTATATGAATTGCTGGTATGTTATATTTTTTATTGCTTGTTTTCAGACACACAAAAAAAGAACATTCATAATGTATCAATTGAGAAACAATGAACATAACCCCCCAATCTATGATGTAGTAGCAAGATTTGGAAGCACTACCAGTGTCTTACAGCACCGTTTATCTAGCTTCTGATAAAAGAAAGTCTAGTTCTTTTTCCAATATGAACAAAGCTAACATGAAAGTTATGAGATAATGGAGCAAAATCAGTTAAGATACTTCAAAACACATTTCGAAATAGTCTTTGACCCTCATCACTGAAGTAAAAATGGAAACTCTTGTGCATCATCAATGTCGCAGAGTAGGGAGGGAGAACTATGCTGCAGGATTTAACAGATGTTTATGCAGCCGAGGTGTCAGATCTTTGTACGTGACAGGGAAATATGGCTGATTATGCGTGTTTACTCTGAAACTATTTTGAATTCAGTGCATTCGTCTTTGCAGTGAAATGTATTCCAAAGCTGATCCTCTAATTGCAAACGATTACTGTCTTTGCACAACAACAACGGAAATAAGTATAACACAGTATAATGTTTAAAATGTTATGTGATCATATTGCTCTGATGTATTTGGAATAGTTATGCTACAACAATATATTATAGCTATTGTACTGAACTAGAAAGGACTTCTAGAATTCACTCAATGTCAGCACAAATAAGATTAGTGTTTTATAGGCACTTGCCCACAATTTTCCCCTTTCATTGTGTGCTCCTTTTCAGCAAAAGCAAGTGGCAGGCAATCACGTAATACTTTATTACTTCTTGTGAAGGGGATACACAACCACGTAAGCAGCTTCAATGAACTTGGTGCTGTCCAGATTCACATGATTGTTGATTAGGTATAAAAACAAACTCAATACACCAGGGTTTTGAATTTGTATGTAAACCTTGTGGGATCCATGTCTCCCTTTATTGTGTTGCATTGCGTTGCAGTTATATAGTGTGTATTACACTTCTTTCTGGGAGTGCTTATTTGGAAGAAGTGTGTGTTTGTCACATTGGCTTTGCCAGTAGTCTTTGCATTTGTGCGCCAGAGTCGTGCTATTACCATGTTTGGTGTCTAATGGAGCAAAAAGAGTGAGAGGTAGTAAACTCAGGCATATAAACTATTGATTGAAAAAGCTTTATTTGAGTTATACACTCATAAAAGCACACACATAAAAATGTATACATTCAAAACTCTTAACATACATTTACAGCATATTACAATTAAAATTCATAATTCACACACATAAAATACTTAACAATAATAGTTAGTGCAAGCTTTCTCAAAAAGTGCTAAAACTCAATGCATGTTGGGAGATAAAGCCCTCCGCCTTATGGACCATGCCCACCCCAGGTATTTTGCTGTTCCTAATACAATGGACATTTCGGTGGAGGTACAAATAATTCTCAACCCCTCAACACCACTTAGTACCCCAAGATTTCTACAAACAGGTGCCAGCCAGGATTTTCTTGGGTTTACGTAGGCCTCACACAAAAATAAGAAATGTGCAATACTTTCGTTGGTGGCACCACATGTCGGGCAACACGAACTACCACTAGTTCTCCAACTAGACGTCAATGACCTCAGGGGGAGGGAACCTGCCCTTAACTGGAAAAATAATTTCCTATCTAACGGAACAGTTATAGTGTCCCAATACTGTTCTAGGGCAGGTCTCGTTTTAATTTCCATAAATCTACCCCCCATAGATTCTGAGTTTACGCTCCTCCAGAGCTTCTGTTCAATATAATCCCAATATATGGCCTTTATAATATTTTTACTAGGGAATACTTCCCCGAGGGGATTTTCCCAGAGATTGGAGAGACCGAGCTCAGCGAGAACGTCCCTGAGCATCTTCAGCCATGTAATTTTGTGGAAGACATCTGATTTAACTAGGGCTAGGAACCCCTCAGCATAGTGTCTAATTTCTGGGGTCGTCCAAAGCCGTCTCCAGTAGAGGATAGGCCTTAGTCGAGCACGATCGCTAACCAATCTCCTTCCTAGATCCAGACCAAGTGGTATTAGTGGGGTGCTTTGGGGGAGACTTGTTATTCCTCTCAGAAACCTGTTCTCGGATCTTTGAAGGGTATTGAGCTTCTCAAAGCCCCAAACTTCAGCCCCATAAAGGGCTGCACCCAAGGCTTTTGCATCGTAGACCATGAGGACCGGTTTTATAGGCCTAGTTTTGGATTTTACTTGTTCTACCCGAAGTGCTCCTGAAATCTGCTGGTGTTTCAGTACCGCCTTCTCAATATGTCTTGACCAACCAAATTTACTCGATATCTCCACCCCTAGGTACGTAAAAACATTTACTAACTCCAGTTTGGTGTTATTCAGGGATACCCTTGGTTGGGATTGTCGCCTTTGTCCGAAAACCATCAGCTTTGTTTTACTTACATTAACTTCGAGACCTTGTTCTTTGCAAAACATATCAAATATGTTCAAGGCTCGCTGGAGTCCTGCCGGGGTTTTGGACACAATCAGGGTGTCGTCAGCGAACATCAGGATCGGAACCCTGATGCCCGCTAGCGAAGGTGCGTATACCCTTGCATCCAACATCCTATCCGCTATACCGTTAATGAACAAGGAGAACAGCAGGGGTGCCATGGCACATCCCTGCCGTACCCCCCGATCGACTGGGAAATTAGTGGTAGATTCCCCGTTCCTCCCCCACTGGATTTTGGCAAAGTTGCTTTCGTGAAGACGCATTATTAATGTAAGCAACTCAAGTGGGACCCCTATCTTACTCAGGACTACCCACAGCTTACTCCTAGGCACCAAGTCGAAGGCAGCCCTCAAGTCTACAAATGCTACATAAAGGCTGCCTTCGCCAAGGAGTACAGTCCCCCACCTTAGCATGGTAAATCGAAATATTTGATCTACCGTGCTGGTTGCCCGCCTAAATCCTACCTGGTAGGGGGATAGAGCATTATTCTCATCTACCCAAGCCATAAGTTTGTTGACCACCATCTTCCCCACCACTTTTTGGATAGTGGCCAGCAAACTTATCGGTCTATAATTTGCCGGGAGTGACCGATCGCCTTTCTTAAAGATCGGTATAATTATTGCCCCCTTCCATATTTCTGGGATTTAAGCCCCTTTGGCGAGGGCATTTCCCAGTACGGTCACATACCTTGCCCACCGAGCCTTATTGTGTTTAAATATATCTGAGGGAATTCCATCTAACCCCGGAGCTTTCCCCCCTTGCAGTGTTGAAATTACAAGTTCAGCTTCTTTATTTGAGAATAAATCTCCCTTGCAAAATACCACTGGGATAGGTTCTATGGCCATTGTGTCCCTATTCTCTGCATACTGGGGTTTAAAATACTCGACCCATAATGCCTCATTAACATTGTTGTCTGGGTTGTTGGGGGTACCACCTCTGCCCCATTTCACGATTTTCCAAAAAAGTCTGGAATCTCTTAACCCAGAAGCCTCGAGTAACTCCTCCCAATGCTCCTCATCCCACTGTTTCTTAGCCTTACGGATGTTATCATTGTATTGTTTCCTGGCAATACTAATCAAAGCCTTATCTCTGCTTTTAATTGCCCTACCCAACTCCAATCTGGTTAACCTGCACTGCTTATTAAACCACCTCGCCAATTTGATAGGTGCTTTTCTATTTGCCTTAACTAATTTAATAAAATGCGGTTTTATCAGGGAAAAGAATGTGTCGTGTATGTCTGTTATTAAGGAGGAACCCGGTGTTACAGGATTTACTGTTTCTATGGCGGCGATAGCATTATCCACCTCCAAGTTAATGTGATCCAAGGAGGCCAGATTGGCCAGCACATTTGGCCATTTCACCCTTTTTGAGTCATTAGCCATGACAGGTACGATCTCACTACATGACTCTGGGTTGTCAGGCGCGGCCCTCCACCATGAATGGGTAACGCAAAGGGGATTATGATCGCTTTCTAATCTACCCTTAATTTCCATATCGCCCACGCCACACCATAACTCGAGACTACAGATGACATAGTCAATCCTACTTTTATTGTGGCCATTATCGAATGTGCAATTTCCTCCTTGGTCGCTCTTTGTCCTGCCATTAAGGGCCCTCAGACCATATTCCAAACATAACGCATTCAACAACAGTATATCTTTTGGCCACCGCTTCACTGGTTTAGGTTTGGGACACCCCATTGAGCATCTTCCTCCTGTCCTATCGGATGTTCCGTGTTTTCTAGAGGCTCAAATGTCCTGTTGAGGTCACCAGCCACAACCACTCTATTTCCCAGTGACTGTGATTCTAGGAAGGTGGATAGAGCTTCTAGGGTAGGGGAGTTCCCAACACATGTACCCCTAGCATAAATATTATAAATATCTATCACACCCCCCTTTCCTAGTGATAACCTTAATAATTGTATATCCTTACAGCCTAGGTCAATCGCTTTTATTTTAACTTTTGAACTTTGCTTGATCCAGACTGTTAGACCTCCCATAGGTCTGCCCCTAGGGCCTCTACTCGCTGGTATGCAAAAATTTAAATAACCTGGGAGGTAGATTGGATCACAAGCCCACGTCTCTTGAAATAGGCACATTTCAAACCCATTAACAAAATCTATCCAGTGTTGTGACAACAGTCTAGTGAAACAAACCTCCCCATGGTGTCGCCTTTACAGATCCCCCTTTCGATAACTAGCATAGCCGGTGAATTGGTCAAGCTCTCGCAATCACCGCCCTCTCCTGGAACAATATCTGCACAGTTAACATCTTTACCATCATTTATACCAATACTTAATGGAAGTCTGAGTTCACCCCCCCAATCTTCCAAACATGCCATAGTGCCCCCCCTCATATTTCCACTTTCCCTGTTAGTAACCACTTCATCTAAATTGCACATTACATCCCCATTAGTTGCCAGTGTTGCCTCCAGGATACTTCCCCTGGCCATATTTTCCCCAAAATCAATGTGTTCAACTGGTTTCCGTCAACATCCCCACCTCATATACCCTAGCCCATTATAGGAGTTATATACCTGTTTATAACAGTCATTTGGTCGTGGGATAGGGGCAGAAAAAGGGCTAGCCTCTGCCCAGGGAGAGAGACTAGTTCTCAATGGCTCATTACTCCCCCCAAAATAAGTGGCCACCGGTCTTGGATAAAAGAAGGTAAGATCCACAACACCAATCCCACCAATACTAATATTCCAACCCGGTCTCGTAATTAACCCTACTACCCTTGGGTCTTGGAAGTTGATTATAATACATTCGCCCCCCTGTTTTTTCAAGGTATTCCCTATCCAATTGACCCTTCTAACCCCAATAATCAGACCATCCACTCCCCCTGGCAAAGGTCTATTGACCCGTAGCCAATGCATGGCTTTGTTTTTTAGCATGTCATAGGTTTCTCTTTGACCTTCCAATAAGGGTGGAACATTGGTAAGAATAGCCACATAGGGGTAGGAATCCGGGGTGAGTTGTACCAGGGGTATCCTAGTCGGAAGTTTAGTCACATGTGATATTGGTTGGCAACGTTCTGGGACAACAAGGCACCGTGGGGCAACATTTTCCAATGCTGTAGTAGCATTATTTCCATCAGCTATGGTATTTCCATCCCTTGCAGGACCACCCCTACTTACTATCTGGGAGGCAAGCGGCACATTTGTTCCAACACCATTATTACAGTGGGTTTTATCATTACCTGACAATGTGCCATGTCTTATTTCCAAAGTAGTTGGCAAGGGTGGAATATTTTTATTAGCAGTAGTGGCAGAGTTTTTTGGACTGTCCTTTCTACCTTTAGCTGCAGTGCTATGGGGCTTACTTTTCCCGCAATTGCTATTACTTACAGTAACCGATGGGTCAGCGATAGTCTTACTACTCTGCCCGTTACTCCGCTGAGTAGATGCACTACTCGCGATTGGAGGTTGTGAATCAACCAACGTGGCACCTGCATCTCGCTCGACTATCTGTTGGTTTTTCCCATTCTCTCCCATTTTATTGCAAGACTTAATTAAAGATTTTATGGAAAAAAAATTATCTAAGCTAGCCTGCTCTAGGTGGTCCAGTTGTTCTGCTAGCTTTTTAAGTCTAAACTCAAAGGGGTTTAAGAGGGAACGTATTAATTTTTCCAACTCCAAAAGAAATTCAGGGTTAGATATTGGTGGCCCAGGGGATGCTATAGTAATAGGATCTATACCTGATGATACTGGTGTCGTAGGAGACACCAATATTATGGTGTCTACACCTACTGGGACAGCTTCTCCCTCTCCCGTTGTTAATCCAGTAGAATTCTCTACAGGGACATGGCTTGGGGGTGTTTTAGTGCCCAACTTCCTATACTTCCTTGCGGGTTTTGGGGCTTGACATTTTTTGACAGTTGCACCCCTTTTCCTTTTTGGACAGGGTTTGGATTTTATAGCTTGTGCTTGGACACAGGGTTTTAGTGTTGCATTTTGCCCATTAGATGATTGGCTGGAAGCATTTGAGTGCTCTGCGGGCACAGTAGTAGCTACTATGTCTAAGGGGAAAGTACCCAGTGACTCATTAGATAAAGATAAATCGTGCGAAATATCATGTGTAGCTGGTAGTACAATGGATGATAACGGGGTAACCAATGAAGGGAAACTTTGGCCTTGGTGTTTCTCGAGAGGGGTTTTCATAAGCTCTATCGACAGCCTACGCCCAGCACGTCTTTCTGCCAAGGCGATCTCCCTATCAATATCCTGAGGCAGCCGTTTGAAATAAGTATCTAGGGGGCCCATGACGGCCGTCTCCACCTCACCCATAGAAGGCAGCAGGGTGGAAGTGCTTGTAGAACAAGCCATATATCAAACCCCCCTACTACCTAACGATATACTAACAGATCAGGGTACAATTGCTAGACAAATGGTTTTCGGCAATACCAGAACTGTAAATGTTAGTGGGGTGTCCCAGCCCAGCCACCTTCGGCCACTGACGGCCACAGACGGTCCCGCCCTTGTCCCGGGCTTCTCCCGGCGCTCCCGCGCGCTTCCGCACAGTGGTAATGGCAGTGCCTATTTATATATCTATACAAGAAGGGGAGGAGCTGACAGGGAGAGCGGCCCAGGTGTTCTAGATTGGGTCTGGCAAGCGCTCCTGGGAACGGTAGTCCCTGCCCAGCGCCTGCTCTCGCTCGCAGCCCCGCCTGTCACTCGCCTTCAGTGGGACACAGTCCGAGTTCCTGACAATCCGGTGAGCACCCCACACGAAGCGGGACCCGCGGAGCGGGTTCCGCGAGAGGTAGGAGGGGTTAAGAAAAGATAAAAAAGGCTCCGTCCAAAGCGCTGCTGTGAGTTCCAGTGATAGCGTCCCAAGTTGATCCACAAACGCAAGAGTCTTAAGCGCAGGGGAAGGGGAGGAGCTGACAGGGAGAGCGGCCCAGGTGTTCTAGATTGGGTCTGGCAAGCGCTCCTGGGAACGGTAGTCCCTGCCCAGCGCCTGCTCTCGCTCGCAGCCCCGCCTGTCACTCGCCTTCAGTGGGACACAGTCCGAGTTCCTGACAATCCGGTGAGCACCCCACACGAAGCGGGACCCGCGGAGCGGGTTCCGCGAGAGGTAGGAGGGTTAAGAAAAGATAAAAAAGGCTCCGTCCAAAGCGCTGCTGTGAGTTCCAGTGATAGCGTCCCAAATTGATCCACATCAGCATATAAACTACTAGCACATAGGTGAAGCAAATGCATGTATTTTGGCCTATATAGGAAGAACTTTGGTATTACATTTGTTTCAGGCTGTGTGTATGGTATTGATCAAAATGTGTGTATGGGATTACGCAAGGAGTGGGGCTTAGGGGAGTGACATAGAAATGCATGGGATTGTGCCTACCGGCCTTAGGGTGATTGGTTCCAGTTTCATGCCACTTCATTGGAAGTTCTATGTTGTCATTTTCTGTTAGTAACAGGAGGTGCTATGGTGTTTCTAGCTGCAGAGCCATCTTGGAAAGATGTCTTCTTGAACTCCAGGTGATCTCCAATATTGCTTTCTTTGCCTGAAAACAGTTCCAGCGCGTTGCTGCTTATAAGGAGAAGAAGGTTCAACTGACGCATTTCATATTATATGGAGGGATGATCAGCTGTGGTGCCAGTCTAGAGTGCAGGTATATCTTCTGTGCATGTCTTTGCAGCTTTACTTAAAGACTGGGCTTTTTTTGTGGATGGCTTGGTGGGTAATGCAGATAGTTTTGACATCTGAGGATCTGGTAAAAGTTTTGTTGGCGAGACTTAATTACATGTATGGACTGATGAAAGTTTCCTTATCAAACTATTCTGGATTCACTGCAGGAATCACAACGGAAACAGGGATTAGCCACAGACAGAGTCATTACCTAGTCAAGACCTCATGAGACAATGACCATTGACAAAGCACAAATAAGGTCATCCTCTTTGACATCATACAAATTCAGTGTCCAGTGGAAGCCGACACTGACCTATCATAATACACACTTGAACCTCATGCTGCCACACATGTTACACACATGATTCATACATGTCTCAGATATTATCAATGCAAGGGCTCAGTTATGGCTGCCTGAGTTGACCTTTTACAAGATGGAGCCATAGGCTATGTCTCCATAGCGGTAGATTTAAAGAAGCCTGTATCATAACTAGAAAATCAGGTGCCATCAAATTCTGCCTCCACATAGCCAGGGTAGAGAGGACAGCAGACATCCTCCCAGGAGAGGTACATATGGACCGACCTGTGACATCATCCCATCATAGATGTCAACACAAAGAACATGCTGACACGCAGGTTTGTCAAACGCACGGGGATAAATAGCAAAAACATCCAAGACTAGGGCGGCACTGATTTGTATGGCTATGGAGAGTCATTAGACTCCATCATCCGGCAAATATGCAAGTCAACGGGTTGCAATCATTAAACACTATTTAATGATGCATATACACTATGAGTAATGGTTATGAATAAATGGTGTTAAAAGATTAATCCCATCTATTTCTTTCATATGTTACAAAATCAAATGTATCTAAATAGATAAAATGATTATAAAACAAAATTCTTGTGAGATGGTTTTGACAAATTTAGAGAGAAGTATATTTCACTTCTTAATGCCTTTATTTGCTCACACATCTTCGGGACAAAATAATTTACATAAGAAGCATGAATAAATCAAATGCATGGCTCTAATTACGAGTTAAGGGTTAATTTTGAAACCTGTGCGAATGTTTGCAAAAGGATTGAAATTACAAGTTGTGGAACGATTGTCACACCCTCACAATTTTCACCTTGATAAATTGTGGCAGGTCTAACCTGCTGGATTTTCTTGGTGAAAATGCATGGAAAAAAGGCAAAACATAGGGAATTTAGGGGCATATTATCAAGGGCCTCTTTGCCGCTTTTTTGGCTTTAAAAGCCAAAATAGTGGCGAAAATGACATCGCCCTATCTACAAGGGGATGCTAACATGCATTAGCGCATGTTAGCACCCGTTTTCCTGACACCTTGCTTTCCATCTCTAATGAGATGCAAAGTGGGAGTCCCTGGGCAGTACTCCTTGTAAATTATGGCTGATGTGCACATATGTAGAAGGAGGCCCACGCATGTTTGCAGACGTTAGTTTTTTGCGAAAACTGCGTTTTTTGCCAAAAACTACCGTCTGCAAAAATGATGACTTAGGTATACTTACCAGTGGGAGTGGATTATGCTGATACGACTGATACGACCACAGGGTCGTATCAGCAAGGATATCGCCATTTTCTATGGAACATCGCTGTAAAACCAGCGATGTTCCATGGAAACCACAGCTATCGCTGGTATAATTATCGCCATTGCCTTCTGCGTTGTTGATACAGCTAGCATGGCGATAATTAACAGCTATAGCCGGCAATAACATTTTTCACGCTGAATGTGGCCAGCGATAATTATCGCTGCCGCTTGTTGATATGCCCCATAGTGAGTTAAAAACAAATTTTACATGTTTTGAATCATTTTACATGTAAATGCTCGGAATAGGAGGTATTGACCACACTAGGCTAATAAATCACCCTTGGGTAATGGTACATATCCCACCCTATTCTGAAAAACTCATTATGAGTGTCTTATGTATTCTCTCTAGATCTTTGAATAACACCTACATTGTTTGTACTGCATCCATGTTTTAGAAATGTAAAGGAATTTGTGTATTAGCATCTACATTCAATTTTAATAAAGGACATACATTTGATACAGCTCATCTATAATTGCATCTGTTATTTCAATTTTTAGGTTGGAAATACATTTCGTTTTTATTTGGTGTTAATTATTAATATATGTTTTACTATTGTTTCCCCTATCGCAATGATCAAAAAATCTCAGAAAATACTTTTTTGAATATGCATAATAATATCTTGAGCCTGGTACCTAAAAGCAAATCAATAAAACATTCTCAGTATGGGTCCACGATCTTGCCACTCCTGGGTAGGGCTACCCCTTCTTTTTGATTTCCTATAATTCTATTTCACAACTTAGCCCTTCCCCTATAATATGTGGAATTGATCCGCTAGTGCTACACACTGATGTCTGTCGCCTCTGTTACTCCCACAGAAGCTGACAATATTTGGATCTGCTTTGCTAGGGAGCAAATGATCTCAACGACTTTTGGATCAAGTTCCAGGAGATCAAATACTGAGCTCAACTGTTAAAAGGGCGTAATGGCATCAATAAATCTAGGAACTGCATAAATAGCTTAGGGTGTGGCAGTGGAATAGGTCAGGCCTTGCCTTTCTTTCATGCAAGGGCACAACTCAGCCCTCTGATACGAAACATCAGCTGTGCTCCTGCCCTCTCAGAGGCACTGCAGGGTGGCACAGAGGAGCAAAGTGGTTGCTCCTTCTTTCTGGTCCACAAGTTTTAGATTTGACTCAAAGCATGCCACGGTTTACAACATCATAATAGTTTAATTTCGCCTATGAGATAGCTTTTGTCTGTCTTTAGACAACAAATTATTGTGGACCACAGTTCCTCAAGTGAGATGAAAAAGGTGAAGGGTCTCTAAATGTGGCGATGCCTAAATAATTAAAATCATGTGAACTGCAATACTGTGCTTTACACTGCATGCCGCCTAACCAACATTTAGGTGCCTCTGTGAGTTTTCTGCTGTTGCCTCTAGACATATTACACAACAACAAACATACCTTCAAACAAGCCAGACCTAATGGCCTTTTGAATGCTTGCTAGAAATTTGACATAAATGAGTCACAGCAATGATTTTGTAGTAAATAATTAGAATTGGTAATTACAAATCATACATATGTGACCATCACTCTGTACTCACAGGGGAGAGTCCAAGGACTGGTTGAGCATGTAATCTGAAGACTTTTATGGCTCACTAACTCATACTGCTTCCAACTTCTGTGCCCCACTATAAATACCCCCGAACCAGAACTTACCCATACATCTAAATGTGACACAGATCACATGTACCATACAAACATTGGGAAACTCAACTGATCAGCCTATTAGAGCCAAGTCAACTTGCTTTTGCCTACAAAATAGCATAGCACTACAGCAGAGAGAGTTTACAAATGTTAACAAATTCAAAGTCTTCCTTACAAAAAATATGCGATGTATATATAGTAATTTATTGCTAAAACCCTTAGCAAAGTCAATAGATATCACAGTTAAGACCTAATGGCTTTCCCAACCATGTACCAACTTACAGTCACCATTCAAGTCATGGTGGCTTTGAACAGGAAACATTCAGAAATAGCGCCCACTCTTAAGGATCAATCAATCAATCAATCAGTGACACTTATAAAGCGCGCTACATACCCGTAGGGTCTCAAGGCGCTGGGGGGGGGGGGGGTGCCGCTACTGCTCGAACAGCCAGGTCTTCAGCTTCTTCCTGAAGGAGAGGTGGTCTTGGGTCAGGCGCAGGTCGGTCGGGAGGGAGTTCCAGGTCTTGGCGGCCAGGTGGGAGAAGGACCTTCCTCCTGTAGTCGCTCTTCGGATGCTGGGGACGGCGGCGAGGGCGTGGTTGGCTGATCGGAGGTGGCGTTTGGGAGCGTAGAAGTTGTCTCGGCTGTTGAGGTAGCTCGGGCCTTGGTTGTGTAGGGCTTTGTGTGCGTGGGTGAGGAGGCGGAAGGTGATTCTTTTGTTGACGGGGAGCCAGTGAAGGTCTCTCAGATGTCCGGAGATGTGGCTGGTTCGTGGGATGTCGAGGATGAGTCTGGCTGAGGCGATCTGCCTTTTTTGCTCAAAATGACAATTATTTTTGATTTTAGGAAACCAATCCAAACCTTTGGCTTTTTATTTCTGAAAAACAATAAAAATGCCACCAGTCAGCATTGCGTTTTTGTCAAGAATGCTCCTACTGTGTGGATAAAGGCCCTTTCAGTCATCTTTTCCGGCCAGAGTGGTGGGGCAGTTTAAGTATGACTGGCAGATGTCTGCTAGAGCAGTAGAAGGGAGCTACCAGCTGAACATGTCATCTGGCAATAGACGCATCAAACTTTAAACAAGGCTGTTAGTAACCAGTCTGTTTGAACACTTTGCTTTGAATATATTACTTTGCTAATGTTGAACGATTATACACGAAATCATGTTTAGTGTCTAACTACTTTTTTGTTTTTTGGGGCACACATTTGTTATTTTACTCGTGTACTGAATTACACAGAATTTAATCTAATACTTCACGTTATTACTTCATATGACATGAAATTGGAATCTTCTGAGACCTTAATTGCGGCTGGGAAGTTCATCACAAGTGTTGTGACACAGGGGTCAGACTCTAGGTATTTATTTATATATTTTGTATAGTCTACCAGTGATGCACGTTTGACTTTGACTGTTTTCTCTATCATAATTAAAGCACATGGGGTTTAAATTTGTACTGTACTTGTATTCACAATCATAACCGCAACAGTGTGAGGGGCGTGGCTAGCAAGCCAGCATGGCGGATGGAGACTGCTAGAGCTCCGGTGCCGCCGGGAGTAAAACGATCCTGAACACCGTTTCGGGGGGCCGCCCTGTGCCACCAAGGATTGGATCCTGCTCCTACGGCGCCCTGCTCGCCTCGACGAAGTTTTTGAGGCCCTGGGAGTCACGAGTGCCCGACAAACCGACGGAGGGAGTTGGGGCCTGGACCCACACCGTGAGCCGGGGACTCGAGTGCGGTCTGCGCCCGAGACGCGGGGACGCCGCCTGCCGAACCGCCAAAGGACTGCCTGGACATCACTGCCTGGGGTGCGGCCTGGCTGCTGGCGGGGCCGAGGGGGTGAGCACACATCTTCCGGGACCCCCCTCCCCGCTCCCCCCTTCGGCGACCGCTTGCGGCGTGATTTCAGGAGGCCTGAAGGAGCTGAGCTGACACACGTGGAGGTGCTCTGCCTGCGGGGCCCCGGACCTGCACGGCGCCGACGGCCCGGGTGGGAACCCAGAAGACTGCCACCGAGGGAAGTGGGCGCGGAGGCACTGAGAACGGCGCCGCACTGACTCCATCTGCCCTCTCTTTGGTCTCTTCCCCCCCCTCTTCCTCTGAGGATATTACAGTCGCCGGTGGGCCGGATCGGAGACGCAGTGCCGGAATCGCTGAATCGGACCGAGACGGTGGACACGGTGCAGGACCACCGCCATTACCCTGGGTAAGGAGAGGGGACTGAACGGAGGGGCTTTGCCAGTCTGGACCCGCGCCGCGCTGGAGGGCTGGGATGGCGGCCGGCTGGCGCCGAAAATAGAAGGGGAGTGAGAGCGGACCCCGGGAGTCGCCTGCAAGCGCGAAGAAGGTCACTGTCGTCCCCCCGGGTGGGGGCTGTAACAAGGCCCTCCCCGGTGATTGTGAAGCGGCGGCCCTGCCTATCCGGCCCGTGCGCTGGCCCCTGCCGCCTCCACAGCGAAGGGCGGACGCGACTGCGGCCTGCGTCTTCACGTCTGGTAGTGCCACACCGACGACCTCTGTGAAGCTGCCTGTCTGCTGCAATCTGGAGAGTCTAAGGGAGGTGACGGACGCCCGAGTAGACGAGACTCGAGTGGTGGTTGGAAACTGCCCTGCAGCAGTCACCATGGGGCAAAAGGGCGCAAAGGCGACGGATGGCAAAGATGGAACAACTGCGGGATCTATTCCTGATGCGACCCTGGGTGGCTCCACACCTCTGACATTGCCCTCCACCCTCTCAGGAGACCACCAGGGAGACAAACTGGACCTGATCCTTAAGGAAATTAGAGATTCTAGGGCTGCGATGGAGGCGCAAATGGGCACCCTTACTACTAAGCTTTCACTGCTTAAAGCCGACCATGCCAAACTGTCGGACAAAGTCAAAGACCAGGGACTGGCGCTGAGGGACCTTACCCCGACGGTGGCGGAACATACAGACTCCATCCAGCAAATCCAGCACCAGGTACAAACTCTTATAGACAGGGTGGAGGATGCAGAAGGAAGCAATAGACGCAACAACATCTGCGTCATTGGTCTGCCGGAACGATGTGAGGGGCCCCACGCAACGGACTTTATGGAGCACTGGTTCCGAGATAATGTTGCTGCAGAAGGACTGTCCCCGTACTTCTGTGTGGAGAGAGCACACAGGATCCCTACGGGCCAGCCGAGCCCGGGCCGGCCACCACGACCCCTGATTGTGAGGATCCTCAACTATCGGGACAAGGACACATTGCTTAGACATGCCCGGTTGAAATCTGTTATAGAATATGAAAACAAACGCATCTCACTCTACCCCGATTACACCAATCTAGTGCAGAAGCAGAGGTCTTCCTACTACGAGATTAAAAAGAGACTCCAGAAAGCCAAACTCCGCTACGCCCTGTTGTTTCCTGCACGCCTCAAAGTGATCCACGACAACAAAACCAACTCCTTCGACAGCCCCACGGACGTGGAAGAGTGGCTGGAAGTGATGGCCATTGAGAGGGACCTGGACCCAACTCAAGGCTCAACGGCCAGCGGATCCAAGGATAGAGCGGACCATGCAAAAAGTGGATCGGGAACACGAGACGCGGAACCGAAAAGGCGTAGGCCTCCTGTCCACAAACAGAAAAAAGGACAAGACAACGCTATTGCGATGGTGGGTTCCTTCAGGGAAGACCGCGGGCAAGTAAATACGGACACCGAAGACAGCACTGTACATTCAGACTCAGAAAACAGTATGGTGCTGTTCCCGACGGTGACACCCAGAGCAGCGGATGGAATTCTGAACACTGCCCTGGAATAATGACTATTGCAGCTGTAATCTGATTCGTCAGGTCAAACTGGTATCCTTTTTCTTTATTGTAACCTTAATGCACGACCGAAATGTGGGGGGGGACGACAGCCCTATAGACGGAGTGCGCAAATGTGTTTATGTACTACCTGATGGCTCCTGAGGTGAACTAGCCTTGTCCACTGTACACTGTCCCTGACGTGCGGACTGTGTGAGGCCCACGCTTTAACCCATTACAGGTCTGCAACACAGAATATGCGGGGGTAAAGGGCCCCCCCCCAAGAGGCGGACAGTAACAATGATTGGTTAAAATATAACCCTCCCGGCGGCGCCGTTGAGCAGGCGGCACAGACTGGCATGGTCCATTGGATATTGCTCAAGCCTAGCAGACCCCCCAAGAGCGTATGCACTGTTAAATGTTTGATTTCGTTTTACAGTTTCATGTTCGGCACAGCAGGGTTCCGAGGCTGCGCCTCCAGAGTTGGGGTTTGGGGTAGGGAGGGAACTGTCTTCCGGCTACCACGGCCGATGTACATACTGCACTGTATAATGTTGCCTCTTTGGACATCTGTATTTGGATATGGCTGAAGAGAAAGGGAAGTATAGGCTGGTTACGTGGAATGTGAGAGGGTTAGGGGCGATACAGAAGCGGCATAGGGTACACGCCTTCTTGATACGCCAGAGAGCACATATCGTATTCCTCCAGGAATCCCACCTGACACAGCCCGAGGTGCACACTTTACGCAAAAAATGGAGGGGAACTGTATATTCCACAACGTACTCTGCCTTTTCCAGGGGAGCCACGATATGGGTACGATATGGTGTCCCCTTCGTAGAGATGGAGAGGAAAGCAGACGAACAAGGGCGATACCTTCTGGTAAAGGGCACACTAGACGGTGTAATGGTAGTCCTGGGTTGTATTTATGCCTCGAACTACAACCAGGACAGATTCCTTTCAACTGTTGGCAGGGCCCTGGCGGGCTGGGTGGACGTCCCATGGATTTTGGGAGGGGACTGGAACATGATATTAGATGTAGGTCTAGATAGATCGCACCCTCCCCTCCAGGCGACAGGGGTTCATAAACTGTCTGACTCATTTGACACATGGCTTCAGGGGTGGGGGTTGGTGGATGTGTGGCGCACACTGTACCCAACACATAAAGAATACTCATACTACTCCCCACTACATAACCTGCACACCCGCCTGGACAGATTCGTTTGCACCAATTCCTTGATGGGGCAGTGTGCGTCCTCGGCCTACCTTACCAAAACGTTTTCGGACAACAGACCGCTAACGCTTGATCTACACTGGGGCAGGATTCCCTCACCGGTACCCACCTGGAGGCTCAATCCCTCATTGCTTGAAGATGGCCCGTTTCGTGCTCACCTTGGGGACACGTTAACCGGCTACTTCAGAGAAAACTGGGACTCTGCGTCCTCGAACCTGGTAGTGTGGGATGCCATGAAGGCTGTGGTACGGGGAGCCGCGATTGGCCGGCTGGTGGGCGCCAGACAGGAAGTTCATGGTAGAATTTGTACGGTGGAGGGCCGTCTGAAGGAGCTCGAGACCGCGGTGGGAACGGACCCAGGTCGCAGGGATGACCTACAACTGTGCAATATTGAGCATGCAGAGCTCCTAGAAACCTTAAGGGTTATAGACTATAGGGACTACTTGAGACGACAGCAGGTGGAGGCGGACAGGTCAGGGGCACTGCTTGCTCGTTTGATCAGAGTTACCCCTGAGACTCCAGTAATTACGAGCATCCGGGATGACACGGGCAGACAGGTAAACACGCAGATAGGGATTAACAATGTGTTCAGGACCCACTTAGAGAGATTGTATGCTCCTCCCCCTACTGATAATAGGGATGCCATAGTAGACTTCCTGGATGAGTTGACGATCCCAGCCCTGAACTGGGAGATCCAGACGACCCTGGCCAAACCCATTTCGCAACTGGAAATTAAAATTGCCACCCACACCCTAAACCGGGGCAAGACTCCGGGTATGGATGGCCTACCGGGGGAGTTTTATCAAACTTACTCCGGTACGCTGGCGCCTATCCTGGAAAAAATCTACAAAACTGCTTATGAGGTCGGCCATCTGCCAGCCTCGACTATGCAGGCCTTGGTCATCTCCATCCCGAAGCCCGGCAGATACGCCCTAGATGTGGGTAATTATCGGCCTCTGTCTAGTATAAAATCCTTAGCCTTAGCCATGCGAATACAAGCCCACCTCCCTGGCCTGATCCACACTGATCAATGTGGCGTCCTCCCGGAGAGAAGCACTTCTCAGAATACGAGGCGACTGCACGCCCTCATGTCGACCAACCCCCAGGAGTTACCGCACGCCGGCTGCATAACCCTTGACCTACGTCAAGCATTTGACTCCCTGGCATGGGACTTCATGTTTGAAACCTTGCGCCGCTTCGGCTTCCCAGACGCCCTGATACAATGGATTTGTCTACTATACACGAATCCAACGGCTAGGGCACGCACCGGCAGGCACACTTCGGACAGCTATGACGTCCATAGGGGCACCCGACAGGGATGCCCGCTGTCACCGTTGCTGTTCGTGCTCACACTAGAACCCCTGGCGATTGCACCCCAGACTAGGGCAGCGGAGGCGGGCATTCTGGTTGGAGATACTCATAACCTGATCTCCATATACGCCAACGATATAATGCTGTTCCTTCGAAATCTGCAGGATGACCACACAAACCTAGCGACTATCTTTACACGGTTCAAAAGAATCTCTGGCCTGGCTGTAAACCCCGGAAAATCACGGGGTTTCTTTTTCGAGACGGACAACAGCCTGCCCATATACAGTTTGGCACCCACGAGATCCAGGTAGCTCCATCTACATTTAAATACCTCGGTATTAACGTATACCGGAACCCTGAAGACCAGATTGAGGGCAATGTGCGGAGAACGATCAATGGCCTTCGGAGTAGCGTGACCTTCTGGGCGTCCCTGCCCCTCTCTGTAATGGGCCGGGTGGCGATTTCAAAGATGATCCTTCTTCCCCAAATATTGTACTACTTTGTGAATTTGCCAGTCCTCCTCCCACAACACATATTTACCACACTAAACTCGTTACTAATCAATTTATTTTGGGGATCGGGGAGACGGCGGGTAAGTCTCAAGAAGTTACAGCTGTCCACCAAACAGGGGGGCCTGGGGGTACCTGACCTACGAAGCTACTATTATGCTAGCCTGCTCCAGTGGCTGACAAGATGGGTGGCGGGCAGAAACCTCCACGAGATTGCTTTCACGGCAGACAAACTGGCGCGTGGAGACCTCCATTCCCTTCTGCTGCCTGCGGCCAGGACTCCCAGGGACTGTCACCCCCTACTACTCGTGGCTCTGAAATGTTGGCAGAAAGCACTACAGTACACTGCAGGAACCCCTCCCTATGCAGACAACATCCCCCTAATTGGCCTCCCAACCCCACAGGGGAACCTGTCAAGACGCAGATTGCAACCCTGGACGGATGCCGGGGTAGACAGGGTGGGAGACTTATTTGGTGACGATAACCTATTAGATCATGCCACCTTCGCACAATCCACAGGGGCCCCGCAACGACTGTACTTTCTACACGCCTCGGTGACCCACTATGTAAGACGCACCTGGGCTCCACAACGCACCAAGCCGGACCAACACGAACTGGTCCATCTCCTCCACTATATGGGGACGGGCGGACACTTAGTGAAGTGGCTCTATGTGGGCATTAGAGAACATGCAGCTTTGCCCCTCACCACACTTAGGGAGGCTTGGATTACAGACACAGGCGAGGCAATCACAGACGGGGACTGGAAGATCATCCTTGGACACCCTAGGAGAGTGTCCAGGAACGTTAAATTCAAATTTATACAGGCCATGCTTTTGCACAGGGCATATCTCACTCCCCAAAGACTACATAGGATGTTTCCCAACACCCCCCACAACTGCCCTAGGTGTCGTGAAGAGAATGCTAATATTATTCACATGTTATGGGCGTGGCCGAGAATACGTAATTACTGGGTGACGATCAGAAACACACTATACACTATAACTGTTCTGCAGATCCCTGAGGGTGCATTACCCTGCCTGATAGGTAACAGGAAGAGATCCAAGACCTGTAAGGCACAATTGAAATTTATAGACTTGGCTCTCTTGTTGGCACTCCGAACTCTCACCATGATATGGAAGTCACCCAGGCCCCCTGATGTAGAAGTATGGCGGTTCGACATGCTGAAATGGGGAAAGGCAGAGACTGCGGAGCTGCGTAGGGAGGAAGAGACGGGCCACCGTAAATACCCTATTGCACGGGACTGGGACCGTATGTTAATAGAACTGGAGGATGCCGACCCAGAAATGCCACTGGAAGATACTATTTGAACACACACCCGGTATGTGGAATGGCTGCATGCGCGGCTACCTAGCCTAGATACACCAGTAACCACGCCTATCAAGTGCAGTATCCATCCATGCAAACATAAAGCTGATATATCCACCTTACGGACTATGTACACGGGAATAGCTAGGAGACAGGACGAGGGAGGGGGGAGTTGGGAGGGATGGGATGTAAATGGGCGATACAGAATTCTGCAGCCACGTAATAAATGTTATACTGAAATGTTACTTGGGAAAATTACGAGATATGACGAACATATTGATGCAAGGAATGCTATGCCAAAGTTAAGTTAAAGAAAACGGAAAAGACTGATGATATGTGAGATGATTGAATGTACAATGTAATGCTTGCCACAGTCACGAATAAAGAGTTTTAAAATAAATAAATAAATAAACGCAACAGTGTTTTCTTCAGTCAATTCAAAATGCAATTGTTTATGACACTATTGCGACAACCGACTTGTTCTGTTTAGCATATGACCTGCATAGCCAATATTCTAATAACAAAATGAGCATCACTGTTGTTATGTCATGTGTATTTGTACAGTGCATTATCACTCACAAGGATATCAGTGCGCTGAGAAGGTGTTTGTGCCTTGCCCGGCCCTTGGTCAGATGGATGATTGAAAAGCCAGATCTTTAGCTTCTTGCAGAGTTCAAGAAGAGAGGCGGAGGCTCTGATGTGGAGTAGGAGGTCATTCTATGCTTTAGGAGCGATGCAAGAGGATGTTTGTTCTGCTGATCTAACTCTGTATATGTGTGGCATGTGTGCAAGTAGAGGGTAAACAGAGTGCAGCTGTCATGGATCATTGGTGGAAAGCGATGCAAATGTTCAGGTAAGTGGGGCCTGAGTTTTAGAGTGCCTTGAATGTGTGTGTGTGAAGAGGTTGAATTGAGTGCATTTGTGTATCGAGAGCCAGTGAGCCAGGTGTGGTGTGATGGGAGTTATGTGCGGGAGACTGAGGATGAGTCTGGCTGTTGGTTGAGGGTGAGTCTGGCTGCTGAGTTCTGGGTGGTTTGAAGTCTTCTAGTGAGTTGCTTGGTGATCCCAGCATAGATGGTGTTCTCATAGTCCAACTTGTTGGTGACTAGGGTGTGAGTGATAGTTTTTCTAGTGTTTCTTGGAAGTCATTTGTAGATCTTCCTCAGAATCGTAATGGTGTGGTATCAGAATGCAGTGATGTTATGTTATGTTAATTTGTATTTGTTAAGCGCTTAATACCGGAAGGTCTCTAAGCGCTGTAAGAAGAAGGCGGGGGTACCAGATAAATTAGCAGGATGATTGTGTCCAGGTCTCTGTAAACAAGATGGTCTTTAATTGTTTCCTGAAGGGCAGGAGGCGGCTTTCCGCAAGGAGGTGTCTCGGCAGTTTGTTCCAGAGAGTGGGTATGTAGCTAGAGAAGGCTCGTTCTCCTTTAGTAGCGTAGTTAAAGCGGGGGATTTTTAAGAGGCAGTCCATGGAGGATCTGAGAGAGCGAGTGGGTGTATATTTCTGAAGGCGTTGTTTAATATACACGGGGGCTTGACCGTAAACAGCTTTGTGAGCTATGCAGAGGCCTTTAAATTTAGCTCTTTGTTTGAGCGGAAGCCAGTGAAGGCGTTGAAGGAGGGGTGATGCACACGTATGCCTCGGGAGTTTGTAATCCGCTCACTAAGGAGTCCGGCATTCCAATATAAAGTGAATTGGCATAGTCAAGGCGAGCTAGGATCATGGTGGATACCACTGTTCTCATAGTGGAGAATGAAAGGATGGGAGAGAGTTTCCTCAGGAGTCTGAGTAGGCCGACACAGGTGCCAACCACCATGGAAACTTGGTTGGCCATAGTAAGTTTAGCGTCAATTTTGATTCCCAGACATTTGACTACTGGGACTGGTGCTGATGGCGTTGGCTTGTGCGGTCATATCCAGTTTCGTGTCAATGATTATTCTGATGTTACTGATCTGGTTTCTGTGTATGGGTCCGATTTCTGCCGGCCACCATGCCGTCAAATCCAAAAGTGAAGTGTTCTTGCTGAAGATCATTACTTCTGTCTTGTCGGTGTTGAGCTTGAGACAGTTGGGTTTCATCCAGTTAGTGACTTCGGTCCTGCACACAGTGAACTTGTTTCTAGTGTTGGGTTTCCTTCAGAGTGGGTGAATATGAGTTAATTGTTTTCTGCATAGGAGAGGATGTTGAGGTCATGTGTGCAGATGATTTTGGCCAAAGGGATCATGTATGCATTGAAGAGGGTGGGGCTGAGCAGTGAACCTTGAGGCACTCTGCAGATTATGGGCTTGCAAGCAGTAAGGTGCCAAGCTGACAGCTTGTGTTGTGTTTATTAAGAAGGAGCAGATCTAGTGTTAGCGGGTCCTTGGATGCAGGCACCTGATGAGGATGGGTTGTTAGATTGTCAAATGCTGCAGAGAGTTCCAGGAGAATGAGAGCTGCCATGTCTCCTCTGTCAGGTGTCATGTAGTCCCTACCAATCTATATAGGATCTGCACGTTTAGACAACATAAACTAAGGGATTGCTGTCCACACTGATTCCAGGCACCCCCGAAGGATATGTTAGTCTGTAGACCACGGAGTGCTGGAGTGTCATGGTGTAGGAACCTCAGTGTCTCTCGTAAGCTTGTCAGCATGGAAGTCTTTCTCCTCTAGTTTGCCCAGTGAAGATGTAGTGCTTATATACCCAAAAAATACCCTCAGGGGTTCTACCTAGAAGTGTACTATAGGCCTGTCGGGCAAAGATGACAATAGAGGTAACCCTTATACAGAGTTATTATGCAGTAGACAGTAATCCTTCTGCGATACTAAGAATCCTCATGCATAATACATGAGGCTAGTTTTTGGAGAAAACCTCATGACAGTCATGTGGCACCAAACTAGGTAAAAGGTCAGCGTCAGACCCGTTATGTAGAACAATGATAGGACAGATGTAGATAAAAGATTGTGTAACTACCTAGGCCTATATTGGGGCACATTGGGGTTCATAAGATAAGGATCACTGTAAAGTTTCGTTCACAATAGCACAAACCAGTTCTGAACATTCCCCATCTTGTGTTGCATACGTCTCAGTCAGCTTGTAACAGGAATCTTTACGAGCTATTTCACATTGGCTCTGCATTTACCTAAGATCATCAGGAAAAAATTGAATGTTTTTGTCAAACCACACAATAGGGCGTTAACTTAATTTTAGAGAGAATATATGCTTTTCATTTATCTTCATGAAAATGTGTATATTGAAGTACAGTTGTATTTCAAGAGCTAATTAAATACATAATAGGAGTATTTGTGCACTCCACATGCATGTGTTAAAGATGATTCACCTACAAAATTGGATATGCATAAAGCATTTCCCCCAGACCACTCCAGTTACTCGCCTCCCTTATAACTGATCTGGGAGAAAGTAAAGCCCTGCTGACAGTAAAATAATAATTAATTTCAGTCTTTCTATCCTAACCCCTCTTGACCCTCTAATGCTGATCCTCTCCTTTCTTCCTGAGCTAAAGGCAGGAATTGTCATCCACTATCCATCTACCAACACCTCCTGATCTTCTCAAGTGGTTAATTAGGAGAAGAGGAAGTATGCCTCTCTCATTCTTCAACCCAACCACAAAGCTAGCGTGGTATTTTTGGACTAGGAATATGAGAGAGGAGACACAAGATACACCTCACCATTCACTCCTGTAAGTTGTATTACACTAAATATTATTACAGTAGTGTATTGCTTTCCTGTTTACAATTTCAATGCCCTCTACAAGTAGGAAACGAACATCTTTATCCTAATGTACACATATAGTAAAAGTAAATAGTCTTTTCACTAGGGACATTATAAACGTACTAAGCCTTGACTCATGAGTTGCATGAGACATCCATAAAGCAGGAAAGCTAAATAATTCTTTGTGTTTTTTTTTTGGTTTTGTCTATTTAGCATTCAATGACCTGTCGTGCAATGTATTGTTGGGCTTAAAGCATAAATGAAACGGCACTGGCTAAGGGAGCTGGCCTCTACACATGGCTTGGGCTGGGCCCCGTGCCGAGGGGAAGAGAACTGTCCTATCAGCACTCGGTCTTTGGGAGGAGCAGTGGATGGATGCAGGACGGAGGATGTCAAGCACTGTAGTGCTGTTCCTCTCTAAATTGGAAAGTCACATTGATGGCTAACAGTAAGGTGGTGGTACGAGGGATGAACACGTTAGAGAGTGATACATACCTGCTGAGATTGCTGTGGGAATTGTTTTTTAGATGCTTGCATCTAAACATGCTTTCTGGGCTAGATACATACCAGTCATTGACATCAAGAACTGTGGAAACTTAGGCAATGAAGGTGTTGAGTTTAGTTGAAGGTATTTTTTTGTTCAACAAAGTTTTTGTATAAACAAGCTTGGAGGATATTTTCTCTGAGAAGGGCAAGTAAAAGATGGAGGCATTTATACGACATTAGTGACTGATATACAATATTATTAGAACAGGAGAAAAGAAGGGGTCATCACGTGTTACAATTGCCAGTGAAGCTGGCTGGAGTTGCATTTTATTTAAGGTGCTTTTGAAGCTATGTGCCAAGTGGGTACAAGTTTTCCAAAAGGGTGTTAGATGGATGAACCAGAATAAGAGTGAGGGGTTGTGACAGATGGGAGGCAGTTCCTGGGATAGTACCAGAAGGAATAAGGGTCATATCAAGAGCTGCGTGTGCATTCGCCTGGGAAGATCGCTTATTTCGAGCTAAACATGAAATCTTCTTTTTTGGAATGCTTGTAGTGTCATAAGTCACTGAGAGGAAGAGTGAAGATAGATCTTGAATAGAGGACTTAAGGTTAGAGGAGAACTGGTTGATATTGATGGTGCAACTGGGAAAGTCAGGCCAAAAGTAGATTTGCCCAGTGAGGGTATAGGGGTCGAGCAAGAGAGCTTGTACACGAGGATGTTAGCAGGTTGAAGGGTAGGGAGGTGTTTGGTTTGCTGCGAAAAGGCTTGCAATTAGGTGGCTTGTGAGAGCAGTGCTATGGGACACATTCGTTTGGTACAGAGGCAGTGACAAAGGCCAGGAGCCTGCTGTGGAGGGACGACACGACAGGCAGAAGAGATTGGGTACATGGATGTCTGGAAAGATGCGTCCGAACGTTAGCCCTGGGTGCAGGAAATGCACAGCAGACTCTAATGGGCATTGCTTCTTGAAACTATCCACATATGCTGCAAAGTATTGTTTTCACACATATTTATTTTCAACTAATTATGGAGAAAATGTGTAGATTTTAGAAGATGCAAATCACCTCGTTAAACGTGTCATGATATTATCTCGCTTTCAAGAAGGTCGGCATTTTCCCATTGAGCGAAATAACGCCTTTAAATGCCTGTTTGCAAACAGCTGTGACATCTTAAGCAGGTCAGACCAAATACCAGGTTATACAAGCAGTGGATTAGCTGTTAGAATTAATTATATGGCATAACTGCAGTATGACTCAAATCCTTTGGAAACTATGTTGCCTTGATGTGGTATTAATGTTTTCGGGGATCTCCTCATCGTGTTCAAACATCACAGCAAAAGTCCCCCCTAGGCCTGCACATGTGTCCTGAATATTCAGGGCTGTGCGTACAATATTTTCCTGGCACACATTTGAACTTTCTTAGTGGAAAACTGTATGCAAATCTAATAATAAGTTGAATGGTAATGGTAACTTGCTACCGTCATGTGCAGAGCAACTGAAGAAGCCCAGTAAATTCTGGGCAGATATGTAAGATATGTGTCCCCGGAGAAATTTAGCGCTGAATAATTTCTTGTGTTACCAGTTTAGAACAAAGCTTTTTTTTTTAAAAACGATATTAACCTGATAGTATGAACTGCTTTAAACCAAATCTGTGCCAGTTTTACTGAGCACGCAATTTTACTTTGGAGGTAGACAAGTAGACGAGGAGGACACAAATGTTCCCTTCTTTTCGACTCTGTTAAGGCACCTTGAATGACCTCTCCTACATACATAATTTACATTTGAAAATCATTATATGTTTTATTGTGCTTTAAATTCATCCAACAGGGTACACATTTTTTGATACCATAGTGAGTCTAGTCTGAATCGGTGAAAAATAATGCAAGATACTACATTTCAGGCAACTTTAGTTTGCTCAATCCGGTTTTCTATGAGTAGTAAAAAAAAGAACCAAACCTCCTTTCTTCCATTTTTTGCAGATTTATTTATTTATTTATTTATTTATGCATTTTTATATAGCGCGGACTTTACCCGAAGGCGTCAGAGCGCTTCACATTAGGAACAGAAATGAAACATAATGAGAAACATTACAAAAGAACAGATTACAAAAACATACGTTACTTACATAATGTAATAGTGACAATTGTGAGCAAACAAAATACATGAGGTAGTAAAAATTGTGAGCAACCAAAAATACATGAGGTAGTAAAGGTAATAGTGACAATTGTGAGCAAACAAAATACTTGAGGTAGTAAAAATTGTGAGCAACCAAAAATACATGAGGTAGTCAAAAGTGCACAAGAGGAAAAGTGACAAGTGTGCAGTTATAAGAGAAAACAGAGTATAATTTGAGGTATAGTACTGCAATAAGTGCTAGACACTCAGGCACAAGAACAAGCGTTACGTAGGCAAGGTGGCACTTGTGCAAGTATCAAAGGTAAAAACATGTGAGAGGTAGCAACCGTGTGTTACAAGGGCAAAGTGGTGTGTGCATGTTACAAAAGGGCACCGAACACAAGTACATGGAAAATACTGCAAAAAGGCAGACACTCCAACCACAGGAATACACTGGGAAGGCACTTCCATGGTCATGGAAAGTAGAAATTATCAGTAGTGGGAAGTCTTCCTCACAAATAGCAAGAGGACGTGAATTACTTTTGGAGGTGTCTCTGGAGGAGGAGAACTTTGAGGTCCCTTTTGAAGGCCTGGGAGGAGGCGGTGGTCCGGAGCTGAGGCGGAAAGGAGTTCCAGATTCTCACTGCGTTGCCTGAAAAGGATTGGGCCATTGTTCTTTCCTTCTTGAAAGTGGGAGGCTCAAGCAGTAGATTCTCCGCATTGCGTGAAGGTCTAGAGCCTCCAGAGAGTTTCAGTTTATTCGCCAGGTAGCGGGGAGAGGAGGAGTGCAAGGCTTTGTGGGTGATACAAGCGGTCTTGTAGATAGCTCTAGCCTCGAAGGGAAGCCAGCGGAGGGTGGATAACATCGGTGTGATGTGATTGCTTCTTTTGGCCCTATAAATGAAACGAGCTGCTGAATGGAAGACAGACTTAAGTGGGGACAGGTGAGATTTGGGGAGGCCAGTAAGAAGAGAATTGCAGTAGTCTAGTCTGGAGAGGACCAGCGATTGCACCAGGGTTATAAGGTCCTGCTCCGGGAAGAAGCAACGGATTCCCCAAAGAAGGCGCAGTTGGTAGCGAGCAGATTTTGCAATAGAATTGATGTGGGGAGTTAGATTGAGTTTTTTGTCTAGAATGACACCAAGGGATTTTGCGCTGTCGACAATGATGGGTTTATTGTTTAGTAGATTCATCTGATCCATCCATGATTGAACCGGGGAGGCGAGAGTGAGGAGGAGAAGAGGAGGAATTCAGTTTTGGAGGGATACAGAATCAATTGATGAGTTGACATCCAGTTTTGAATGGAGTCAAGAGTAGATCTTAGGATGGAGAGATCATGAGTGGAGGCAACCTTGAGGTAGAGTTGAGTGTCGTCTGCATAGAGCTGATAGTGAATCCCGGATTTGCTTAGGAGGTTTCCAAGTGGTTCTAAGTAGAGATTGAACAATGTGGGTGCAAGTATAGAGCCTTGGGGAACACCTTGACCCACCGCCACAGGAGAAGAAAGACTGTTCGCTATTTTGATCATTTGAGATCTGTCAGAGAGGAAGGATGCAAACCATTTAAGCACAGTGCCCTCCATGCCCATTCTCTGTTGAAGAATATTGAGGAGGGTGTTGTGATTAACAGTGTCGAAGGCTGCAGAAAGGTCAAGGAGAATTAGCAGACAGGACCCCCCTGAGTCGAGTATCCTCAGCGCATCATCAACCACTTGCAGTAGGGCTGTTTCAGTGCTGCAGTTTTGGATGAAGCCGGACTGACAATTGTCAAGAAGATCATTGTCCTTGATATGACGAGAGAGTTGTTTTGCTACACATCTTTCTGTGATCTTCGCAAGAAAGGGAAGGTTAGTGATGGGGTGGAAGTTGTTGAGGTCATTCGCATCAGCAGTGGGCTTTTTAAGCAGAGGGGTGACCCGCCCAGTTTTGAAGGAGACAGGAAGGGAGCCTTGCCAGAGGGAGAGGTTGATCAGAGTGGTCCAATAGGAAAGGGAATGGGTATAGAAGTCAAAGGCAATGGCACTGGGGATAGGGTCAAGAAAATGGTTGGAGGGCTTTGTTTCGCGTATGCACTTGAGAAGGGCATCTTCAGATATGGGGTCAAAGCTCTGCCAAATGGCTAAGGATTTGCGCTCCTCTGGAGGTGTAGGATGAGCAACCTGATCCACAAGTGATTTCACTTTTCCATCGAAGAAAATAGCGAAATCCCCTGCTCTCTTTGTAGAATCCTCCACCTTGGAGGTTGGGGGAGAGCAGCTCGGAGTCTTGATGAGATCGAATAGTTTTTTGGGTCTATTTTTGGCGGAATCAAGGAGGGTTTTGAAGTGCGTCGCTTTCTCAAGGAAGATGTGCTTGTGGTACTTGGATCTTGCTGTGCGAAAGAATGGCTAAATTGTCAGTGGAGGGCAATTGCCTCCAATGCTTCTCCAGGAATCTTAGCTGCTTCCTTTCCTCATAAAGGGATTTGTTGAACCAAGGTGCTGAGGGAGTGGGCCTTATCCTTTTGCTTTTGAGTGGAGCGACGTTATTCATTTCAGCTGCAAGAACTGTGAGGCATTGGGAGGTGAGATCGTCAACAGCTCGGAGTCTTGATGAGATCGAATAGTTTTTTGGGTCTATTTTTGGCCGAATCAAGGAGGGTTTTGAAGTGCGTCGCTTTCTCAAGGAAGATGTGCTTGTGGTACTTGGATCTTGCTGTGCGAAAGAATGGCTAAATTGTCAGTGGAGGGCAATTGCCTCCAATGCTTCTCCAGGAATCTTAGCTGCTTCCTTTCCTCATAAAGGGATTTGTTGAACCAAGGTGCTGAGGGAGTGGGCCTTATCCTTTTGCTTTTGAGTGGAGCGACGTTATTAATTTCAGCTGCAAGAACTGTGAGGCATTGGGAGGTGAGATCGTCAACAGCTATGTTCGGGTCTAGCCTTGGAAGTGATAGCAAAGCTGATTCACAGAGGGGACCGACATCAATGTTTTTGGCATCACGGAACCAGGAGATGGCCCTCTTGGGTTGGCCAAGAGTTATAGAGTGTGAAAGTTGAAGAGAGAATGGGATGAGGTGGTGGTCAGACCAATCTACATGAATTGGGGTAGTAGTAGAAAGCATGCCTGCTTTAGAAATAACAAGGTCCAGGATTGTGCCTTTGGAGTGGGTTGATTCAGTGCAGTGTTGGATAAGATCATTTGCAGAGAGGAAGGTGGCCAGTGAGTTCGCAGAGGAGTCTTGCGGTGTGCCCCAGTGGAGATTGAAGTCACCCACGATGGTCTGATTGTCACTTTGAGAGTATTGGTCGCTGATGAAGTCTTTGAGATCTTCTATAAACGAAGAGCCACTACGAGGCGGGCGGTAAATGATATGGAATCTGAGCGGTGAACGGTGTTGCAATTGAAGCTCAAGAGAAAGGCATTCAAAGGTGTGGGGGGAGCTGATAGGAGACGCCTTAAGTTGGAGGGCGTTTCTGAAGATGACTGCAACACCTCCCCCCGTGTTTTCAGTTCTGTCATTCCTAAATATGGAATAACCTGTGGGTAAAAAGAGATCAAAAATAGAGTGAGAGGTATCTTTGAACCAGGTCTCTGTGAGGAAGAGCATGTCAAGTTTGTGAAGGGTGATGGTGTCGGAGATTTCAAGTTTGTGTTTTACTGCAGATCTGCAGTTGTGAAGCATACAGCTCAGCTCTGTCAAGACTGTTTTGGTGATGGGGGCACTTGGGCTCTGAAGGGTGATCGGGATATTGTACATTTGCGGGGGTGCTCGGGAGGGTTTAGGTGGACGCTGTGTTCCTGCAGAGGTGATGGTCGGAATAGTGTAGACAGTGGGGTTGCTAGGGTATGCCTGTTGAAGAAGGGTGGCGTTCAAGGGCTTGTGTGAGTAAACGACATTTGCAGACGAAAGGTTGAGCTTGGCTGTGTTGGGGTGAGGGGGCGAGGTGCATCTCCGGGGAAGTTGGGAGGGAGTAGAGGTGCATGGAGGGGTGGAGATCTTAGAGCATAAAAGTGAAATGGCAGCTGTAAGCTGGGAGATGGAGGTGATCAGAGAGCCTAGCGTATTTTCCAGTGAGAAAGAGGCAGAGCACGGAAGGTTGGGTGGCTCGATTGAAATAAGGGGGGGTGGAATTGGTGGTGGAAGGCAGGGAGAGGTGGGGGGACAGGAGGTGAGTCGGGGGGTGGGGTTCACAGGTGGGGAAAGGTGGAGGTTGGGAGCGGAAGTAAGTGAATTGGGGGTTAAGGGAGAGTTGTCATTGTTGGTGTTGCAAGAGGGAGAGGAATTAAGGACAAATTTAGAGGGAGAAAGGTGCGGAACACATCGGTAGGGAAGTAGGAGGGGGGAGGCCTGTGTGGCGTCATGGGAATGTAGGAGGTTTGGGAGGAAAAGAGGTGCAGTGGTTGCGGAGGTCCTGTCAGTTAGGAGAGGTAGCAGTGAGGGAACGGTTATCTGGCAGAGTGAGGGGGTTGAGAGAGAGGGAAGTTGAGGAGGGGAAGTGGTTCTGCTGGGCCCGAGGGAGGGAGATGGAAGGGGTTACTAGGAGGGGAAAGGGGGTAGTGCGGCAGTACTGGAGGAGTAGGAGGGAGGAGAGCGATGCAGTGGGAATGTGGCAAAAACGGGGTGTATGACGAGGGGATGAAGGGTTGGAGAGGAGGGATGGAAGGAGGGCTAAGGGGAGCATAGGGAAAGTTAATTGGGGGAGAGTGTTGGAGGAGAGGTGGACTAAAGAGGGGGGTGATGGGAAGAAGTATGGGGAGGAGAAGAAGGGGGTGATGGGAAGAAGTATGGGGGAGGAGAAGAGATTGGAGTATCGTGATAGTGCAGATGGGACGAGGAGCGTGTTAGCTAGTGGTAAGGCTGAAGTAATGTGGGAGGGGACATACTGTGGGGGGGAGGAATAGGAGATGAGGTAAGTTGGGGGGGAGGGAAGAGGGCCGACCTGCGCTTCTCAAGAGTGCAGCCAATTGGAGTGAGGTGGGGTCGGCGGAGGAGAAAGGGAGTAATGGGTGGAGCTGGAAGGAGAGTCAAGGGGAAACCCGGTTGCAGAGAAGGGGAGTAAGGAGGGGAAGAGGTGGTCAAAGAGCGAGAGGCAGGAGTCTTTGCCTTGGATCATGACAGTACTGTTGTTATAGAGTGAGATAGTGAGGTAGCCATTGAAGCACCCAGAGGGGACATTTTTTGTTGTTTCCCATAAGGGATAGAGGAGGAGGAGGTGACGTTAAGGGAATTGTAAAAACTGTTGGACCAAGAGGGGGTGTCGCGAGTGAAGAAGATGAAATCATTTTTGAGCCTCCCAAGACGACCATTGTAAAATTGATCCACAAAAAGGGAGTCCGGGAAACGTTCAATAGTGTTATGCTTTAGTCGTTTTATTGTAGCTTTAGACTGGTCGGGAGGATAAATGATTTTGTAGCAAGAGTCCGGGAAACGTTCAATAGTGTTATGCTTTAGTCGTTTTATTGTAGCTTTAGACTGGTCGGGAGGATAAATGATTTTGTAGCAATTGGCTCCAGACTTAACTCGAGAGGTGGCCATGTTGGGAAGATGAGGCGAAGGAGGGTGGGGGAGAGATGAGAGGGGTGTTACTGGGAGAGCGGTATTGAGGAGAAATAAGACGGCAAAAAGGGGGCGCATAATCCGGGTTAATGTGCCGTCAGGCTGTAAAAAAGCCTAAACGGTGCAGCTGGCACTACTTGCTGCGCAGCTGTAAAAGGCCTAAACGGTGCAGCGGGCACTATTTACTGCGCAGCTGTAAAAGTGTTTAAAATAAATACCACACAATTAAAGAGTTAAGCGGATGGCGATTTTGATGGAGGAATGCATTACTCGCAAACGCCCACAGGGCTGTCCGATTGCTGCAGGAAGCACTGGCCGTAAAGATGAAACATCTGGAAGACAGGCTGTGGACTCACTTAATACAGCTCGGTAATTAGGCGTGCAGGTGCACGCTGCGCGCGGTGTCGAGGTCTCCAATTGCGCCATTTTCAGGTCAGGCGGCATGAGCTCGTCATGAAACAGCCGTACTGAGCCAATATGGGGACCGTTTGAGGCTGGGTCAGTAAGATTGAGCTAAAGCAGGCAGTTTCAGGCCGTTACAGCAGTGCAGTGCTCGGAGTCGGGCGGCGCCATTTTGGAGCACATGTGCAAGTGCTGCCAAACTTGTAGGGCTTATCTGGGAGTCAACAGGGGCTCTCCGCTCACACTTCTGCAATTTAAGGTGCCAATAGGCGGGCCTGCAGGTATGCCGGTGTAACATAAGGGCAAGCGGCACCGGAAGCGCATTGAAATCGCGCTGAGTAAAAGTTTCACGGGCTCACCGCCGTGCGCGGCGTCGAGGTCTCAAATTCCGCCAATTTCAGGTCAGGTGGCATGGGCTGGTCGTGAAACAGCAGATTGGCAGATTTGTGAAATGTTGCATTCCGCATTTGTATAATAAGCTAATGGAAATAATTCTAGCCGTTTTTGAGTCTGGCCTACAGACATATTTGAAACGTAAACATGTACAGAGGCTTTAGTTAGCTGACTTTTTCATTTGTCCGTTGTAATGTCATTGGCACAATATATCCGCCCACCACTATATGCAGAAAGGAGTAATTGGCTGCCTTGCACTGTGACTGGATGTTTGTTTTGTGCAGCATTCCATCCATCATCTGTTTTTTTTTTACTTATCACCCTGAGTGGGATGGGTATGCCCAGACGTGGGTCCCGTGCTTGCTTTGCCACCAGATTCAAGCTAGCCTGGCTGATGAGGGGTGATATTCCATAGCCGGTCCCAGGGTGCTTGTTTCTGGTCCAGGGAGGACCTGGCTTGGCAGTTCGGGCTGGACTGTTCCCATGCAGAGCTGAGTCAAGACTGACTTGCATATGACTGGGTCCAATCTAGAATGGCATGACGAGCAAACAAATGATGGATATAGCCCAGATCTGTGACTGAGGGTGAATGTTTGATTAGTTCAGCATTCCGTCCATCTTCTGTTCTTTTTGGATTTGCACTGTGACGGACTGCATTTTTTCTGATTGCATATGCACAACTGCCTGGGAGGACTGTTTATCAGTGCTTGGGCTGTTGTGGGTAGACTGTTGAGTCGCTTCTTTATTTTCATATTTTATGAATTTTTGGTAATTTGCATATTGAATACGTTTGCGAAAAAGAAAATAATAAATACATTGCAATTTTGCCATAGCCACTCACTCTTTTGTACTGACATTAGGATTTTCAGATAACAATATGAAAATCTAAGTATATGATTTAACTGTTTTCAGTTTAACAACCTTTACAGAAAAGGTGAAGACAAACAGAGAAAAATACGCCTGCAGTTATTAAGCAGAGCAAATGTATCAATACAACCTCTGGAAATTACAAGTCATGATTTGCTTTTATCATCACTGTGACCGTGGGACAGGGTATACATCTGTTGAATAACAATTTTAATTTAGATATCAATATATAGAAGACAATACAATTAATACACTATACAAATTGAAATAGGGTAAAAATAATTAACAAATACTGAACTACCGGCATACCAGCAACTTGCCGAAAGCATTCAAGAACATCAGCAGCTGGATCACCATGTGCGCTGACATCGTGGCTCCCCTCAAGCACAATTTAATGACAAGAGATTGACCACAGGCAAGTTGGTACACAGAGGAACTAAGGCTGAAAATATGCCACTGGAAGCAACTGGAGCACAAATGAAGAACAAGTAAAGACACCACAGATAAAAACATATTCAAATCAACCCAAAGACACCACCACCAGTAGATATGGAACACCAAACACACAGCTCTTGAGGATCACATTTATTCCAGCACTAATAGCAGTACGGAAATATTAGACATCATCAAAGATTTCACTGCACCTCCTGCTGCCTCCAGGAACATCACCCTCTCACAAAACATCTCAGTGATATTACCGGACACCTGGAAATATGCCACCGCCATGCACCTGCTGAAGAAACCATCCACTGACCCAGCCAAACTTTCCAATTGCAAAGCCATCTCACTCTTACTATTTCTGGAAAAGATCTAATAGAAACTGATGCCTCACCGACCACCTCAGCACCAACCAGCTCCCTGTTGCCATGCAGTCTGGATTCAGGCCCATCCACAATATAGAAATAGCACTCATCACCACCACAGACGACATCCACATGATCCTTCATAGAGGAGACACAGCAGCCCTCATCCTCTTTACCTCTCAGCAGTATTTTGCACACCCCACCTTCATCATGTGCCTGCACAAGCTTGACATCCAAAGACTCACTTTCCACTGGATCTGCTCTTTCTTAATGGATAGAATACAAACCGTCAGTCTGCCATCCTTCTCATCAAAAGCTTGCCTACTCATCTGTAGAGTGCCTCAAGATTCATCACTACATCCCACCCTCTTCAATCTGTGCACACAACAGCAACATGCTCTCTTATGCTGATGAAACACAACTCATACTCTCCCCTTTTAAAATATGACTTCCAACACAAGAAACAAGTTCACCGCATGCTTGACCGAGGTTGCTTACTGGATGAAAACAACTGTCTCAAGCTCAACACTGACAATAAAGAAGCAGTGATCTTCAGCAAGAACACCTCACCTTGGAACTCCAACTGGTGACCAGCCAATCTCATACACACACCCAGACCAAGTACCCATGCTAGAAACCTCAGAATATTCATCAAAAGCGGGAAACATCCTTTACGACGCAACTTTTACCACGCAGTGTCTTTAAAACGCAGGTTTTTCAACGCAAGTCATTACAACGAATTGCACTGGGGGCGCTCTAGGATAGGTAATAGTTTAATTTACTATCCAACACCTTCCCTACTATCCACTGGGACTGGAGTTGGAATAGTAAATTAAACTATTCACTATCCAGCACCCCCCAACGCAAGTCGTTGTAACTACTTGCGTTGAAAAACCTGCGTTGTAAAAGCATGCGTGGTAAAAGCATGCGTTGTAACAACGTACATCCATCAAAAGCAAACTGGATGTAACAACACAAGTTAACACAGTCACTGCTTATTTCTTCCTCCCTCAGGAGATGCTGAGGAAGATCTTCAAATAGCTCCCAAGCCACATTATAAAAAGTGTCAAATTCAGCAGCAAAGCTGCAGGTGGTGTATAAGGAGGGAGTGTTGTCATCGGGGAGCCGCTGGATGAAGTTTCAATGAAGATTTCTACGTTTGGACGTAGTCACATTTTTTAAAGTAAAAAATCTTCACTGGGACGAAGCTGGAGGCTGTAGCCGATAAGAGCTCCAGGCAGGAGGTAGATACCCCTTTGCCAAGGGACCGCTGAACAGGATGTGCTGCTGTGGAGACAAATGCATCAGGAGCTACCGCAAAGTCATGCTGACCACTGTTGCACCTCAGGCGGATTGACAAGCAGGTTGGTCCAAGTCTTCCCTCGGTTCTCAGAGCAGTTTGTAGCCAAACCTTATCGTAAAAACACATATAGTGGTGCACCAACAAAGAGTAAGAATGCTGAAAGTCCAATCATATTGTTGACTTTTCCATAACTTCTTCAGTTTGATTTCAAGACAATCATATGATTTCTTAAATGCAAACGTTACAGCTAAAGGTAAAGCCAACACATTTCTTTTGCCACCATGAACTTCTTCAGGGCTGTAATACGACAAAACCAAATATACATAAATAGTGATAAATGTATGACAAAAAAGAGGAGAAAAAACACATAAGTCCCAAAAATTGATATCCACAATACACCAACATATATACACTCATAAGGAGAAGTTGATTAAAAACATGTTGAAGAACAGTATTCATATATATCAGAAAATGTAAAACAAGCATGATGTACAGTGCACCACAGTACAAGTTCCATCGGATATAATGGAACTTGTAATATGGTGGACGGGATATCCGTCACATTTGTGTATGCGTTTCTCCTCTGCCAAACTCGTAATAAGGTCCTTCACACTTCCGCAATTTAAGGTGCCAATAGGCGGGCCTGCAGGTATGCCGGTGTAACATAAGGGCAAGCGGCACCGGAAGCGCATTGAAATCGCGCTGAGTAAAAGTTTCACGGGCTCACCGCCGTGCGCGGCGTCGAGGTCTCAAATTCCGCCAATTTCAGGTCAGGTGGCATGGGCTGGTCGTGAAACAGCAGATTGGCAGATTTGTGAAATGTTGCATTCCGCATTTGTATAATAAGCTAATGGAAATAATTCTAGCCATTTTTGAGTCTGGCCTACAGACATATTTGAAACGTAAACATGTACAGAGGCTTTAGTTAGCTGACTTTTTCATTTGTCCGTTGTAATGTCATTGGCACAATATATCCGCCCACCACTATATGCAGAAAGGAGTAATTGGCTGCCTTGCACTGTGACTGGATGTTTGTTTTGTGCAGCATTCCATCCATCATCTGTTTTTTTTTTACTTATCACCCTGAGTGGGATGGGTATGCCCAGACGTGGGTCCCGTGCTTGCTTTGCCACCAGATTCAAGCTAGCCTGGCTGATGAGGGGTGATATTCCATAGCCGGTCCCAGGGTGCTTGTTTCTGGTCCAGGGAGGACCTGGCTTGGCAGTTCGGGCTGGACTGTTCCCATGCAGAGCTGAGTCAAGACTGACTTGCATATGACTGGGTCCAATCTAGAATGGCATGACGAGCAAACAAATGATGGATTTAGCCCAGATCTGTGACTGAGGGTGAATGTTTGATTAGTTCAGCATTCCGTCCATCTTCTGTTCTTTTTGGATTTGCACTGTGACGGACGGCATTTTTTCTGATTGCATATGCACAACTGCCTGGGAGGACTGTTTATCAGTGCTTGGGCTGTTGTGGGTAGACTGTTGAGTCACTTCTTTATTTTCATATTTTATGAATTTTTGGTAATTTGCATATTGAATACGTTTGCGAAAAAGAAAATAATAAATACATTGCAAGTTTGCCATAGCCACTCACTCTTTTGTACTGACATTAGGATTTTCAGATAACAATATGAAAATCTAAGTATATGATTTAACTGTTTTCAGTTTAACAACCTTTACAGAAAAGGTGAAGACAAACAGAGAAAAATACGCCTGCAGTTATTAAGCAGAGCAAATGTATCAATACAACCTCTGGAAATTACAAGTCATGATTTGCTTTTATCATCACTATGACCGTGGGACAGGGTATACATCTGTTGAATAACAATTTTAATTTAGATATCAATATATAGAAGACAATACAATTAATACACTATACAAATTGAAATAGGGTAAAAATAATTAACAAATACTGAACTACCGGCATACCAGCAACTTGCCGAAAGCATTCAAGAACATCAGCAGCTGGATCACCATGTGCGCTGACATCGTGGCTCCCCTCAAGCACAATTTAATGACAAGAGATTGACCACAGGCAAGTTGGTACACAGAGGAACTCAGGCTGAAAATATGCCACTGGAAGCAACTGGAGCACAAATGAAGAACAAGTAAAGACACCACAGATAAAAACATATTCAAATCAACCCAAAGACACCACCACCAGTAGATATGGAACACCAAACACACAGCTCTTGAGGATCACATTTATTCCAGCACTAATAGCAGTACGGAAATATTAGACATCATCAAAGATTTCACTGCACCTCCTGCTGCCTCCAGGAACATCACCCTCTCACAAAACATCTCAGTGATATTACCGGACACCTGGAAATATGCCACCGCCATGCACCTGCTGAAGAAACCATCCACTGACCCAGCCAAACTTTCCAATTGCAAAGCCATCTCACTCTTACTATTTCTGGAAAAGATCTAATAGAAACTGATGCCTCACCGACCACCTCAGCACCAACCAGCTCCCTGTTGCCATGCAGTCTGGATTCAGGCCCATCCACAATATAGAAATAGCACTCATCCCCACCACAGACGACATCCACATGATCCTTCATAGAGGAGACACAGCAGCCCTCATCCTCTTTACCTCTCATCAGTATTTTGCACACCCCACCTTCATCATGTGCCTGCACAAGCTTGACATCCAAAGACTCACTTTCCACTGGATCTGCTCTTTCTTAATGGATAGAATACAAACCGTCAGTCTGCCATCCTTCTCATCAAAAGCTTGCCTACTCATCTGTAGAGTGCCTCAAGATTCATCACTACATCCCACCCTCTTCAATCTGTGCACACAACAGCAACATGCTCTCTTATGCTGATGAAACACAACTCATACTCTCCCCTTTTAAAATATGACTTCCAACACAAGAAACAAGTTCACCGCATGCTTGACCGAGGTTGCTAACTGGATGAAAACAACTGTCTCAAGCTCAACACTGACAATAAAGAAGCAGTGATCTTCAGCAAGAACACCTCACCTTGGAACTCCAACTGGTGACCAGCCAATCTCATACACACACCCAGATCAAGTACCCATGCTAGAAACCTCAGAATATTCATCAAAAGCGGGAAACATCCTTTACGACGCAACTTTTACCACGCAGTGTCTTTAAAACGCAGGTTTTTCAACGCAAGTCATTACAACGAATTGCACTGGGGGGCGCTCTAGGATAGGTAATAGTTTAATTTACTATCCAACACCTTCCCTACTATCCACTGGGACTGGAATAGTAAATTAAACTATTCACTATCCAGCACCCCCCAACGCAAGTCGTTGTAACTACTTGCGTTGAAAAACCTGCGTTGTAAAAGCATGCGTGGTAAAAGCATGCGTTGTAACAACGTACATCCATCAAAAGCAAACTGGATGTAACAACACAAGTTAACACAGTCACTGCTTATTTCTTCCTCCCCCAGGAGATGCTGAGGAAGATCTTCAAATAGCTCCCAAGCCACATTATAAAAAGTGTCAAATTCAGCAGCAAAGCTGCAGGTGGTGTATAAGGAGGGAGTGTTGTCATCGGGGAGCCGCTGGATGAAGTTTCAATGAAGATTTCTTTGTTTGGACGTAGTCACATTTTTGAAAGTAAAAAATCTTCACTGGGACGAAGCTGGAGGCTGTAGCCGATAAGAGCTCCAGGCAGGAGGTAGATACCCCTTTGCCAAGGGACCGCTGAACAGGATGTGCTTCTGTGGAGACAAATGCATCAGGAGCTACCGCAAAGTCATGCTGACCACCGTTGCACCTCAGGCGGATTGACAAGCAGGTTGGTCCAAGTCTTCCCTCGGTTCTCAGAGCAGTTTGTAGCCAAACCTTATCGTAAAAACACATATAGTGGTGCACCAACAAAGAGTAAGAATGCTGAAAGTCCAATCATATTGTTGACTTTTCCATAACTTCTTCAGTTTGATTTCAAGACAATCATATGATTTCTTAAATGCAAACGTTACAGCTAAAGGTAAAGCCAACACATTTCTTTTGCCACCATGAACTTCTTCAGGGCTGTAATATGACAAAACCAAATATACATAAATAGTGATAAATGTATGACAAAAAAGAGGAGAAAAAACACATAAGTCCCAAAAATTGATATCCACAATACACCAACATATATAAACTCATAAGGAGAAGTTGATTAAAAACATGTTGAAGAACAGTATTCATATATATCAGAAAATGTAAAACAAGCATGATGTACAGTGCACCACAGTACAAGTTCCATCGGATATAATGGAACTTGTAATATGGTGGACGGGATATCCGTCACATTTGTGTATGCGTTTCTCCTCTGCCAAACTCGTAATAAGGTCCTTCGGCTTAATGGGGAGTCAGAATTGGAGATAAAAAATGATATTGACTCAATCGGTCACTGTCTTGTGGGGAGTTAAACCACAAATGTGTGGACTGTATCAAGGTAATAATAGAAAGGTGCTTGCCACCAAATTCATCTCAGAACTTGAGCCTGATGCTCGGTTATAACTAATTCTTTGTAAATGTGCAGCTGTGTGCCAGAGTTTTTACCATGAGAGAAATTTGTATCACTCTATTTAATTAATGGAATAAAAATAAAGAAGGCTGAATAATTGCTTTAGGGAAATTCAAATTCATAGCCTGCAAGCCACACTTGCCATTCTGCCACTTTGGCATTTCCCAGTGGGATGCATAGAATTTCTTTCGGATCAGGATGGGCTGGCTTAATCATCCTATGGGCCCATTCTAGAGGCAGCCTTCTGAAGTATGGGTTAGAACATTTTTACCAGGACTAACTTTGCTTTCCAATCAGGTCCTGCAAAATCTACACTATCTATAAGCAGCACACAATTAATTTAGGAAAGAACCGTCTTGTACACTGCTCATCTTATAAATCACCTCGATCGCCAGGAAAATTAACCGTATTCTCATTTTTTAAACAAACTTTATTGATTTTATCTATATACATCAATGTGGTAAATAGCAGATCAAAATTGATCAAATACATTTCCATCAAATGTTCCCAAGCCATTCTTACAACGGGCTAGGTGAGCTGCAGTAAAACACAGAAAATAGGAACAAACTAACACCTAGTTGTCAAAATTGCTAATTTTATCTTCAAATGAGGTTCTTCTTTCTTTGTTTCACCTCAATCAGATATGTAGGTTATGGAGATTCCTTATCACTGGTTATGTTATGCTGATTTGTATAGAGCACCAGTGAGAGGGTATCCAGGAGTTTAGGCAGATGTGTATGTGTGTGGTCCCCAAGGTGCTGATAAAAAGAGCCAGGTTTTCAGCTTCTTGTGGGACTCCAGAAGTGAGGAGGTAGATCTGATGGGTTGAGAAAGCTTCTTCCATGTCTTGTGTGCGATGTAAGAGAATGAGTGACCTCCTGTTTTGCTTTTGGGCATGCAGGACGAGTGTGTGAGTGAGAGTGAGGCAGAGCATAGGTGTCTGGTGGATTTGTAGAAGTATTTGTGGCTATTGAAGTATTCAGGTCATGTGTTATGTAGGGCTTTGTATATGTGGCGCTTACTGGAGGCATCTGGTGAGCTAGTTGTCCCCCAGGGGCCCTCAGTATTGAAGGGGAATTAATTCCGTAACTTAAAACGCGCCACAGGCCATGATTGCACACATGTCACCTCAGGCCCCGCCCCCTTCCTTCATCACTGTGCAAACACGCCCTGTGGCACGTTTTAAGTTGGGGGATTATGTCAACTTGAATTCTGAGGGTTCCTGGGGTCCAACTAGCCCACCAGGTACCTCAAGTAAGCGCCACAGAGCTGCAATGCAGTGAGGTGTAAAAGGGGCGTTACCTCTGAACACCTCTCTGCAACGCATCCCTGTGGCGCTTACTGGAGGTACCTGGTGGGCTAGTTGGACCCCAGGGACCCCCATTTTTGAAGTGGAATTAATTTCCTAATTGTAAAACGTGCCACAGGGCGCGTTTGCAGCATGTTGCTGTGAGGGGGTGGGGCCTCCGGCACGATCGCAAGGTTTTGTAATATTTTATTTTTTTAGAAGGTGGGCTGTGAGGCCCCCCCTTCTTTTTAGTTTTTTTGGGCCCTGGGGACCCCATCCCTCAGGGCCTTACCCACATAAAAAAAATTTAACGGGAAGGGGGCCGCATGGGTCCCCCTCCCGTGGACAATTCCAGCCCTGGAGACCCACGTGGCACCCCTCCTGACGCCTCTATTGGCCCGGGCCCCATCCTCCGGGGCTGGCCTTTATTTTTTATTCATTTAATTTTTTGGGGGGAGAGGGACCACATGGCCCACCTCCTGGGCCACTTCTAGCCCCGGGGACCCCATCCCCCGGGGCTTGCCCTCTTCGTTGAGGACCGTGGGGGGAGCCCCAATGCCCCCACGGTCCCGCCGGCTCCCCACGTCCTGGAGGAGCCGGCATTGCTTTTCCACATGGGGAGCTGCAGACATGCAACTCCACATGTGGAAAAGCAATCTGCTTTGCTTCATCGAAGCGAGAGCAGGTTTTCCTGTTCTCGCTTCCATGAAGCAAAGCCGAATTTGCAATGACAGGGCGGGAGCCGCATGGCTCCCGCCCTGTCATTGCAAACAGCAGTGTCCTGGGGCGGCACCCCGGGACACTTCAGGAGCCGGCCCTGTGGGGTGGCGGTCCCCAGGGCCATCAAGAGCTCCAGGAGGTGGGCCGCGCGGCCCCCTCCCAATGTCTGCACAGCCCCGGGGACGTGGTCGTCCCCGGGGCTCGGAGTCTGTTACGGACCCCCAAATTTGAATATTAGTGCCCCAGGGAGGTGGCGATCCCCGGGGCGTGTGGGGGGCTCGAGCCCCCCACACTGTTGTATGATTTTCTATTTAAAAAACCCCGGGGGTGGCGGTCCCTGAGGCAGCGGGGGGGGCAGTGCCCCACAAAATAACTACTAAAAGCCCCGGGGGTTGGCAGGCACTAGGGCTAGGCCCCCACACACAAAATAGCAAAGCCCCAGGGGGTGGTGGTCCCTGGGGCTGTGGGGGGGTTGTGAGCCCCCTGCAAATATTTAATGAAATCCCCGGGTGGTGACGGTCCTCACGGCTGGGGGGGCCTGCCTGGGCCCCTGCAATTTCAATTTTCCATGCCCCTGGGACTTGGCCCACCCAGGCGCTAATTAATAACGAAGCGCGGGAACCTGCACTTCATTTTTTTTTTGGGGCCGAAATTCGTGCTGGGTGTGCAAATCTCACCAATTATTTTTTGTAATGCTTTTTTGGGCCCTGCGGGTCCTTGTGGGACCCCCTGAGCAGGCCTCGAGGGTCAGGGTGTTTCAATTACAATAAAGCTTTGGTCGAGAGGGTGCACGGATCCTCCGTGCTTCTATAAATCAAATTTTTTAATTTTTGATTTTCTCAGCAACTACTGAATGGATTTACACTATTTAAGAAAAAGATTGGATTGGGAGATAAATGAAGGTAACCAACTAGAAATATTGAAGAGCCAAATTTTCTTGAATGGCGTACAATTTGTATTAAGATTGAATATGATTCCAAAATTGGCACATTTGGGTAAGGTTGGAAGGAGTGGTAAGTATTCATTTTTTATATGTAGTAAATATAATATGGCCAGATAATCTATGAATACAAAAGAAAAGCTCCATAGCATTACATGATGGGTGAGAAATAAAGCAATTGTAGCCATTGAGGTTTGTGTTGCAGAAAAATGTGGGAAATGACACGGGTAGCATAGATAGTATGTATAATATTTGTGGCGTAGTTACCATCTTAATAACTTTCAAATTCCTCCACCAGGCTGAGATCAAAGATGACCATTTGTCTAATTTCTATATAATATAGGAAATTATGTTTTTACAATTTATCTCAACAGTGACCTTAATTGAATGTTTAAAATAAATTTCTAAATACTTTAGACTAGATGAAATCTAAATAATATTGGTATCACTAAACATATCTGTTGTACAATACACACTAAGTAGAAAAACTATCAGTTTTATTAATGCTCTGTGTGTATTCTGAGAGTGAGGCATAATCCTGTATATTACGCAGTATACTGGGTAGTGGAGTGGTGTGGCTCACTGGTTAGAGGCGGCAGACCCGGAAGCAGGAGTCGGCCCGGGACCAGGGTTCAATTCCTGACGCGGCAGGGTCGTGGACCAGGGTCAGCGGACTCGATAATTCTCCCTCGGTGCCTACTCTAACCAGGGATCCCACTCGGCAACTCTGGGCATTAGCTTGCCTAATCTCCACAACGGCCCCATCAACGCCGGGGATGCCTGGCTTCACCTTGGGGACTTCCAGTAGGGACCATCCCACAGGGAAAGCCAGGACGGGTTCCCCAGGGGTATACTGCGCCAGGATACTCCGGTAGTAATTGAGCGCGTTACAAAACAGCATATAACGTTACAAAACAGCATATAACAGAGTACTGATGGGGTCACTTATATAGATTAGGACATCATCTGCATAGGCAGAGGTTTTTAGACTAACCCCTGTATTGTTTGGCGAATTAAAGAGAAGACACAATAAAGGTTCAATGGCAGTAACAATAATAGGAGTAGAGAGGACATGCTTGTCTTGTAAATCTAAATAAAGAAAAGGATGCAGAAGTAGTACCATTAACATATATAGTTGCTTGATGTGAAGAATACAAAGCATGAACCCTTGAAAGAAATATTAGACCAAAACACAATGCCTCCATAGTTTTGAACAAAAGATTTCCAATTAACTTTATCAAAGGCTTTTTCAGCATCTAGATCTAGATGACAGATAAGACGCTTTATTTTAGAAATGGAAGTAATAGTATGACAGAAAAATCAGGCATTGTATGCTGATAAATATCCCTTCATATAACCAGTTTGGTCTGAGTGGGTAATATGAATTAGTACTGGGGATAATCTAAGCGCAATGATTTTGGCATGTATTATGCAGTCTTGAATAATACGTGAGATGGGTCGAACATTTGAGATAATGTATGGTCATTGTATGGTTTGGGGGGCCCCATGATTATAGGATCTTCCCTTAAAAGAAGCATTGAAAGCAAATTCCTGAAATAAGGATAAGATGATCACTGCTATTTGAGTAGAGATAGTTTTGAAGAATTCTGCTAGAATTCCATCAGGACCAAATGCACTTTTAGACTTTGAGGACTTCATTGGAAAGCATTTTTCTTCAATAGTTGATATTGATATGTTCATAGTTGGCAAAAATATTACCTACTTTTTAACATTATACTGGAAATCAACTTTGGCTGACAAAAATAAAGATTCACTCTTTTACTAAGCAGTGTATTGTATACATATCAAAGGGTTTTCAATTCTAGCTTAAATTGGATATCTGCAAAAAAATATGAACTTCTGTTCAGCTGTATCGATTTGTTTCTCTAATAATGGAAATGTGATATTAAATAACTTGTTCTCATATGCAATTTTGGAAATGCAAATGCCTCGTATTTATGAATTAAAAATATCTCAATGAATAACCTTTGAGGTATCTTCAAGTTTGTTGTTTTGAAAATAATCTGTGATGGCAGCTCCTAGCTTGAGTTGATTCTGGGCAGAAAGCAAAGTTTCAGGGCCAGATGTAGGTAATCCAAATTTAATGATTCTAAAATACCGAATTTTACCGATTCCGTATTTTAGAATCGGTAAATGGGATGTAGGTATTCATTCGGTAAATTTTACAGAATCTGTAAGATTCGGTAAATACCGAATCGTATTTACTGATTCGGTATTTCCCATTCATCCCTATGGGCCTCCAGGCCCGTAGGAATGAATGGGAATTACCGAATCGGTAAATACTGATTCAGTAAAATGGGGAACACATTCAAGGGTGGCAAGGTGTCACTTTGACATGCTGTTGCACCCCTGAATAGTGCATGGGTGCACATGTGGCACACATACATGCCCTAAGGGCATGTATGTCTGACACATGGCACTGTTATAGTTTGCAAAAATTTGCTTTTTTTAGGGTTTTCGATATTTACCACCAACTTGTAGTTGGTGGTAAATAACGAATCCTGAAATGGGAAAAGCACTCATTTGAGTGCTCCCTACATTAATGATTCGGTAATTTACCGAATCTGTATTTTAAGGAATCGGTAATTTACCGATTCCTTAAAATAACGATTCGGTAAATTACCGCATCCGTAAGATGGCCAACTACTTCTCAAAGCCTAATACCGGTCAGTAACAGCCGAAATTCGGTAATTTCGGCTGTTACTGACGGGTATTGGGCGACATACATCTGGCCCTCAGTATTCATTCTCCACCAAAAATGTATTTTGAGGAACATCAGTTAAGGTTAACGAAAAGGAGAGTAAAGCATGATCTGATCAGTGATGGGTTCTATTTTAGAGTTGGAAATCAAATGAGTTAAATGTATGGAGGATAATAAATAGTCAATGTATGAATACGTAGAGTGAGCATTGGAAAATAATATAATGTCTTTATCAGTTGGGTGTGTGACACGCCAATGACCTAGTAATTCAGTGGTTGTAAGAAATGTTTTAAATAATAGATATGTTTTTGTAGGACGAAAGTTAACTGTGGAAAGTCTATCTAAGGGTGCCTCAGAAATCATTTTAAAGTCACCTCCCATATTAAGATGTTCCGGGCCTATATCAAGTATTTCAGATGTAGGAAGTAGAAGGAATAGAACAAGAAAGAAGCCCATAAATAAGGATAGACACACGGACAGGTCAAACAAACATTTATTAAGTTGAGAAAAAAAGCCATTGAATTAAATATTGAAACTACAAATGTACGATCCAGGAATATGTTGAAGAAAATACTGCCTGCTAATAGGAGAAAATAATTATATCAGCTATGCAGCAGCAACCATCGAGAAAGTATTTGTAGAAGACTGAGATTCCACTGTCAACGGAGTATGAAGATCAAGATATGCAGTTAAGTCAGAAGGTGAGGTGAAGGACTTGGTGATGTCATTTTTCCAGATTTAAATCACTGCAGGATCAAATAAACCATATTTATGTCCAACTTCTCTCACTCTAGGGAGTAGGTCAGAGAATTGTTTGCTCATAACTTCAGTCTATTTTGCAAAGTCTTGCTAGATATATACTTTATGTTCTTTGACCATAAGTGTTGGAATTTCTCTAATAGCCTTCTGAATAAGTATAAGGTGATTTGTGATAGGAGGGAACTTAATGAGCCTTGTCAATTTTAATGTATTCAGAGAATCTTATTTACAGCAGTGAAGAAATTAGATTCTCCCAAAAATATTTCCAATTTTGTCCCTCAATATTCTCTGGTAGATTGGAAATATGCAAATTACATTGGCAATTTCTGTTCTCAAGGTCCAGAAGCTGTTTCTTCATAAGCACTATAAGACTAACTTGAGGAATCATTTGGTCAATCGCTGTCTTATTATATCTTATTGTAGTGGCATTGTCAGAGATCTGCATTGTGAGTGCTGCCATATCTCTCTGCAAATGTTTAATATCACCGCAGATGGCGTCTGTATTATTATGTATTGCCTGTATTTCTTCCAATATTTTTACCACTGTTTAGGGAAGCAAATCCACCATTTTGATTTTGACCGAGATGCGAAAACAGCTTTATTTAGTTTATTGCGAAGATTTTGTGTGTTTTCTGTAATGTAATTATAAAGACAAATCTCTCTGAAGTTGGCAAATTTGATTAAAATATCAAAACATCGAATACAATCCTCCACTTAATAGAAGATAAAGGTAACAGACAATTGAAAATATGGTGCGCAGAGAGCAAATTTGAACAGTTACCGAGCTTGAATAATAACAAACCTCACCTTTTAGATGTAGAGCAGAAAGCATGACAGTAGCTTTAGAAGCAACAGCAAGGTTGAATGAGTCTTCCCTCTTTCAGTTAGTTACAGTCAGGTAGTCTCTAGAAATGCAGGCTCCTTGCAGGAACATTGAAGGAGCAGAAAAGAGGGCACTGAGTTGTTGTAAACGATCAAAGGTCCATCAGGTATGTGCCAGGGACAAGATCTTTCACACCTCTTGTAAGGTGTATTGGGGCAAGGTTGTGCTTCATGTTGGATCTTTATTGAACTCCAAATTGCTGCGGACTATACCGCAGATATACATTAGATTGCTCAAGTTGTATATTGCACATTAGTATGACGCCATAGGTGTAAATTCCTTGATCAGGTTCTTATGGTGAGGGGTGCAAGTCCCATTTGCTCACTCAAAACTTCATAAATACACGTGGACGTATAGATAATATAATTGCCATTGTGATGGTACTGTTGTCCAATAAATCAGTCAATGATTTTCAAATTCAAGGAGATATAAGTAGATCAACCCTTTAATCTGTTTACCTACATGCAAATATAGAGCTACATGATTTGCAATGAAAATACTCTGATGTAAAAAGTATGTAGCGCCTTATATAACTGTGGCATTTTCCATGCATTAACGGGAAGTAAAGTAGAAGGGTCCATTATCAGCGTGCAAGTCTAGCACCAGTAGTAGTGCCCACAGGGAGGGGATGCCAGCGGTTCATTAATCTGTCACATTAATGAAGACAAACAAGTTGTCCTTTGTAAAGGCACTTGAACGGTGCGACAGGTGGTCTTCAGACAGTCTCCTCATTCTAGGAAGGCACTGGCTTCTACTGTGGCTTTCTTTATTCCACAAGGGGAGCAAGAAGTTTAAATCTGTGCTTGTTTGAAAAGAAAAAAATAATCGAAGCTTCCAATAAAATTAAGACTTCCTTCAGGGCTGTTTTTTACGCCTGTTTCTTTAAAGATTGGATGGGGCACTGACTTCCTCATTCTCAAAACTGTTTGCACTCATAAACCACACTTACACATGCAAATATTCTGACTAATGAGCTTTAAAGTATGTTTGCAATTCAGGAAAGATTTAGCACCCATGCTGAGGTTTCCGTGTGAGTAAATCAACTGTTCTAAATGGTCATTGCCAAGGGTGTGCCGGTCCCAGAATGCTCTGGTCCTTTGTGGGTTTTCACAAACCCTTTTCCAACTTCTACCAAGGCTGAAAAGTGATGGTACGTATTACTTCCAAGGGCATGAGTAAAATCCCTTTCCATATGGCAAGGATTTTTTCATTAGAAAATATATTTTTCCATTAGAGAAAACAGGTTAGCAAGCAAGCACCTTTGCACTTTTCAATTTTTGTGTGCTATAGTATGCATGTAATTTTTTTCACATGAGGACGCGTGAAATTCACAAAATTGATTCAGGGTTGTGGCTTAAAATGGTTGATGCTGTTTGTTACTACCTCACATGGGTATTTAGGTACTCTTTTTTGGTATTCACAGACACAGCTGGCAAGTTTTCAGTGTATGTGTGACATTTCATGCTTTCAATGTGTGAATGAGTGACATTCCATTGCTAAATGTGTGGCACATATTTGGCTTTACTCTGTCCGACCCTTTCTGAGAAGAGCTATCTAAATACTGCATGTGAACCTTATCTGAACAATTCTTGAGGATACATCAGCAAATTGCATCCTGTACTTCCATGCTGCATGTGGTTGCCCACTAAATGCACTTACTGCTTCAAGGAGCTATCAAAAACTGCAGTCTGTATCTTACATGGACTGTGTTGAAAGTGCATCACCAAACACCACTCTGTGCATCACATGGGCATGGTTGCATACAGTCATGAACACACTTCATATTACTCCATCAGGCCTCTCCTGCTTTACGTTTGGCCGCTGAAGTGCAACTGCCTAATGATGCAAATCATGTTTCCCTTCTCACTCCATGCCACCCCCTATCCCTGACCTCCTGAGCTTGACTTGAGTCTTGCCAAGACCGCTCTGACAGAATTTAAATGAATATATATCAGCTGCTCACTGAAAGTCAACCCTCAGCGCACCACATGAATGTGAAGCATGCAGGAATGGAATGGGGCAAAAAATAGCCTCGGTACCAAAACAAAAGTGGCCCCCATTAGCAAACCAGATAGCTAAAAAGTGTGTCCCGCATTTTCAAATCAGGCCAGTTTTGAACTCATGAAAGACACGCTATATGAGTAATTTGCAAGGTATGGTACACTGCATGCATTTGGATTTGCTGCAGGATATGTTTCTTTTAATGTCAGAGAAATCAACAGTAAAAACCAGCCGACCACGCCATAAACCCACAACATTGTAAAACATCAGCCCACATGCTGATCTGTGAGACCAGCCCGTCAGGCACTGCCTGAATATCCTACAGATTCCAATAAACATACAGTCCCCACACTACAATTACTCAATGACTAGTTTGAAAGGGTGAGAAGCCAATTTATTGCAACTTCCCTTAGACAGCGTTACTCTGTGTCCATTATTTCATATAATATAGGGTCTAGCCCCCACTACGTGTACACGGACCCATCCCCTTTTGTTCACAATGAATATCCTACAGGGCAATCTAAACCTGGAATCCATTATATTTATTTAGCCTTAGTCAGTGTATGACACAGCAGGCAGAGTGAAAACTATTTCTTATTACCTAGTTGCCAGCTTTGATAGTTGCAGGCAAGCATAGGGGCCAGAGTGCAGTGCTGCACTCAGAGAGTTTTTCTCACCTTGGCTGGACTTGAGCAAGAAACAGGGCTGGAGGGCTTAGGCTGTCTCTGATCAGATCTGGCTGAGCCCAACCTTTTTCAACGTCTACATGGCCCCCCCTGGCAGCTATCGTCCATCAATACGGCCTCAACATTGTAACCTACATGGACGACACCCAGCTCATCCTCTCCCTCACCAAGTCCCGGCCAACGCCAAACTCAACTTCCAGAAAGGAATGCAGGACCTCGCAGTCTGGATGACCAACAGCTGCCTGAAGCTCAATGCCAAGAAAACAGAAGTCCTCATCCTTGGAACCACCCCCTCGGCATGGGCAGCACCTGGTGGCTGACTGCCCTTGGAAACCCACCTATCCCCTCGGACCACACCAAAAACCTCTGCATCGTCTAGACTCATCCCTCACCAAGAACCAATAGATCAACGCCATCATCTCCAGCTGCTTCAACACACTCTGCGTCCTTCATAAGACTTTCAATTGGATCCCCCCGGAATAAAGGAAAACAGTCACCCACACACAGTGCCAGGGACGGGGTGTCCTTGAGGGAGAAGAAGAGAGTGACGGACAGTGCCAGGGACAGGAGTGACATTGATGGTAAGAAAGGAGTGACAAACAGTGTCAAGGATAGGGTGTCCTCAAGGGAACGAAAGGAGTGACAGGCAGTGCCTGGGACAGACAGTACCAGGAATTGAGATATCCTCAAGGGGAAGAAAGGAGTGACGGGCAGTGCCATGGATGCTGCAATCCCAGAGGAAGAAAGAAGTGATGGACAGTGCCAGGACCGAGGTGTTCTTGAGGGGAAGAAAGTAGTAATGGGCACTCCAGGGCCGGAGGGGTCGTCTTGGGGAAGAAAGGAGTGACAGACAGTGCCAGGGATGGAGGATTCTCCCGGCGAAACAAAGAAGTGACAGGCAATGCTTAGAACAGCGGGGAGAAAGAGGAGTGTCGCATGAGCAGTCTTGAGGGAAGTGACCCCAAAACTCATCGGAAGCGCCAGGGCAGAGCCGTGCAGGAAGGCGGAGGAGAGGAGAACGCCTGTGTTCAGCATGTTGTGAGGTGGCGGTCAGCTGTCTGGTGAGCATGTTTACAGCTCACTTATGTACACATAGGGAAGGGGGGCGGTCACATCATCTAATGGGATGAAAGATGTCGGGTCTGCTCTCTGTAGATATTAGGCTCTTCTCCGGCTTCGTTCATTCTAATGTGAAACCCCCAAGTGTGCACACGGGATACTCCAGTGCTTTGTATAATTTTTGGGGGCACGGGGTTGGAGAGTGCCCCGGATGGGGCCCAGCTACCCACTGTTGGCTCATAAGCCAACTCTTTGAAGTTTAGGTGACTGCCATGAAGGACATTTTCCCCGGGGGTCTCCAGTTTTGTTTTGACTGGAGCTAATTGGTGCGGGCCGTTGCAGTGTGGGGTGCTGGCGGAAGTAGGGAAAGGGGGCACAGTTACAAGTGGATTTAAGTTTGCATTTAACATTGCTGCTGAGAACATGCCGGGTCGGTCTTAGAAATCATGTAGGTGATCTGCGAGCTGTGACCAAATGATGTACTTTGAACTAAGCTTACCTGGACCCACCTCCATGCCATTGGAACGTCCAAGCCTTTCTTAACATTGCACGTGTTAAACAGATGAACCAACCATGATTATTATTTTGGGATTTGTATATAGTAAGGTTTTCTCAAGTTTGAGTACGACTCAGTAGTATACCACATGTGTATTTGCAATAGAAGAGTCTGCGTCACTCATGAACCTACATTAAACTGAAACACAAATGTTAAAGATGTAAACTTTTTTAAATTTTAAAATGCTATCTTAACCCCTTTGCCACGGCGCGAATTCCGGGGGGGTCTCTCATGTCTCCCTGTAACATTGTATCTTTGTTCCCCTGAGGCGTGAGCCGGGGGTTCTAGGCTGCCATTCTATTTTAATATCACATTGTTATGCTATTTTCGCCTATCTGGTATTTTAACTGTTGTGCTTAAACTGTTCATTAATCTGGGCTTTAACTGTTCATTGCGCCTTACCTGATTATAGCATGGGACTGTACTTCGCTATTGGCACTGCAGTAGCGCGATTGCAGAAACGGTGCCGCCATCTTAGGTGGACACCAGGGCAGCGCTCTAGTTGTTTGGCTCTCCCTGCTTTCTGCTGTACTTAAACCGCGCCTCGCTCTCGCGCGCTCCTGTAACATTGTATCTTTTTGCCCCTGAGGCGTGAGCCGGGGGTTCTAGGCTGCCATTCTATTTTAATATCACATTGTTATGCTATTTTCGCCTATCTGGTATTTTAACTGTTGTGCTTAAACTGTTCATTAAACTGGGCTTTAACTGTTCATTGCGCCTTACCTGATTTTAGCGTGTGACTGTACTTCGCTATTGGCACTGCAGTAACGCGATTGCAGAAACGGTGCCGCCATCTTAGGTGGACACCAGGGCAGCACTCTAGTTGTTTGGCGCTCTCTGCCCTCTCCCTATATAATGTGCATATGGAACCGACGGCACAGCGGGCGGGCGCAGCGGGCGTGACGGTGGCGCGCCTAAGGCGCGCCAAAGGCAAGCCCGTCTGCGCCCGTCCATCGCCTCTCGCCAGAACCCCTGGTCTGGTCCAGCCTCCTTTGCACAAGTATGATAGGGATCAACTCATGCATTTAAAACCTAATGCGGGGGTTTGCGCGGATCTGCCATTACAGATAGGTGAGTCAAGTCTGAGATGTCAGTCTTGTGCCTTTACAACATGCTCTCCTTCTGGGGTCCGGAGTACTGAAGTTTTAGGGGCACAAATGGTGTTCACAGTTCTAAAACTAAATGTGCGCTCTCTGGTGAAACACCATATGGAAGTTCATTCGTTACTTAGCGACGAAACCCCTGCTGTCCTCTTTGTTTGTGAGACGTGGTTGCGGGATGACATGGCAGGGATAACTGGTTTATCTCTCCCAGAAGGTTATCTGATTAAGACCCTTAACCGTGATTCCAGGGGAGGTGGGATTGCTGTTATTTATAAAGATCTGTATTCCTGTATCTTCACGGCGGAGAAGTTGTGGGGCTGTGAATGTGCTAGTTTTAGATTAGATATAAACCCGCATTTTACTTTTTCGGGGCTTTATATCTATCGCCCTCCTGGTCATGCTTCCAAGTTCTGTGAAGCTTTATTAGAGTTAGTCAGCTCATTGGTGTTGCAATCTGCCAACTTCTCTATTCTAGGTGACCTAAACCTCCACTTTGATCTTATACAGGACCAGGCTATCGGTAATCTGATAGCTGATCTAGCAGCTTTCCAACTGGACTTACTGGTACGGGATGCCACTCATGTCACAGGACATATATTGGATCCTGTTTTTTCCAACATTCCATCTGTTCAGGTTGATCAACCTTTTCCTATAGCCTGGACTGATAATTATTTGATCAAAGTTAGTTGGAAGATAACACAATTCCCTAAGTCTAATAGGACAGCTCTGACGTTCAAAAGGCCTTGGCATAAGCTCAACTTAAACGATCTCCATGCTTACTTGAGAGAGACCTTTGTTGAAGATTTGGCTGACCCTGAGATCGCATATACTGCCTTTTGCGACTGGATTGGGGGGGGGGCTTGACGCTCTGATTCCAGCCAGATGGGTCAGGGGGTGGAATTCGATCACCAACCCTTGGTTGTCTGATGCTCTTAGAATACTCAGGAAGGAGTGTAAAAGAGCCGAGCGAGTGTGGAGAAGGGACTATGACAAAGATCTTAAATCTGTGTACCTGACTAAATTAAAACACTACCATAAAACGATATGTTCCACACGCGCCAATTTTTACGCGGAAAAAAATCAGGGATAGCTCTAATCCTACAAAATACATTTTCAAGATTGTTCAGGAGCTAAAGAACACCAAATCCTCAGTCTCACATGTTAACTCAGCGCAGCAATGCGAAGAGCTTGCTCATTTCTTTTAAACAAAGTGCAGAAAATCTATGCCACGTTTCCTCAGCATTCCTCTGCTCCAGGTCCTAGCACGGTCAGAGAGGGGATCTCCATTTTGACCACGATACCTGAGCTCTCGTATGACGAACTTGCGAGACTCTGTAGCAAGGTCAAATCGGGATCTCCATCTGATCCGATGAGGCCAGCGCAGTTTCTGGAGTCTATTGACCTCGTTCCGAAGCCTCTAATGAAGATACTTAATTTATCCTTTGCTACAGCTACAGTTCCGTCGGCCTGGAAACAGGCTCTGGTCTCTCCGATCATTAAAAAGTCCACACTTGATCCCTCTCTACCTGAAAATTTTAGGCCGATCTCTCTGCTTCCATGGGTTGCTAAATTAGCTGTGGCTCATGTGAACGAGATGCTGGCTCAACATTTGACCCTTAACAACATTCTGGACCCGTCTCAAAACGGTTTCAGATCTGGTCATAGTACCGAGTCGGCCTTGTTGGCCTCCACGGAGTACCCAAGAACTACTCTAGACGCCGGTCAGAGTGCAGTGCTTATATTATTAGATCTTAGCGCTGCCTTTGATACGGTATCTCATGACATCTTGCTGTACCGTCTGGAGGCAATTGGGATCACGGATCAGGCACTGGAATGGTTCCGTGCATTTTTGACGGGTAGATCCTTCCGGGTCTCGGCACCACCTTTTCTGTCTCAAGCCCATTCCATCTGCCAAGTGGTTCCGCAGGGCTCTGCGTTGAGCCCGACGTTGTTCAATCTTTATGTTCAACCTCTCGCGGCTGTGGCAAGAGAGTGGGGCCTAACGTTAGTTTCGTATGCTGACGATACTCAGCTGATTGTCTCCTTGGCTGAAGGTCCCTCTGTCGCTGCCACTAGGTTCAGAGATGGGATGGCTGCAGTCGCCCAATGGATGGCTGAAAACTGCCTTCAACTGAATGCCACTAAAACCGAGGTGATGCTGGTAGGGAAAAACACCTCCCTTTGGAACGAACACTGGTGGCCAGCTTCCTTAGGCATTATGCCTGCAGACAAGCCAGTGGTTAAGAACTTGGGAGTGTGGCTGGAAGTAGATCTCAATTTTCAGTGCCACACGAAGAAGGTGGCAGCGACATGTGTGGGCTTGTTGAGAGGCCTTTGCCCTATTCTGGAGTTCTTTAGTGCGCCTGTTCGGCAGCTTATCATCCAGGCCACAATTCTATCGCTCTTGGATTACGCTAGCGCGATACTTTTAGGCACAAATAAAGCTGAGATTCTGCGTCTACAGCGAGTTCAGAATTCGGCAGCCCGAGCTCTTGTTGGACTGCCTTGCAGATGTTCTGCTAGAGCCACTATTAGAGCCTTAGATTGGCTGCCGATTCAAGCTAGAATCCAGTTTAAGACACTTTGCCTAGCATTTAAAATTTTGAAAGGTACTAGCCCTGAGCTACTCCGCCCACTGTTAACTTCGTATACTCCTAAGCGCAATCTGCGCTCCTTGGGTCAACATCTGGTAAATACACCCAAGTTCAGACTTTGTCGTGTTGGAGGTCGTTCCTTTCGACTGTTGGCGGCCAAACTGTGGAACTCCTTGCCTGTATCTATCCGTAGTATCGATGAGCTTTTCCCTTTTCAGAAAGCCATTAAAACCTACCTTTTCCCTTTGATCAAAGGTTTCTCTCTCTCAGTTTCACTTTTTCGGTACAATGATATGGTCAGCACTGGGACGCCTCTTAGCTGGGGCAGCTGTGCGCTCAAACAAACCTTTAACATAACATAACATAACATGACAGCTGGAAGCCGTCGGAACTCCGCCCACTGATTAATTTGCCCGAACAGGCGGGGAATTAATCACGTGTGGGCAGAGCAGCAACGTTCTGACGGCTCCCGGCCGTCATGAGCACACGCCACCCGTGACTCATGACGGCCGGGAGCCGTCATGAGCACGGAAGGAGGTAATATGCCTCTGGCAATAGTTGCATGATTTACATGCCAAATCTTGGGATCTGGCTCGGTTTCTCCCTCTCCATGGATTTGGACGTATCTTTGGAAACGGTAATTCACACACACCTTCACCAGTCCCATCCACCTGATAAACAAGTATCGATCTCTTGTCTTTATGGGGCCATGTGTTTCTAATTAGAAAAACACATGACCCCATAAAGATAAGAAAGTGCTTTGCGACAGGAGCAAAGCAGGCGACCGAGTCCGGATCGGAGGTAAAAGGGCGTGAACCAAAAACCCTCATTTCCAATGGCAGGCCACTGTTTAGCATAAACGGTGATGCCAGCCAATGGAAATGAGGGGCGGGGCCTCAAGCCCTCTTCTGAAAGCCCTCCTAAACAATAAACTCGCCGAGCATGTAGCGCATGCCCTACAACGCTAGGCGAGACCTAAAAACACGAGAATCCCAAATACCATGGATTGTATGGGTTTTATGACCACCTACATGTTTTCAAGGGATTCTGGGTTTGGGATTAGCAAGTGCACATAAACATTTTGCCCTTATTATTGGCCCATTTAATATACTTTTGACAAACGTATGTATAATTTAGGTAAAAAAAAAAATACAAAACTATTTCCAGGTTTACATTCCCCATCTCAATTTGTTTAATAAAGTATTGGTGGAATTATTCACTTGCAAAGAACAAATGAAAATTTAGCATACAGATTAAGTTTGTGGGTGTAACCTAGTAATCATGCCTAGAATCGTAGTGAACATCTCAGATTCATAAAATTGTGGGTGATCACATACCACTTACAGGAAGGCTTCCCTCTCCATATATTTATTTGTTAGAGTAAGTTCCTATTTTATATTTTTATAGAATGAGGAAGTAGCCTGTTTCAGATGAGGTCGCAAAACTTTCCACCAGGCTGACAATTTGAAGGCAGTGATGGTGCTGGAGATTTTGACAGCCAGATGACATTTTCCCTACTGGCCTGTCACAGCCCCAACATGCCAGTAACGGTGCTGGTGTTGGTAACCCAATTCTAACATGACCTATCAGGGCAGAAGAATAGTGCTGTGGTAGTGGTGGCTGTCCTGTTAGCTCTTAGTTAACAGTAGCCCCCATGAACCCTCTCTTCAGGGTTCTGAAAATGTCCTGGAACTCACTGGTTTTAGACACAGTCTTTAGGAAATTTGATATTTGAGAGCTGTGGAGATGCTACAAATATGTCATAAATGGATAACCATACATTTCCATCATTTCCTGGAGGATGAGCAATACCAGTGGAATAAAACAGCACTCAAAATATGGCTATTGCAGTGCAATTGCCAGTGGGCCTTGGTGAGCAGTTATCCTTGCTCATCCCTCACCTACATAAACAATTACAGAGATGGTGTATGCCATCAAACCTCACTTCTTCTATCATGAACTTCGGCACCTAAGAGGGGTACTCACAACAATCAAACCTCACTTCCTCTAACAAAAAATTCATTTGTAAGAGGATTACGCAATCAACATGTGTATACATTGTTCAACACAACATGATCACTTTGAAATTGCGGTGTACAAACAGCTTAGAAAGTTATCCTTTTTTAGTATCTAATCTTAGCCCCAATCTTGGTCCCAATTAACTAATCTCCCATAATTACATGTCTGCAATGGAATCACCACATTATGCATACCTGTGAAAAGCACCGCTCACCTACCACTAAGCACTAATATCTCTAGGAACAAATATGTTAAGTATCATGCTGTCATTAAGTTGGCATCATCAACAACTCCAAATTACAGCCTCAAAATTCCCAAAAGTCATGACAATCTTCTCAAGGAATTAGCAACAATAGATGATCACTGTTAGAACTGGGGGTCTCTAGTTGGCAGTGGTAGGTACCACTGTCCAAATAGGGACCCTTGCTGCTAGTCAGGGTAAGAAGGATACACTCTTTAGATAACCCCTACTCACCCCCTTGGTAGCTTGGCACAAGCAGGCAGGCTTATCAAAGGCAATGTGTAAAGTATTTGTACAAACACTCACAGTAACACAGTGAAAACACCACAAACGGACTCCAAAAGAGTTTAGAAAAATAGAAGTATTTATTCTAAACTAAACAAGATCAAAACGGCAAACATCCAACATACACAGTTCAAGATATGGTTTAAAGAGTTCTTAATCGTTGTGTAAAAATAATCCACAGTTGCGTGAGAATAGTTCACAGTTGCGTCATGTTTAGCCAACAGTACCTTTGGATGCGACAAAGTTCCATTTCCATTTCACAAACTTTATTCGACAATTAAGTCATAAAAGTATACATACATATCTTACACAAACAGAGATAAAAAGACATTAAAATCCATACAATAAATTATTTAAAAAAGTATTAAACTAGAATAGACTATGTCGAATTACAGTTTTAAAAAAGACATAAAAACTATTGCATAAGCATACATTAGTACAGGTGGATATTGTGCAAAGTTCGCAAATGGTGGCCCGTAAGTGCAAGGACAAATACAATTTGGTTTTTACATTTTTACCGCTATGAGTTTTGTGCGGATTACCCAGGCCCATTTCAAAAATTTAGCCACGGCAACAGCAATTGTAGGCGTCGGGTCTGTAGTAAAAATTCTCAGAGCCTCAGCGTGACTTTGAAGCCCTAGTAATTTACATAAAGGCTTGATCCACAATGATCTGGGGGCTTTATACAGGGGAAAAAAGAATAAAAAATGGCTGATTGACTCTTGTTCCTCCTCGCAATTGGGGCATCTATCAATTCCACTTTTGTCTGCCCATTTAACCGTAAAGGATCTTACTGGGAGTGATCCTACTCGAAGCTGGAAATAGAGCTTACGATCCTGTTGTTTAGCAATAATGTCCCAGTATTGTTCTAGTTTCAGCAGGGCTTTAATGTCCATGAAGCGACTAGTTAAGTGCGTGGAAAGACCCTCTGACCTTGCTTCAGAGATCACCATTTCCCAATATTTTTCTTTTAATGATTTTTTAGAGGGAAAATGAGCATTTTCTGGGTCCTCCCATAAGTCACTCATCCCTAACCTGGAAAGTATCGACTTGATGTTCTTAAGCCAATGAATTTTTTGGGACGTGTCCTTAGCCATTACCTCCTTCAGACCTTGAGCATAATGCTGTAGTTCTTCTGTCGTACACAGCCGGTGCCAGTAAAGAACCGGACGCAGGAAGGCTAAGTCATGGACCGCCTTTTTTCCAAGGTCCCACATTAGCGGTACTAAGGGGGAACTTATGGGGACGCTAGTGGCTTTTCGAAGAAATTCATTTTCAGCTAGCGTTAATTTCCTAAGATCTTCAAAAACCCCATAATTCGGCTCCATATAAGGCCGAACCTAGGACCTTCATCCCATATACTTCCAGTAAGCGACTGATGGGCTCAGTTGTTGAGGTGGAGAATTTTTTTAGAAGGTTTTAAAACCGCAATATCTAGTTGGCTGGACCACCCCAGGTCTTTCTGAAGGGTGACCCCCAGGTAAGTAAAAGCGTCTACACGCTCCAACGGGGAACCATTCATATTGATCTGCCCTCTGAAAGGTCTATTTGACCCACACGTTTTACGACCAGTCAAAACCATATACTTAGTTTTTGCAGTATTTATTTCTAGTCCCCTATCCAGACAGAAATCTTCAAACCTTTTCAGTGCTTGCTGGAGTCCACTCGGAGTCTTTGAAATGATGAGAGTATCGTCCGCGAACATGAGGATCGGGACCCGCTCACCGGACATCACAGGGGCATTGGTCGGGACCAGGGAGAGGAAATCCGCAACCCCATTCACGAAGAGCGAGAACAAGGTGGGCGCCATGACACAACCCTGCCTTAATCCACGCTCCACCCGAAAGGGCTCGATGACCTCCCCCTGGGATCCCCACCTCACCCGCGCGAAGGTATCCTCATGCAGGCGGATAATCAAACTCAACAATTCAGGTGCCATCCCCAGATCTGCTAGTTCCAAAAGTTCCAAAACAGAAGCTGGTGTGGTGCCAAACAAGCGATGTGTCACTCCTGAGACCCTGGGTAGGCGATGCGACAGCCTCGCTGGACGCAGCGGGTGTGTTGCGATTAATCCTGTCTGTATGGGGAGGGAGGCGATACCTTGTATGGATTCCGGTGCGTAGGTTCCGTAGGGAGGGTCTCGCAAAGGCACGATGCGACGATCTTCGGGACGGCGACGATCTCAGGTGCGGCAGTGATGCGCGGCGCAGCGGCGATCTTCTCCACTCGCAGCCCCTCGATGCAATGGCTCTGAGACGATACTCGCAGCGACGTGATGCGGTCCGCAAGCAAGCGGTGTGGCAATCTCACCCAGCGATGACAGACTCTGCGACGATACTCGCAGCGATGGTACTTTTCCCGCACCGGAGCGATGCGTTCCGCAAGCGAAGAATGCGTTGGTTCTTGCAGCGGCAACAGGCGCTGCGACAATCCCGACCTTCACGGCGGCGGGAATTTCCTAGCACTGACGGGGATGCGCTCCGCAAGCAAGCGATGCGTGAAAATTTGCAGATAGTCTTAGTTTCTTGTTCTCCAGCTTTCCAAACAGTAGGCCCCAAGGCCCCTCAGTCGGATTCAGCACTCAGGAAGGGCAGAACTCTCTCAGCAGAGTTTAGGGAAAGCTGGGGGTGAAGTCCTTTTGTTCCTGGGACTTCTTAACAGGAGGTGTGGAAAATGACAATGTATGTGTACATAAGCGGCGTTCATTTGTGTTCACCATACCCCTCGCTGTAAGCAGAACGAATACCGCGAAGCATTGACCGCATCATCCCGCCAGCATAGGCCCATGCACGCACGTACACGACAGCCATTTTAGACACCAAGGCCTCTCTGCCCACTCCCGATAGCCAGCGTCTCTCTCTCCCCCCTCACTCCCCAGCCTCGCAAGCATCCCCGACAGCCCCCGGTCTCTCATGCATAGGCCATAAAACCCTCTCCCTCTGCGCGACCCTGCTCTAAAAGTGACACCCCGCCTGACCGACACCCCCTGCATTCCTCCCAGGAACACCCTTCCCCTCCTCTGATGACCCCCCGGCTACGCCTGGCCTCCCGATCCGGTCCCAAGTCTTAAAACCAAGCCTCATTGATGTACCCCCCACTGGCCCCGCATAGCAAAGCGTGAATACACCAACCGAAGTGCCCGATCTTATCGCCTGCCCAACCTTAGATCTGACCACCCCCTCTTGCCCTCGTGTCCTGTTGGAATGTCCGGCCGCAAGATTACAATCACATGTTACATTTGGGAGGGGAAACGACATCCGAACGACTGGTATGGGAATAGGCCTGAAGCTGGGATTCCAAACACGCCTTTTCGTACTTCAAAGTGCCTTTATTGCAATAAGGAATGTTTGTACATCATAAACCTGTGTATAAAAGACGGAGCCTCAGAGAAACTTTCAGAGCACCTCTTGAAGACATTGTGCGCGTGTCCGAAATGACAGGCTCTCCTCATGAGAAATAAAAATCTGTTCTTGCACTCCCGCTTCCAGCGCCCGTCTCTTTATTTGGTAACTGTCCAAGATGGGAACTAAGAGGCGTCTTGTGCCAGCAGCCTGGGCATCGGTTGTAATTTGGGCTGTTATTCCTCAATTGGCGTCCCAACGCGGGGCCCATCAGCGACATAAGGTCCGGTAAGAGAGGTCCAGACGATGGGGTGAACATCTGAACGATTGGAGTATACCTGCCTTGAGAGGGCCCTCGTCCGGCTGCCGATTGAATGAACTTCACCGATTCCGAACGGACCTCTCTCAAGCGACCTACTGTCCTGACTGGGATCCCACAGGAATGCTGCGGTAAAAACATGGAGTAAGAGAACGATCGGGCGCTGGAAAGGGAAGGCGAAGAACTGTCCACACGGTCCGGTCCGGGTAAGGTTAAGTAGGATGTCTTCATGTCTGATAATCGGCATTTAAATACTGGTATTGTTCATTGATTGGTTCATGTAGCCTTGGTTGCTACTTGAAGTATTGGTTCTCTTTGAGACATTCTCTGTTTGCAAACAGCGACGAATAGGAACGTTCCTCTCCCTTTGCAGATAGTGAAGGGTAGGTAATGCAGACTTTTGTCCCCATTGTAATCCGTCATGCCTATCTTTCTCCCCACTGATTGTTTGTTATCGATTTTTATCGATTATCGCTCTTGAGATATTCCCTGTCTACAAACAGAGAAGAATAGGTAATGCGGACTTTTGTCCCCCGTTGTAATCCGTCATGCCTGTTTTTCTCCCCACTGATTGATTGATTGTCTGGACATTTATTGTTCAAGGAATAGTTCTTTTGAGGTATTCTCTGTTTGCAAATAACGTGGAATAGAAATATTCTGTCTAGTCTTTGCAAGTAGTGAAGGGTAGGGAATGCGGACCTTTGTCCCCCGTTGTAATCTGTCATCCCTATCTACTCCCCACTGATTGGTAAACTAGTTCCACCCGGACCACTTATTAGAGGTAGATCATCTGGCTCAACCGGAGGGCGCCCCTAATAAAAAGGACATACGTAAAATACGAAGTAATCACCGTATCCTGTTAACAGAAACTTTAGCACGAAACGCACTAGAAAAGGAAGGAAAAAGAAATCAAGCAAAATCAGTAGGCCACTGATGAGTTTTTTTGACTTCGCTAGAAATAAGAAACGTTAGAAATAGCCCGCAATAAGAAACATGAAAGTGGTGAGAGAAGCCAAGCTTGACATCACGGCAGCCACGAGGTAGCTAGGCTCCGACGCCCCTCACTGCTCCAAGCATGTCTGTCCCACCGCCCGCCACGCCCAATAACGGTAACATAAAACAGATACAAGTCAGTAGATGCCTACCCCCATTCCGGAAGCTCCCGAAGTGCAACAGGTCTACGGTTACGCCCATCCGGAAGACGAGGCCTCGACACGTGCAGGGCGGGGCCCGGCTGGCCGCCATCGGCCGGAGAGGTCGTGGGGTGGATGACCCGGAATGTACTGGTTTTCCCATCCTCTTCTTCTGGCGCCTTGCAGGCCACGGGGAGGGGGATGTCTTGCTTATGCCCCCGACCCCCCCCTCTCATCGCCTGGTCTGGCCATCACGAACGCCATCGGCCGGAGAGGTCGTGGGGTGGATGGCCCGGAATGTACTGGTCTTCCCATCCTCTTCTTCTGGCGCCTTGCAGGCCACGGGGGGGGATGTCTTGCTTATGCCCCTGACCCCCCCCCTCTCTCATCGCCTGGTCCGGCCATCACGAAAGTCAGCGCCAAGAGACGGCGTGGGTTGCACTGGGAGGGAGAGGCGGCGCGGACGAGCCTCTCCCACCTCCCCAGGTGGAGGCCCCTCAGCTGCACCCCCAACGCTCCACTCACCCGACAAGGGTTCGTCCACTGTTGCGGTGCAACACCACGCCCGACAGGCTGGAGTCCGTCTGCCCTTACGATCCAGCGACTGCCGGTTGCCGCGGAACTCATAACATGGCGGTCGACTCTGCAAGATGGCCTGGTCGCTTGTCAGCTAGAAAATGAGTCCCCGTCCAGAAGCGTTCTCCCCAGCTTTGAAGATTCTACGAGAACCGCGGGGGCCCCCCGACTCCCGTGGGCCCCCCCGATGGGGAATGACTGCCATGATTGCCCGCGGAACGACCAAGACGTAGCCGCGAGACGTTGGCGCTCTCATGCTGGCGCCAGCCTCAGTTTGAATGACCAAAATCCTGCAGACTGCCAATTTGATCAGTTCCGGTGGAACACCAGTATGACCCGGTAGGAAAGATTGTTGCCTCCCTCCCCCCTTTGACTGATGGTTCTTATCGGCGGCCCCTTCTGTTGCCCTTTTACGAAACTTTTGGACTGCCGATAGAGGCTCTGGTCCAAACACGAGTTGGTAGAGACATTTTGACTATACTTGGACCTGCCTGACCGCACCCAAAATGGCGCCGATGCAAATGAAACTCGCAACTCCCTGTTGTGTTCCGGTTGCTCAGCCGTGATATCATGAGATATGTATGCAGTTTTTTTGAAGCGCATGGCGGGAGGGGATGGGTACTGATTGAACATTCGGACAATGAATTGATACTAAGTTCTGACGCGTCATTGATTACCGTATTATTGAAAGTTCGAATTTTCGACACTTATGGTACATGCCCACAATGAATTTTCGATATGATTTTATTGCACTTGTCGCACCTTTATGAAATTAACGGTCACCGACTCCGTTACGTTTTCCTCAAATAAATATCCCCTCATGTACAGTTCCAGTCTGCACCGTGGCCGGCCCACGTGGTTGTAGGCCCGTATTTGTGCGCCAACATTTTCAAATAAAGGTTTTTTGAAAAGCAAACATAGTTGTAGCGCTTACATTGGTAAGTTTCGAATAAATGGCCACTGTTTCCGATATAAGTAAAATACAGGTGAAATGAAGCAACTCGATTACTTAAAGGTTAAAAAGCAAAGTACACAGAAATATCGCAAATGTGAATGGTCCAGGTTTGTTGTGTGTGTGTTTTTTTAAATATATTTTTGTGCAACGTAAAGCGATCGATAAAGGTCCCGATATTTAGCCTTTACTCTATGTGCCACATGTATCAGGGAAGTTGTTTCAGATGCCCCTAAGCCACTCCGAAGGAATGCCACCTAGCCCCTCTAGTTTCCGTGCCTGATGAACAAAAACGACCCTGTACCACTGTAGACCATCCCTCCTCCTCGAAGGAGAGCACGAGTTCACCCCACTTTACACTGACTGCCCTTTGTTTTTGACCCTTCCCTACACACGATCCATAATACCACCCTTGGGCGATCTATGCAATATACAGTCCATCAATGATTATCTCTCCCGCACTACCGGTCCCTCTGGGCTTAAAACGCCGAGATGAAAGGGACTGCATCCCGCGGAGATAGGTCGAGTATGTGGTAAGTAAAAGCATTTTCGGGTTTTATGCGCGCTGATGTGTTTTAAAACGCTGCCCCCACCCCTTCTTTTTCCCTTCTTTTCTGCAGGTCACATCGGAACGTCGACTAAAGTATGGAGAAGACCTAAGCAACACGCCATGGTTCCGCACGGAAAAATTGTATATTGTCTATGGGGACTGCCCCTGAGAACGTGACGAATTTGTGTGATATGAATGCACGTGTGGATGCCCTGATGTGTATAGCTCGACTGAATACACGTTGCACCCGTTTGGATTGATAGGAGAAATGTTTTATGTATGACTTAAGTGATGATCGAACGGCCGATGGAATGGGAAAAAGGGGTCTGAACACGGTGCCTATACACGATGAACAAACAAAGATATAGCACTCCCTTACTTAGAAACGACTGTCTCTCTTTCTCTCTGAACCCAGCGACTGGGAGGGTGGCCTGAAGCAGAAACTTGACGGGTTATTGCAGTATGACAAAATATGACTCCAACCGGCACCCCAAATAATGCAACCTAGAATGACGTGCACCCATGAGTAAATTCATACGATAACTAAATAGGGAAAGGTTCAGGAATATTCCGGGGTGAGGTTTACCCGAGTACACTCCTCCTGGAAGACTAGGAATATTGTCAATGTTTAAGATTTACCACCTCCTTCTTGCACCCTCATAGACATGAAACTCAAAGCTGCCCCATTGTTCTCCCGACTGACACCCTCCGTTGCCTCAGCCTGGATACCCATTCGCTAAAAATGATTCGAAGATCCCACCGTGAGTATTAGCCCGACCAGGTTAGTTCCCAAACAATTGACAAAGTATTTGCAACCGAGACCACCAGCAAAGGCAGCCAGATGAATTAAGTAGGATACTAAGGATGCGCAGCATGCAGGAAGAAAACTTTTTGGCCAAGTACTGTTCTATGTTTTGTCTTGGGTTTTTGTATATAATACATGTACTATTCCCTCCCCGCCTGAATTCATGTGTACGTAATGTATGGATCTACGTCGTCCCTCAGCCTGTGTTTCTATATAACTTGACACCTGTTGTTCTGTGTTGTGTGCGCACTAAATGGCCTATTATTGTACACGTTTTCTCTCCATGTCGTACGTGTACCGAATAGTTCGTTTAAAATACGGACGACTCTCTCTCTCTGAGAGTCCCCCTGCTCCCTCCTCCTTTGTGTGGTAACGTTGTGCCCCGCCGGCACAAGCTTAATTGGTTTTTTAACACAAAGGTGTTCGGCAAAATTGACAGCAACTAAAACAATTGTAATTTGCCATATTACTACCTCTCCTTTCTGTAAAATGATGGAACTTGAATTGGCTAAGAAGGAAAGGACAGCTAAGACGACTGATGTCCCCTAATCTGGCCTTTTTATAAGGGGACTATATGTCAGTGGCCTTCTGTTCTCAGTCCGTTAGAAACACAATACCCAATGCCCAGATTGCCCCACCTCTCTGCACCCGAGTACGGATGTCCAAAGCGTCCTTGTTTCTCCCGATTGACCCCAGCTCCATATCCCGAAGTATAACTGATGACCCTGATTAACAGTTGCTCCCCGAGAAAAGAATGTTTAGCCTCTGTTCCTCTCTCATGATGATAGAAGACTGCCAGGGCTTGGGTTAGAAAGACGAGTCTCTACCGTAGGATCCGATTTCGAGTTCGATGGAATACGCAGTTGATAAGAGTCTGACTTCTCTCCATATACGTCATGAATGAACGCCAAATAGACTTAGTACAAACTCAGTAGAAATGCCCGCATACATACTCCATAGTGATAACTTCTGACTGTGACCGATGAACGTATCCCCAACTACTTAAGATTGGGGGCGGAATTGAAATGTATAAATGTCTTCTCCTGCCAGTTCTCTAAAGCTTGTTTTGTACCCATTCAAAGATACACAATCACCGGAGGAGAGGGGCCGGACATGACGCACAGCCTAGCCGCAGATCACGAAGCACATGTGACCTCGACCAAAGGTGGAGCCGCAGAGCAATGAGACGCGGGACGAGGCACCACTCTCAAACACGGGAAATGAAAGGATGGAGGGCTGCTTTGAAGCCCTCTGCTTGCTGACCCACGCGTGCCAGAAGTCCCCGCCCCTTTTAGCCCGATTGATGGGCCTGCCTGCTCGTTATTCTTTGCTCCCTTGGTTTGTCTCAAAGATCTGATCCCACTCCGCCCTCTCTTCCCTCGATTATCCGACAACACCCCCCTTGTTTTCACATGGATTTTGACTCAGAGAAGAAGAACAGCATTTAGGTAGGATAGGGTTTGCCACGGAAGGAGAAAGAAATGCAGGTGCCCAGCATGAGGCACCCTTGAAAAGATTAGTTAGAAAACAGGACTGTGGTCTAACAGCAGAGGACAGATCGCACCACGAACGTGTAAGGATTGATCCGAGCTGGACCTATAGCTCCACCGCCGGTGCTCAACAGCGCCAACGGAAGAAGAAGAACTACTAGAGCCTACCAGTGATGGCTCGCTGCTAAAAAGACACTGTGGCGAAGACCCCTCCCCTTTCTGAACTTTCTACCCCCCCTGACTAATTGCTTGTATTGAACTGAATTCCTCCCTCAACCACTTTGTATTGCTTTCAAAATGTTTCATCGGTCACTTTTAACTGTACGATGATACCGCCGGAGAGAGAGTCAGAACATGGTTCCATAATGTGTCGGAACATTTCCTTGATTGACTCCGACTGAGTAGTATACCGATCTCTAGACTCGTATATATATAACACAACAAATGTAAATTCATATGTATTGCACCTCGTCTATCGCATCGACTGCACATGGTTATATGCAATCCGCCAGTATTGACAAACGCTATTTCATTGACCACACATGGCTATATGTACACCCCGTCAGTTATGATAAACACGGAAATGAACTAACTTATGTTAAAAAGCGGCGACTGTGGAAAATGACAATGTATGTGTACATAAGCGGCGTTCATTTGTGTTCACCATACCCCTCGCTGTAAGCAGAACGAATACCGCGAAGCATTGACCGCATCATCCCGCCAGCATAGGCCCATGCACGCACGTACACGACAGCCATTTTAGACACCAAGGCCTCTCTGCCCACTCCCGATAGCCAGCGTCTCTCTCTCCCCCCTCACTCCCCAGCCGCGCAAGCATCCCCGACAGCCCCCGTCTCTCATGCATAGGCCATAAAACCCTCTCCCTCTGCGCGACCCTGCTCTAAAAGTGACACCCCGCCTGACCGACACCCCCTGCATTCCTCCCAGGAACACCCTTCCCCTCCTCCGATGACCCCCCGGCTACGCCTGGCCTCCCGACCCGGTCCCAAGTCATAAAACCAAGCCTCATGGATGTACCCCACCCTGGCCCCGCATAGCAAAGCGTGAATACACCAACCGAAGTGCCAGATCTTATCGTCTGCCCAACCTTAGATCTGACCACCCCCTCTTGCCCTCGTGTCCTGTTGGAATGTCCGGCCGCAAGATTACAATCACATGTTACATTTGGGAGGGGAAACGACATCCGAACGACTGGTATGGGAATAGGCCTGAAGCTGGGATTCCAAACACGCCTTTTCGTACTTCAAAGTGCCTTTATTGCAAGAAGGAATGTTTGTACATCATAAACCTGTGTATAAAAGACGGAGCCTCAGAGAAACTTTCAGAGCACCTCTTGAAGACATTGTGCGCGTGTCCGAAATGACAGGCTCTCCTCATGAGAAATAAAAATCTGTTCTTGCACTCCCGCTTCCAGCGCCCGTCTCTTTATTTGGTAACTGTCCAAGATGGGAACTAAGAGGCGTCTTGTGCCAGCAGCCTGGGCATCGGTTGTAATTTGGGCTGTTTTTCCTCAGAGGCCAGCTCACAACAGGCCCTTGGAGATCTCTCCAAGCAAGGGGACAAAGCAACAACAAAGTCCTTCCCCTCTCCCTGGCAGCAAAGCAACTGCAGGTCAGTCCAGCAAAGCAACAGCAGGACAGTCTTCCTTCTTCAGTCTTCCAGCTTTCTCCTTGGCAGAGGTTCCTTCTTGATTCCAGGATGATCTAATTTTCTGTAGTCTGGGGTCCTGTACTTATACCCCTAAAAGTATTTGATCCCTTTGTGCAGGAGGGCTCTGAGCTCGGTCTGAACCAGTTCTGGGTGTTCCTTGAGCACTTTGTTTTCCTGGCCTCTCCTTTCCTTTCAGAGAGAGGGGCAGGGTCTTCAGCTGCCCAGCAGGAGGTGGAGCTAGCATTTCGGAGGGAAAGTACAGCCTTGGAGCACTTTGTTGACATGATTCCTTCTCTCCTTTCGCAGTGCAGGGCAGAGACATCAGACGCACCACAGGGGGTGGAGCCAGAACTGTGGGGGGGGGGCAGGCACAGTCCTATTCAGGTCCCAGGTGCAGCTCCTCCCTCCCATCTAGATGCAGATCTCTCTATTCACCACTGTCTCCTGGAATCCCCCAGCCCTGTGACTCACAAACCAGACAGTCAATTCACAAACAGCCAAAGGCAAACAGAAAGGTCAGACAAGAAAGCAGCCACTTTCTAAAAGTGCCACTTTCAAACACAGGATTTAAAAAACATCCTTCTTAAAAGATGTGTTATTAAATTCTGAGTTTAGGGATACCAGACTGTTATGTCCTATCTTGCCCCAATGGGAAGATATGCAGGTAACCACTGTACACAGCATTCCCCATTATAGCCTATGGGCAAGATAGCCTTACAATAGTGAAAAACTCAAATGGCTGTAATTCACTACCAGAGCTTGTCACCTGCACTAGTGCATGCTCTACCTTTCACATACAATGCGCCTTGTCCAGGGGGGTACCTTGGGCCTTCCATAGGGGTGTCCAATGTGTACAGAAAGGGAAGGGTTAGGCCTGGTCAGTGGGGATACTGGCCAGGTTGCATGGCAGTCCACAGACAGCACACAGGCACTGCGGTGGCAGGCCTGAGAGACCATTTTAGGCCTACTCATGTGGGTGACACAATCAGTGCTGCAGGCCCACTAGTAGTATTTGAATCACCAGCCCTGGCACACTCAGTGCACTTTACTAGGGACTTCTTGGTAATACAAATATGCCAATCATGGATAACCAATTACAATAACAATTTACACAGAGAGCATATGCACTTTAGCACTGGTCAGCAGTGGTAAGGTGCCCAGAGTCCTATTGCCAACAACCACAGGTTAGGAAAAACAAGGGAGGAAGAATCAAACAGTTTGGGGATAACACTGCAAATAGGGCCATTTCCAACAATCACCATAAGTCCAAAGTTGTCCATAATGCCCTGCCTATTCAAGGACCACTATTGAGCCAAGGATTTGTACCATAATCTCTGGGATTCCCACAAAATGACAGTCATGGGCATTATCAAGGCAGTGGTGGCCACCATGATGCCAGGGTTGCCCAAAACTAGGTTGTCATGCTCATAATTGTCAGAAATGTCACAGGTAGACCAAGATTGCTACATAGATGAAGCCTGTATGATGGGGAGCACTATGTCCCTTTGCTGGTACTTAACACAATGTGTAGCACCCTGGGAGCAAGACTGTGTACCAGGGGAAGACTGGTACACATAGATATGAATACATACATACCAATACACAGACACATGCACATTTAAGCAAATACACACATATGGATGCCCATGCCCAATCAATCCCTCTGAAAGAAGTGATTCTCCTACTTGTCTCAGTTTTGAATCTAACCTCTGCTCTTCTGAGCTCCTTAGCTGATCATATACCTGATCACATTGTTCACATACATAGTGTGACTGATGGACAGAGCCTACAGATATAACCAATATCATTGTGACTCCACTAGATTGCGAGTGGGGACAGACATTGCAGACCCAATAGGACAGCACAGTGTACGTTTCTGTGTTATAATGAAGCACTGTCAAAGGTTTCGCTGCTACCACTTCATGGCCTTGTGATAAAGCAGTGCCGCTTTCTTTAATGTGTACTGACCCTCTAATTGATGTACAGACTAAGCTTCACTTCTAGGGTGCTGTTGAGCTACCAGCTGCTTCCAAGCTACTAGTAGGAGACACCTGCTCTAATCCTAACCTTCAATTGTTTCCTAGAAAGATAAAACTTGCTAGCCAACCAATCACAGATGGATCGTTATCTGATTGCATATACAGTAGTTATCAATACATCCTACAAATTTTCCAAGGACTTCAGTTGAAAACTACAGACCCCATGTACCAAGGATAATGGAATGTTTAGAAAAACGTTTGATACACGTTCATGACCAGTTCTGGCTCAGGATATCCAGGAAGAATTAATTGAGAATGTTAGTGCAGTATCACCTCAGGACTTGACTCCATAGCTGCAGTCATCAAACAACTGCAACTGTCTTATAAAGCATCCTCACAGTGGTTTAGTCCAAAATTAACTTGGATGTACACAATCTGATGTTAACTGAAATGCTATCAAAGAAACCTCAGATGCAGCTGACAACCCCTTGTGTGAACTCTAAAAAAGAGAGTATCATAAGCCAATGTATCAAGCTTAGAAGGTCCATAACTCCTTACAAATGTATAGAGTGCTAACCCAAACTGTTGGACTTAACCCTTTTCACAGGCTCATCCCTCAAACGTTTTGCCTTCCTCCTCGTACTTTTGTATTTTTTTCTGACTTGGTATTGGTGGTTTTAGGACAGAGCAATGTATCACTGCTGTCCAGTGTTAAAGTGCATATGCTGTCTATGGTAAATGTGGTAAGATTGGTCTACACCTGTTTGGCGTATTTATTTCACCTACCACTCTCTTGTAAAGTGGTATCTCACATACCGAGGGCCAGTAAATTAAATGCTACTGATTGCGCCACCCACCAAGGTAGCCTTTCAAACCTGTCTCAGGCCTCTATCATTGCAGGGCCTGCGCGCAAAGTTTACTGCTGCTATGACGTGGCATGTAAAGTGGGTGCCACATCTGTGACTCCCGTTTTACTACATATCAGTCATCCCTAAGTTAGGCCCTAGCTAGCCCTATGGGCAGGATGCGTTGTAGGTAAAAGGTAGGACATGAGCCTTAACTGTGTGGCATGCCCTGGTAGTAATAAACAGCCATTTTGGGCTCTCATAGAAATGCATTGGGGATTCCCTGATATGTGGTTCAGTGGTATTTCTTGACAGGATGGGGTGGTGTAATAAAGTGTGGTATGTTTGGAATAGTGGTAATAAATGCCGCGTAATGGTGTTTCGCGCTATAGTATATTCTGTGGCCAAACAAGTTATAGAAGATCAACTCACTTTATCGTTCATAAACTCATACATTTTTAATAAGTAAATTATGGATATATATTCTTATTACATAATTGGGACCTTCAGTTATTGCATCTATTAGGCATTTTATGAACACTCCAAGATGGTGGCGCTTTCAGCACTTCACTTTAGAACTATGAACACCTGCAGACTATTCGTATGCAGGCGGGTCACGTGACCGCAGCTTGCTGTGCATAAATAACAAACATGGCGAATGAAGGCAGAGACTCGGTCCAGGCGGCATGGCTCACGTTCGAGCGTTGATACAAACCATTCTATGATAAGTGAGACCCGGGGGGGGGGGGGGGACTTTTCTTTGGGATACATGGTAATTTTAACATAATGTTAGCTAATTTTGGACTACAATTCCTATTAGGTAACAACTGGCATTCTTTAACCTATAGTGAGGGCGCTTATCAGGGATCGCCTCACAAGTGGAGTACTTATTCAAATTCACTGCGGAACCAAACGCAGTGACTCAGCTTTAGTTATTCGGACTTGTGGTCTAACAGAATAGAGATATACTTTTTGAGGGTAAGTCGAGCCAATGGCCCTAACATGTTATTTCAGGAAATCTGTAGTATAGGTATTGTTGCGTAATACTGGTTATTTTGTTCACGTTAGAGAGGAAGCTCACCAGTGACCTCCCTGTGACCGGATAGTTTTACTTGTAAGGGCTGTTTTCTATTAGGCGCCAGTGCGACACTGAAACTACTTACATATACATTTTTTTAAACAGTAAATACATTTTCTCTTACATGCCATTATACATAGACTTTGTGGCATTCAGCCCATATATACAAAGGTTATATCACTACTGAGGGGTTAACGATTATTAGAGTGGGGACTAGTACCTTGTTATTTAGTTTGGGGCCTTGATATGTATTTATCTATTTGATAAAGATATCATTGACCTTGCTGAAGCAGTGCTGAATGAGGATTTAGACCTTGATGACACACAGGGATACAGACTATTTTCCATCGAGCATCAAGTATGTTAATCTGGGATGAATAGAACACAAATTATAATTAGATGTATGCCAGTTGGTTATACTAAGAGTGCTAGAGGGACGTTATCATGCATGGGCATATTCAGGAACTTCTTGTCCAGATCTACCACGTAGTGAATCATGGGCATCTACAGCCAGATTCATGAAGCCAAAATCGCCTCGCAAAGGGCCAGATTCTGAGAATACGGCCCTTTGCGAGCGCTATTTTTGCATTTGGGATTCATCAACCCAAATGCAAAAATCGCAATTTTTGAAATCGCTAAATTGCGAATAATTGCATTTAAGGAATCTCAATTTGAGATTCCTTAAATGCAATTTGTGAACCATTTTAAAATTGCGAAATCGCAATCTGGGGCCGCTATTTACCGTGAAGTCTAAATACGTGGTAAATAGCAAAAACTTAGAAAAATGCACTTTAGTGAATTTTTCTAAGTTGTATGTTACACACACACATGTCCTTTGGACATGTGTGTGCGCAACACCAGTGTAAATTACCATTTCAGGGATGCTACAGGTTGTCCTTTGGACACCCTGGCACCCTTGAAATCGCTTCCTTATTTGCGATTCGCTAATTGCTAATCGCAAATAAGGAATTACTCCCTATTTATTCCTATGGGCCTAGAGGCAGCAAAAAGGACCTGGTTTAATAAGGATCCAAGTAGAGGGATTCAGGGAATTTCCCCCATGCAGGCAAAAAGCAAACAAGGGGGAGAAAGAGGGCTCTGCAGGATGGAGGATGAAGTCTCATCAGTGGAACCTAGTAGCTTTACCAGTGCTTGTCTTTTTCCTTCTATTGCATCCGTGCAATGCTCGGCAGTCATTTAGACCATCTTTATTTGTAAGTTACTGTTCGTAAGTGGAGAATGCCATTTTAGAGTGAAAGGTTGAAAAAAAAAGTCGGTATGGCATGCTGGGTATTTTTGGAAAAGTGAAATAAATTTGAACAGGATGGAAAGCAGAGCGGGGAGTATCGGAAAGTGGGGAAGGAGGAAATGAAAACACGTTGGAGCTGCCAGTTCCACCAAAAAAATTTAAATGAAAAAAAAATAATTAAATCACATAGAGCATCAAGACAGGGGGCATGAAAGGAGTGCAGAGAGGAAGGGAAAAAAGCAGGAATTTAGGAACACAGGGCTTCCATGGAGTGTTCAATACAAAATTTAAAAAAAGAGTCCCCTAAGGTATGCAATGGAAATATACAACTCATTCAATCATAGCACCGTAGCTGTGGTTCCTCCCATGGTTTAGAGTTGTGCGCGAAGGGGCCACGGTATGGAAAGTGCTCTGCCATGCTGCCTCCCCGCCAAACTGTAAGTCAGCCACTTAGTTGCAAATGATTCCTGCCAGCTGTGTTCAAGATTAAATAAAAAGATCCCAAAGTCTTGTAAACTACACCGATTACTGAATAATGGGGTGGGCTTGAATGTTAGGGATGGATTGTTTAAGCAAGTAATAATTATTACATTTAATTCAAGTAGTGACAGCTACGACACAAGAATATACCACCACCTGCCAGGTGTCTGTGAGACATAAGATAACAGACAAAGCAGCACGTGTCATAATGGCAAAAGTTAGGGTGCCTGGCCCATTAATCATGTCCTCAAGAACAAGCTTTTTATTTTTGGTACACAGGCACATTTTTTCTCGAACACAGTAATTTTCACAATATACATAAAATGTGTCTCTAAATACGGTTTTATCGGTTTAGTAAATAAACTTGATATGATATTTGGCCCTAAAATACTACATTGTCGTATGGATTCTCATTTAAAACACAAAAGATCTAAATAAACATAAAGGATTTTCATCCAAGTTCCAGCTCTACGGCATAGAAACGGTTATCAATTAAATGGTAGTCATATATGTGTTAAGTAACATGACAGATCTGAATTGTGCTATCGCATGCTATATTTGCCTGAAAGAAAATATTGTATCCTAAACGTACACTAGCAATAACAGGTCAAACGTACTGTGAGGCTGGGAGGTTTCTAACAACTCCAGAGACTGTTATCCGAGCTCAATTGTCACTAAGCAACTGAAGAACTTCAACAACTTGCACCGATAAGAAAGGTTCAATTAGCAGACTCTCGAAGAGAATGGCAAAAAAAATAATGTCAAAGAGAAGGCTGGCTCTAAAACGAGACCGGCTTACGGGGCATATTACCAACGTTAAGCGATATTTATAGCTAACGATGCTTAGCAACACATTTTTTAACGCTAAGCATCGTCAGAAATTATCGCAGATAAACTTTGCTATTATCAAGGTTTATTGCAAATGCGATAAAAAACGGCCGCAATGCATGAATATCGCTAAAAAGTCAGCGATATTCATGCATTACCGAGCTAATGCTCTTAGCCATGTTATCCACCTCCCATTGGATAACATGGCTAAGAACTGCTCAGGGCAGGTGTTAGTTTTTGGAGATATTCGCGCTTAGCGCGAATATCTCCAAAAGTTGGTAATAGGAGATAGCGATGTTCCAGTCGCTAACATCTTGGCACGCCCACTTTGCATGTCATTAGTCATAAATATCACTGACATGCAAAGTGGGGCCCAAGATGGTCGCTATCTCCTACTAGCTGTCGCTAACTGGTGTTAGAGACAGCTAGGTAATAGGGAGATAATTTTATCTCCGCTTTCTTGGCTTTTAAAGCCAAAAAAGCGGAGATAAACCCCCTTGAAAATATGCCCCGATTTTGTTATGGTTCTGCCTTTGTGAACACTGAGTCATGGATAGAACAGGTAAGGTCAAGGATGCACAACGAAAGGTCAGCTCTGTGTACATCTTCTATTTCCACCTCTTCCTGAATTGACTTATTTTTAATTTCCTCACTCCTTTCGCTTTAAACTGTGCTTTTAATTGTATCCCATCAAAGGTTTTGGAATATATATTAATCGACCTTCATTTTTGTCTGCAACATCATTGTAAAAGTTGGCTCAGTGAATGCCAGGTTTCCAGTATACAAATAATAATCAAATGTAAAGATATTCCCTGATTCACAAATATCTAGGTTCAGTTATGAAAACGATGTAACTTCTGCCATGCTTATATATGTGTTCATGTATTACCTTGTGACTTATCCTTAATGCATGTAGTAATGTGCATGTGTAAATGTAAGTTATAAGTGAACAATGGTGACGTATGTCAAATGTTTTAACTCTAAATTTGCACAGTGCAAGTCACGTGAATTGTAAATCAGTAAAAGGTTAGGGAAATGGTACAACGGTGCTCTTAAAATATGGTGTACATACACTGCATCCCTTCCACGCATGGACTGTACAGCAGTCGCAGCTCGCACAGGAAACACTGCGGGGCGGTGAGGTGGGGCGGGGGGGGGGCTGGGTGGGGGGTGGGTAGTGGACTGTGACATATGACAGGAAAGTAAAGAGTAAGGAAATAAATAAATAAATAAAAGCACTTACTTTGCTCTCGCAGTACCCAGCCCCGCCCTGCCTCACCACCCCACAGCTTTATCTGTAAGAGCCGCCACTGCTGTACAGAATGGTCACTCCATTCTGGTTAGCATCTTCGTCTTTGGAAATGGGGTCCAACTATATTTGCCACTTAGCCAGCAACAGTACGTACCTGCAAAGGTAGACAGTACCCCAAAAGAAAGTGCCAAACTCCGGCGGAAAAAGCAATAGGCCTAAAAAAATCTAGCTATACTTGATGAAAGTAGCAGAAGAAAGGCTTTTTAGCTTGTTAGACTATTGTCTAACTGACGTGATATTCCACATTACTATACATTGATTTCTATGTAGCTGTTCTTTTGTAAGCATCCTATATGCAGTAGCAACTGTTTTTATATAAAGCACGCAAACAACCCTCAATTAATAGAAAAAACAACAGGAAGGAGAACGGACTAGCACACAGAATCACACAGCCCGGACTGCCTAAAGGCCAACGCATGGGGCATGAATCGGACCTGTCAGGCACAAAGTATTCCATGCAATCTGTTGGGCACAATTGGGAATTCTGCATTGATGTCCAAAGCTAATGTTCAGATATAAGTATTGCTAAGGACCCTTTGTCCGATGCTGCAGTACTCTGCCCCATTTTTCTCGTTTCATTTTTAACTGCCATTTTGACGGGCTGTGACATAAAATTATGACATAAGGTGCAAACAAAAGGGCATGAAACCGAGATGGATCATAATTAGAAAGGGTAGAAAAAATAGTGTGGGGCACTTTGCACTCAGTTCTGAGCCCCTTACTAACCTCTGCTTGTCTTGGCTATTGAAACTAGAAGCCTCTTTCCAATGGCCTTGTTCTTGAAGAAAATTGAAGGACCTGCATGTGACAAAAGGTTTAAGCATGTAGCGTGTGTTTTTCAGACCACAGCAAGCAAGATAATGCATCAGGAGTACAACAGCATCTTCAGTGTGAGCCATACTTTGAAGCAATGATGTGACTCAGGGGTATTATTGTGAAAAGGACACACTGCCACTTTAAACCGGGGTCCCAGGTGCATCTTGGCAACTGCATCCTATTACAATGAAACCACTGCTACCAAGGCAGCTGGAAACTCGAGCTGCCCTGGGCGTAGCGCATTCAGTGAAACATGGAGTGGCTGCTTCCCAGCCATTCCTTGTTTCACAGTGCTAGCGGAATGGTTCCTTCACTTTAAAGAGAGGCAAGAGATCCCCCTGCAGGCTGGTGTAGTGTGTGACTGCACCCGCCTGCTGGGGGACGTCTGGGGGTCCATGGAACCTTCTTTCCCCCATCCAGAGGGATGCCTTTGGGAGGCTCACTGACAGTTTGCCACCTTTTTGTGGGCACTGTGTGTATGCCACCTAAGGGCCTCTTTGAGTCTATACCTGTGTCTGTAACATGGCTTGTTCGCAGCACAATGATTCCCCCATTTGCATGGTGCCAGGCCCCCATGGTAATGAGGGAACACCCTCACATGTGCACCAATGCTATAAGTATTACAGAAGGGGCTGTCCAAGTGCATGCATCCCCTTCTGTAATCCTTTTTCCCCCCAGGGGATGAACAAAATGGACACACGCGCCCTTTGCATCCCCAAGGCATAGTGGATAATACGGCCCCTGGTGGCTTGAAATGTCCTTTCAAGAGTTTCTAAACTTTTATATGGCCATTAACCCGCCTACCCTGTACCATATTTGGCCTTTTTTTCTTCAATAGGTCTGTGAGACACTATAATGATGTCTGTGTGGGATCACTTTTAAAGTAAACAAAGAAACTATGGCAGCAAAACAAGGGGCTCATTAGGATGGCAGTCATAGGCAAATCCGCGGTGCTGGCGGGAAATGTCCTTTTCCACACTCCATTGGCGGTCCTCGCATCCGCCATATTACAATGGGCAAACATAGCCGATTTCCCGTCCACTGCGGAGTTACGTGATCTGCCAGAATTTTCCTTCCGCAACGGTGGCGGAGGGAGCCAACAGAGAAACACCGCCGTGTGGAATTACGTCCCAACCGCCAGACAAATCACGATGCCCCAAACAGCCCATCACACGGCAGCGGAGAATACAGCGACCCGGAGACGGTGGTAGCACTGCTGCGGAAAGCAAAACTACAATCCCGGTCACCACCATGCGGTCCTGACCGCTATGGATCCAGCTCTTCAAACCCTTCCGCTGTTGTACCTCATCCACTACCAGCAAATAAGACGTTGCAGCTGGGATGTATGACGTTACAACTCATGCTATTACAACGCATGCCTTTACAACGCAAGTTTTACAATGCAAGTCGTTACAACGACTTGCGTTGGGGGACGCTGGATAGTGAATAGTTTAATTTACTATTCCAACTCCAGTTCCCGTGGATAGTAGGGAAGGTGTTGGAAACTATTCCCTATCCTAGAGCGCCCCCCAGCGCAAGTCGTTGTAAAAGTTGCGTTGTAATGGTTGCGTCGTAAAGGTACTTTGTTGTAAAAGTTGCGTTGTAAAGGATGTTCCCCTTGCAGCTGTCAACACCGCAGGTATGTAAAAACACATCTCTGCATACAACCACAACACATAACTCCAGTGCTGAAATACCGTTCCTGTCCACATCAGACACTCTGGTGGGGACAGGAACATATTCCCCAGTGTACTCACACATGTCCTGCCTGATAGAAATCCATGCCTCCTCATCTGGGTCACCCATCAACCGCAAAATCACTTCAATGTCCTGGGCAAGTCATCGCAGCGGTGAAGACGTGGGAAAACATACAAACAGTGTATGAGCCAGGGTCGGCGCCAGGCAGGGGATTCTGGCAAGATTCACGGGGCTCCATTTTCACCCTACCCACAGTACGTTTCCCACACCCATTTGGGCACATGTTGTGTGACCCTCCTGTTTCCTCCCCCCTGCATAATTTACCAGTCAGGTGTGGCTAGACCTCGCACCTCATTTATCAAAGGGCAAGGTAGATTGACTGGGAAAGTGGGGGTGAAGATGAACACCCTGCACAGAAGGTTAGTGGCTGGACAACCCTCCTCCTCACACCTACCTTCCACTCATGTGAATCAAACAAAGTATGATTAAGAAATGAAAACTCACACTTCATATGAACAACCACTGAACTGCTCACATTTCCTGTAAAGTTCCTCAGAAAGACCCCACACTGACACTCTGCCCATACACATACCATAGATCAGCAGCAATGGAGGACAATACATATGCTAGCCTAAAGTGAAGTGGACAGTGCTGGAAAGCCATTGAGCAAGCCACATACCACGTGTACATCACATGCAAGAGGAGGAATATATCACACCACCCTTAGGCCCTCAAATCAGACATGGGTGGCACAGAGCAGGAAATGAAACCACAGTGACCTCTGTGAAGCAACTCAGGGATACATCAATGCAAACCATGCATAGGCACAGGAATGATAGGAAGTGACAGAAGACATACATTGACCAGCCACTCATCTGTGTCAACTTATTTCACATGTGTATGCCATCAGCGCAACACACTTGGCTCATTGTCACACACCCTGACTGTCAAACACAAGTAGGACCTTAACACATGCCCCTTATCTACCCCCCTCAGACCTGCAACACTAAACACCTGTGAGAAACACACATAATGGTGCTGATGGTGTCCTGTGAGCTCACTGACAACCAATCACACACCCTGGGATGCATCTACAAATGTCAGACTCACACTCAGGGATGCCTGAACCAATGCTAACCATAAAAACATTATCCCAACACAAATCTCACAAACAACATCCTCAGAAGTCCAACAAGCTCAACCATGTGCAGCCAAAGAGTGGAAAGGCAATATGACCCTAGACAGAACAGGAATACACAACATTGTTACTCGGGACCAATGCACAGACACCATACCCCAACATAAACCAGAATTGCCTCCTCAAAAAGCAATCATGAACAATAACTGGGATCAAGGGGACAAATCAGCTAACACACACATACACATCACCAGTCATCAAGTGAACATGGTGTCATAGTGTACCACAAGCACGCACATGTACAAGCCTGACAAGTGACAGGCCAAAAATAGGAGGACAAACCACTATTGTGCACTCAAAACAAGTTCGTGAACATGAATACACATTGCTGCATGTGACATACACACAAGAAATGCACACTGCACATGCAACACACATATGAATGTATCACAATGCTCAAACTACTCACATACAATGTCATGCACAGAGAACACACACATTCCACCTGTCAGTAGAAAGAGCCATCACCGGCCAAACACTGCATACATCTACATCAAAAACACAACAGATGCACATACCAATCAATCACATAGCAAACTCAGCTGGACATCAGGGGGATGCACACCAAGCAAGTACAAGGCAACATACACTGAGAGCACTGCATGCACACCAAGCTGTGTGTGCACAACTACAAAACAAGTAGCACATTTATCTGAGTGCCCCACCATGCATTCCCACAACACAAATCTTCAAAGCACACAGATAACATCACACTAAGGAAGGGCAGCAGTACCTCAGCAAACACCAATACCACTTAGCCTTCACCCACAGATGCACAACTCAGGGAAACACAGATGCAAACAGCATGACTAAAGGACTGTGCTGCTCAATCATATGCACTGCACATGACCAACCATGACTACAAACTAGTAGAAGAAAATAACATGAAACTAACTGTGAAACTGGCCTGAGTGACACATTGGTCATGTACACAGATCATCCTCACACAGTATAGTGTCATACTATGAAGCGGTGGGGAGGCTCACACATTTGGGGTGGAAGACATGAGACTGAAGTGGTGTATACATTAGCATTGGACAGGTGAGCAGTGTACAGTCCACAAACAATTAGAGGAGTAATTCACAATGTGTAGGCATCAGAAGCACCTATAGTGGATGGTATGACTCCTCATACCACATACCATGCTGGAGCCAGAAATGGGTAAAGTGACAGCAATGCATGAGAAAACTCACAAATAATGTCAGTGTGGCTGAGCAGGTTAGCACAGTGAGCACAAACAGAAACAAGACACATGGCTGATCAACAAAACACAACAGAGACTTTGCAGTCACACACTCTGCATACTCACAACCAGCAGCAACAAGTTGGTGTCCCCCAGGAGTGCAAGGACACAACGACACACTGCACAGTGCTCAGCCTACAACTCCTACATGCGCCCACAATCTCAAGCACATGGCTGACAATTTAGACAAGCAGGCACTCATTACCTGGGTCATACATGTCTGTAGTTGGCATTCAGGGTCACACACACATCAACACTATTGACAATGACAGGTCATTCATACTGTATGATTACTCAAGTGCACACATTCTAATGTACCCATGTAACTATGAACATAGGCACATACAAGATGACTGCACACCAACTTTGCAGTGCACACATCAAGAAAGAGCACACAGAAATGCCGGACCCTGGCCACACCGCAAGTAATCCTGTGGGTAGCATTCACCTCTGTACCGGTATTGCATCCTGACATGACATGTGTACAATTTAGCAAACCTGAGCACAGAATAATTAGGGGAAGAATAGACCCTCACAAACAACCATTGTTGCACCCTCAAGCCCCAGAATCAAGCAGAACAAAAGTGCCTATTACCTTTGTAGAGCTCTGGAAAGAATAAAACAAGCAATTGGCAATTTTAAAGTAGCATACAGAGAATGTGTCACATGAACCGATACCCATACATAAAGCCTTTCATTTAGCAAGGACATTGGCAAAGCAGACAACAGGAGTAATTGTCTTTATTACATAATACCCAGATAGGCATCCAATGTGACAAACACCAAGGCCATTGGCCAGTCCAAATTCAAATAATGTACATGTGTGCATGCAAAACTGCACAGGGAATGGGCATCCATAGTGACAAACTGCAAGGCCATTCACCAGTCCATAGTGCTGGTGTGCACATGTGTACATGAGAAACTGCACAGGGAATGGGTAACACCGTCCACTAAGAAAAAATCAGGAGTCCCCCTGAATTGGCTATGTTGGGACCAGGGGAAAGATACTCAGAAAGATCTATGATGTGCCTAGAGCATGTATCTAATGGATTACTACCTTGGTCCAAAAGATACTATGCATCCATCATAGGACTTGCCTGTTTTTTGGGTCAACCTCACAACCACAAAAGTATGAACTTACTCATATCAAAAGGGACTAACAATAAGGTATTTAAATAAATGGTATTAGCAATTTGTAAACACAATACCTAAACACAATTCTAACAAAACAGTAAGTGTACGAATAAAAAATGTCTGTGGCAAGAGTGTGATTACAAAATTAAAACATATATGTTTATTCTGTTTCATACAATTAAATTATTGTGCAATAACAATTACATATAGACATTTAAAAAAAAAATAATACATATAAAAACAGATTTGTTAAAAACAAAGATTACACATCCATATGTTAAAATTGTTCAAGAGAACAAATGTCGCCGCAGCGTTTCGGTGTTGATAATAGGCACCTTCTTCAGGACTGTTTCTCTATAAAAAGAAACACAATTACCAATCAGACAACATTACAATTTAAAGTTTTCTACAAGTACCTAGACTTAACATGTTCTGTCTATCTAAAAACATCTATGGTTCCATTCATTTCTATATGTTCATTGTTATATCAAAAACCATTTAGCTAGTTTACATAACACATTTAGACCTTTACACTTTTCGCCCCTATATTTTCAGTTCATAGTGTGGTTGTATGTGGTTCCCTCCTCTGTCACCTAGTCACAGAATCCTATATTCTGTTACTTGGAGAGACACAGTAACATAAAGTTGCTACGTCTCTTACCTTAATTATCAATGTTCTGGGTTTAATAGGAGCCACTTTGCAATATCGCGTCTTCGTCTGAATATGCTCAGTTGAGAGTATACCCGCACCGATACGTCTACGCGGTATAGTGAGTTCAATTTCTAAATAAGATAATCAAGAAAGAAATTATTAACACTATGGGTGACCTTACATCTTGATTCTAGGTACTCTCTAATATAAAAGAACAAATAACAACAGTACCTGTATATTTATAAATGTAAAAAGTACACCGCCATGGAGGAGCCACCGATCTAAGTTCAGGTGCTGTATATCATCCCCTTTTGTATCGCTGTATATCTATGAAAGACACGATGTAAAAATAACTCAATATTCTGTAATACTGTATTTTGTCTTTATTGTTTGCGCAAGAGCTGGTATACCCTCACCACCTATTTCCTGTCACTTCGAAAAATCGCTGTAGCCGTGCCCGAAATGCTATTTACCAATGCGTTCTTAAAATCAAGGGTTGTCCTCAGGATTTAAAACGCGATCTGTAGTGTGAGAAATTTATTTTAAAGGTATGGTTATACTTTGCGTTATCATTGTATAAAGTGCACAAAGGCTTCATTCTCATATTTATAGCCTACTTATTAATGTATAAATTTAGATAGCATTTACCCTAATAAGTATTGATAGAGCTTAAAGTAGCTCCCATTATTCGTCCTACACATTGCCATAAAGCTCAGTGTAGTGTCATATCAATCGAAGATAATCATTCCTGTAGTGAACACACCCATTCATTGTCCTCAGTGACTGCAACCGCACCCGTTAGAGTAGCGCGAAGTTGTGCCTAAACATTAGTCACCATTTGCCTGCCAAAATAAACGTGTTCCTGCCTGCTCTATAGTGCTACGTTAAGCATTTTCCACAGACGCCGTCACTATTTGTTTATGGATTGCAGGAACAATTATTTAAAACAACCATTCCCAGGGCTTTAATTATTTACTTTGTATCCATTGCCTATTGCACTGGCTTCGTATTGACCAGCAACAGTCAGCATTGTTAATGCGTTGCAATCCTATTCTAATTTCACGGCATGTCCCATAATGTAACAAAACAACATTAGAGTCCCTCTTACCAATTAATATGTTGTCGGTCTCCCTGCTCCTCACAGGGCAGCGTCTCTGGGTTTCTGTTTCAGTAAAAGAGAGTGTTCGCTCCATTCTCTATTTAAATAGTAGGACGCACAGGATTGGTCACTCCTTCACCCTCATTTGATTGGTTAATATCGATCACACGGCAAACCTTAAAGTTGCAGGTTTTTTTTTAGTTTTTTTTTAAAGTTGTTAAGCAAGTCCTGATCTTCAATAAACTTTACCTCACACACGCTGATGAGCACGTTTGAAACGAACAATCGCAATACTTAAAGCATTGCAATTTGTCCAGATATTCGTAATAGTATGTGTGACGGCCGGTTGTCCTGACAATGCACATAAATGGCAATTTTATTACCATATTGTCATATTTAATTCTAAATGCATAAGAGATGCCTACACATAGACAGGATGCATCTTGCTATACCCACTAAAATAAACTTGCTGATAGTATAAAAGGAACAAAAAATCACCAAACTATATGCATTACAATTAATCCAAATATGTATGATAATCAATGTGGCGGCCGGTTGTCCTGGCACTGCACACAAATGGTAGTTTTATTATCGTCTTTAACTGTACATGCATATATAAAACAAGACGTGTTCCATATCAAATGTTTACCTATAAATGGACAGGGTGCAGCACACTAGTGCTTGTTAGTTAAACTTGCTGATGGTATTAAATTCAGTTATACAAAGACCATCTTTATTATGTATTAAGCAAGTGACTGGTCTTGAAATTCTGATCTTATTCTGTTCTTTACAATATGTACACAAAGTACAGCTTTGCCTCTGTTCTCCTGCACAAGACTTATCTAACTGGTGATACCACAAGGGGAACAGATATCAGTCTACTATTCGTTCCCAATCTTCCCTGCTGTTAAGACCATTTCTAACACTGTTGAATCTTGACATATAATACTGGACTTAATACCATGTGAAATGAAATGTAAAGAAATTGAGAAATGAAATACAAAGAATAAAAAACTCGCTAAAAAGAAATGTTTGGAAATGAAAATAAAATTTGCAAACAGCATTTGAAAATATTGAGTAATAATTGAGTGAAAGAAAAAAAGGAGTGCAAGGAAGGAGTGGTCCCTGGGTAACAGGAAACACATGTTAAAGTTAGTGTAAAGTTCCACATTGAGGAATCCGTTTATATGTTTAATTATTACATCCATAAACTTACAACTTTCTCTATTCATATGTGAGGTGAATTTTAAATTCATATCTCCTTCATTCAACCAATCGACGAACTCAGTTAGAGTCTCTGCTGGTCCAGTCCAAATAAAAAACACATTGTCAATAAAACGGGACCACTCGGATATGTTTTCATAAAAAGGTGCCAATTGGTTGAAACTGTGCTTTTCTTCAAATTATGAAACATAGAGGCAGGCCAGACTAGGGGCACATGTAGCCCCCATACTGGTCCCCTTGACTTGTTTATAAAGGTCCTTATCAAACAAGAACAAATTGTTTTTTAAAACTAAGGAGACACAATCTACAATAAATGTTTTGTGAGCTGTCAGGTCGTTGCTATCTGCACTAAGCAAGGATTCAATCATTCTAATAGTGGCTTCTTGAGGAATATTTGTATACAATGCCTGTATACCTAATGTGACTAAGATCTGATTGTCAGGATTAAATTGGAGGCATTCCACTTTCCGGATGATAGCTGTAGTGTCCTTGATGTAAGCCTTTTGGGCCATTGGGGGTTGAAGAAATACATCCACATATTTGCTTAATGGTTCAGTCAAGGAGCCAATGCTAGAAACAATCGGCCTCATTGGTGGATTATTTATGTCCTTATGGACTTTAGGAAGTCCATAAAGTGCTGCCATGGGATTCGCCCCAGCTCCGGGGATACATATGGACAGTCCAGGTACCGCTGTTGGAGAGATGGTATTGGGAGGAGGACTTTGCCTCAAATTTGGCTGTCAATTGAACTGGTAGGTGCCTGATTGTCAGTGCCAGTTGGAGGACTGGAACTGGGAGAGAGCGGACCAGCTGAGGTAGAGGCATCAGTGGCTGTCGGAGCCTGAGAGCTGCTTGGTCCAGGTGGCATGGTGGCACGGGGAGGCGGAAACATGCTGCCTGATGAAGTACTGGGTTTTTCGGAACCCAGCGGTGCCAGGGGTACACCCTAAGACTTCGAGTCCTTCCTGTTTCAGACTACAGAAACACAGAGTCTTCTAGGTGAAGTCAAAGATCGAATTTATTGGCTGCAGCCAGTAACAGTGTATCCTAGTAGTACAACACAGTGTATATTCTCAGGAGACCGTTCAATCTTACAAAGCCAGCCTTCTCTTTTTATACAAAATATTATGCTTTAGGCGAACATTCCTTATTTTACAGTTGACCTTTCACATATTTTCACTACAAAGAAAAAGCAGAGCCATGATGACAAGCCCATATTCAGTTCGTCCAGCCCACAATCAATTACCCGGCAAGGCCCAGTATTTTCATCAGATATCGACGGACCACCAATAAAAACGGGCACGTCCTCCTCGTAAAGCAGGCCATAAAGTAGGAAACAGGGACAGGTGTGTGCAAGATTAGGTGTGGTTTGTGTGCGATGAAAGGTTTATGGCATGTTGTGCCCTGATACTATCTTGTTCGCCCACTGGCAGAGGAACTGACCGAACAGGTTTGGCCTTGGGCAGTGGACTCAGCTTGCCCAGGTCGCAGAGAAGTCAGCAAAGGTGTACGTGTCCTTCAGACTTGTTTCTGGCCTTAGTCATCTGCCTATGTGAGGGCAACCCACAAAATGGCTGCCGTACACAAAATGGAACCCGAGGTCTCAGGACGAAAACTATGATTTCAGGGTGAAATCGTCGCTCGAATATGACGAAAATGCTTGTGCATAGACTACCAGCCATTCTCGGTCTGCTGATATCAAAATTGTCATGATACGATGATGTTTATAACACGGGTCCAGAATTTTAAGTACCACACTTGAGACACATTGTGTGAGGGTGAATGTTGAGGGTTGGGTCTCAACTTCTTGGAGATTCAATAGCCCACAATTGTCTTGGCCAGAGTGGGAAGTGAGGTGGGCACAACAGCCTCACTCTCAACCAAAGGTGTTTCCGGTGCAGATGGTTCTCCCTGTGGGGATTTGCTGGATCTGGTGGTGCGCTTGGGTTGGCCTGGCCTTTTCCCCTCGATCCCCAGTTATACAGGTGAACCCCCCACTTTGCTGGCTCTCCTGTCCCAGCTTCACAGGGGTGAGGGTGGGAGTTGAGGTTGTGGGTGAATGTGCCTTAGAGAAGTGTTTACTCTGAGTCATTGCAGGCACCATGTTCACAGCAGACAGGGCAACTGTTTGTTTGTCTGTGGGAGCAGGTGTGGGGATGGAAGTGCCATTGGATGGAGGTGATTTGGATTAATGTGAGGTTGAGGCCTGCTTCTTGGCATGATGCCTCTGAGTGTCCCCTGACGGGCTTTTGCCTTTGTGCTCCTGTGTACCTGTTTTGTGTTGTGGGGATGGTGTCTGTGCTCTTTATCGGAGTTCTTTTGTCCCTGACAAAAGAACTCCGATAAAGAGCCCCTTTTAGGGTGCCCATCATACATTGCACAGCCAGTTTGGCGAGGAACAAAACCCAGATGATGAAGCATGACACCTAGCTTGCTGGGTGTGTGAGTGTTTTAGTCCCGAAATGGAGGATTCCCCTCCCTTTCTTCCCTTGTTGGGGCCTTTTTTCATTGTCCGGTTCATTCACCTTCTTTCACCTTGGGGAACAGCGTACCTCATATTGTTTACATAGTCTCTGGGCATGTGCACTGGACCCCGTTAAATATAGCCCGACCTGTCCCTCTACTTTGTTTAATTCACTCTGGGTTGTGCCACTGGCAAGGTGGTTGCTGAAGAGACTGGAGCTGGACTGGAAACCTGTGACAGATGAATGGCTGCTGTCACTGTGGAGGACAAACACTGGACAGTTCAGTGTAGCCCACCTATGTCAGAATGAATGCTCCCCATGAAGGCAACTACCTGTGCCAACTTCTTGTCATGATCCTGGAAGGCATTCAGGAGAGCAGCCTGACCCACATATGGCTGGCACAAAAGGTCCACTCCCTTCACACTTAGAGCAGCAGGGGATACAGGGGCAGCGGAGCCTGGGGGTAGGAGACTCTACTCTTCCTAGGGCTGCGGGCCCGTACAGCACTTGTGGGAGCATCCAGGAGGGTGGTCACTGTATGTTGTGTGGTGGAAGAAGAGGCAGAGTTTGAACTGCCTGTGCCCGTCAACACCGAGGAGTCACCATTGGAGTCTGATGATGTTGCGGTTGGTGTTTCCGGGCTTGATTCATCCAAGGCACTCCTGTCCCCCTCTGAGGCACTGGTCACATCAGTGTCAGTGAGCTCATGTGTTGCAGTCGTGCCAGAAGCTTCCCCACTGGTGTTGGTCCCCTGTCCTTCCATGCTCTCTGTAGATGCTGCAAGAGACAGACATAGGTTCAGTATAGTGCTATACTCACAAGCATCATATACAAGCAAAGCACAAAAACAGATACTTAAACCCCCATGTTGACATCCACCATGTGCAGTCAGCATGAGCAACCTTTATGCAATCATCAGAAGATGCATGGAAACATGCATAGTTGACATTAATGCCCCATGTGACGTTTACACAGCCAAATATCTGGCCCGTGCCTCCTTGTAACCTAACATATTATTCTCTGTAAGCATACCTACGTGCTTGTAGGTGAGATACATATACATCTCCAAATGTCTCCTCTGTCACATATGTAGTCACTCAAAGGGTACAACACAGATACAGACTCCCAAATGTCCTTTTGCAATCACCATGAGCTCCTGCTATCCACAACCTACAGTTGCACATTGGTGTCAGCTGTGTAGTTGTCACAAATCTTAAGCTGTGCACAGCACACATCTATAAATGCACACTAACATCATGCTCACTGCTGTTCACTGCTAGGTGATGTCGGTGTCACTAATACTGTAGCATATGTCACCAGGCCACATCTCATCTTGCAATGTCAAGGGTCATTGTATTAAACAAAAGAGAAACTACATGTTGCAAAAATGCATAACAGCTCCACTCAACATAGAGGCAACTTCGTAGCTATTGCATCACAATAGAGACATCACAGAGCTCTGCCCTGGTTCAGGGTTGGGATTCATGCAGTCACTCACAACTAAAGTCACACTTTAACAGAATACTCACCCCCAACTTGCTGCTGATGGGCCCTCGAGCATCCATCCAGCTCTGGCTGTGTCACTGCCAAGATGCAGGCCATTGTAGTGACATGCTCCTGCGCGCCAAACTGTCACTCCGAAGGAGCCCCCCAGCATCATCTTTGCCACGTTTTTGCTCAGCCGGCAGATGTCATCCCACCTCTTGCGACAGTGTGTGTGCTGTCTTTTGGAGACACCCAGAGCCCACACATTGCGTGCATTGGCCCTCCATATGGCCTTAGGTTGATGGACCTTAAGCTACAGGCATGGGAGAGAAGAAAAGGTAGTTTCAGTGCTTGTGGTGGGAAGAGCCCCGTTGGTGTGGTCATCGGCATGGTGGCCCCAGTCTCTGGGATCTACCCCGATGCCCTGTGTGCGGGCAAAGAATTTAGGGGTCTGGCTGGATACAAAGCTATCTTTTGAGTATCACACCAGGCGGGTAGCAGGGGCTTGTTTTGGAGTCCTGAGGGGTCACCATAAAACCCTGGACTTGCTGCCCACCGCAGCCAGAAAGACCATGGTGCATGCCCTGGTGACTTTGCGCCTTCACTATAGCACGTTCTGTATCTGGGGGCCACGGGTAAATGTATGCAAAGGCTTCAAGTGGTACAGAACGCGGCTGCTCGGCTAGTTCTTATGCTCCCTAGGATGGCCTCCTTGAAGATGGCGTTAGCTTCCCTGCACTGGCTGCAGATAAGGGAGAGAATCCTGTTCAAGGCACTGTGCATGTGCCACCGTATCATTCAGGGGATTTGTCCTTCCTATCTGTCTGATTTAATGAGGCTCTATTCCCCAACACGCCAACTGAGATCGGGGGGATGGGTCAGGTGTGCATCCCTGCCATTAAGAGAGCCAGGATGGGTGGCCGCTCTTTCTGCTTTCTGGCAGCTCAGCATTAGAACAAGTTCCCTGTGAGTCTACGGTTGGAGGGCTCGGAAGCTAGCTACCGGAAAAAGTTGAAAACATATCTTTTCCCTACAGGATAGGCACGCTGGGCCAGGTTGGGTAGGGGTTGTGGTAGTTTTTTTGCACCACAGCGAGGGGACACACTTGCCGAGTGTAACCATGCACTCTGTAAATGCATCTATTATTATTATTTGTGTTATGTACCACTGTGTCTCAGTATAGGAGCATGAATAAAACATAGCACACCAATACATAAATGTTGATCAGACACATAGTACACTTGCATCTAATAATCTCATAGAATGTATACATGTATGATGATGGATACAGTTCCTGGTCATCTCATACACATGCAGAGTGCCAGCACAGAAAGCAATGTGGAGAAGACCCTCATCTGTGATGCAGTATGTGAGTGAGCAATACATATAATACTATTGAAGTGATGTTTTGGGGCAGACTCACTGTGTCCAACACTACACACCCCTCTATATCCTTGGCCAGTGAATGGCTACCTGTGTCATGGAGGTCCCCATTAGGGCCATCAACTTACATTGACACACTGTTCTCACAAGGTTTAGGCCTGTCCTCTGCATTCCTCAGGCCCAAGATAGTTTATTGAGAAATAGGGTGGCAGACAACACATATGTTTAACTCAGTCCATTTACTGTTGGTTGCTTCTAGCATTGGTCAGTTTCTGTGTAGGCTAGGGGAACTCACACTGAGGTCAAACGTGGGCAATCAGAAAACTTGACATAAATGTACAATATGAGAGGCCAAACAGTGCCTACACATGTGATACATAAAACATAATGAAAGCAATGGAAGGATGATATCTACAAATTACATTTATCTGATGTGTCCTAGGTGAATTACCACCAAAAGTGTTACACACAGGCATTTGACTCTTGTGTATAATGCACACATATCCATGGGGGCAATATGAAAACTGTACACACATCCATCAGTTCCCTCTCTCTGGACACAATACTTTGGTAATGTCACAAATGAACATGTGAAAAACCTCGTGGACTATGACATCAGATATCACAGGCAATGTTTTTACTGACTTTGACTGTACAAACCAATGGAGTCACTGTATGGTTGCAAAAACAATGCATGTCCCTCCCATCCTTCAATGCAGTCATGGATCTGTGGAAATTAGGCTACACACCCCTTTGACCGGAAGTCCGCATGCTAGGCAGTGTATCACACATTTACATTACCCAGTCTCAGCCCATCGTTTGAATTTTCCTTGCTGAAGAAGAGCTGTAGGCATGTCCATGTTGCCATCCTCCACAAATACTCAAGTGCAGTACTTACTGGGCCATGTATGGAGCATGGTAGTTTGAAAATAAGGATGCAAGCACATTATTTTGCTATCACAGGCACATACTACTGCAGGGCAATATCATGTGATCACTCTGAGCACTATCAAACTTTCACTCAGTAACACTTACCAGTACATAAGGCGCACCATATAGCCTCCCATACTGTGAAAGCACCTCGTCCACCAGGACCTCCAGCTCCTCTGTGGTGAGGGGACGGGCCCTGATGTTTTCAGTTTTCGCCATCACTGGGTCCAGGAGACAGGAAGAGCAGCTGTTGTTGGTGAAGAATGACAGGCAGCAGTGTATGGATGCAATTGAAATATGTGGCTCTCTCACGGACATATATAGCCCCCTGGGGTTGTTTCAGTGGTACTCAGCTGCTGCAATTGGTGTTCCTGGTCAGCATGTTTCAAATCTAACCAATGACTGGGACCGCGGTGGCGGTGTACGCCTACTACAGGTTTCAAAATTGTAATTCTGTACCACTTCTTTGGCTGCAATGGCATGGACATTGGAGGTGTCACACCGCGGAGCTCAGGCGGTCGCTACCGCAATAGTTCATCTTTCAATTGTACCCAATGACCAGGCCCGTGGTAGTGAAGCCAGCCTAGCGCAGGTTTCAAAATTTTAATTCTCGACCGCGATCGCGGTTCCCGTTGGCTGCAATGGTATGCGCATTGGCAGTGTCACACCACGGGGCCCAGGCGGTTGCTACTGCAATCGTGCATCTTTCAATTGTACCCAATGACCAGGCCCGCGGTAGAGGAGCCAGCCTACCGCGGGTTTCAAAATTTTAATTCTCGACCGCGATCGCGGTTCCCGTTGGCTGCAATGGCATGCGCATTGGCTGTGTCACACCGCGGGGCCCAGGTGGTCGCTACCGCAATCGTGCATCTTTCAATTGTACACAATTACCGGACCCGAAGTAGCGGAGCACCCCTATCGCGGGTTTCAAAATTGTAATTCTCTACCGTGATCATGGTTCCCATTGGCTGCAATGGCAAGGACATTGGCGGTGTCACACCGCGGTGCTCAAGCGGTCGCTACCGTAATCGTTCATCTTTCAATTGTACCCAATTACCAGGTGCGCGGTAGCGGAGCCAGCCTACTGCGGGTTTCAAAATTGTGTAATTCTCAACCGCGATCGCGGTTCCCATTGGCTGCAATGGCATGCGCATTGGCGGTGTCACACCACGGGACCCAGGCGGTCGCTACCACAATCATGCGTCTTTCAATTGTACCCAATGACCAGGCCTGCGGTAGCAGAGCCAGCCTACCGCGGGTTACAAAATTGTAATTCTCTACCGCGATCGCGGTTCCCATTGGCTGCAATGGCATGTGCATTGGCGGTGTCACACCGCGGTGCCCAGGTGGTCGCTACCGCAATCGTGCATCTTTCAATTGTACCCAATGACAGGGCCCGAGGTAGCGGAGCAACCCTATCACGGGTTTCAAAATTGCAATTCTCTACCGCAATCATGGTTCCCATTGGCTGCAATGGCATGAACATTGGCGGTGTCACACTGCGGGACCCAGTCGGTCGCTACCGCAAATTGGCATTTATCAATTGTGGCCAATGTCCGTGATTGCGGTGGCGGAGCATGCATACAGCACTTATGGACACATCATGCTGTGGCATTGGCAATGGCCACTTCTCATCATGGAGCATTAGACAATTACAATGAATTATGCCACTTCATAGCTAAATTCTATGCTAGAGTGACATTGATGTTACTGATGACTACAAATGCCATGTCAGTACTCAGGATTAAATGCACTGGCATGTACTTCCTCCCATGTCACATAGGATATATGTGTGCATGTATACAGATCTGTTGTGTCATGGACTCTCATATTTGTGAACATGTCAATGTGTGAGATGACTAATCAACCCACAGAAATGACCAGGCCCGTGGTAGTGGCGCCAGCCTAGCGCAGGTTTCAAAATTTTAATTCTCGACCGTGATCGCGGTTCCCATTGGCTGCAATGGTATGCGCATTGGCAGTGTCACACCACCGGGCCTACTACAGGTTTCAAAATTGTAATTCTGTACCACTTCTTTGGCTGCAATGGCATGGACATTGGAGGTGTCACACCGCGGAGCTCAGGCAGTCGCTACCGCAATCGTTCATCTTTCAATTGTACCCAATGACCAGGCCCGTGGTAGTGGAGCCAGCCTAGTGCAGGTTTCAAAATTTTAATTCTCGACCGCGATCGCGGTTCCCATTGGCTGCAATGGTATGCGCATTGGCAGTGTCACACCACGGGGCCCAGGCGGTTGCTACCGCAATCGTGCATCTTTCAATTGTACTCAATGACCAGGCCCGCTGTAGAGGAGCCAGCCTACCGCGGGTTTCAAAATTGTAATTCTCTACCGCGATCGCGGTTCCCATTGGCTGCAATGGCATGCGCATTGGCTGTGTCACACCGCGGGGCCCAGGTGGTCGCTACCGCAATCGTGCATCTTTCAATTGTACACAATTACCGGGCCCGAAGTAGCGGAGCACCCCTATCGCGGGTTTCAAAATTGTAATTCTCTACCGTGATCATGGTTCCCATTGGCTGCAATGGCAAGGACATTGGCGGTGTCACACCGCGGTGCTCAAGCGGTCGCTACCGTAATCGTTCATCTTTCAATTGTACCCAATTACCAGGTGCGCGGTAGCGGAGCCAGCCTACTGCGGGTTTCAAAATTGTGTAATTCTCAACCGCGATCGCGGTTCCCATTGGCTGCAATGGCATGCGCATTGGCGGTGTCACACCACGGGACCCAGGCGGTCGCTACCACAATCATGCGTCTTTCAATTGTACCCAATGACCAGGCCTGCGGTAGCGGAGCCAGCCTACCGCGGGTTACAAAATTGTAATTCTCTACCACGATCGCGGTTCCCATTGGCTGCAATGGCATGCGCATTGGCGGTGTCACACCGTGGGGCCCAGGTGGTCGCTACCGCAATCGTGCATCTTTCAATTGTACCCAATGACAGGGCCCGCGGTAGCGGAGCAACCCTATCACGGGTTTCAAAATTGCAATTCTCTACCGCAATCATGGTTCCCATTGGCTGCAATGGCATGAACATTGGCGGTGTCACACTGCGGGACCCAGTCGGTCGCTACCGCAAATTGGCATTTATCAATTGTGGCCAATGTCCGTGATTGCGGTGGCGGAGCATGCATACAGCACTTATGGACACATCATGCTGTGGCAATGGCAATGGCCACTTCTCATCATGGAGCATTAGACAATTACAATGAATTATGCCACTTCATAGCTAAATTCTATGCTAGAGTGACATTGATGTCACTGATGACTACAAATGCCATGTCAGTACTCAGGATTACATGCACTGGCATGTACTTCCTCCCATGTCACACAGGATATATGTGTGCATGTATACAGATCTGTTGTGTCATGGACTCTCATATTTGTGAACATGTCAATGTGTGAGATGACTAATCAACCCACAGAAATGACCAGGCCCGTGGTAGTGGCGCCAGCGTAGCGCAGGTTTCAAAATTTTAATTCTCGACCGCGATCGCGGTTCCCATTGGCTGCAATGGTATGCGCATTGGCAGTGTCACACCACGGGGCCTACTACAGGTTTCAAAATTGTAATTCTGTACCACTTCTTTGGATGCAATGGCATGGACATTGGAGGTGTCACACCGCGGAGCTTAGGCAGTCGCTACCGCAATCATTCATCTTTCAATTGTACCCAATGACCAGGCCCGTGGTAGTGGAGCCAGCCTAGCGCAGGTTTCAAAATGTTAATTCTCGACCGCGATCGCGGTTCCCATTGGCTGCAATGGTATGCGCTTTGGCAGTGTCACACCACGGGGCCCAGGCGGTTGCTACCGCAATCGTGCATCTTTCAATTGTACCCAATGACCAGGCCCGCGGTAGAGGAGCCAGCCTACCGCGGGTTTCAAAATTGTAATTCTCTACCGTGATCGCGGTTCCCATTGGCTGCAATGGCATGCGCATTGGCTGTGTCACACCGCGGGGCCCAGGTGGTTACTACCGCAATCGTGCATCTTTCAATTGTACACAATTACCTGGCCCGAAGTAGCGGAGCACCCCTATCGCGGGTTTCAAAATTGTAATTCTCTACCGTGATCGTGGTTCCCATTGGCTGCAATGGCAAGGACATTGGCGGTGTCACACCGCGGTGCTCAAGCGGTCGCTACCGTAATCGTTCATCTTTCAATTGTACCCAATTACCAGGTGCGCGGTAGCGGAGCCAGCCTACTGTGGGTTTCAAAATTGTGTAATTCTCAACTGCGATCGCGGTTCCCATTGGCTGCAATGGCATGCGCATTGGCTGTGTCACACCACGGGACCCAGGCGGTCGCTACCGCAATCATGCGTCTTTCAATTGTACCCAATGACCAGGCCTGCGGTAGCGGAGCCAGCCTACCGCGGGTTACAAAATTGTAATTCTCTACCGCGATCGCGGTTCCCATTGGCTGCAATGGCATGCGCATTGACGGTGTCACACCACGGGGCCCAGGTGGTCGCTACCGCAATCGTGCATCTTTCAATTGTACCCAATGACAGGGCCCGCGGTAGCGGGGCACCCCTATGACAGGTTTCAAAATTGCAATTCTCTACCGTAATCATGGTTCCCATTGGCTGCAATGGCATGAACATTGGCGGTGTCACACTGCGGGACCCAGTCGGTCGCTACCACAAATTGGCATTTATCAATTGTGGCCAATGTCCGTGATTGCGGTGGCGGAGCATGCATACAGCACCTATGGACACATCATGCTGTGGCAATGGCAATGGCTACTTCTCATCATGGAGCATTAGACAATTACAATGAATTATGCCACCTCATAGCTAAATTCTATGCTAGAGTGACATTGATGTCACTGATGACTACACATGCCATGTCAGTACTCAGGTTTACATGCACTGGCATGTACTTCCTCCCATGTCACATAGGATATATGTGTGCATGTATACAGATCTGTTGTGTCATGGACTCTCATATTTGTGAACATGTCAATGTGTGCGATGACTAATCAACCCACAGAAATGACCAGGCCCGTGGTAGTGGCGCCAGCCTAGCGCAGGTTTCAAAATTTTTATTCTCGACCGTGATCGCGGTTCCCATTGGCTGCAATGGTATGCGCATTGGCAGTGTCACACCACCGGGCCTACTACAGGTTTCAAAATTGTAATTCTGTACCACTTCTTTGGCTGCAATGGCATGGACATTGGAGGTGTCACACCGCGGAGCTCAGGCAGTCGCTACCGCAATCGTTCATCTTTCAATTGTACCCAATGACCAGGCCCGTGGTAGTGGAGCCAGCCTAGCGCAGGTTTCAAAATTTTAATTCTCGACCGCGATCGCGGTTCCCATTGGCTGCAATGGTATGCGCATTGGCAGTATCACGCCACGGGGCCCAGGCGGTTGCTACCGCAATCGTGCATCTTTCAATTGTACTCAATGACCAGGCCCGCTGTAGAGGAGCCAGCCTACCGCGGGTTTCAAAATTGTAATTCTCTACCGCGATCGCGGTTCCCATTGGCTGCAATGGCATGCGCATTGGCTGTGTCACACCGCGGGGCCCAGGTGGTCGCTACCGCAATCGTGCATCTTTCAATTGTACACAATTACCGGGCCCGAAGTAGCGGAGCACCCCTATCGCGGGTTTCAAAATTGTAATTCTCGACCGTGATCATGGTTCCCATTGGCTGCAATGGCAAGGACATTGGCGGTGTCACACCGCGGTGCTCAAGCGGTCGCTACCGTAATCGTTCATCTTTCAATTGTACCCAATTACCAGGTGCGCGGTAGCGGAGCCAGCCTACTGCGGGTTTCAAAATTGTGTAATTCTCAACCGCGATCGCGGTTCCCATTGGCTGCAATGGCATGCGCATTGGCGGTGTCACACCACGGGACCCAGGCGGTCGCTACCACAATCATGCGTCTTTCAATTGTACCCAATGACCAGGCCTGCGGTAGCGGAGCCAGCCTACCGCGGGTTACAAAATTGTAATTCTCTACCACGATCGCGGTTCCCATTGGCTGCAATGGCATGCGCATTGGCGGTGTCACACCGTGGGGCCCAGGTGGTCGCTACCGCAATCGTGCATCTTTCAATTGTACCCAATGACAGGGCCCACGGTAGCGGAGCAACCCTATCACGGGTTTCAAAATTGCAATTCTCTACCGCAATCATGGTTCCCATTGGCTGCAATGGCATGAACATTGGCGGTGTCACACTGCGGGACCCAGTCGGTCGCTACCGCAAATTGGCATTCATCAATTGTGGCCAATGTCCGTGATTGCGGTGGCGGAGCATGCATACAGCACTTATGGACACATCATGTGGTGGCAATGGCAATGGCCACTTCTCATCATGGAGCATTAGACAATTACAATGAATTATGCCACTTCATAGCTAAATTCTATGCTAGAGTGACATTGATGTCACTGATGACTACAAATGCCATGTCAGTACCCAGGATTACATGCACTGGCATGTACTTCCTCCCATGTCACATAGGATATATGTGTGCATGTATACAGATCTGTTGTGTCATGGACTCTCATATTTGTGAACATGTCAATGTGTGAGATGACTAATCAACCCACAGAAATGACCAGGCCCGTGGTAGTGGCGCCAGCGTAGCGCAGGTTTCAAAATGTTAATTCTCGACCGCGATCGCGGTTCCCATTGGCTGCAATGGTATGCGCATTGGCAGTGTCACACCACGGGGCCTACTACAGGTTTCAAAATTGTAATTCTGTACCACTTCTTTGGCTGCAATGGCATGGACATTGGAGGTGTCACACCGCGGAGCTCAGGCAGTCGCTACCGCAATCATTCATCTTTCAATTGTACCCAATGACCAGGCCCGTGGTAGTGGAGCCAGCCTAGCGCAGGTTTCAAAATTTTAATTCTCGACCGCGATCGCGGTTCCCATTGGCTGCAATGGTATGCGCTTTGGCAGTGTCACACCACGGGGCCCAGGCGGTTGCTACCGCAATCGTGCATCTTTCAATTGTACCCAGTGACCAGGCCCGCGGTAGAGGAGCCAGCCTACCGCGGGTTTCAAAATTGTAATTCTCTACCGCGATCGCGGTTCCCATTGGCTGCAATGGCATGCGCATTGGCTGTGTCACACCGCGGGGCCCAGGTGGTCGCTACCGCAATCGTGCATCTTTCAATTGTACACAATTACCTGGCCCGAAGTAGCGGAGCACCCTATCGCGGGTTTCAAAATTGTAATTCTCTACCGTGATCGTGGTTCCCATTGGCTGCAATGGCAAGGACATTGGCGGTGTCACACCGCGGTGCTCAAGCGGTCGCTACCGTAATCGTTCATCTTTCAATTGTACCCAATTACCAGGTGCGCGGTAGCGGAGCCAGCCTACTGCGGGTTTCAAAATTGTGTAATTCTCAACCGCGATCGCGGTTCCCATTGGCTGCAATGGCATGCGCATTGGCTGTGTCACACCACGGGACCCAGGCGGTCGCTACCGCAATCATGCGTCTTTCAATTGTACCCAATGACCAGGCCTGCGGTAGCGGAGCCAGCCTACCGCGGGTTACAAAATTGTAATTCTCTACCGCGATCGCGGTTCCCATTGGCTGCAATGGCATGCGCATTGGCGGTGTCACACCGCGGGGCCCAGGTGGTCGCTACCGCAATCGTGCATCTTTCAATTGTACCCAATGACAGGGCCCGCGGTAGCGGGGCACCCCTATGACAGGTTTCAAAATTGCAATTCTCTACCGTAATCATGGTTCCCATTGGCTGCAATGGCATGAACATTGGCGGTGTCACACTGCGGGACCCAGTCGGTCGCTACCACAAATTGGCATTTATCAATTGTGGCCAATGTCCGTGATTGCGGTGTCGGAGCATGAATACAGCACCTATGGACACATCATGCTGTGGCAATGGCAATGGCTACTTCTCATCATGGATCATTAGACAATTACAATGAATTATGCCACCTCATAGCTAAATTCTATGCTAGAGTGACATTGATGTCACTGATGACTACACATGCCATGTCAGTACTCAGGTTTACATGCACTGGCATGTACTTCCTCCCATGTCACATAGGATATATGTGTGCATGTATACAGATCTGTTGTGTCATGGACTCTCATATTTGTGAACATGTCAATGTGTGAGATGACTAATCAACCCACAGAAATGATGGACTGATTACATAATGTGCCTTTTTAAGTGTGTAGATTGCTGAAATCATTTGGATAGTTGATGTGCTAACAGACACTGTGCTCATTATGTTGAAAATGTGTGCTCTGTCCGACTTACTCAAGAAGGTTTGGCAGGTACAGTAGCTACGTGGAAGTCAGCTGGGTTGCTGTTTCAAACATGTGCTGTGTCAACTACTCTCAGGGCTGGTGACACAAGATGTCATATTTTACCATTTTCCATTCACATAGTCAGAATCTGTTTTGGAGGTACTCATTATGTATATACTGAACACATCTACATCTACTTGAGATCAAGGTGTCTCTGCAGGTGACTTGTGCAGTAAGCTGTTGCTTCAGTCCAGTCATTGTTGGCGCTGTGCCAGTCAAGACGTAAGATGTTGGACACACCTCATAGGGAAATTGAATTGACATGTGTCCACTTTCATTTTATGTAGGAGACGACCAAATGTGCATTGTCCATTCACAGTGCTGGCAGATATGGAGGATGAGGACATCATAAGGAAATTCCGTTTGGATCGCCTTATCCTTCAAGACCTATGTGCTCACTTGGAGCCCCATCTGAGGCCTTACAGAACCTATCCGACTGCTTTGACACCAACAGTTAAGGTGATGGCGGCCCTGCATTTCTTTGCACCTGGTTAGTTCCAGTACACAGTGTCCAGCGCAGGTGGGGTGTCTCAACCAATGTTCAGCATGGTGCTACATAATGTCCTGTCCGTAATGATAACATACAAGGACCGCTACATCCATTTTCTCAAAAGACATGAGTTGGTAGCTGTGAAGGCTGATTTTAATGATCCTGCCAACATACCGAATGTTGTTGGCGCCATTGCCGGCACACACATTGGCCTGGTTCCACCACAGGCATGTGAGCACATATACTGGAACAGGAAGCACTTCCATTCCATTAATGTGCAGGTGGTATGCCAAGGGAATATGATTATCTCCCATGTCTGTGCTAGATTTCCAGGATCAGCAAATGACTCCTACATACTGCGTAACAGCATAATACCACAGCTGATGGGAAATCTGCATCCGGAGCGTGCATGGCTTGTTGGTGAATACGCATAGTCAAGTAGTGTGCTGTATATGTGTGACATGCTGTTCTCTGCCACTGTTTATGTTACAAAATGTGTCTGTGTATCTCACACCTAGGTGACTCTGTGTATCCCAACCAGCCTTGGCTGCTGAGCCCACTGAGGAATCCCAGGACCACGGGTGAAGTTGCCTACAATTATGCACTTGGGAGGACACACCGTGTGGTGGAACGTACTTTTGGGCTTCTGAAGTCGAGATGCCGTTGACTGAACAAGAGCGGAGGTGCACTACTCTACTCCCCCCAAAAGGTGTGTCAGATCATAGTTGCATGCTGCATGCTTCACAACCTGACCTTGCGCAAAGAGATCCCCCAGATTCTGGACGAAATTGAGCAGCAGATGCCCCCCCTGCAAACCTACACATGTCCAGGGATGACAATAGTGAAGAGGAGGAAGGTCTTGACCTGCGTCAACAGCTCATCAACTACTACTTCCCTTGAGTGTGAGTGACACTGTACAACAGTGACATTGTCTGTTTTCGTAGATGGTAATGACAAGGCCTAGATGATCTTTTTGACTGCTGCCTGTTGTTGGCTCTGTGCTAATCGCTGATGTGTGTGGCACAGGGTATTTATGAGCAGCTACACAATGTCTATGTTGATGTTGTTGCTAATTGTTATGTATACATTGATGAGTAGTGTGTTCTAGCTGTGATGGCATCAACTGACAAGTAAACATCATTCTCTTGTGTCTTTCTAGGTCCCTTCACCCTGTCAATACCTAGTCACAATCAGAGCTTGTAGTACATTTGAATCTGAGTTGTCATTGTACAGACTGTGATAACCATGGAGCTGACACAAAGACATAGGTGTGTAAAGAGCTTTTATTTACAATGAGTATTTGTGACAGAAAAGTGAATATTTCAAAATGGTGCTAAGTGAATTTCTGAGTTGTCAGTGATGGTAAATGAGACAATAGAGTAGTCACCACATTTATGGAGACACACAGTCCAACAGACACCTGCCATCAACATGGCAATGTGGGTAAGGATAGTGAACAAAGTCAATGTCAAGGGGAACAGAGGTGCCATCATGGCGGCTCAGCAACTAGCGTTTGGATGGTGCATTGCTACGTGATCCTCCCCTAATGTTTCTCTGACACCCATGTGCGTTTGGCAGGGGGGCCACTGCTGCAGGCTCAACAGTGTCTGAGGAGTCATTTTGTTGCTGGTCACCCCTCTCTGTGGCCACAGCTGAGGTGGTGGGAGTATCATCCTTCGGGCCACTGGAAGGGGGTTGAGCTGTCCTTCGGGCCGCATGTCTGTCCTGTAGAACACCCACTAGCTGACCCAAGAGGTCCACAATTTGGCCCTTACGCGTGTCCATGTACCTCAGCAGCAGGTGGAGCTCACGCACTTCTTCCACAACCTTGCCGATTTGGCCCTGGGTCTGCTCATATTGCCCAAGGACTCTGGCAATGGTGGCTAGGGCTTCGGTCCCAGTGTCCTCCTGTATTTGTCCCCCAGTTGCCCTCCTACCTGCCCCGCTGTTCCTGATGTGTGGCGTTGGTACTCGACGCACCCCCAGACTGTCCCTACCCTCCTCTGATTGTATAGTGGTGTGGGTTCCCACTAGGGTAGGGAGAGTGTTGCAGAGAGCAGTGGTGGTGGTGGTGGTTGAGGCCGCACAGGTCATTGTAGCAGGGGTCAGCGCTATTGTTGTTGCTGTGGTTGCTGTGGTTACACTGGTGGGGACAATGGGGGCTTGGGACATGGTGCACCCTGGCAGTCCAGATGGGCCAGAGTTCATGATCTGGGGGGGAGACTGGCTCTGTTCTGCAGCAGTTGCCTGTGGATCTCTTGTTAAACAGAGGTGAAATGGTCCTTGAAGTGCACTCCACAAGCTTGGTGTTAGACGTTTGTATGTTACAAGTGATGCACCACACACTTTACATTGCAATCACTTGGCACTGAGCATAATGACATGATGTTGAGGTACATAAATTACTTGTCCATAGTGTGACATGTAAATAGTAACCATGTGCCACATACAGATTGCGTGATTACAAGGACATGTCGTCATCTAACGACTTGTGGCACATCAACTTTATGTCATGCATCTTTTTGGTGTGCTCTGCATGTAAGACATTTCATCTGAGCAAGAACTAGCCATTGTAATGTTATGCATACATTTTTCATATCATGTACTTTACTTTGTTTTTCTGATTGACCATGCATGTTTTGTGTTCATATGGGCCTTTATGTGCTCGCACCATGGCACTTACACATTTGACTTGGTGAGTCAAAGTTTAATTTTAGTGACAGCTACGTATGCTTAGCTGTCTGCACACTGGATGTGGCTTTGCCAAGTTGGATGACATGTGAGGGATGGTGTGGTCATATGGCTCCATGCTTTTTGAGAAGGATGGCAACAGGGAGCATGCACTGTCTACCTACCTGTTCTGTGACACAGTGGAGGGACATTGCTGCCACATTGTTATGAGTGGGAGTTGTATACCTACCTGCTGGGCTGTGGGACAAGGGTACCTGGTGGGCGTTGTAGTGCTGGCTTCCCTCCCACAAACACCCCTCCCTGTTAAGATGGCTGCCTACCTGTTAAGTGAAGGTGAGCTATAGGATGGCTGCCACATGGTTGGGAGGAGTGCTCCATCCTGCTCTGCTGTGGGACATGAGGACCTGGTGGGAGTTGTAGTGCTGGCATACCACCCACAAACACCCCTCCCTGGTAAGATGGCTACCTACCTGTTAGGTGAAGGTGAGTGCAATAGAATGGCTGCCACATGGTTGGGGTAAGTCCTCCATCCTGCTCTGCTGTGGGCCACGAGGGCCTGGTGGGAGTTGTAGTGCTAGCTTCCCACCCACAAACACCCCTCCCTGTTAAGATGGCTACCTACCTGTTAGGTGAAGGTGATCAATAGAATGGCTGCCACATGGTTGGGGTGAGTGCTCCATTCTGCTCTGCTGTGGGACAAGAGGGCCACACCCCCCCTCCCTGTTGAGAAGGTTATCTCCCTGTGAAGTGGAGCATAGCAAGGTAAGAGGTTACACGTGGCTCTTGGGTGGGGGGAGTGTTCCATCCAGCTCAGGGGTGAGACAAGAGAACATGAGAAGGCTACCTACCTGTAGTTTTGAGGAGAACAATGAAATGGCTGCCACATGGTTGGGGTGAGTGCTCCATTCTGCTCAGCAGTGGGACAAAGGGCTCTGGTGGGAGTAGTTATAGTACTGGCTTCCCACATACAAACACCCCTCCCTGGTAAGATGGCTTCCTACCTGTTAGGTAAAGGTGAACAATAGAATGGCTGCCACATGTTGGGTTGACTGCCCCATCTTGCCGTGCTGTGGGACAAGAGGGCCTGGTGGGAGTTGTAATGCTGGTTGCCTGAACACATGCCCCCCCTGCGAATGTTGGTAGCAACCTTTGGGGTGATTTGGAGGGAGTAAATGTTAGATCTGTGGGACATGTGTTGGGAAGAGTGTGTTGTACATATGTGTATTTGGGCCAGGAAGTGTAGCATTGTAGTTGTGCAAGACAGTACATTTCAGTGTAATAGGAGACATTTTTGCAACTTACCAGCCTCCACTCTCCTGGCTATTCCTCTGAGACTCTCTGGATGTAGTATGGCAAGCACCTTCTCCTCCCTTTCAGTGAATGCTAGTGGTGTAATGGGAGGGCCAGTGCCAGTCCTCTGAGCAAGCTCATGGTTATTGTTGGCACGATCTTTCACCCTGGTCTTGATGTCATGCCACCTCCTCCTAATCTCCTTCTGGGTGTGCAGGGTGGTCCCTACGGCATTGACTTTGTTGACTATCCTTGCCCACATTTGATTTATTGTAGCTGCTGGTGTCTGTTGGACCATGCTTCCAAACAAATGTGGTTCTACCCTGATTATCTCATCTACCATCACTGACAACTCAGTGTCAATGAATTTGGCATCTTCTTCTGTGCCATTGTGTGTGATGTGCAAATGTGGGTACAGTGCAGTTGTGAAGGTGGTGGTGGTGATGTGTGTGTGGTGTGTGTGTAGTTGTGATGGTGTGATGTGTGCTGATTTGCTTCACCTTTGGGCTGTGGGGTTGGGCCCTTCAGTTGTGGAGTTGTGCAAAGGATTCTGGTCAGGGAAGGGGCTGGTTTTATACTCAGCTATGTGCATGTGTCAAAAAGGAGTATTCATGTCAGGTGTGTTGTGTATGTTGACCTGTGATTTGTATTTTTTTGTTGCCATGGAGATGTGTAATTGGGATGTGTTATGTTTTTTTTTAGGCTGAGCCAGATTTATGACCACACTTGGTAGCTTTGTGGTGTGCTTGCTTTCGACTGCCCTTACTTTTCCTGAGCTATTGCGACGGTCGCAATACAACAGTCTTTCTGCCGGCTTTCCAATTCATCAATTGTTGCGATACCGGCTGGAGCAACTGATCGTTCAGCTGTCACCGCCAATGTATCCTAATTTCACGTACGGTCAATCCGCTGGCCGAACAGCGGTTTTGGGTCTTTCCACAGTGAATTCGACCTCCGCGGATAGATTTTCACCAGCTCCGGGCGATCCCGGCAGAGTTTCATGTGATCCGTCCTCCGCAGTCGGATTTTTCTGGTGGTTCATCATAATTTGACTGTCGGTTTTCCCGCGGTGCCTGCATGCGTTTAATTTCTCCTTCCACGGCGGTCGGAATGCTTTTCCAAACGCCATCCTAATCGACCCCTTAGTGAGGGGTGTGAGGTTACTCATTTATGACACATGCATGATGACTGCTTGATGTTGTCACATAAACGTAACGGACTCTGGCCGAGGGTACTAATGAGAATAAATTTAATGTATTTACTCAGTTAGATTATGCCCATTGCAGTCAAGGAATTCTAAAGGGCATTCCCGCTACGAGGACGCTAGGAAATGTCCAGTATGATTTTCAAAGAAAATTGAGAATTGGTCAAGTTCTTGCTCAGTGCCAAAATCCATTTAGGGCATATATAGGGAAGATGAGTGACAAATATTCCCTAATAACTCAGGGACTGCCAAAAGGCCTTAAAGGTCATTGTATGGGATCAATCAGAGGCAAAACTGTTGGTATAAGGAAGTCCCTGGAAATGTAGTTGTCCTCAATGGACAATACCTTACATGACTTGGTGGGGTTTCTCTGAAGGACCCATCGATAATTACTAAACTTGCAGAATGTAAAGAAAAATATGCTCAAATTCTTGAGAAGTTACAATGCCATAATTATAGGGCAAATACTTCCAGAGTGCATGAGGGTAAAGGTAAGCCTGCAAGATTGTGGGCATGAATGGTTCATCCAGAATATGTGGGTTCCTGATTTCCTGTATACGAACTGCAGATGTCTGACTTGCACATTTCCAAATTGAAATAAATGAGACCTTTATGGAGTAATATGGAGTCTTTTATGTACTACCCAGTGAGGTGCCCCAGGAGATAGTTGACGCTTTTTTGGACAATGGGCCTCCTGCAAACAATATGTCGCAAGGACAGTGAGGGACTGAGCAGGAAGGAAATCAAGAGAGCTATTGAGTAGCTAGCCAGAGCAAACACACCAGGTTTTGATAGACTACCAGTGAAGCTTTACCGTACTTATGCTTCACTCCTACCCCCCCCCCCTCATATTGCCAATGGCATTGGAAGAGGGAAAACTCCTGGAGTCGGTCAGGCAGGCTCTGATGATTTCTTTACCTTATCCAGGTGGGCCCAAAGATGAGGTAGAGTATCGTAGACCTCTCTCAATGCCTGATTAGTATTTTGAAATTCTTAGCAAAAACCTGGCTAGCAGGTTATATCTCTATATGACTGCCTTGATCCATATGTACCAAAATGGATCTATTCCTGCTCTAAGCACCTTGCTCAACCTAAGAAGACTGTATTTTGCCCCAAACGAGACCGAAACAAAGTCATACTTACCGACACTGATGGTGTCTGTTGATCTTTAAAAAGGGTTTGACACCATGTAGTGGGGGTTTCTAGAAGCTATTTTGTGCCGCATGGGACTGGGGAGCAAAGAGATGCATTGGATTAACTTGCTTTACACCAACATTTCACCAGAAGGAAGACAGGAGATTGAATTTTCCAACAAACTGCAACAATACCATGTATTTAGTGGAATAGGGCAAAGTTAATAACAGCCCCCACCCCCATTTGCAATTGCAACAGAGCCCTTTTCAGCGGTCATCAGACTTGAGGGATGGGAGAGGAGCATTCATTCCCGTATGAGAAGACACACACACAGTCTCACTCTTTGCAGATGATTTAAGGTTATAAATACAATGCCCCAGCTCTTGTCAGACTATGAGACTGTCACAGGGCTCCACATCAACAGGTCTAAATGACTGGTTGACATGAGCTAGAAGTTGTGAGGGGAGCCAGCCTATGTTAAATCGAGACATGATGTTGAACACTGGAGGAGGATGGAGGATGACGCCTTAAGAAAAAGAGACAAATACCCTGGGTGAACATCTAATAGCATGCTTATGTGGGAACGTTATACAATGCTTCATGGAATATGATGCACCTGTGGTAACTTAAGGTGTTCCTTGATCATGCACTGTCGATGGCAGTTTTTACGTGAGCCTAGATGTATGTTGCTGACGGGCCGACCGGATGAGACTGCAGACCTTCTGCTCATACAGTTGCTATAATCTTATTGTTTTTTCGTCGCTCTATTCCAATGTCTTAATATGATATCTTTGGTTTACAGCTCAAAGGCTCCTACTAGTGTTGTTACATTTTCTAAGAGACCTCATATATCATTGTTAAAAGATTGCTGTTTTCCTCCTATTGTCTTAAAGGGAGATAATGTATGTACCATGCCGTTTCATTTTTATGATGTATGTAATATAAAAATAAAATACCATAAAAAGAGGTTCAATAAACAAGCATTTGCAATGCAATAGGTCTCGCATTTACGCGAGTTTGAGCTATTGGCATTGTAAATGACCATGCCCTTTATTTATGTTTTAGTTTTTGAAAAATAAATAAAACACATTGTCATTTATAATGCCAATAGCTTAAACTCACGTAAATGTGAGACCTATTACATTGCAAATGCTTATTAAAGTATTGGTATCAGAAGAGCCCGTAAATAGCTAAAGCTATTTGAGGAAAGACCTAAAAAGCAGGAAAGGAAACCAGTATGGGAGTCTATGTCTGAAGTGTGCAACATAAAACGCCATCGCCTGGGACTTCAGGAGAGCACTATGGTGCACTTTACCAACAATGTGTTTGGTGCGTGATCACCGAATATTTTATTTTAGAATGTCGCTTCCTGTTAATTGCAAGAAGAGTGAATCAGTAGCCTTTTAAGTGTCTGTGAGGTGCCCCCACTTAGCTGCACGAAGAGCATCATTTTCCTCATTTCCTGGACTTGACACAAGAACAGATCCTTCCCCTTTCACTCGCAGCCGCCTCCGCAACCTCAGGAATGTTTTTACCTCCAGCCTGTTCGCTACTTCAGCGCTACAGGATGATTTACAGGCAGCTCTCACCTGTACAGGCTGACAAAGGATCAAACATTCCACGGCGTGTGCGAGAGTGTGCAGTTAAGAGTTTCACTGCACGCCTGTGGTGCACGAGCACCTTCCCATCAGCACGCAAACTGTGTACCATGAAACCACTTCCTGGACTGCACTGCACTGCACCAAATTATGCACCAACCCCAGCCCCACCAGGGCCTTGTAAAAGTCATCTGTCTGCGGTATGGAGGGAGCGGAGGGGGCCCAGCCTCGACCGGTGCTCACAGATCTTGGCAGAGGATCTGACACCCCATCTGACACCCCGTCCATCAGAGAGGGTTCAGTAAAAGTGCTTACAGTGTAACACCGCAATTAAAAGATCAAGTCCTGATGGGCGGTCCCAAAAGGAGACAGGGCGATAACAAGGAGGGACTAAGAGGCCTCATTATCAATCAGAAGTCAGCATTTACCTTGGACGATGACACCAGCAAATGAAAAATATGGGTGGGTCTTCCACACCACATACCCTAATACAGCATGCCTTGCAAAACGAGCGGCGCATGTATTGTAATGCTAGGCTCGACCTAAAAAAAGACATGAATATATACATATATACATGAGGTGGTTTTTGGTCATCTCTCTTCTGTAAGTGTTAGTCAAATTTTTCTACTCCTCACCGCAGTATGAGACAATGTGTCAGCCCACTTCATCCATTGGTGATTGATGGTTTTTGGCCTGACTATATATCCACAGTTGCCCATAAAAGAGTGCACTTTATGGCCAGGACTTGGGTGTCTGAGCTGCTATCCTTTGTATGTATATGTTTTACATTCATGCTATTCTTTATGCATTTATACATTTATGCTATTCTTTGCATATTGTATATGTATGGGAAAAACAATACAGGCTTCTGAAGGCAAGACACAAATCAAAAGGGAGGTCCCCTCACCAATCCAATACGGGACAGGGGGAAGTGATACACAAATGGAGGAAGTCCCAGTTAAAAAAGGAGCTTTTCAATCCAGCTAGACACAAAAAACTCACGTATAAATACTAGTACCACCATGTCAATCTTCTGCTATAGACAAATATACACAAATTAAAAAAAGGCATTTCATATAAGTTGGTTGCAGTTTTCTTCTTGAAAACTGCAACCCACTTATATGAAATGCCATTTTTAAATATGTATTTTTAATGTACTGTTTTTTATGAATTTGTGTTATATAACTGTATATTTTACCTAATAAAATGAAGATTTTTTAAAGTGAAACCTATTTAGGCTTTTTTGTATGTGTACATTTGTATATAGCAGTAGATTGACATGGTGGTACTAGTATTTCTATCTGAGTTTTTTGTGTCTAGCTGGATTGAAAAGCTCCTTTTTAGGGCTCGGCCTACGTCACCACTGCGTCAGCAGTGGGGCGAGCTCCGAACCGTATTGTTAAGGGTCTCATAATCGTGCAGTAAAAATTCCTCAGTGCGCGAGATTTTTCAGTAGTTTGTTTTGCCATCTGCATGGTAATTGGTCCTCGCGGTGACGTGTTTCTAGTAGCCTTCACGCAATAGGCCATATGTATTTTCGCACTTCCGCCATATTCTGTGTGGTTATGCGCACGGCAGTGCAATAAATTATCAATTAGAGCTGTCAGGGTGCTGCGGTAATAGAATCCAGATGGTCGGGGCGCGTTCACCAGTGTGCCGTGAGTTTTGCGGGCGCGCGTTCGTCTGCGTATGTGTAAGTGTTGGCCTTTCGCCAGATGCCGGCTCGCAGAGGCCTCTGGCATCGCCTCTCCCCGCCTGCTCCTCACTGCAGCCCCCACCACTGGAAACGACAGGCTGGGAGCTCACAGAAGCCTCTGACATCGCCTCTCCCAGCCTGCTCGTCCTTTCAGCCCCCACCGCTGGAATTCATATTAAAAGCATGCTTTGATATACATAGATATGCTCACACATCAATGACCATTATTGTGAAGAGGCGTACTTAATAGACCCATTTCACTCCTCTATTGGAGACGACAGTATATGTGGGCCACTGGTGCCCATGGTCCTTATATAATCACGATCAATACTGCACTGTAGAAACCAAATACATCATAACAGTGTATAGGAATTGGTTTGATTTATGGTGGATGAACCGTCCAGCCAGCAGAGCCTCACTAGGTGGTGGCCATCTTGCACCTAGTGATAAGTGCAGTTTCTGAGTGCAGTTTGTGAGTGCAGAGTGCAGAGTGTGAGTGCAAAGTGCAGAGTGCAGAGTGCAGAGTTCAGAGTACAGAGTGCAGATTCAATTCTGAGTGCAGATTGTGAGTGCAGAGTGCAGATTCAGAGTGCAGAGTGTGAGTACAGAGTGCAGAGTGTGAGTGCAGAGTGCAGAGTGTGAGTGCAGAGTGCAGAGTGCAGATTCAGAGGGAAGAGTGCAGAGTGCAGATTCAGAGGGAAGAGTGCAGATTGTGAGTGCAGAGTGCAGATTGTGAGTGCAGAGTGCAGAATCTGAGTGCAGATTCTGACTGCAGATTGTGAGTGCAGAATGCAGATTCTGAGTGCAGTTTCTGAGTGCAGTTTGTGAGTGCAGAGTGCAGATTCAGAGTGCAGATTCAGAGTGCAGATTCAGAGTGGAGAGTTACAGTGAGTGCAGAGTGAGTACAGAGACAGTGAGTGCAGAGTGACAGTTGCACAGTGAGTGCACATTGACAGTGAGTGCAGAGTTACAGTGAGTGCAGAGTGACTGTAGAGTGACAGTGAATGCAAAATAAGTGCAGAGACAGTGAGTGCAAACTGAGTGCAGAGTGACAGTGAGTGCGAGAGTGACAGAGAGTGCAGAGTGCGTGTAGAGTGACAGTGAGTGCAGAGTGAGTGCAGAGTGACAGTGAGTGCAGAGTGACAGTGAGTGCAGAGTGAGTGCAGAGTGACAGTGAGTGCAGAGTGAGTGCAGAGTGACAGTGAGTGCAGAGTGAGTGTGTGCATAGTGAGTGTGTGCAGAGTGAGTGTGAGAGCAACAGTGAGTGTAGAGTGAGTGCGAGAATGACAGTGAGTGCAAAGTGAGTGCAGAGTGACAGTGAGTGCGAGAGTGACAGAGAGTACAGAGTGCGTGTAGAGTGACAGTGAGTGCAGAGTGAGTGCAGAGTGACAGTGAGTGCAGAGTGAGTGCAGAGTGACAGTGAGTGCAGAGTGAGTGCAGAGTGACAGTGAGTGCAGAATGAGTGCAGAGTTACAGTGAGTGCAGAGTTAGTGTGTGCATAGTGAGTGTGTGCAGAGTGAGTGTGAGAGCAACAGTGAGTGTAGAGTGAGTGCGAGAATGACAGTGAGTGCAAAGTGAGTGCAGAGTGACAGTGAGTGCGAGAGTGACAGAGAGTGCAGAGTGCGTGTAGAGTGACAGTGAGTGCAGAGTGAGTGCAGAGTGACAGTGAGTGCAGAGTGAGTGCAGAGTGACAGTGAGTGCAAAGTGAGTGCATAGTTACAGTGAGTGCAGAGTGAGTATGTGCATAGTGAGTGTGTGCAGAGTGAGTGTGAGAGCAACAGTGAGTGCAGAGTGAGTGCGAGAATGACAGTGAGTGCAAAGTGAGTGCAGAATGACAGTGAGTGCAGAATAACAGTGAGTGCAGAGTGACAGTGAGTGCAGAGTGAGTGCAAGTGACAGTGAGTGCAGAGTGAGTGCCGAATGACAGTGAATGCAGAGTGAGTGCAGAGTGACAGTGAGTGCAGAGTGAGTGCAGAGTGACAGTGAGTGCAGACTGAGTGCCACACACACCAACAGCTGACAGTGCACCAGTCACTCTTTCAATTGGCACAATCATCAACAGCTGTCAGTGCACCCTTTCACCAACCACACGCATTACCATCCAGCTCTGTACGCTTGACAGCCACACTCACTAACAGCTCTTACTGCACGCTACCACCAGTCATACACACCTCAAGCCACCACTATGCGCTTCCACCAAACACACACACCAACAGCCATCACTGCACAATTGCTACAGGCACACACATCCACCACACATCAATGCACACACCAATTGATAACGCATCCACCAATTAATATTGTACCTATCGCACTATGCTGCACTTTACCTTTTAATGATATTGCGTTAAAGTGCAGCATGCCACCATTGATAACATTCCAATCCAACACACATATCTCCAACACACACCACATGTTTCCACTCCAAAATACATGCCTAAAACACATTGCCTTTTACAATGCCATTATCTCTAACTCAAACAAACCCGAGCCCTAATGCATTCCTAATGCTTGTTTAACTGGGACTTCCTCCTTCTGAAGGCAAGACCCATTGACTTTGCTAAATACTTGAAATTACACAGCATATTTTCCTTCTTTTACCTAATTTAATTTTGCAAGTATAGTCAGAGAATTTGTTGAAAAGTCCTGGAATTTCTCTGTTCCACTCTCTAAAAGATCACTTGAATGAATATCTCTTCGTTGTTCATTACACCATTTACAATTCCAAACAGACATCCGTGGGGAGCACCAAGCAGACCGAGTCTTTCATCTAATGTCAGTGACACATTAACAGATGTACATTTTCACAACACAATGAAAGAAGGGTGATGGGCCCCCCAACATCACAGTTATGTCATTATAAATTCTTTACTAAGTCTTTAAAGTGTATCTTTCAAAACATTGCCAAATCAACATTATGCCCTGCAAAGAGAAAAAAAGCCTTTTTGTTGGTGTTTGTGGTGAGCTGTTTATGCCTCACAGGCTTTTAGCATCATACTGTACTCCTCAAAGAATAACATCCACCAACACCTCGTGGCATCAAAGACCCTGTAATGGAAAACACACGAACCCACTGTCTTTGAAATGCTCGTACTGTATTTCGTATTAATTGGACCATTGTGTCCCTTCGTGCCTGCACAGGAGAAGAACAAAGCACAATGCTCACTGGCACTCTCTTTCCCACAAAACAGCACATATATGTGGCAAGACTTTTTTGCACTGGCAGAAAGCGAAGACCGTTGGTGTTTGCACTGGAATAAATGACTCGTACATATGGAGCAATTGTGTCCAATTTTTTCATAACTTTGGCTGAATCATAAGTAAAATCTGTGAGCAAAACCAGATGTGCGGATTCCCATTAAACAAATCTATTCAGCTCCAAATACTTAGTGTGTAATGACTATAATTCAATACCTTTCCCCAAACCAAATGTTCCTGTGGAAATTCTGAGTCGCTATCCATCATCACAGAGTGCTGTGTGTTATTGGATGGTGGGCAGTCGTTTTGATCATTTCTTGGTGTGAGGCAGGCAATCCCAGAGCTCCGCAGGCACTGATGTAGTGTTATATGTTTGGGTTGTTTATTTCTTGAAGGATAAATGTTTATTGCCGCGCGCAGCAAGGACTACCATTCACCTGACAAAACCCAGCAGTCTGCGCATGGAGAACAGATGCTGCAGGAAACAGCGAGGCTTGGACATTTGAATCTCTTTAGCAGACTGTGTAGCTCCTCTAATGCTACATGCAGGGCCCCTCCACCCCAATCCTCAGAAAATAGGAGAAAAAAACAGCTTTTTGGAAAAATATGCAAAGGAAGGAAAATGACTTGTTTATTTAAGCAATAGTTCTTCATGGCCTCATATTATTAGCAGCAGTTAATATTAATGGGCCAATTTATGGATTACTGAGCCTGGGAGTGAGCGGCGGTAGTTCGGCTCCCTCTAGGGGCATGAAGAGCACAGCTGTTCCAATAGGAAATGTGCAACCTCTGCCATAGCTTACGGTGCCATTCCCTATTTGAAGCACAAGTCAGTACGGTTCGGCCCCTGCTACATCATTTCTTGTTTTTTACATAGCATTTCATGCAGCTCTTTTGCCTTTTCTAAGCGCTTCGAGTACTAGATGTCACTATGGCACAAATTATAGTTGTCACTTCACCGATCTCAGAAACATGGAAAGCTACGTCTGTCTTGCTGAAACATAGATAGTTATGGCTGTCTTGCTTCGAAAGGAAGTCATGACGTCCTGTGATCATGAAATATAAATGTGGGCAAAGGACGTCTGTATAGCCGATGCCATAATTTTCAGAAAATCAGCTTGTGTCGACATTTAGTTTGACATGGCACTGCTAGGAAGCACTTGGGGGCATATTTATTAAAATGGACGCATCGCTGCGGTAACGTAGCAATGCATCACAAATAGTTTCGCTGTGGTGCAATACTTTCAAGCGACAAGAATGTGTATTAATTACGGTATGGCGCACCATGTCGTAAGGTCCGAAGCCACATCAAAAATGTTGACGCATCTATGGGGCGGATGGCGCAAAAGGATAATGGGACTCATTTATGAAAAGTGACGCATCGCTGCGTGAAAACAGCGATGCGTCACTTTTCACTGCGCACTCCTTGCAACAATCCTGATGCGTCATATTTAATGTATGACGCATCATGTCGCAAGGAGTTACAGATACGTCAGTATTTCTGACGTATCTGTAAGCGCAAAAGTGACGCATTGCTGGAGTGTGTCACAAAAGTGACGCAACTCCAGCAATGCGTCCTTTCACATGGGGCAAGCCCCATCTGAAAGGGCCTGCGTCAGTCTTACGCCTGCTGTGAGGCAGGCGCAAGATTTTGACGCAACGGCGTCCTAAAAGTGAAACAGTGAAATCTCATAGATTTCACTGCGTCACTTCTACGACCCTTCCTTGCGTCAATACGCCCCCCTTGCATACATTATACGTGGCGTAGGTATAATGTAGCGCAAGGGTTTACAAAGTGACGCATCTACCTAGATGCATCACTTTGTAAATATGGTGCAACAAGGCACATTTTTTACGCTGCTGGTGCGTCACAAAAAGTGACGCACCAGCGGCGTAAAAGGCACGCACAGCCTCATAAATGAGGCCCAATGTATCTCCAGCCAAATTGACGCGAAGCTGATTTGCGGGTCGTAAACAATCTTTACACGCCGCAACTCAGCTTTGCGTCACATTGGAGTGCATCATGCGTCGGTTAGCCTCAGAAAGTGATGCACTGCAGCAGTGGGTGAGAGATCTCGATTGGTGTCAGAGAGCGGAGGAAAATCATCTACAAAAGAAGAGGATGTAATAAAAAATGGAGGAAGATCTGGGGGCCTCGGAGGAAATACAGGGAGATGGGGGGTGGACCGGGAGGGTGTTTTTCAACTTAAATGTCTTGATGGTGGTTCATGCTGGCCCTACTTTGTGTGGTACACTGTTAACCAATCTCATGCTATTTGATCACTGTACTGTGATCATGACTGATATGAGCATTGTTAATCAAAAGAGTTTTTAAAAAAAAGAACGTGATGCACTGCAAACAAAAAACATGTGCAATTCACCAAATGCATGATATATTGCAATGCAAAGCCGTGCAGAGCACCAACACGCAGTTTCACACTGAAGGCTTCACCCGATCTGGCACGGAGCAGCACAGAGCCCCGCAGAGACATGCAGCCCGAGCCTAAAAGAAAACACAGTGCAATGCAGGATGATGCAGATCCTCTCAGAGCCGTGCTGCACCATCTTCGTATCATAATCAGAAGGTACAGTTTGGGCAGGACAAACCTGATCATGTGTCCGGCATGTGCGCCATCACAGTTGGCCTGAACTTGTCACTTTTCCGGGTCCAGCCTGACTAGATACCCACAGTTGGAGCTTCTCTCCTTTTGGCGCTATTTTTACTTCAAACTTAAACTCATAACTCCAGCTTGTCTGTACGGATTATTGCTTAACCTTCGCACTCGCCCCCCTTTCCCCTATTTGTACCATTCACCATACTGCATTCCCATTCTGCACACTAAATAAACCAACATACACTTCGGTCTTGTTGCGGTCATTTGTTGGCCGCAGTTTATATTTTTGGAATACAGTGACAATATACATAACTTTAGCATTTTGCTGTTTTGTCTCTTTTTGCCCTTCCGGGTCGTTTTTCCTTTCAGTAGGTTGGATTTGGGCTCCTCTTGTGCCGAGGGGAGGGGTAGCTTCTGTCCTGGGAGTTAGGCCATGACTTGCTACCTTTTCTGGTTCTGGTTGTGCCCTGCCATCCGGCGGGGGCTGGGCTGCGAGCTCCGTCACCATTTTTGCTACCCCCGCTTTTTTGGTAAGCCGCCTCACCCAGCCGTGAGGCATCTGAAGGTGAGTTGTCTTACCCTCTGCCCTTTGGCCAGCTCTCCTAGTCGTGAGGCATCCCAAGGTTAGTGGTCCCGTCCTGGCACACCGCCTTCCTGTGTGCCTCGTTACCAACCCTTATACGCGTAGTTCTCTGCCACGCCTGCCCCTAGACCTCAGCCTGCGACATTGCTGTTCCTTTGGTGTGGGTGGGTGGGTGGGAAAATTCTGCTCCAGGTGCTGCTCCCCCTGCTCCGCCCATGGACATGAAGCTCACCTGGGGGAGCAGGCCTTATATTCCCCCTCCCCTTTGTTTCTTGGCCTGCCTGTTGGCTAGGCCCCTCATTGGGGGGTTTGAACCTCGCTTCCCCCCCCTTGGCCCCGGCGGCCACCACAGGAAGGGAAGGGAGTGGCGAGCCTGGGCTGTTTTCTCGCCCTGGCAGCCTGCGTGCCAAAATCTGGTGCGCTGACTTGTTCCTGGTGAGGGGAGAAGGGGCATTGCGACCGTTATGGCGCTGGCTCTCGAGTCCCCCCTTCGTGGGGGCAGCCTCTGCAATAACCTTCGCACTCGCCCCCACCGCCCCTATTTGTACCATTCACCATACTGCATTCCCATTCTGCACACTAAATAAACCAACATGCACTTCTGTCTTGTTGTGGTCATTTGTTGGCCGCAGTTTTTATTTTTGGAATACAGTGACAATATACAAAACTTTTTCATTTTGCTGTTTAGTCTCTTTTTGGCCTTGAGGGTCGTTTTTCCTTTTGGTAGGTTGGATTTGGGCTCCCCTTGTGCAGAGGGGAGGGGTAGCTTCTGTCCCGGGAGTTAGGCCATGACTTGCTACCTTTTCTGGTTCTGGTTGTGCCCTACCATCCGGCGGGTCCTGGGCTGTGAGCGATAGCTCCGTTTTTGCTACCCCCCTTTTTCGGTAAGCCGCCTCACCCAGCCATGAGGCATCTGAAGGTGAGTGGTCTTAACCTCTTCCCTTTGGCCAGCTGTCCCAGACGTGAGGCATCCCAAGGTTAGTGGTCCCGTTCTGGCACACCGCCCTCCGGTGTGCCTTGTTACCAACCCTTATCTGCGTAGTTCTCTGCCACTTGAAAAAGAGTTCATTGTCATTAAACCAAAAGTCTTCTGTATAGAAGTATACAGTCTGACCACAGCCAGGGATATAAATGTCATATTTTCATCCCAACTTACATCATACAATTTGTTTGATTTGTCCATAGCTTCTTGAACATAAGATGGTAAATCTATCACTAGTGGTTTCAAATACTAGCCTATATATTCTGATAACCTTTCTGTATGGCCTCCTATACCAGAGATTCTTGGTCTTCCTGGTGAATCTTTGGAGAGATATAGATAAAAGGACTGCTTGCATTTGTCACTTTAATATATCTATACTCTAAGTCATTAATGAGTTCTAGATCTTTCCACTCACTCAATTTGGAAAAGAGAGATCTATTAATATTTTCTAAAGGGTTACCTCAAACCCATATATAACAGTCAGCAATACCCAGTTGTCTGGAAACTTCATCATCAATTTCAAATGTCTAGTAAATTTAAATAATTATACTTTCAAGTTGGCAAAATCACAATTCTCCGTGACACAAAAACTCAAGCTTTTACTTAATCTTAACTGGGTCCGTTTCTTGGTTAGTGTGTCCTATACTCTGTTCTTTGACTGATTCCTGGTTGGTACCTCTGTACTGTCCGTTCTTCCTCCTTCCTCTCTTTGTCTTCCCCTTTGCTGCAGGTTGATTCTCATACTTGTAAATTAGTCAGAAAAAGACAAATTGTGTAGTGGTCCACAACTCATTTGTGCATGGTCCAACATGGCGCCCATAGAAGAGAACAGAAACAGCATGATGGGAGGAGAGTAGCATCCACCTAGATGTAAGCTCTTGATCGAGGGAACGAGAAAATAAAACACCACAACTTTAAAACACTGGAAGGATTTGAACGAAAGGCAGGAACACACCCTACCGACCAGCGAGAGAAAGATGGTAAGCCATTTCCATTTCACCTTTTATATGAATCTTTCCTGAAAAAGTTGTCATTCGCCAAAGTTCTAATTTTTTTACCCAAAGTTCTGGCTACTTTTCACTGTACAGTGAACATTGCTCTCCTGACTTTTTTTTCCTGCCTCAGCTGAAGAGGAGCAGTAGCATACTTTGGATCGGCAAAGAGCCATATCAATTTCTGTAGAAAAGACTTCTCCTTTTCAACAGTAAAGGTTCTCGCCCTTCTACAACTACTATCTCTAGATGGATTAAATCGAACATTGCCATCCAAGAGCTATGAGTTGTCTGTTTTTGTCCCCCTACAGTTATAGCATAGATCAACAAAAGGCATTTCTGCTTTATGGGTGTCCTTCAAGGTGGCTTCCTTTAAAGATATTTGCTGTTAATGTTAATGAAACTTTTAAAGCGCACGTATACCCTTGGGTGTCTTGGCGCTGACTGGAGTAGGACCTTGAGACATAGAGAAATTGGGGACTAGTTTGTAAATAACCAAGTATTTAATTTTTCCCTGAAGGAAGAGAGAGAATTCAGCTTTCTCATGGCCACAGGTAGGGTGTTCCATAGTTTCGCTGCGCAATAGGCCATGCTCCGACCTCCCCAGCTCGCAGTTCAGATCTTAGGAACCAGCATTAATCTGTCGTTTGTTGACCTTAACTGTCTGCCTGGGTGATACCATGAAAAGAGGCGTTTCAAAGGTACCTGTCCTGTCCCATTCAATGTTTTATAGGCAAGGCAGAGTGCCTTAAACTTGGAACGTTGCACCACAGGCAACCAGTGGAGCTTCCGAATCTCTTCTTAAAAAGATTGGTGTTTAGGTATGTTAAAAAGCAGCCTGGCTACAGCGTTCTGCACCATCTGAAGTTTCCTTAGATGTTGTTTCTGTAATCCCGGGTATAACCCATTACAGTAGTCTAACTTAGGCAGCACAAAGGTGGTCACCACTGTTTTTCTAAGATCTTGGGGGATATGTGGCAAAACCTTCTTAAGTTTCTTCAGGAGATAAAAGGAGTCTGAGACTGTGGCATTAGTTTGATGAACCTAGGTAAGATTGTTATCTATCAGAACGGCAAGGTTTTTAGCCTTTTCTACTGGTTCAGGGGTCTGTCCTAATTCGGCAGGCCACCACTGTCCGTCCCATTTTGGTTGAAGATTACCGAAGGTTACAACTTCGTTTTTGTCCGAATTAAGTTTTAGACAGTGTCTTCCCATCCAGAGGCTAATTTCCCTCATGGAGTGTTGAAACTGCGATGCTGGGGGTAGAGTATTTTTATATGCCGCAACGACAATCTGCGTATCGTCGGCATAAGATGTCAAATTGAAGCCAAACTGCTGTATTAGAGGTGCCAATTCAGAAACATAGACATTAAACAATGGGGGGCTTAACGACGAACCCTAAGGAACCCCACATGGCAGTACATAGGGATTGCCTGGTAATGATCAAGACAAGCTCTCTGCTTTCTATTCTTCAATAAAGATGATATTAAAGCAAGGGCATTGTCCTTAATCCCTATATGTTCAAGGCGTGAGGTGAATCAGAACAGCGGAGCCACCCTTATCCTTCACTGCTCTGATCTCCTCGGTGGCCTTGTTGAGAGCTGTCTCCTTGCTATACTCTGAACGGAAGCCGAATTGGGAAGGGTTGAGCTGTTCATTCTCCTGTATGAACTGAGTGAGTTGACTGTTCATTATTATCTCGACTATTTTTGCAGGAAACGGAAGTCTTGCAATAGGGCGATAGTTACTGGTTATTGAGGGGTCCAGATTGGGTTTTTTTGGGAGAGGGAGGATGACTGCATCTTTCCAGACTGCTGGGAAAATCCCTGATAAAAACATGTTATTAAAAATATTGATTAAGATTGGGCTTACCTCCCCAGCCATGTTTTTGAGAACTGCCGGGGGGCAGGGATCCGAAGGGGATCCAGATTTAGTATCCCGAATAAGTTTTCCCAATAGCTCATTAGATACTTGTGAGAAAGTCAACAGCTCATTTTTTTGTCCTGCTACATGGATTAATCGCCACACTTTATGTCATTATCGAGTTCAGTTGGCGGAAGATTTTTCTACCTCCTTTGGCGATCATATCATGTCTTTCAATTTCATAGTCAGGAATATATTTTTCTTTCAATCTGTTCATGAGAATATTGTTTGTTTTAAAGAACTTTATCTTTTATGAAAACTTTCTCTTGCATTGAACATACAATTATCTTGACGTACTTAATTTGCAATATAATCAATCTGTTATGCTTGGGTATTATCTTGCATGTGATGACTGCATCAGGGAAGATAGATGAGGTAGTAGTGCCCAGGTTACTTACTCGTAATCTTCAATACTCTGGGGCAGATTTATGAAGGCCTTGCGCCGCCGGTGCGTCACTTTATTTGACGCAACGGCGGCGCAAACAATGCGCCCTATTTACAACGTGACACATCTAGGAGATGCGTCATGTTGTAAAGCCCTGCGCCATAAGGAGGCGTTCCTGCGCAGGGGGGCGTTCCTGCACAGGAACGCCTCCTAAAAGTGGCTGAGTGAAATCTATGAGATTTCACTCAGTCACTTTCAGGACAATGCTGCGTCAAAACCCTGCGCCTGCTTGAAGCAGGCGTAGGTCTTGACACAGCATTGTGGAGATGGGGCACCCTCGAGCCTTGCTGGAGCTGCGTCGCGCTTGCGACGCAGCTCCAGCAATGCGCCACTTTTACGGCACAGATGCGTCACGCATCTGTGCCGTTTTTGCCCCATGGTGCGCCGCATTATAAATGCGGCGCACCATGGGTGGCGGAACAGCGGCGCAGGATGACTGGCGCATCCCTGAGGATGCGCCAGTCATCATAAATCTGCCCCTCTGAGTCCAGGTATTCCCCGAAACAGAACTATATCTCATTTAATATATATTTTGTTACTAAGTGCTTGGAAAATTAACATGAAATGACACAATGGGCCCTATCTTTTTCTAGGGGTGTCAGGGTAATAACAGCCAAGTTGGAGGAACTGGTTTGTGTCAGCTAGGGAACAGGTACTGCAGCAGGGAGATTACTTCTTGCATGTGAGGTAATGTGGTGTTATCCTTGCAAGTCTGTCATTGATGCTGGAATAGTGAAGGTAAATATTGGTTTACAGAAGCACCCATGCAAAATTCTGGCTTTGTTATACTGGAGAGAATTCTTAGGATAACAGTCGCACATGACAAAATACTAGCACTGATATACCAGAGGTGATTTGTAGCATATGGGGCATCCATGAAAAAATGCTTGTGTAGTCATATTGGAGGCCATTCTTATCATATTGACCACCATGGCAAAATGCTGGCATTGGAACAATGGAGGTAACTTTTACACATGGGGGTAACCATAGCAGATTTTTTTTTATGAGGTAAACTTTGAGTGTATCTTTCATTGGAACAGCACGAAAGGACCTAAATAAGTAAAAACTGCCGCATCGCAGCTAACAATTTTTAGGCAAAATTGTGATTTTACTCATTTTTTCTTTATGTTCTTAAGAGGGCAACATCCCGTATCTACCCTAGGAAAAAAACAAGGCTTGCTCTCTGGAATACGTGGCACGTGTAATGCAGCTCCCGTCTCAAAGCTCACCTGCAATTAGTCAGTGCAATCAAAACAAGGCAGACTTTTTTTTCTTGAAAGCATAACACTTGTATGAAGAGAAAATGAAGGGGCCCGGCTCTTTCATTCCATCCCGTTTCCACCAAAAACCATTAAACAGAGCGTGCCACTCACACAATAAAAGAACGTGAAGCTTAATGAATGGTCTGCAACTGAAAAACCCGCCACATATGTTTGCATTCAAATCTGTGCTAAACATCGTCCTGTGCAGTCATTCTTGAGAAAACGATAATCTTGTTTTGACCCTAATTGTGTTGTAAGTAGTTTAATGCTGAAATAAATGTCATCATTTGCTTTGCGTAAAAATTGACTTCAGCTGTGCGGTCTGGGTGCGTTTTTTCTTGTTGTCTGGGCTAAAAGCCACATGGGAAACATTAAGATGCCGAATAGCAAACACAATAGTTCCATCTCGCTTAGCGTTTGAAAAGAGTAATGTCGTGCTTTTTATGTTAAACATAAAGAGCCGAATTCACAAAGCATTTCTAAGCGTAAGGTTGACTTTCGCCTCGAAACAATTGTAAAGTCTAGAAGCAAGTCTTATTTTAATTAAAGAGGCGTGCGGGTGAGCTGTGAATAACTGTAATGGCGATGCGCAGGGCCATAAGGTATGCCAAGAATGCATACATTTTCATATGTAATTTTCGAAGGGCCACAAAAATAGATATTCAGAGAGTAGTATCTCCACGTGAAGGGTGCATTTACAAATGCAAAATGGGAGGGCCAAGGAAATGGCCAAACAGTGGCCGTGAACATGCAAAACCGTGCAACACACTCACAAAGGGGCAGAGCACGTTTGCTGGTTTTAAGCCAGGACCCATAGATTTCTCCTCGTGGTACATGATCGAATTTCTGATATGTGTCTGGAATAAAAATGACTGCACCCGAAGCCATTTTTTAAGCTACTAATTCCAGCCACAGCAATTTCTAGGTTTAGAAAAGATTACAAAAAGAAAAGTTTACAAAGAACCTACTCCTGAAACCTCGTAGATTCCGGAAAGAGAAAACATACAAGCGCTCCTTCTCTGGAATGGCACCCAGGATCTGGAATGCGCTCCCGCCTGAAACCAGGCTGATCTCCTCCACTGCACTCTTCAAGAAAGAGGTGAAAACCATCCTTCTGGCCAAGATCTCCTGAACCTTATTGGTGCTGGATCAGAGACTCTGCATTGCTTTGTATCACTGTTCACCTTGTCCTCTGGCACTATACTTCTAACTTGATGGTGTCACTACCAATATATGATACACGTTGGTTTACTGATTCACTCTCCCGATGCCCCCACTCAGTGTTCTCTCTACACTACGACTTTGGTATAGCCATCCACAAACCCAAGGTGCACCTGAAAACCTCTGTAGTGGGATCAATGACTTGTACCGTCTTATATTACTTGTTTACCTGATTGCATATTGATATGTTTTATGTATGTTACTATTATCCTACCATGTTAGTGACTACTATACTGCTCCCATTATCTCTGTTCACTCCTACTGCCCCTACCCTGTCTTTGTGAAGCGCTCTGATATCTGTAAGGATCTTGTTCGCGCTATATAAAACTTTGAATAAATAAATAAATAAATAAATAGGAGCGCGGTAAGGTAGCAATTTGTGCGCCGGCTACCAAAAACCAGCTTTGCCCTTGTAGTTATTCGAGCAGAAGGTGGATAAAGAGATGACAGGTAGGTACTGCTTGGTATCGCCGTGGAGTCGAAGTTTGCAAAATGATCACAAGTACAATGATGAATTAAAAGACACATTGCATCAATTCATTTGCAGGGCACATTCTCTACAGGAAAGCCAGCCTGTGGTATAGAATGTTTATGGTCTGGCATAATTCTGATGTGTTTTTTTGTACTTAACTGTACACACTGTCAAAACATGAGTAGGAACATTTGCTTCACAATCACACTTTTTTAATCTCTTTTTTTGTTATATTTTTATTAGCATTGTTATATAACAGCACATCAATGAGCTAAACTTTTTACAAATCTTTTACACATGAGGGATATTAAAAAAAAGAAAAAGAAAAAAGGAACCCACCTAGGTCAGAGATTTTTAGCAAAACATTTGAGCTACATACATAAATGATATTAAAGAACATAAAAATAAATGTTCAAGTTAAACCGACTGAGTTATCAAAGAAATGTAATCATTTCGATCTCACACAGAGCAAGCGTGAATATAAATTAATCAATATAGGAATCAGAACCGGTCAACCCAGCCAGGGCTAAGATTACTCCCCAGGAATGGTAATTCCTGGACTGCTAGTTGCCTGAGCCTCCTTCCATCTTATAAAAGGAGAAAATATACGCCTTCCCGCCAATCTCTGCTTTTTGCCCCTCCTCTCATAAATGCCCCTTTCTAATTTGAACATGGCCAACAGTCTGGAGAGCCATTGCTGAAACGTTGGGGCTACAGGGCCAGCCAGGACGAAGCTATACATATCCGGACCACCGCCATAGCTAAAACAAAAATTGTTAATCCGTGTCTTGCTCTCTATCATTTCCAACCCCTAAAAGTATTACCACCGGTGTTAATATAGCTTTTACTTCTAAAGTTTGATTCAGAAATTTCCCAATAGGGTTTAATAAGCTCTCTAGGCGTGGACAGGACGCAAACATATGGGCTAAGTCAGCCTCAGTTGAATCACACCGGTGACATCTAACATCCAGCCACGGCCGGCAGTGGGAGTACCTGCAGGGCAGTGACGTGGGGAGGGGGAGGGGCAGGGTGGGGGGTAGTAATGTATGGATTACGGAGCTTCCCAGGTAAGTAAACATTTAAATAAATAAAACTAATTTTGTTGTGCGCACTGCATCGCATTTGGCCGGCGCAGATGCTAACACCCACCTGTCCCCACCAATAGGCTATCTTTGCAGGGGTATAGTAGCGCGAAAATAATGTCTTATAATGCTGAGCTTGCAGCCCTGCTTAAAATACCACTGTCTGTCCCAATTCCAATGAGACCTTGAAGCTCTCTGGTTCTATTCATAATCGCTCAACCCATTTCTTCGCATGCTTTTCCCTTTCATCCTGTTTATATACTACCAATTCAGCACACAATCTCTTTATAGTACATTCCTTCTCTTTTCTGATAGTGTCTATAATTTGTACTTTACTAAAACCACTTGTCCCACCCATCTTACCACAGAGATAACTTCGCACCTGCAAATATTTAAAGAAATTTGTCCTCTCAATTACTAACTCAGCCTGGATATCACTAAACTGATGCATTCCATCCTGCCGGATTAAGTCACCTACTGTCTGAACACCCCGCCTCATCCATTGTGCCATAATTGTGTCTGAAAAAATTCCAGGGAGTACAGGATTTTTATGTAACTGGGTGTAGCTGTGTAATCTCCCTATGCCTATTTTTTTCCTTAGCGCGGTCCAGATTTTATAGGCTGCCATGAGCGTCTTGAATCTGGTTCTTTTATAATAACTGGGCTCATTCATTTTCATGAAACAGTTGGCCGCATCATCGCCTAATAATAGCTTATACACATCTGGTAGCCCAGCTTCATCCCGGGAATCAGCTACACACCTACCCATTAGATTGCTCATATATTGAAGGGCCGCAGCCCATTAATAAGCTTTAAAATCAGGAATAGCAAAGCCTCCTCTATCCCTGGGCAATGTCATAAACCTGAACACCCTCCTAGTTTTGCCATGCGCCCAAATAAACCTGTTGACTATGCCCCTGAGTGCCACAAACCAATGTTTTTCAAATTCTAGGGGTATTACCCGGAATAGGTAAAGTATTTTGGGCAAAAACATAATTTTTACCACATTACACCGCCCCACCAGAGACATATGTGTTTAAATTTGTTTATTGAAATTTTCATATAACAAAAAGAAAAACAAAAACCACAAAGACATCTTTGCAGCATTATATATTGCACAGAATACAAATGAGTCCATTGTCACATGTGTACACAAATTCTGGGCGACGATAAAATACAAAAAACGCCAAGAAACAGAGCAGTCACATGAGTATACAATCAGGAAGATCTCAATTAGTAGCATTAGCCAACAGATAGGCAGTAAAGGGGGCCCATATGTTCCGTGGACGAGATGCACTGGGCAGTTCTTCGGCATAACACGTGAGTTGATCAAGGCAATATGTTACATCTTGCAGCCAGCGTGCCAGGGTGGGTGCTGGGCGGCCATCCCAGTGTATCGAGACTCTGCGCTTCGCCAGCTGCCATGCCAGCGCTACAAGCCTGCGGTGCACAGACTTAACATGTAGTACATGCCCCAACAAGCAAATTTTCATATTACATTCGATTACCTCATCTACCATGGTGGATAATGCGGCTGTGACCTCACCCCAGAACTTTTCAACTTTTGCACAGGCCCAGGCTAGATGCAGAAAGTCTGCATTGTCTGCACCGCACCGCTTACAGCAATGAGAATCTCACAATCCAAATTTATACAGTTGCACAGGGGTATAGTATACCTGATGGACATATTTATAATTAATATATTTGAGATTACCATTTGCCGCAAAATGACCCGTTAAACTGCAACTCTGTTCCCACTCCTCCGTCAGCGGCTGTGGGAGTATGGCATTCCATCTGGCCAGTGAATTATCTGCAGTTATAGCCTCATCACAGTGGGAGGCCGCATATAAGTGGTATACTGGCTTTGTAGTGTGCAGGGCAGTATACAGAGACTGCAGTGCCTCTAGTGTCGGTGGCTCTACTGGGAAACTAGGATACAACACTTTTAATGGGGCCCTCAATCTGCTGTAAATAAATGTCAGCATGACCACATTGTCCCCTTCACCCACAAAGTCCTTCATCTCCCATAGTGTGCGCCCCAACAGCCTGCATCAGTTTAAGTGCCCCCACTTCACCCATTACCGATATGCTCATATGGTGCACAAGAGGCATCGCCGGTGCATATAGCGGTAGTCTGGCCAGAGGTCCCAGCTCCTGCCATGCCTGAAATGTACATTTCACCGTATCAATTTCTTCTCTCTTAAGAACCGTGACATAGTTCACCACCATTGCTTTTAGGGGTATTGGGTGTGTAGCGCCCGCCTCCACAGCAACATATGGTGTATACGGCGGTGCCCTTTGCCAATATTACGCATAAGCTGCATATCAAGTACAGCAAAACCTCCCATGTCGTATTGTCTGGTGAGTGTCTCCCATTTTACTCTAAGTTTTCTACCTCCCCATGCCAGTGTAATTAACAACGATCTTAATGTAGAGAAAAAATCCTGCGTGAGGCGTATGTTATGTTATGTTATGTTAAAATCATTTATTACGTGCACAGATGCTCCAGCAAAGGAGCGTCCTGGCGCCCGACAAGGTAGCAACACAACACAACTGGAAAGAAACTAAAAGATCTAAGGGAACAGAAAAGTTTTAACAGCTCGACGAAAGGAAAGCAGATCACCAAGGGCACGGATCTCTAGGGGAAGAGAGTTGCACAGTACTGCGGCGCGTGCTTGGAATGAGCGGCCGCCAGCACGGCTACGCTTGAAGCGGGGGACAACCGCAAGTTCGAGGTCCGATGATCTTAAAGAACGGACCGGAACATAGAGGGACAGCAGATTTGAGAGAATCAAGGCAGGAGAGCCCTTAAGGCTACACAGAAAACCTTAAACTGGATCCTTTGCGCAATCGGCAGCCAATGCAGGGCACGCAGGGTGTTGGTTGTGGGGCAGAATCTCGGTAAGCCCACAACTGCTCTAGCCGCTGCGTTCTGTACGCGCTGAAGGCGGGTGATTTCGGCCCGGTTTAGCCCTACCAAAAGGGAGCTGGCATAATCGAGCCGAGAAATCACCGTTGCCTGCACCACAAGTTGCCTGGTCGTTGCATCGAAGAATTTTAATACGGGACGTAGTCCACGCAGGATGCCAAAGCAGCAGGCCACCATGCGCTTTGTGTGGCAGACGAAGGTGAGGGTTGGGTCAAGCCACACCCCAAGGTTTTTTAACTCAGAGACCGGAGTTGGCGTGGGACCCAAATCCGAAGGCCACCACCTATCTCCCCAGAGTTCCGTTTGCTTGCCAAAGATCATAATTTCCGTCTTATTTGCGTTCAACTGGAGACAGTTGGAAGTCATCCAGCTGGCGACCGCCCGGAGTCCATTCTGGATTCTAGGAGCATCCATATCAGCATCCCCGCTGAGCGTAACCGCTAGCTGAGTGTCGTCAGCATATGACACCATGGTCATACCCCAGTGCTTGACAACCTCAGCCAGCGGTCTCACGTAAAGGTTGAATAACGTGGGACTCAGCGAGGAGCCCTGCGGGACCCCCAGATCCAGAGGATGGAATTTGGACTGGTAGGGCGGAACGGCCACGCAAAAAGATCGGTTGGCAAGGAAAGAACGGAACCACTGGAGTGCGGGGCCGGTGACGCCTGCTTCCTCCAGACGTTGCAGAAGGATCTGGTGGGAGACGGTGTCAAAGCCGGCGCTAAGATCTAATAACACCAGCGCTGCCGTTTGACCCGCGTCGAGCACGGAGCGCAGGTGTTCCACCATAAGGAGGAGAGCTGTCTCCGTGCTATGTCCAGCTCGGAATCCATTCTGCGTACTGTCTAAGATGTTAGCCCATGAAAGATGGTCCGAGAGGGCAGAATTAACATGCGCCTCCGCGACTTTGCCTGGCCACGGAAGAAGTGAAATTGGGCGGTAGTTCTCAGGTTTACTGGCATCCAGAGTAGGTTTTTTTAGGATGGGCGTAACTACCGCCTGTTTCCACTTAACGGGAACCAGACCGGATGCTAATGAGGTATTAATCTAAGAGCAAACCGGCGACAGACCATGAGATGTAAGGTCCCTAAACAGAGCTGGCCGTAAAGGGTCGACCGGGGACCCAGTCTTGACCTGCTGAGCCAATTTCTGAAAGCTTTCCTGTGTTAAACTGGGAAAAGAATGTAAAACGTCCTGTACAGGGAGCTTAGGAGGTCTTCCAACAGAGGGTGCGACCGTGGGAAAGGCTCTATAGATGGCATGGACCTTTTCCAAGAAAAAGGCCGCCAAGGTTTCACAGTGTGAAGTGGAACCATGTTTGTTCGCTACAACCTTTTTAGCCATTAGATCTTTCAGGGCCTTGAAGATGGTTTTTGAGGGATTGGTACTAGTGCGGAATTGAAGGGCGTAAAATGCCGCACGAGTTCTGCAGATAGCACGATGATAGAATTTTACAGCGGCCAGATACAGAACTTTTTTATTGCTGTCATAGGTTTTACGCCATTCGCGCTCTGCATGCCTACAGGCGCTTTTGAGCACCCGCAGCGAATCATCGTACCAAGGGCTAGGGTCCCTTAACCCACGTTTGCACAAAACTGTCGGAATAAGGGCATCAAGGGCCCTAGTAACCCACTCACAGAAGCAGTCATAGCCCACATCCATGGTTTCAAATGGACCCGGCGGGTCGGTGGACAAAAGGTGATAGAAATCGTCAAGTTTAAGTTTATTCCAGCACCGTCTGGGAATAGTTCGAACCGTAGGTTTGAGGAGGGGCTCGTACAATGGACACTGGATACGCACCAAGTAATGGTCCATCCAGGCCAGGGGGGATGGAATGGAGGTACTAGCCTCTACCAAGTTTGTAAAAAAAGGGTCTAAAATATGACCGCCTACATGGGTGGAATGCGAGACCAACTGAACCAGCTGGAGAGCCTCAAGGTCGGCCACAGAGCTGCTTACCGCGGGTATGGTCAGATTGTCATAGTGAAGATTTAAATCGCCAAGAATGGAGAAATTGGCGCAGCCTACTGCCAGCGTGCTGATAGCGTCCGGGAGGGCCTCCCTAAAAGCCACATCGCTACCAGGGGGACGATAAATCAGTAGGCCCGAGAAAGCGAAATGGGGCGTATGGGTATGTTTACAAAAAAATATAAAAACCGTGGCAGCACCACCATTTTGATGAGTGCCACCCTGTCCGCGAAAGTGAGTGACAGCTTAATCCATTTTGTTACTTGGTCTTCCAATCGTGAGATGGCAGTGCCATAGTTGGCTCGGATAAGGACTTGGGGGTCTCTGTGAGCCCAGACACCCAGATACTTGACGGGCTCAGTCGTCCATTCTAGAGGGCATTCTAACTCAAACGGAACAGTACTGTCCATTAAGGGGAACACAGTCGATTTGTTCCAATTTATGGCAAGGCCAGAGTACCATTCGAACCGAACGTATTCACGAAGCAGCCTGTCTAAGTGCACTGCCGGCTCACGCACGTACAGGACCATGTCGTCCGCATACATTGAGATTGCCAATGGTCGCTGCAAAAAATGCAATGCTGCGGCAGCATGCCTCTGTCTTAAAATGCAGGCCAGAAGTTCCATAATTAACGCAAACAGCAAGGGTGACAGTGGGCACCCCTGCCTCGTGACACGCTTTATTGGAATCGCCCCAGAGGTCCAGCCATTAACCCGTATTTGGGCCATTGGGCTAGTGTATAGCAATTTGATCCAATTGGTATAAAAGTATGGGACCCCCATATGGTCTAACACCGCAAACATGTAGGTCCACGCAATGGAATCAAATGCCTTCGCGACATCCAGTAGGACTGCAGCCGCCGACATTTCGGGCTTCAGGAGCACTGCAAACAGGGTCCTAAGATTATGAGCAGTGGAGTGGGCCGGTATAAACCCTGACTGATTTTGGAGGACCTTAACCGATATTAGTAGTTGTAACCGGGTCGCCAATACTTTCGCAAGTATTTTGACATCGGTGTTCATCAACGACAGAGATCTTTGGAGTCTCAATTGTCCGGGGCTTTCCCCGGTTTTAATAGCGCGTAATGAGAGCCTCACGTAACGCATCTGGGAGTCGCTGCTGTTCATACGCCTCATCAAACATAGCCTGCAGATGAGGCACCAGGATATCAATATACTCCTTATAGAACTCCACCAGGAGCCCGTCTGTGCCCGTGGCTTTACCATTTGGCAGTGCCGCAATAGCATCCCTAATTTCTTCCACTGTCAATGGATGCATCAGGAAGTCCTGCTGCCTCTTTGACAGCCACACCAAGGCAACATCATCCAAGTATTGGGCAATGTCCTCCTCACTCTCAGTGGGTCTAGCCTCATACATATCCCTGTAGGGTTGCGTAAATGTGCCTAGGATCTCCGGCGTATCAATCAATCAATCAATCAGAGTACTTGTAAAGCGTGCTACTCACCCGTGAGGGTCTCAAGGCGCTGGGGGAGGGGGAGCTGCTACTGCTCGAAGAGCAGTTCTTGAGGAGCCTTCTGAAGGCGAGCAGGTCTTGGGTCTGCCGTAGGTGGGTAGGGAGGGTATTCCAGGTCTTGGCGGTGGGGTGGGAGAAGGATCTGCCGCCGTAGGTCGTTCGTTGGAAGCGGGGGGCAGCAGCGAGGGCGAGGCTGGCGGAGCGGAGCTGTCGGGTGGGGGAGTAGAAGTTGAGTCTGCTGTTCAGGTAGGCTGGTCCGGTGTTGTAGAGTGCCTTGTGTGCATGGGTGAGGAGCTTGAAGGTGATCCTCTTGTCGATGGGGAGCCAGTGTAGGTCTCTCAAGTGGGGGGTGATGTGGCTGCAGCGGGGGATGTTGACGATTAGTCGGGCAGAGGCGTTTTGGATGCGTTGTAGTCGTCGTATGTGTTTGGCTGGGATTCATGCGTAGAGTGCGTTGCCGTAGTCCAGTCTGCTGCTGACGAGGGCCTGTGTCACCGTTTTTCTTGTTTCGTTCGGGATTCACTTGTAGATCCTGCGGAGCATGCGGAGGGTGTTGTAGCAGGAGGAGGAGACAGCGTTGACCTGTTTAGACATAGAAAGGGAGGAGTCGAGGATGAATCCTAGGTTGCGTGCATGGTCGGTGGGCGTCGGTGCAGTTCCCAGTGTGGTCAGCCACCAGGAGTCATCCCAGGCTGAGGGGGTGGGGCCGAGGATGAGTACCTCCGTCTTGTCCGAGTTTAGCTTCAGTCGGCTGTTCTTCATCCAGTCGGCGACGGCCTTCATTCCATCATGGAGGTTGGTTTTGACGGTGTGCGGGTCCTTGGTGAGAGAGAGGATGAGCTGGGTGTCGTCGGCATAGGAGATGATGTTGAGGTCATGTTGGTGGGCCACTTGTGCAAGGGGGCCATGTAGTTGTTAAACAGCGTTGGGCTGAGGGGTGCCCCTGGGGGACGCCGCAGATGATGTCTGTGGCCTCAGATCAGAAGGGCGGGAGACGGACGCTCTGCGTTCTGCCTGAGAGGAAGGACGTTGTCCAGTTTAGGGCCTTCTCTTGGATTCCAGCTTCTAGGAGGCGTGTCTTTAGAGTGCGATGGCAGACCGAGTCTAAGGCGGCTGACAGGTCCAGGAGGATGATGTTTTGCCGTGAGTATGCTCTCCCTCTGTTGTCGACTGTATCAGGCAACGCTTGGACCATGAGTCTGTAATTCTGCTCGCCAAGGCGCTGCCAGGACATTTCCCTTCCCCATAGTATCGTGCCCGCCAGCGTCTGGACATATGTTTCACTTCTTGGTCGGCTAATTCATTATACTCAGTAACTTTAGAGTGTATAGAGGCGAGGAAGACCACATCAGGAGCCTCTGCATACTCATGTTCCAGTTGCCCCAATTCCATTTCATGCCGTGCCATGGAGCCACGAATCGACTTGAGCACTCCAGCTTGTAGGCCTATGCCGACGCCCCAGATGGTAACCTTGAAGGCTTCCCATATAGTACTGAGGCTCTGCACCGATCCCACATTTTCAGTGAAATAATTGTCTATAGCTGCACGTAGTCCCTCTCTAAATACTGAATCTAACAATTCTGTAGGTTGTAGGCGCCATTGAAATTGGGAGGATGTATAATTGGGTATCATCCTAGTGAGCTGTACCGGGGAGTGGTCAGACAGGGTGCGAGGAATGTGCTCAACCCCAGTGATCCATGTGCTAACATCTGCGGTAGTCAGCCAGTAGTCAATGCGGGACCTGGAATTATGAGCATAAGAGTGGCACGTACCCTCCTGTACCCCAGGGTGCCTCAGTCTCTAAATATCCAGCAGGCCTAAAGTCTGCATACCAGTGTGTATCTCATGTGTGGCCTTCTTGGTAATGGGGTCCGAAACAGTGCGGCGGTCTAGCGTAGGGTCTAGTACCGTGTTAAAATCCCCCCCACAAATGAGCGCAGTAGGAGGCAACTGATACATTTTGTTCCATAACTCCATATAAAAGGCAGGGTCATCTATGTTTGGTCCATACACATTAACTATGGTAACCAGTTTACCACACAGCTTGCCTTGAACAATCACATAACGGCCATTCTCATCAATGTCCTCAAAGATGCTCTCAAAGGGAACATTCTCTTTTATCAATACCATAACCCCTCCCACGCATATGAGGAATAGGAGGAGGCAAAACGAGCGCCTGCCCATCTGGTGCCTATGGAGGATGCTGCCGTCTTAGTGAGGTGCGTTTCCTGCAACAACGCCACCTGTATGTTATGGCGGTCAAGGTACACCAACACTTGTCTGGTCTTCGGGTTATTAAGCCCCCTAACATTCCATGTTATCCAATGTAGTCTGCCCTCTGATTGCAGCAGTAATATTCATTGCAACAACATACTCAGCGTGTTAGCATGTGACCTAGGCATATCAATCTTCTGCCAGTCCTGTATTCTGGTAATCAAGTGCAAGTCCCTGAGCAACTCCCCAACAAAACCTCCCACCCACCCCAGCATCCCAAACACACTGAGGAAGCCCACATAACTGAACACCCAGCTTGAAACAGCCCCCCAACCCACAGCGAGCAGCTAATCCACTCACTGTTCCCAACTGCAATGAAAAACCATGCGGGGAGCATCCACATGAAGGACGCCATTCGTCCGAGAACCCCCTTGATGTAATAAGGCGGGTCAGGGTACACAGTGCGCTTTCTCTGCAGAGAACCTGCTATCCGGAGACCGTCATTGGACTGTCACAATGGTCCCCAGTAAGGGTATGGTATTGTGCGCCTCCTACCCCATCACCGCGGCAACAATATCATAAACATATACAAGCAATTATATCAAAAGTAGTGCCAACCCCCGGTTCTACAATATATGGTTATACATGTAAGTCAATGTAAGGGAGACAGTAGCTACGGAAATCACCATACTCAGTACACACTGTACCAGGATGTTCCACTTAGTAAGCCACGAGGATAGCAATACATCCCTGAGATGTCCCCTTTTAAGGTTATCTTACATACATTATCTAGTCACCGTGCTGAGGCGCAAGAAATTTTTTTGCAACTACGCGGGGACAACTCCAAACTCCAGAAATCACAGACTGAAATGACCTCTAAGTTAAGCGGGATATCGCAGGAAATAGAAGACATTCAACAGAGAGTAGTTGGCATTGAAGAGTGCTCGGCCCACACCGAGACTTCACTAAAGGATCACGAGAGCCAGATTCTGGCATTACAGCTGAAGGTTGAGGATTTGGAAAACCGCCAACGTCGATCAAATCTGAGACTCTTTGGTGTATCGGAGGGAGTGGAGGGGTCAGATGCTAGGGGATATGGGGTGGCATTACTAAATAAAACTCTACCTGATCTAGCTGACTGGGATTGGGACTCTCAGGTCCAGAGAGTCCACCGTCTCCCCCCATTTCAGAAGAAGAGAGATAGCAAATACCCTAGGCCCTTTATAATTTACTTTGGGAATTTTCTTTTGAGGGAGGCAGTAGCTCTTAAAGCACGCCCCAATTCTCCTATTAAATATGAGAATATGTCTATATTTGTTCGCTCAGATTTGAGCAAACATACGATGGATAGGAGATGGAGACTAAAAAAGCTTATAGACCCCTTCAAAGCTATTGGGGGGCAACCGTTCTTGCAGGAGCCCGCCCGCCTCAAAGTCATTAAAGGTGCTCACACTTACTATTTTTCGGATGAAAAAGAAGCACAGAGTATGCTATCAAATTTGAGCTAACTGCTGGGCTAGAGATGAGTGATCATAATAGCTATCAAATTATTATTATTATTTTTTTTTGTTTACTCACTGGCCCTTAAAGGGGGAGATAAGCATAAAAAAAGAGGAACCTAAAGAAACAGGGCGGTGAAAGGGGAAAAAAAAAAAGGGGCAAAGTGAGGAAAGGGAAAAAAAGAGGAGAAAGAAAAAAAGGAAAGGGGGAAGGAAGGAAAGGGAAGGAAAGTAAAAAAAAAAAAAGAGAGAGAATGGGTGGTCCAATAGCCCCGGTGCTACTGTGCTCTGTGCTGCCCTTTGAACGGCGGCAGATAAGGAAGGGGCTCCCTCTGGTTCTGGGCTGAGGGAGGGGGGGTGGGGGGTGGGCCCAGGTTCTCCGAGGGGTGGGTGGTATGTAAAGGGTTAAAATATCTAAAAATCCAGCACATTATGATAAATGCTTAAACTTAAAAGAGCTGCACTGTTGTTGTTTTTGTCTATTTTCATTGCTTTATAACATACAGTATGGCAAAATTAATTTAGATTATTTACAAAAATGCATACATTAAAATGTCTAGTGTGGAACGTAGCCGGCCTAAAAAATAAATATAAAAGAAGACTTATAGCTGAAGAATTAAAACTTTATAATCCTCAGCTAATTTTTCTATCTGAGACACATATATCGTATAAAGACAGAAAATTACTTAATCAGTTGGGCTATGAGGTCATAATCTGCTCTTCTCAAATGGTTTCTCTAAGGGGGTTTGCCATATTAAAGGATAAAAGATCCAGAATCGAAACGATGAGATCTGGCACTGATAAAATAGGCCGATGGGTGATTGCACAAGTCTGTATTGGCAATTGTAAATATGTACTATGTAGAATCTACGGCTCTAACAGTGATGAAGCTTTTGTTTTTGATGAATTAAATGTGCAATTATTGGGTTGGGAGGGCGAATTAATCATGATGGGGGATTTTAACTGCATTATGGATTATAAGCAGGATACTACTAGACCGGGGACTTTTCAACGCATGCACACAGTTAGGGCTGCCATTTTAGATTTAAGCAGGGTACACAATGTTAAGGATGTATGGCGCTCTCTCTATCCTAATATCCCTGGTCACACGTTTTACTCTGCTCCCCATAAACTCTGTACGCGGATAGATATGGCTTGGGCAACAGATCAAATTATTCAGAACAGTTCTATGGAAATTTACCCCCGGGTGTCTTCTGATCACAACCCCATTTTACTAAACTATAGTTATGATGAGGGCCAAAATAACACCAAATTGTTTTCTTTCCCCCGCTACCTATTGACAGACACAGTTTATATCTCCCAACTTAAACTCCATATGTCTGAATTCATCAAGATAAATCTTCATACCGCCTCCCATATATGTGTTTGGGATACATGTAAGGCCAGTATTAGAGGCCATGCGCAACAATATATTCTTAAACAGAATTCTGAACGCCGAAGAGATAATAACAAATTAATAGCAGATATTAGGGAATATGAAATTTTATTGGGAAAGGCACTTTGTTCACGATCTACCAATATTCTAGACATAGAATTAAAACTAGGATCACTAAAATCTAATCTTAAAATTACCTTAATGGAAAAAAAACTGTGCCAAAATGCTCAAGACCAAAATTCAGTGCTATGAAGGAGAGGACAAGATCGGTAAGCTACTGGCCTATAAAGTAGCAGATGACAGAGCCCAGACTCATATTAAATGTATTAAAGGTCCTAACCAAATTAAATATAATCAACCGGTACAGATTTTGACTCAATTTAGAGATTACTATAATACTCTCTATACTCTGGAGAATCAACCCCTTACATCGGATATACTTAAATACCTAGAAAGTAATATTAAGGGAAAATCCAATTTACCAGGCTTGGAAGATCTCTCGGATAATATCACCGAGCTGGAACTGAGACACGCTATTATATCTCTGCCAACAGGGAAAGCCTCAGGGGAGGACTCAATTCCTCTGGAAGTATATAAAATTTGTATTGAGGAAATAATTTCTCTTTTTCTCCTTGTAACATATCACATTGGGTTAACTGGGAAAGCCCCAAACTCTTGGAATATAACGAAAATCATTTTCTTTTAAAAAAAAGATAAGCCGGCAGAGGAATGTGGGTCATACAGGCCAATATCTTTGATCAACTCTGACGCGAAGGTTTTCGCCAAAGTGCTGGCAAATAGATTGGCCCTGATTATCCCTGGGATTGTTTGCGAACAACAGCACGGTTTCATACTGGGCAGAGACACAACAACTCATACCAATACAGCTATCACAGCCTTTGACATTGCAGAAACTGAAGACTCCCCACTCGGCATGATCTTACTAGACGCCAAGAAGGCTTTTGACCGAGTGGGGTGGGATTATCTGTGGACTGTGCTATCTTTCATTGGTCTCAGGGGTAACATAGTCAGCTGGATCCGGGCCTTATATAACCAACCTATGGCTAAAATCAGTTACTCAGGTCTACTATCCTCTGCTTTTCCCATCGCACGCGGCACTCGTCAGGGGTGCTCGTTATCTCCTTTGCTTTTCTCAATCTCTATGGAAACATTTCTATCAGCGCTCCTGGCTCAGCCCAAGATAATTCCATTTAGCTCCGGACCCCATAGTTTGAAAATTACTGCATACGCGGACGACATAGCGGTATATTCATCAATTATTACAACAGCATTAGAGGGTATCATGGTTGAAGCGGAAACATTTGGCAACGTCTCTGGCTACAAACTAAATGTGAATAAAACTCAGATAGTTGCTAACTATAAACTATCGGGGGGAACTATGGGAGTCTGTAGGGCAGCTAATTATTTGGGGGTTAAAATTTCATCCAAGATTAGTGTTATAATTATCATTAACTATGATGTGCTGGTCAAATCAACAAAGCAGCTTCTTAAAAAATGGCATAGACTACCACTAAATATAATAAGTAGAATAAACTTAATTAAGATGAAAATCCGGCCGAAATTCCTTTATCTCTTCCGTTCTCTTCCTTTGGCATTAAACAATATCTTTTTTAAAAAGCTAGACGGAATATGTAGTAGTTTTATTTGGGGATATAGAAAAGCTCGAAAAAGTTTATCCTCACTAAAAGGATCTATTGATATGGGAGGTCTTTGCTTCCCAGACTTCAAACTTTACGTTTGGGCAACTTTTATAAGGCGCCTTCGTTCCTTACTTAATCCTGAGCTTAATAATTTTTTCTTTCATGCTATAATGCTGAATTTAGATGCAAGAATGTTTCTGCTTAGATTTAACGACCCAAATTTCTACAAAAGAGTTAAATTTAAGACAGCTCGAGACATTGCTAAGCTCTGGTTTGGTATCATGCTTTTTTGTAAAACCTCCTTTTATCACTCTAAATTGAGGCTCTGGGACAACCCAGGACTTCCAGGGATATTTAATGACAGCAGGGCTAGCGTTTGGGCAACCCATGGTATATCAACCTTAGGGGATATGTATGGTACTAATGGCTTTTTAGATTTTGAGACATTAAAACATCTATATCATCTGACAGAATCTATGAGGTTTAAATATATTCAGATTCATGACTTTTTGATACGTCAGATGAAAATTTTTACTGTTTCAGAATCTGATATTTGGAATTGCCTTTATTCATTTAAAACTAAATCAGTAATAAGCACTGGCTATAACTGTCTACCTTCTTATGTAAAACAAGATTGCTCCAAACTAGCGGAGAAATGGAGTGCTAAACTTGGAATTACGATATATCCGGATCAGATCTCACACTCACTCTCTAAAATAAACAGTTTGGTTCATTCAGCTAGCCTTCGTCTGCAACAGTTCAAAACCTCTTGTTTACTATATCATACCCCGGAAGTGATTCTTAAATGGTCCTCAAACCCATTATATACCGATCGTACCAAATGCCCTAAATGCGATACTGTGGGTGCAAATATAGAACATATGTTATTTTCTTGCCCTCATCTGAAGGACTTTTGGTTTAATCTGGATAAAGTTTTGAAATTTAAAATGGTAAGACCACCAGAACTGTCAGCATCTGCTGTACTTCTAGATATACACAGCACTCCCTTACCCCAAAAAGCTTTAATTACTATTTTGTTATCTTGTGCTAAACTCATAATAGCTCGGGCTTGGATCTCGCCACAGCCACCACAGATTATGCAGTGGTGGTTTCTGGTTAATGAAATCCACAACATGGAAGCTGGATTAGCTCGAATAAGGGGTACCAGATCTTTGCTTAAATTTGAGAAAACTTGGGGCAACTTCATTTAAATTCTTCTTTGCGGGGACTTTGTCTTCTTTTTATTCTATGATATGAATTTTCTTGTATACTTTTTAATTTACTTCTTTTTCAGCGTTCATGTTATGCCTTTCTGTATAGCTCTATGTATAGATTACGATGGTATATATGTATTGTTTGTGTTCAACTTTTCATTATGTGCTGATAATAAAAATATTTTTTTTAAAAAGCAATACATCCCAGCACTGCCCTGGATCAATAAGGCGACAAAACATCTCATAGAACGTTAATAGAGGTAACAACTTGGCTCCCTGTACCCCTACAGTACTAGTGCAATCTGGAATGATGCCTCAGCCATCAGTCCTCATTGTCCGCATCATCACCATTCACTCCGGTTGAGCCTTTACGTTCAAGTTGTTTGATGAAGTGCACAGCTTCTTTTGGAGAAGCAAACAATTTGGTTCTACCCTCATGCTGGATTTGGAATTGTGCAGGATAAAGCATGGCGTATTGTATCTTTAGGACTTGCAGTCTTTTTTTAACCGAGTGGAACTCACACCTCGCCTGCTGTACCGCCACGTGAAGTCCAGAAATAGTTGTATCTCCTTTCCTTGGTATTTAGCGGTGCCTATCTCCCTTGCCATGCGTAGTGCCGCATCACAATCTCGATAGTTAAGAAGTCTAGCGAAGATTGGACGGGGGTGGCCCCCGGGACAGGTCGCGGAGCCAAGGATCTATGTGTCCGTTCAATCACCAAAATGTTGGAGAAGTTCTTTGCTCCAAACAGAGTTTTGAGCATGTCTTCGATGTACAGTTCCATCTTCCCAACATTGGTGGACTCCGCGACCCTAAGAATGCGCAAATTATTGCGCCAGGACCTGGCTTCAAGGTCCTTGTTCTTCGCATTTATTACTGACAGCAGTTTCTCCATTTGCGCACAGGATGTGGCAGTGCTGTTCACTTTGTCTTCAGTGTTCGAGATGCGCCGGTCGGCCTCAGCTATGCGCACTCCATGTTTGTCCAGCTTGGATGCCATGCTGTCCATGCGCATGCTTAACGAGTCAATTTTGCCATCAATAGTTTGCAAGCTCTGTTGAATGGACAGCAACATGCGCTCTAGCTTGCCAGGGCCATTAGCTTCCATGTCAGTCTCCGTGTCTGAGGTGACTTGGGATGCCGTGCTTTTAAGGCATTTCGACTCAAAAGACAGCTTTGACTGCGCCGATGTTCCCATTGCGACAACAAAACTGCACAGCATCTCAATTTGTGGCCAGTTCCAAGGTTCAGACAGGCAGCAGACAGGCGCCGCACAATTGTACTATTGTGGAGATTCTAAAGAAACCCCCCCCCCCCAGAGTCCGCAAGGCATGCACAGCAGAGGTTAACAGCTCCCTGATAAAACACCCCAGTTCGCACCAGAGAAAGTTGTCACCCCTGCTGTAAGGACGAGCGCAGGGGGAGCGCAAAAAGAGGAAAGCGCGAACACCAACAGGCCCTTACAGCTTTTAAATCAGAGGAGACACTGAAGTGCACTTCCCAATGCGTTACAATCCGTGGTACATAGCAATGCTCGCTGTTAACAGCCACTCCGTTTAAGGAACAGGCACTGTGAGCAATCGCCGTGGATGTCTCAAGATGGTGGGCGCCGAGGGCGCCGAGTCGAGGCATGGGGGAGTAGCAGCTAGAGGGTGCCCACTGGCACAAGCCGTGATACCAGCAGGCAGCCCAAGCAGTCAGGGGTGTCACAAAAAGACCAGTGTCCACAAGGCGCGTAAAGCAAGGATTGAAGCGGGCTCCATCAGCATCTGCAAAGCATTGTAATGCTGCACACAGGAGGAGTTCAGAGGGAGCAAAACTTAACCCAAACGTGTCTTAACAGTCGTATAGAGCGAAGCGGACACTTAAGTGCACAGTCAGTTACAGTCTCGATATTGCGTATGGCGCGCTGATTATTGCCACCCCGATCAGGGAGCAGCCACCGCCATTACCGCCAGGGAAGTTCCGAAATGGCGGGTGCCAGACTGTGTCAGGGAAGGCATCGGCGGGAGTCACTCACCGGTGCAGACTGCAAGTTCGTCCGGCAGGGCACTCACCCGCATTGACAGCCCAGGCATTTCTCGTCATCCACCGCCGTGAAAGCTCCGAAGCGGCGGTGGCTGATGATGCCAAACTATCCCGTGAGGGGCACGAGAGGGAAGACGCTCACCAGTGCAGGCCCCGATGTTGCCAGGCAGCGCAGCCACCCAGAGCAGCAGGTCAGGCAGGCCGCGCTTGCAGGCCCTGAACAACTTCACCGGGGCCTCCAGAGTCCACAACACCAGATCTCAAACTCTCCCCTAGGGCAGCACAGGCCGTCTCCTGCCCTCTGCACACTCCGGAGATGCTCCACCGCGCCTCACAGAAGATCGCAGGGCCACTCCAAACTCACCACTCCCGATGTCTCAGCTCAGCCACCCACGTACCGTAGCAGTTTATCACATCAGGCAGGCATCCAAGTTACAGGGCCTGGGTTGCCATCTTCTACAGGCAGCGCAGGGTCAGGTTGATTAGCAGGTCAGTGCGCCGGATGCTCAGCTATGCACATTAGAAGGATATCAACATGCTGACCACAGATAGGGGAATCAGAGCTGCCAAATTTCACCAGAAGATTCCACAGAGAAAGGCAGGATAGTTGACGGATTGTAGCCCTGACCAGCAGAGCTGCACTAATGTGCGGCCATTTGCTTCAGGCTCTCTGCCCCCCCACCAGAGACATATGTAAATTATTAAATCTATCAAAGTCTGATTTGACCTTCCTAATGACTGGCTCGATATTCATTGCCACTATCTTTCTCAGCTCAGATGAACAGGTATTTCCGTCACCCAGGCCTGCTCTAAATCAGTCTTTCCATTCTTAACAATCTGCGTTTTTTGTCTGTTTAGGGTATATCCGTATAGCTTCCCAAAGTCATGCGCTACCTTCTCTACAGCGGCTAGTGGAGTTGACGGACAAGAGGTAATAATGACAACCTCATCCACATATGCCAGAATTTTTGTTTTTTGTTTCCAAACCTTGACTGACCACGGGATCAATTCTATTGTTGTCCTCAAGTAATCTCAGTAGAGGGTCAATGTATATAGCAAAAAGGAGGGGGGAGCAGGGATATCTCTGCATTGTACCGCGTTTAATCATGTATGATGCCATGTATCCCCCGTTTATTCTTAGCCTAGCCACTGGAGCTCTATAAAGGGTCCTGATGGCTTTGATAAATCCCCTCCCGATGCCAAACCATCTGAGAGATTCTCAGAGGTAGTCCCAGGAGACCCTATCAAATGCCTTCTCTGTATCCAAGAGCATCACCGCCATAGGGTCCCTTTACAACCTCCGTTGCATCAAATAGGATAATAACCCACTGAATATGTTGTGTTTTTCCCCTCCCTACGATAAACCCATGATGACAGGGGTGAACTGTTTTCCCGATAATACAGTTTTATCGGGTCTCCATGGCTTTGGAGAATATCTCTACATCGCTATTCATCAATTTTATTGGCCAATAATGCCCAGGTTCCCTCGGTGCCTTTCCTTTTTTTTTTTAAAAACTACTATATCCGCCCCACCCCACGAATCGGGTACCCCCTCACCCTCCTGAGCCTGCCACATGACCCTTGTCAACTCACATCCAATCGTGTCCCAGAATATTTTATAAAATTCTAACTGAATCTGGTCTGGCCCAGCAGCTTTCCAAGAGGGGAGATCTCTCACTGCATTATAAATCTCATCCTGAGTCAAGACGGTCTCCAAGGATTCACTGTCTGCAGAATCCATGCCCTGTAGTGGGATTCTGCTTAAGTATTATCGGATTACATTCTGCTCCCCTTAGATTCATCGCTATATAGATGCTGATAAAATTGACGAAACACTTCCTTTATACAGGAGGGGTGACCAGTTACCTTCCCACTATCGTCTGCTATTTCTAAAATTTCCCCTGCCGTGCTCTTTTGTCTCAACCTGACGGCAAGAATGTGCCGCACCCTTTCACTAAATTCACAGGAGTCCAGGTAGTGGTTCCAAGTTGTAGTTTATTAGATGGTTCAGTTACAGAGGTGAAAAAGTAAGTAGCCAAGGAAGTATGTAGGTCAGTAAGTAAGATGGTATGAAGGCCCTACCAGGAGCAGCTTCCTTCTACTCAGCCTGGAGTCAACTGACTAACATGAGTCATACCACATTCTGTGACATCATACAGCAATCTAAATATCCCCAGAAAGAACAAAGAGGGGAGACAGGGTGAAATGGAGAAAGACAAGAAAAGACCATACAACAAATCCTCTTTCTTTACATTGAAAAGAAAAGAAGAAGAAGTAAGATCAGGATACACGATAAAAACAAAGTTAAACGTAATATTTATTATTAAAAACAATAGCACTCCACAGTTGTCAGTATTGTCAATGGCTCCCATGTAAGGCACACAAATCCACGAAAGGGTGGCAGGGACAGCTAGAAGCCAACAAAACAGGTTCCCCAAATGAAATTGTTAGACACGAGGGCTGTTGGTAAATCAGTAAAGGCATTATTTAGAAGCAAATTATCGGATGTGGAAAGCCAGAATTGAAAGGTGACAGTCCAGTAACTCACGTAGTGCTTGTAGTTTAAAAGGGCATCACACGCATGAACTAAATCATTGACAAAAAGGATGTCAAATAGAGTACCAAAAAATGCTTAAGCAGTAGCTGGGGATCACGGGTAAATCAGCATACAGCACAAAAAGTTCATAACTCACCAAGCTTGAGTTGAAGTTGGCAAGCCCAGTTGAGGCTGACTGGTGTAGTATGGTCCCTGGTGGGGCTGGGGCTGCTAGAAGGTAAGACGTAGATGTTACAAGCCTGGGTTCTTGGATGAAGTAGCAGCATTGCAGAATCCTTAGTTGCTGTATAACAGGTACTAGAAGTGTAAGTCCATAGTATTTGAATCCACGCAGCGTTAGAAGACCAGATCGTCGCTAAAATGTTGAAGTAAGAACCACACAGGAGTACAGGTTGTATTTCCAAGTTATAGTTTATTAGATGGTTCAGTTACAGAGGTGAAAAGGTAAGTAGCCAAGGTAGTAGGTAGGCCAGTAAGTAAGATGGTATGAAGGCCCCACCAGGAGCAGCTTCCTTCTGCTCAGCCTGGAGTCAACTGACTAACATGAGTCACACCACATTCTGTGACATCATACAGCATTCTAAATATCCCCCGACAGAACAAAGAGGGAAGACAGGGTGGAAAGGAGGAAGACAAGAAAAGACCATACAACAGTAACACTGTGCTTTTTTAGCGAGGAATCTCTCAGCCACTTTGTCGGCCGCCTGCCCTCCTATTTCTGCTTTAACAAGAGCCAGCGGGACAATACATCCTCAATTGAGTTTCCCAGGTGTATGGCAATTGCCAGCTCCTCCTCAATCCTGACCAGGGTCCTGCATACTACCTCTGCTCGCTGCACCTCCCTCTTTTGCCGGCGCAAACCATAGCTCAAAGTCTCACCTCAAACCCCCACTTTAAATATGTCCCAACCAACCCCTACATGTTCGCTATCTCTATTGAACTCCCAAAATTCCTTAATTCATATAAATTGTATATTCTTGCTCTTGTAACAGCCCTCCTTCGAACGTCCAAGCCTGACTACGGCCCGCCGCCCAGTAAAGCTGACTGTAAGTACTAACGGGTTATGGTCTGAGAGTACCCGGGGAAATTTTTCTATCCTTACCCTTGCCAACAGACATTGTGACAAAGAAAATAATCCAATCTAAAAAGCGCCTTATGAGGGGCCGAGTAAAATGTGCTGCCACAGTCTTTAGGCTTTAAATAAGGCCAGATATCTGTCAATCCATTATTACTTATTAGATTGGCTAAAGCCTTATTAACCTTCTTTTTACGTCCTGTATACCCACCGCCTCCACTACCCCCCAGCCCTCCCAGCCCATTAATATTGAAGCCCCCACACAGTATTACTGGGGTAGACCATGTTGCTAGCTCGGAGTCCAGATATTCCAGCACCTTCGTGTCATCCCAAGTAGACCCAGACTGTGAAGGTTTCACCTCCCAACGAATATTCTATCATGCAAAACAAAACAGATGGCTGGGTGTCAATTGCGCAGAGTTGTGAGACAATCAAAGTAAAGTACACAATTTCGGTTGGCCCAAGGATATGGCAACAGCCATCCACCATATATGAGAAGATATGGAGATTCTACATCTTTTAAGCTAAAAGAGAGAGATATATCCATGTTTTTCAATCAATCAAAGTCCTTAATAAGCCAACACCAAAAGGTCTTCCTAATCTTCTTTTATTTTTAAGACTTCACCAATAACAGTCCTAGCCACCAACATGTGTTTCGTCTCTTTGTGGTGTGAGCCACAGACTTCCTCAGGACTAGAATTTATAACACACAAAAAAACTTGTATTGCAATTCTATGTACATTCCACTGTTGTGTTTATAATTGCATGATCCAACGTGCCTCCTTGAAGGAGGCACATTGGATCATGCAATTATATGCAGTCGATAAGGGCCTAAATATCGATAATGAGTTACAGTACTTCCTAGGGAGTTAAGAAGCTAGAACTGTTGCCTCTACTCATTGATTGAACCTTAAAAATAAGCACACCTGCGTGTCTCAACTATGAACAAGTTAGGAAGCTATACTGATTGATTGAGCATGTGATTGAATGAAGTGCTTTGAACCACGGGGTACATCTGTGGCTATTAGTGTCCTAAAATCTATGCCATGTTTGGTTGTGATTATGATATCTTGAAACCAAGGAGAGGGGCTCATATAGCCCAAAAGAGACAGAGCACCAATAACAATGTAGTTAAAAATATTTTACCCTTTGGTCTTGAAATCTAACTTATACCTCAGATACACATATACCACACTCATGCCCTTGGAACAATTTTAAAAGGGGGACAGTCAATGATATTGCAAATCTTTCCTTTATTACAGAAACATAGCATATTAAAAAGTGCACAATAACAGATCAATACATTTCAATGTTAAAAATGGGTACCAAAATTCCCACAATCTAAAAAATATACAATTAAAATCCATAGTTACCAAGAAACATTACATCAATATATAATTTTGGCAGCAAACTAACACACGAAAGAGCAAAAAGTAAGGCGACCACAGTCCGCCTTTGGAGGGTTAATCTGAGAATAACTAAAGACAAGACAAGGGGCAGTGATATTTGGCCTCTATACTTCTAGTCCTGTTTCAGATTTAACAGAATTCATTGCGTTGACGCGTTTCGGTGAGACTATATGGATGCGTCCACCTTCTTCATGACAAACATACAAAATTTCCTTCCACCTTTGTTTCAACTCAAAATGTCTAACAAAAACATAATACAAAAGGCATATTTTAGAACATCTTTCTTATTCAAAACGACATAGAGAGCATATCAATATTCTTTTAGCAAAATACAATTTACATATGGCTCAACAAGGCAATGCTACATAATATCAAAAAAAATAATTTTGTAAATTAAAAGAGGCGAGAGAGAAAGAGGGAGTTACCTAATATGACAATATTTCTCAATCTCAATTGGAGGTGTTCCAAACCACTCAATCATTACCCACAGGCATCAGCATCACACAGCGACCTCACAACATTTATAGTTTAACTAATCTGATCAGACTTCTTGTACATACCCACAATGATAGACAGCCAGGTTATACTAAACCTGGTTCTGACTTTTATTACTGATTTTTATTACTTTTTATGGACAATTTACCTTAATAGTGCTTGTGTATTTGGGCCTCTTCAAAACTTTTTATACAAAGGATTTGAGTATCTGTCCTAGTGGCTCAAGACCTATGGGATAGTGAGTGGAGTCCACAATATATCAGGGGATTATATACTTGTTTTCCCCTCTTTCCAAATCTGTCATCTTATTGATTAGCTAAACAGACAAATAAAGAAAATATATAAAAAATGAACTAAAACAGACTGCGGGTAGTCCTCACATTGTTGGTTATTGATAAGCTCATACAGGGTAGTATCACTGCAGATAAAGATGGCCTCTCAGCGTTTGTACTCTCTAGAGTTAAAAAGGATGGGCAAAACACCTAAAAAACATATATTTTGAGACCCAAATATGTCACCATTGAGCTGTAACACTCCCATCTCTAATTCTATGTATAGGTCTAAATACCTAAAACTCACCTTGCAAATTGAAGTTCTAATTTCAGCATGAGGCTATACGCCAAATATCCTTTCACTGTTGCAAACGGCAAGTATATTTGGCCTAGATGGGCCTGATTTCAATAATTTAAAAAGGGCTGCAATAAAAGAAAAAAGAAAAAAGAAAATGGAGCAGGACTAGTCAGTGCGCTCAATGTTTAATATATATCCATTCTATATAAGAGCCTAATGTGCGCGGACCTGGCTGACTGTTTTGATATTGTAGTGCCACTATATGGGGCCGCCTCATGTGATACCAGATGGCCCTCAATATAAAGAATGCTCGATGCTACATGGCCTAGAAGAAAGGCAAAACACGCGTATTTCTAAATATGCCCCGCTTGAAGAAAATAATAAATAAAGGTGGAACCATCCACCGCACTTCAGGCATAACACATTAAGGATATTAATAACAACATCTCTAACGCCCCCTCAGTCTCGGATGGTTTTGGGCCCCGACTCACTAAACAATGCCAGAAGAACGCATACCGCTCATGGACCTAAAGTCATCCGATTGCCCTCACCCACCTAACGGATTAAAACGGCAACACAAAGCGAACCAGATAATCCGAATCTATTGCCCACAGTGTACAGTTAAATAAATATAACACGTGGCTATACTTCGGTTTAAGCCGTATGGCCCTACTCTCCTCACCTGTATTGCTCCTTATTCGTGCGCATATGGAACCGGTCCGGTGTGGCGGTGTGTTAATTAGCCACCATGTAAACAATCTCTCTGCCCGTTTTGCCCGTTATATACGCATCAGGACGTATCGCGCAACGTGAGAAAGTTTAAAGGGAAAGTGTTTCGTATATACAGCGCCCACTCTTTATCAAATTTGTATAGCGCGCTACTCACCCGCTAGAGTCTCAAGGCGCTGGGGGGAGGGGGAGTCGCTACTGCTCGAACAGCAAGGTCTTGAGTTGTTTCCCAAAGGAGATATGGTCCTGGGTCAGCTGTAGTTCCATGTCTTGGCCGCCAGGTAGGAGAAGTATCTTCCTCCGGCGGTGGTTCTGCGAATTCGTGGGACGGTGGCGAGGACGAGGCTGGCGGATCAGAGCTGGCGGGTGGGTGTGTAGAATGCGAGGCGGCTGTTGAGGTATTTGGGGCCCATGTCGTGGAGAGCCTTGTGTGCGTGGGTGAGGAGTCTGAACGTGATCCTCTTGCTGACGGGGAGCCAGTGCAGGTCTCTCAGATGGGCAGAGATATGGTCGTGAAGGGGGATGTCCAGGATGAGTCGTGCAGAAGCGTTCTGTATGCGCTGGAGTCTTTTCTGGAGTTTGGCTGTGGTTCCAGCATAGAGGGTGTTCCCGTAGTCCAGTCGGCTGGTGACGAGGGCCTGAGTGACTGTCTTCCTGGTTTCGGTGGGGATCCACCGGAAGATCTTTCGGAGCATACGCATGGTGTTGAAACAGGATGATGAGACGGCGTTGACTTGCTTGGTCATCGTGAGGGAGGAGTCCAGGATGAAGCCCAGGTTGCGTACATGGTCCGTTGGCTTGGGTGCGGTGCTCAGGGCAGGGGGCCACCAGGAGTCGTCCCAGGCAGAGGGTCCCAGGATGAGGAGTTCCGTCTTGTCTGACTTCAGTTTCAGACGGCTGAGCTTCATCCATTCTGCGAGGTCTTTCATTCCTTCCTGGAGGCTGGCTCTGGCAGTGGCAGGGTCGTTGGAGAGCGAGAGGATCAGCTGGGTGTCATCGGCGTAGGAGATGATGTTTAGGTTGTGTTGGGGTGCGATGGCTGCAAGGGGGCTCATGTAGACTTTGAAGAGGGTGGGGCTGAGCGAGGATCCTTGCGGAACACCGCAGATGACTTCGGTGGCCGCGGATCAGAACGGTGGGAGGCGGACTCTCTGGATTCTTCCGGCGAGGAACGAGATGATCCATTCCAAGGCCGTTCCTTGGATTCCGGTGTGGGTGAGGCGCTGTATCAGGTTGCGGTGTCATACGGTGTCGAAGGCTGCTGAGAGGTCCAGGAGGATGAGGGCAGCTGTTTCCCCGTTGTCGAGCAGGGACCTGATGTCGTCAGTAGCTGCGATGAGGGCAGTCTCGGTGCTGTGGTTTGCTCGGAAACCGGACTGCGAGGGGTCGAGGGATCCGTTTATCTGGAGAAAGGCGGAGAGTTGTTTGTTGACGGTCTTCTCGATGACTTTGGCAGGAAAAGGGAGGAGCGAGATGGGGCGGAAGTTCTTGAGGTCCGTGGGGTCCGTGGTGGGTTTCTTCAGGAGGGCGCTGAGCTCGGCATGTTTCCAGCTCTCCGGGAAGGTGGCGGATGTGAAGGAGCTGGTAATGATGTCCCGGAGTTGGGGTGCGATGATGGAGTCGGCTTTGTTGAAGATGTGGTGTGGACAGGGGTCGGTTGGGGAGCCGGAGTGGATGGTGTTCATCGTGCGGGTGGTGTCTTCGGTGCTGACCGGGGTCCAGGTGCAGAGGGTGGTGGTGGGGGGCGCTGGTTCGGTGGTTGAGTGCGTGGTCTGTTCGCTGAAGCTGTTGTGTATGTCGGCGATCTTGCGGTGAAAGAACGAGGTGAGTGAGTCGCAGAGGTCTTGCGAGGGTGTGATGTCGTTGTTGCAGATGCTAGGGTTAGAGAGCTCTTTAACGATGGTGAAGAGTTCCTTGCTGTTGTGGGTGTTGTTGTCCAGACGTTCTTTGAATGTTGTCCTTTTGGTGGTGCGGATCAGCTGGTGGTGTTTGCGGGTGGCGTTCTTGAGGGCTGTCATGTTCCCTGTTGTCTGGTCGTGGCGCCAGGCTTTCTCGAGTGTGTGGCATGTTTTCTTGGAGTTTTTGAGGTCGTTGGTGAACCACAAGGCTTTCTTGCTGCCGGGTCTGCTGGGAGGGTTCTTCAGTGGCGTGAGGTCATCGGCGCAGTTGGTGAGCCACTGTGTGAGGTTGCGGGCTGCTTCGTTGTGGTGCCTTGTGATGGTGGGAGGGTTCTGGCTGAGGGAGGTGGTGAGTTGGTCGGCAGTGATCTTGCTCTAGCTTCTGCGAGGAACCTGTTGCGGGTGGTGGTGGGTCGTGGTTCTCCTGAAGTTGAAGTGGACGCAGCTGTGATCTGTCCAGTGTAGTCCGGTGGAGTGGCTGAAGGAGATGTGCTTGCTGGAGGAGAAGATGGGGTCTAGCGTGTGGCCGGCGTAGTGGGTGGGGGTGTTCACCAGTTGCTTGAGTCCGAGGTTGGCGAGGTTGTCCAGCAGGGCAGCGGAGTTGCTGTCATTGTTCTCCAGGTGAAAGTTGAGGTCCCCTAGGAGGATGTAGTCTGAGGAGGTTAGGGCGTGCTGGTTGACGAATGGCTTTGCTGAATTGTGTGCGTGGTCCCGGGGGTCTGTAGATGAGAGTGCCCCTGAGGGTGGTCTTGGGGTCGGTGTGTATCTGAAAGTGAAGGTGCTCGGCAGCGGTGAGGGTGTCGTCGGAGTTTATCGTCATTCGGATGGTGTTTCTGTGGACGATGGCGATGCCTCCTCCGGTTTGGTTGACGCGGTCCCTCCGGCTGATCTTGTAGCCATCCGGGATGGCTATGGCGATGTTGGGGGCTGAGGCGTTAATCCAGGTTTCTGTGAGGAAGGCGACGTCTGGTGATGTTGTGTCGAGGAGGTTCCAGAGTTCGACCGTGTGTCTGTGGACGGAGCGGGTGTTGAGCAGAATGCACTTGAGGTGAGTGTTGCTGGTGCCTGGCTTGGCGGGAGCGGTGCAGGTTCGGAGGCAGGTGAATTTGCAGGCTTGGCAGGTGAAGGGTCCATGGGTGCGTTTCGGGATGGCTCGGTAGCAGGCGGGGTTCCGGCCGGCGTTGAGTGCGTGGAGGGTTGCGGCGTCGTATATCCATCATGTGGGCTGGCATCGTCGGGGGCCAGGGGTCCAGGCGCGGATTGGCGCAGACGGGCTTGCCTTTGGCGCACCTTTGGCGCTCCAGCGGCGCGCCCGCTGAGCGCGGCCGCTTCGTGGCCTGCATAAGAGTATTGATGGGAGGCATGAGCAGCTGGGTGGGGGAGCGGGGCGGCGAATGGGGTGTCAGGGGTGTCAGGGGGGCAGGGCCGCAGGGAGGCAGCGGCAGGAAAAGTGCAGCAAAGGAGGCAGCAGGAGACCAAGGTGAGCAGGCGGCAGCGGCGTGGGTGCGACCTAACCTGAAGGCAGGGTCAGAGGTCGCTTCTAGTCCTCTTTGGAATTCAGTCCTCTATCGAAGATATTCAGAATAGAAATATATCATTGCTCCCTGTTATACTGTTTAATTTCAATATTCCCACCCCTGATATTGCCTGTGAATTTCTCAATTATAAACCACTCAATTTCGGTGTGTTTATGTCAAGCTGTAATGACATGTTCTACTAACGAAGCATTCATTTTTTTAGTTTTCAAAGCTGATCTGTGTTCCAGCATACATAGCCTTAATTCTCTCCCTGTCTCTCCCACATACGCTAGCCCACAGGGACAGCGCAAAAGATAGACCACGTTGCTGCTCCTGCAGTTATTCATGCTTTTAGATGACATAGGGCCATATGTAGGTGGCCAAATACCGGTCGGTAAAGCCTAAAATCGGTAAATTCCGGCTTTACCGACTGGTATTTAGCCCTGTGAGATGTACGTAATACCAAATGTCATCAATAATAACAAATCGGTAAATAATTACCGATTCCTTATTTACCGATCGGAGAACACCGAAACAATGAATACCGAATCGGTAAATAACAAATAGGAAAAAAAAACAAAATGCGATGCAGCAAATATCGGTATTACCGATTTTGACCAAAATCGGTAATAACTATTTGGTATTTACTACTTATGCTGAGCAGGTGGTAATCAGGTGCAGTGCATAAAGACAGCCGCAAAATGCAACAGTGTGAACACAATGGCGGGCCTCTACCTCATAGCAAGGCGGCTACGCTTGAGAGCAGCAGGAGTGAGGATCTGGAGACGGGAAGAGCGGGTGAACAGACAGCGCATCACATTTTTTCAATTGACAGAACCAGAAATCCATGAAAGGTACAGGCTGCACCCACACACCATCCTTGACCTAATACGGGACCTAAAACCCTATCTTGAGCATCAGACACCAATGGCGCACGCAATACCCACCCATGTCCAGGTACTCTGTTGCCTGCACCTCCTGGCATCCGGAAGTTTCCAGGGTGTGATAGCAGCAGTGGGTGGTGTGTCACAGAGCTGTCTATCCGTTTCTTCAACACCTTCCTGGATACCATTATGGACAGAATGGAACATTACATTACCTTCCCCAGTACACAGGCAGAGCTGCAGAGGACCAAGCTGGATTTCTACCAACTTGCGCAGTTCCCACACGTCATTGGCTGCGTCGATGGGACCCATATACCAATCTGCCCACCTGCAGCAACAGAATACATTTACCGCAACCGCAAATCCACCCACTCCGTTAATGTGCAGGTGAAATGTGATGCCAAGTCCATCATAACTGACACCGTGGCCAAATTCCCAGGGAGTACCCACGACTCCTACATATTCCAGAACAGTGGTATCCATACACGTCTGGTTGCTGGTGATTTTGGAGAAGGATACCTACTAGGTAAATCAATGTGACACACCCTGATGTACACCTTGGCTCAATCTATTGGTCACACAAATTAATGGAACTTTCTTTTGTATTTAGGTGACAGCGCATATGTCCTCCGGCCTTACCTACTCACACCATATCTCAACCCAACCACCCCAAGGGAGAGGAGATACAATGTGGCACATAAGAGCACACGCAATGTGGTGGAGCGCACCTTCGGACTGTTTAAAAGCAGATTCCGTTGCCTCCACAAAAGTGGAGGTGCACGTCTGTACAGCCCCATCAAATTTTGTAAAATTATTGCTACATGTGCAATTGTTAGAAATGGGATCCCTGGTTGGCCGAGGCTTGTGCCAAGGCCAGGCAGAAATCACAATTTCTAGTTAGGGTAGGGAAGTCACCCACCAAGACAACCCCTGCTCACCCCCTCGGTAGCTTGGCACGAGCAGTCAGGCCTATCTCGGAGGTCATGTGTAAAGCATTTGCGCACGTACCCCCAGCAACAACCTCCCGGGCCCCCCACAAAAGGAACTCCACACAAGATATATATAAAAATAGCCTTTGTATTGGGGAACACATTTAGACAGGAATACGCAATTTACAAGGTGCCAGGGGCACGGGCAGGGTTTACAAGGGACGAGATACAGGGCAGTGCCATGGGGCCACTGCCATGAATATGCACATGATGGAACCGGCATTAGAACACGTAGCCCCTGGGAGCTTCCTCGACCTAGCACTAGAACCCATTACCACCAGGAGCTTAGCATTAGAACACATCACCACCTGGAGCTCAATAGAACTAGCAGCAGAACTCACTCTAACCAGAAGCCACATTCATGAGACCTAGGATGTTTAGGAGGGAAGGAATGACAAGCACATAACATAACAGAGGCATCATCAGAAGGCAACACGTAATACTTTCAGAATCACATTAACATTAATCGGTACTTCCAACAGGCAATGTCACGATGTTCAGGGCAGGCTGCAGGTCGCCCAGGACAATAAACCTAAACGTAGCAGCTGCCCACGAAGTGCTGGGCAGCTGTAGAGCAAGGATGGGGCCATTGGGGGAGCCTCGCAGGCTCTGAGGAAAAAGGCGCCAAACGGTGGAGCCTCTCGGGCTCGGGAACAACTGGGCGGAGCCTCGCAGGCTCGGAAGGGCAAGGGCCACGTGGTGGACCCTCCTCGGGGCTCGAGGGCTAGGGGACAGATGGAGCTTCTCGGGACTCAGGGGGTTCGAATGCAGATGGAGCCTCTCGGGGCTCAGGGATTGAAATGCAGATGGAGCCTCTCGGGGCTCAGGGATTGAAAGGCAGATGGAGCCTCTCGGGGCTCAGGACACGTGGGAGCCTTCTCCGGGCTCGGGACAAAGCTGCGGGCAGGTGGGGCCCCCCCTCGGGGGACCCGGCATCACTGGTGGCCCCACGGGCCATGAGGGAGCCCCTCGGGGCTCAGGGTCGTCATTGGGGGCAGGCGGGGCCCCCCTCGGGGGACCCGGCATCACTGGTGGCCCCACGGGCCACGGGGCCCAACAGAAGGATCATTGGAGGGGAGGGCCGGGCACCGGCAATGTGCCCCGATGGCCCCTCCCCTTCGCAGCACTCACCGGGTCGGCGCGGGATTCTCCTCGCTCTCCGGGGCTCCCTCTCGCTCCTGGGGGCCCCGGGGGGGAAGCGGCCGCACTCGTGGGAGGACGCAGGGGCGCGGAGTAGGCTCCCGCTGCCCCCTGCATAGCTCGGCGCTCTCCTCCGCCTCTCCAGCTCCCCGGGCCGCCGGCCAATCAAAGCGCGGCCCGGGGAGACGTCATCAGCCCAGCCCGGGCCGGCAACCAATCAGAGCGCGGCCCGGGGGCGGGCCTCGCGAAGGGTCCCGGGCGGCGGCGGTGAACTCGGGGGGCGAGATTATGAGGAGTAGGCTCCCTCGATAAGGGTCACAACAACGGGGCAAGCGAGGTAGGCACTCGCTGGGGGCTCGGGCCCCCTCCCACGAACGGGGCAAATGCCGGGTGGGCTCCAGCTGGTGGAGGATAGCGCTCCCAGCGCTGGAATCACGCATGAGCGCCCCAAGGCGCTAGGACAGCCAGATGGCGCTCCCCAGCGCTAGAAGCCTGAATGAAGCGCCCCGAGGCGCTAGGACAGCAGGAAAGCGCTCCCAGGCGCTAGAACCACAGAAAGCAGGGTCCATGGGAAGTCCAGGAATTCAGGGGGAGTACAGCAGCTCCCAGAAGGGGAAGAGGGCCCCCAGCAGTTCAGGAGCAGGGCAGGGCCCAGGGAGGCCAGCCAACCCTGAGCCCACACAGCAGCAGCCCCTGGCAGGGTTCCAGTCAGGACAAGCAGGAAAGAGAGAGAGAAGAGGGCCCACCCTCCTTTTATACAGGAGATCCCTTTGTCTAAAAAGGGGCAGGCAGGATGAGAACCAGCTAGAACTGGTTATAAGGAATTTCTTCTTACTGGCCAGGCTAGGACACCAGACGCTCCCCAGGTGGGTGGAGCCAGCATTGTGGGGGGACAGCCCAGACCCATACAGGATACAGGCACAGCCCCTCCCTCACTTCATCCAATCACACGCCAGCATTCTTACTGTACACACACACCGATGTCTAGAAGTGGCACTTCTCTTTTAGGCACACCCACGTCGCATACATCATCTTACAGCATTCAATCACACGAGTTCATACATACCAGACTCGAGCCGGTACCACCCACTCACCAGGAACTATCAGGGGCACACCCATTCCCCATGCATTCCTATGGGAGGCCAGTCCTCACCCATCTACACGCACTCAGAGTGGGAATTACCATCCCCAGGTCCCATATAGCAAGCAAAAACTTCAGGGGTGGACCTGCCAGAAGGGCCCAGTCCAACAGCAATGCTACAAAATCTGGACACGAAAAAAAGGAACAGCAGTGGAACTAACTGACTCTGAGGACGAGGATGAGGACAACCCTCAGCCAGATCCCGGCGCAGCTGGTGTTGCAGTTGAACATGATGGGAGACAGAGAAGGGCAGAGATAACAACAAACTATTTCTGAGTGAGTAACGAGACAGAGCCAGTAACAGTTTTTTGTAATGGTGTTTAATAAGCACACCACCAGTATTGCTAGCAGTGTTCATTTGGACATGGGTTACATCACCCATCTAACATTTGGCAATAGGCAGTGGTCCCTACTTTCTGCGTCCACGCGCTGCATGTGCACGTTCCCTGCCAACACTGTCTGTAGTGTCAGACTGTTCCTGCGCAGCGCCGTGGCGTTCGCTGCACCTCCTGCCCTCGATGGGAGAGGGTGTAATGCTACCACGGCTGGTAGCCTCCTTACTGTCCCCCCCCTTCCATTGTGGTCACCTTCGCATTCTGCAGGAGCTCTAATGCAGAGGTCATTGAAACCATGCCCCTGGCCACATCCCTGCTACAATGCACCATCTCCTCCTGCATGGCGATGGACCTGCGACACATCAGTGAGGTTGCAGTGGCCAGCCAGTTCACGGCCTTGGTATAGGCCTGGAGCCTCTGCCTCTACCTGCGCCTGCCAAGACGGTCCTGCTCCAGCTGGCTGCAGAGGTTGTCCACAGAGGTTGCTACTCTCTGCATTCCCTCACACATGTTGTCTCCCATTGCACTGATGCCCTGTTCCATCCTGTGCATGTGCGTGTTGATGTGTGCCACCTCCCTGTTCAGTGATCTCATCTCCCTCCATTGCAGGTGCTGGACCTTCAGCATTTGCCTTCCAGTCCACCAAACACACTTTCACCCTGTTTGGATGCTTCTGGACTGTCCGGCCTTGCCCTGCGGCGTCTGGATGAACTGTGGGCACCCCCAGATGGAGTAAAAGCCCTCTCCCTGTTGCCTCCCTCATGGACTGGAGACTGTTGGCCCCCTGTGCCCTCCTCCGACGACTCCTCCATCTGCTGGAGGGTGGCCACGGCATGCCTCCTGCTTGACTGTGGTGGTGGTGGTGGTGGTGGTGTTGGTGATCGTCGCAATGGGGACTGGGTATGAGGGGATGGCGGCCTTCCCTGGTGCTGTGGTGATGCCGGTGATGGAGGAGTTGGTGGTAGTGGTTGCGCGGAGCTTGTGGTCCCTGCAGGCATGCTTTCTTCCTCATGTTGCCTCCCCTCTGGCCTGGCTGTCTTAGCTCTGCTGCCCTCTGCAGCACTGCTAGATGTCTCGCCTGTAATGACACAAATGTAGATATACTCACTGCTCTGTCTGCATTTGAATTACATTAAACGTCATGCTTACAGATCACAGTGATTGTCCTGAGATTGCCAATTAATTTTACATGCTATTGTGTTTGCTAGCCTGACTGTCCTATATATCAGTTCCCTATAACTACATCTCCCACAATGCATAGCAGGTAATGAGTAAGACATGGAGTGGAGTGGGAGCCCCTATGCCTCTATGGGGATTGGGGTTGGGGAGGGGGTAGCACAGCATGCTGGGCATGCGTCTTACCTTCTTTCCTTGCTGCTCTAGCAGAGCTGTCTGCGTCTCCCACGCCACTCACACTCTCCTGCTGGAGGGTGGACTCCACCATCAGTTCCAGTGGTGTTGGTGCTGGTGCTCTGTTCTTTCCTCCACCTGTTTTGCCAGCCTGCATCTGCCTCTCTGCCATCCTTGCTTTCGCCGTCTTCCTGAGGTCATACCACCTCTTCTTGATGTCCTCAATGGTACGCTGGGTCACACCTATGGCATTTATTTTGTCCTGTATGCCAATCCAGATTTGTCTCTTTTGAGACTCGGGCACATGGAGGGACTGCTTGCCAAACAGCCTGTGATGGTCCTGACTGACATCCTGGATCAGTACCTCCAGCTCCTTGTCACTGAACTTCAGCTTTCTTTTCCTCTCACTTTCCTCCTTCGCCCTGTCCTGGCTTGCCATTTCAAAGCAGGTTTTTTATGTTTTTTCTTGTTTGTAGCTGTGAGGCTCTGTTGCTGCTGGCTCCTCAGCTCACCTGCCTGCCTCACAGTGAGCTCCAGGTCCCGTGCACCTGCCTGGGTGTGGCCACTTCCTGTTTGGGAGGTGATTGGGTGTCACTGGATTGGCTGATTCATCGAATAACGAATTTTTTAATTACCGAATCAGTATTTACCGATTTGGTAATGAATTCGGTAATTCCGATTCGATATTGGTTTATCGGTATTTAATTTTTTTTCCGAATCGGTATTTTTTACCGATTTTTAATGAATCGGTAATGTTTACCGATTTTTTATCTACATCGCATTTTCCGATTCCTTAATACCGAATCGGTAAAATTCGGTATTAAGGAATGGGTATTCTTGTTTTACCTACATATGGCCCATAGTAAAGCCATTGTGAGTGACTTGCTTCATAACTATGCAGTGTTCACAAACACTGCACGTGCCGCATTTAAAATTTCCCAATACTTTATTCATTTGCAAGTGTGCCTGAATTTGGGGCCTATTTGTCCTGTAGTTATTCACCAGACCTTTCCTAATGTTGTTATTTTGTTTGAAAGCAAACAAGGGTTTAGGGAGTTTAATCTCCTGTCCTTCATTTAGAATGTTCCAGTTGGATTTAACCACATTCTTCCGTCTATTGCTGACACTCGAGAATTGTGTCACAAAAACTAGACTTTTGTCAGTGATCTCTTTCTGACTCGCGTTCTCCAACTGGTTCTGATCTAACATGCTATCGCGGTTATAGAATCTTGCACGTTTCAATGCTTGTTTGATCATTTTTTTAGGTATCCGCAATCAAGGAGCTTACTCTTTAGTATTTTGGAGTGTTTATAGAAGTCATCAAGAGTCATACAGTTCTCGCAAGCGGAGACACTGGAAAAAGGGTATATTGTCCCTCTGAGCTCGGGGGTGATAACTCCCATAATGCAGAAGAGTATTTTTGTCTTTTTTGTTTTTACTAAGCCCACAGACAAAAATACTCTTCTCTTGTAGAGAATCTGTACGACTCTTGATGACTTCTATAATCATACCGAAATACTAAAGAGTAATCTCCTTGAGGCGGATACCCCAAAAAATTGTTCAAACACGCATTTAAATGTGCAAGATTCTATAACCGCAACAGCATGTTGGACCAGAACCAGTTGGAGAACCCGAGTCAGAAAGAGATCACTGACAAACGTCTAGTTTTTGTGACACAATTCTCGAGTGTCAGATATGTTATTGTGCACTTATTAATATTTTTTGCAATATCATTGACTGTTCCCCTTTGGGAGTTGTTCCAAGTGCATGAGTGTGGTATATGTGTATCTGAGGTATAAGTTAGATTTCAAGTCCAAAGGGTAAAATATTTTTAACTACATTGTGATTATGATATGTCAATAAATATTGTTGTTAACATTTCTTCGCAAATGATGCTAATATTTTTTTTTTATTAATAGCTAATCATTGTCTATGTACACTCTTTGTGACCAATGGGGCCATATATATAAACATGATGTTTACATCTCAATAACCCTCTACGTCCATAATATAAAGAGACATAGAGACTGCCGGACAATGCACTTTGTGATTTTTACTCACTACGCACTCTTTTTATTGAATTTGTTTGGTATATATATTGAATAAGTGATGCTGCTGTAATCCACCTGTTTTTCTCTTAGATTGTACTCTTTGCTTGTTATGCTCTCTGTACATGATTACGTTGCAGCGCTAATGGAAAGAACGTTTAGTCCTTTACACCCTGTTAATGTTGAAATGCCTTAGATATAGGCTGAGAACGTAGGAATGATACTTATAGGTTAAACTGATATGAGATTGAGAATGGCCAGTGTTTTAATATCTCCACAAATTCGTAAGATGTAATAGACGTTGGTACAGCTAACAAGTCCCTGCTGGCCTGCCCCCGTGTCCGCAGAGCCAAATGGGGTGGTAGAGCCTTCTCAACCTTGGCCCCTAAGTTGTGGAATGCGCTGCCAACTGAGATTAAATCCCTCCCCACTAAGCAAGCCTTCAGGAAGATGCTCAAAACGTGGCTATTTGCCAAAGCCTACCCCTAGCTCTGGATTTGCCTCTTTGATTCTCTTTGGTTAGGCGCCTTGACGCCTCCGGGCTAAGTTTGCGCGTTTATAAATTGCATTTCATTTCATTTCATTTCATTTCACAGCATGAGTAATGTCAATTACATGATAAGTATGTGATGCAGTAGAATTCTTGTGACTCACTGTACCTAATTTTTCCTCTCTAAACACGTTCTTTGCTATACTTTACTCTTTTTTACTTCTAATGCTATCCACTATGGAGGTAATTTACCTTAAGGATAGATTTTGTATTCATGCACACTGAAAATTTAAGATGATTGCGGGCATCTCAGCGTTTATAGTTTAGATTTTTAAGATCGTCACTTTTAACTATTCTAAGATGGCGGCCTTTCTCGCAACGTCGGGAGATGATTGTCTAAGTCCTCTTTCCATTATGGAAGACCAATGCACTATTTAAACTAGGATTCAACATGGGCCCAATGCTAGACGCTGTTTCCATACCTTGTTACTCGCACACTACTCCTTAGGGTAAGTTTAGGAGCGATGCACCTTTTAAAACTATCGTCACCTTAACTTTGCAATAGTCGTGTTGTGTCGCGTTTTAACTACTTAAATGCTTAACATTAATGGTACTATAGTTTGTCCCGTTTCATATTCCTATTTAAAATTTCCCGGTCACTAAGGGCACTTATAACTATTTAACTTTTTTCTGTCATTCTTATGACGCATGCATCATTGCTGTTGTTACCAGTTTTTTTTATATTCATTCTCAGTTTTAAAGTTCGAATATACCAATGGCATGAGCAACTTTTTTCTTGAATGTTGTACTTACACATAGTCGTTAACGACAATGTTAGGGATACATAGACAAATAAGCATTCATTCGGTGAGATCGTTCGCTTAATTATTGTTCATGACCTTCTATTAAGTCATTATTATATTTTGTTTTTTCACTTTAATTCTGTAATGACAGTGTTATAGGCACATCGATCAATAAGCATAAATCTAGTGAGACCGCCCGCTCTCTTTTTATTGTAGAGGGCCTTTTCAATGAGGCGATAATAATAATAATAATCATAATAATAAACCATAGCCACAATAATCATATCCACATGGCTGCTGGAGCAGTGAAGAAAGAGGGGGAGAGAGAGGAGATATCATGGTGCCTTACTTTCCCTGGGGTTTATGAGAAATTAAGCCTTTATTTTTAATCTTGACATGGCTGCTGTTAAAATGAATTAAGAAAGAAGAACATAATCCTTGCCTTGTCTGGATATTGAATTTCAACTATGTGGAAAATGCATACACAGTAACAGACATACAACTATGGGCCTAAATATGATGTCGGGCAGATCGCCACCATTTTGCCGTTGGTGGCGGTCTGTCTGACATCTGAGGCTGCGGTCTGACCAACGCATTATGATACGGTGGGTCAAAGCTCTGCAGTCGGAGGGACAGACCTACGCCTCAGGCAGTCTCAAAGAGCTTGAAACAAATTGAACAGCAGGTACTGTGCACACGTATGATAAAAACAGTATCGGTTATATGGTAGTTTTTTAGACAAAGAGAAACGTGGACGTCGTTGATGAATTGAAGACAGTCTGCAGTGTTAAGTATTAGTCTTTATTTCTTTTCTTTGTTTAGCAAACGCCAGCCGACACGTGTTTCATCACAGGGTAAAACCTGTGACTCATCAGGGCTGTAAGACATATTATAATGAGAACACGGACTTATAGCACCAGTCCAAATTATGAGAGAAATAACAAAATGATAAGCATAAAAACAAGAGGGACCTCTCTGGTCATGACAAAAAGTGCTGAGTGTGACATACAGTGGTGGGTTGCAGAAGCAGAGAAACATGCAGTGTAGTCTTGTGATTGTGTCTGGTATTGATCAGGTGAATCGTGAGTATGCAGTAGAAAATAGTTTGGGGATGTGCATATATATCTAACAACGAAAATACCAAATCATGATGATGCCAGATAATGGCCTATGAACTGATAATGGTATGTAGGGCAACCTGAAACTGTCAGTGGGCCCTTATAAATAATAGACATGCAAACCGCTGTAAAAGAAGTTGAAAAACGTGGACGCACATGCAGAGACAAATCCTATAGGAGCGCGTGAATGTGTATCAGGAAATACTAACGCACAAGGACGTACCATGGAAAAACAGCGGATTAAGATCACGTGGTGATAGGAATCGGACCGATATGTCGCACAAAACCTGACGTAGTGAAATTAACCCAAGTGAAAAAGGAAAACAGTATCCAACAAAGGTGTGCTTATAAACGTGCGCGTGACTTAGCATAGTAACAATTCAAAAGCATGATGCACTTAAACCCAGAACTGAGCACCCTTCAAGATAACATGCCTGTGAACCGCCAATACATGGCTGTGATGGTCATGTCTAAAAAACTACCATATTACCGATACTGTTTTTATCATACGTGTGCACAGTACCTGCTGTTCAATTTGTTTCAAGTGTCCGGGCATCTTTGTGCCTGTTCACCTTAGAGAGGCTTTAAGGTTTCCCTCTATACTGTTTGCACCGTCTTAACTTTTCCTAATCTGTCCATCATCACCGCTATTGCCTGCACTGTGTGAGCGCCTCATACTGTACAATTGAAACCTCCAGCTGAATCCCCACTAGGCTCAAAGAGCTTGTTGGGTTGTGGGTCGGACCATAATCTATACAATGCGGAGGCACCGCCGTAGGAATTACAATGTCCCTTTCCCTCTTCCTTTACAGTTGGACCGCCATGTAAAGCCAGATGGAAAGGGACATTGGGGGCCCCTAGCAGGGCCACTGTCCCCCCTGGGCCTCTTTTATGGGGCCCGGGGCCACATGTGGTGCTCCCCACAAACATCCCTGCACTGTGTGCCAGGCAGCACGTGGTGACTGGTACACGGTGCATGGATGTCTGTAAAATGCCTTTTTCCATTGCGGGTTATGCTGCAGTCCTTTTCCTGGGTGCAGCAGAAGCCAATAGAAAAATACATTTTTCCAATCGCCTACATGACAGTTGCATCGTAATTTGGCTGGTGGGACTTCCCACTACATGTCAGGTTGTTCCATTCCCATGGTGATGGTGGTTGACCACTATTGTAATCTGGCCCTATGTCTGCATGTGTTTCTGTTTGTACTTTTACCTTTGTCACTTGACACCCTTGTGAGTCTGTGGCCTTGAGCAAGTGACACCTAACCCTTCAATATGATACAAATATTCACAGAAAAAGGTTCATAAATCAACCTTGGAAATTCAAGGTTATATGACAACAAAAGAGAAACAAGACACAAACACCAAAAGAAAAAGGTTTGGGAAATAGACCAAGAATTTACCTCTAAATTTGTGAATCAGTCCCTATATGACTATAGAGCTCTTGTTTTTCAGTGAAATTAAACTATTGTAAGCAAATTAATGTTCGCTCTACTCTGCTTCTCTGTTTGCCATGGCTGACACAAAATATTATTTATGTGCAGTCTATGATTTGTGGAAACATATTTATTTTGTAACAAGTGTCACATTATTGTTTATTTGTTAATATAATGTGTACTTGTTATTGTTTTTGTCTAAGCCTTGTTTTATTGGCGTAATAATGCAAATTAAAAAGTTGTTGCAACCATAAAATGGCTACTTTAGAAAATGAAAGCGCGCAGGGTGGCATACTGCACCCTTGAGATGTACAGAAATATAAACATTTACAGCACTTCTGTTCTGTCTGTAATTTACAAGAATGTATATTAACTGGAAGGGAAGAAAAAAGTGGACAACAAGCAAAAGAGAAATTGGTAAAGGGAGGGAAAAGAACGAAGTTAAGGGGTGCTCTTACATGTTAATATGAAAAAGAAAACACAAGGAAACAGAGGCACAAGTAAACAATAGGGGAGGTGGAAACATAATAGTGTTCAGAGACAGACCTATGGTAGGCTAGGTGGTTATTAATAACATCTTTAAATCGTCCCAGAGTTATCAAGCATTCACGCTGGTGCAGTGTCACAAACAATGATGCAAAGTGGCACAAATTATCACTCTGTGCTACTTGCACAACTTTGGTCCAGATGAGGACTTTTGGCAGGACGGCAGTCTGTGGCACACCATCGCTGCTCCCACGCGCCACCAAGAGTCGCCACCGCCCGCCTGCAGTTACAACTTAAAAAGTGTTCTGGAGGGTGGGCAGTGTGGTGGTCCGCTACGGTGCCTCTTTCAAAGGCGGCGTGACTTTGAAAAAGGCACTGCAATGGGACCGCACAACAAAGTTCCTGCAGGGGATGGACTTGAAAGTCCATGTCATGCAGGAACTGGTGTGCATGCACACAGGGGGGTAAATATGGTGCCCCCCCCTATGCTCACCCACACGCAGAGGAGGCACACGCAGAGGAGTCACAGGGGGTACAGGGCTCCCATTGTTTCCTCTTTGCCACAGTGTACATGGGATTAGGCCTGGGCGGTAAATTCCGTTCCGCTCACGGAATTTGCGGATTTTGGGTAATTTTGCATTCCACGGAGAACGTGTAATTGCCCACAATTCTGCGTTCCAAGTCATAATAGGACCATCGGATCGCCGGTGCAGCCGTGGCTGGACCACCACCACCGAGCATCCACAAGTTTGGCAGTCCTCGGCCCCAAGGCTCATAATTGCCCCCCTTTGTGTTAAGGGGCAAACCATGGGTGGTACATGGAAGTTCTCATACAATCACTCTTGGTTTTTTCCACCTAAAAAGGTACCCATGGCTTTGTGACAAAATTGTACACCTACTGAGGCAGGTGTAACATTGGAAAAAGGTTTATGTTCCCCAAATGTTTCCAGTTTGCATTTGTGCTGTGCTGTAAAATTACAATTGCAGCCAAAAAAACTGAAAATGCATACTAGGATGTTAGCAGAAACATTAACTTCTTGACATAGGGCTTGATTTAGAGTTCGGAAGATAAGGTTAGTCCATCACAACTGTGACATATATCCTATCCGTTGTATTACAAGTGCTTTATATACTATGGAACCTGTAAGGCAGTGGACAGGATATCTGTCAGGTTTGTGATGGAGTAACCTGTCTGATAAACTCTAAATCAGGACCATAAACAACAAAATAAAAAATAAACCCTCCATGCTCTGTGCTGTTGCCTTACTTTGTGCATCTGGTACTAGCAAATAGGTGCACAAAGTGAAGTGCTGCTTAATTTTAAAGAACACCATTCTTTCCACATTAGTGACAGTCAAGAGGCTGAGTTACAAAACATTTTTGACTTGAGTTTTCACATGTCCTTGGTGATAATGAAGGCAGAATCACGAAAGCAGATATCTGGAAGTGGTAGCGCATGACAGTAATGCTTGTGCATATTTGTTGTGTTACATTTTATTGTAGTGGGGATGTATATGAGTTGATTATTTGTTGTGTTTTTGGTTTGCATTATTGCATTGTGTTGCTATGTTGTGCTGTGGTTGTGTTTTGATTTTACTCTTTTGGAGTGTTTTGCCCTGATATGCTTTAGTTTTGTTATGCTTCTTTGTAGTATACTATTGTGTTAAATTCTGTTGTTTACTTTAAAGTTCAATAAATACTGTTACATTTCCACTTAAATGCAGTACATTACTTTATAGTTTCATTGACAAACAGCTGGTTACCACTGTGCAATATGATAACATACACTCTTCAATGATTTAGGGCACCAGTCAACCCAAAACAGTGACCACTGTATCTGATATGGGCTGATGTGTCCACTCAGTTGAAATTCCTAAACTGACATCTAGTTTGAATGTTTTTTAAGTTGTAGAAGACCCCCTCTCTAGTCAGAAACTATTATCTTACAATTTGCTTTTAACTCTGCTATGTTGGTATGTCAGGTGCATGTTCGGAAGGACATACATATGCATGTATTACCATACAAAGACATTCCTTTCTCCTTATCACAAAGCAGTATACCAATCTTCTAATTCTTCTGCACTTGTACATAGAGCATTTTAATAAACAATTAATAGTGTTGTCCATTTAAAATGCCACTGCCTTTAACAACTTTAGATGGATGAAACTCTGAATTAAAATTCCTTGCTTTTATCCTGCAATTTACAGGTCACACAGCTCTCAACAATGCACACTCAACTCACTGAGGTACCGTACCATTCTAGTTCAGTGTTTACAAAACAAGAGACAAGATTTTGACTATAAGAATAGTAGGGAAAGCAGGTAAAAATGTTGGGACCACTTCCTCTGTGAATAGCATGGGAGTTGTCTCTTTAGATCAGAGTCCCCCACTGCACATTTGATAAAGAATCTTGTAATCAAACTAAATTTTGACCTACCAGTGTATAAATAGATTTGCTCAATAACTAAGAACTGTTTTTTTCAATTAAGAATACTAAAACGGGTTAGGTTTCTGTTCAACATCCATCAAAGAATATAGATTTTCTATGTTTTTGTGACTATGATGTTTGATTACAGTAATGCTATATATTTGGGGATCCTGCAACAGCCTCAAATAAACTGCAATGAGCACAAAATGCCACAACGTGACTCATACTAAACATTAAAAAACACAAGTCCTTCTCAAAGTGCCTAAATAAACATCATTGGCTTCAGGTTTTTCAGAGGATTAACTTGAAATATATATGCTTAGTTTATAAAGCATTATATGGCAGTAGACAAAGTCCTCTTACCCACAAATCTAAGTTCTATACCCGAAGTGCTGTCTGCGCCCAGAAAAAGCTTGGTTATTTATGTTTCCCAAGTTTCAAAGAACTTTATGGGGAAAGATGGTTTTCAGTGGCTGCAGCAATGCTCCAGAACTGTCTCAACACTGAATCTGAGAAGAGAACAGTCTTTGATGGGATGTAGACTAGAGAGCAATTAAACACCTGGCTTTTTCACTCCAAGGCTCCTGTGATTTTTAAATGACTGGTTAGTTATTTGCAGAGATGGTCTTTGAAGAGTGAGCGTTGAGTTACCTACCTGTATATAGCGCTTTAGAAGTGGCCAAATATAAATAAATAGCATGCAGAAAGTGCTCCTCTAATAACAAAACATTGACCACAAAAAATAATCCTATAGAAGGATGTGGGGTTTGGTTCAGCATTAGCCTGGACGTTGATACCTGTTGCCATCATTTGCTTGGCAGATGCTTATGCTACTCATAGCAACCAGGGGGAATAACAAAGGCCCCCCCATGTGAGGGGGACCCCTTCAGCATATCTTGCTAGGTGGCCCCCTAATGTTTTGATACGCACAGTCTATTAACTGAACAGCACTCTCCTCTCCTGAGAAATCAACGCCAGGCAGACAGCTAAACACACCTTCCTGCCAGTGTGCTGCTGGCCTGAAAGAACAGTAAATGTGCACAACAAGTTAATCTGCAAATCCTTTACATTTGCAGATTAACTCCTTGTGCACATTTGCATTTCTTTCTGGCCAGCAACACGCTGGTAGAAAGGCGTGTTTAGATGTCTGTCTGGCTTCGATTTCCCAGCACAGGAGAGTCCCTGAATAAAACTCCAGGGAAAGCATTTTAAATACGTTTGGGACATTTTCTTTTAGCAAATGAAGGGCGCAACGCCCTTCCTATGCCTCCATGGCCCCCCTGGTGGTCGTGTCCCACAGATTGAAGACCTCTGCTCCACTGTGTTATATATGTTCATATACAAATATTTTATGAAATTTTATTATGAAATATATTTATAAAGTTGTATGGATAGTAAAGATTTAGAATTATGAGGTTTCATTTAATTTAGAATAAATACATGTTTTTAATATGTTAACATATATGTTTTTTCAGATTGTTCATACTGTGGTGGCTATAGTAAATGTTAACTTTATAGTGTGTTATATTTTGGGTTTCTTCTTTTGTAGTAGTGGGGATTTTGTGATTTTTTTACTATTCAGGCCCTGATTACGTGTTTGGCGGTGCAGGAGCTGGACCGCCACACCGTTGCCCCGGTCCTGCACCACCAAATCCTTGTGCGCTCCACCCGACAGATTATGACTTTTTTAGTCATTGGAAGGCACTTTTTTAGCATCCCCATGGTGGTGCCTATGAAAAGGAACCACAATGGGAAAATCAAGGGCCCTACCTGCAAAGACTGCTGCAGGTACTGGGGAGCATGCACACAGAGCGGCATAACAAGTGCCCCCCTGCAGGAACCCCATGGCCCAGAGACAACAGCGGGCCCCGTAAGTCCCCCTTTGTTTCCTCTCTGCCACGGTTTCCATGGACTAGGAACCACCATGAAAACTGTGGCAGTGAGGAAACTCTTAATATGCTTGGTGAGACCGGGGTGGTCCAACCAAGCATATTGAGGCATTGCAATGGTGGCCCAACCGCCCAATTTGTGATGGTCTGTTGACCTCCAGACTCATGGTGGCGTGACAGTGGCAGTTGGGCTACCGCGGCACCATCAGTCCGACCGCCCCATTACAAGTTGGGCGTTTAGGCTTTAGGATGTTTAGGTTATTCGAGTCTTAACTGTTGCTATTTTAGTACGTTTAAACTTGTTTTTAGGACATATTTACTTTTTTTGTGGTCTTTGATGTGTACTTGTTGATGGAGTTTGGTTGAAGGTTGAAAAATCTGAAGAAAAGGATACATGTAAAAAGCAGTGTTAGTTTCAATTTTTTAAGAATTGTTTTTTAAAGTTAAAACTATTTAACTTCCTATTTTAGGTTTAATTGTTACTTACTTGGAGAAGAGGTTGTATGGTTGTATATGTTGCAGACTTCTCTTTTGCAGGGAAAATCCAGCAGAGTTTCCTCCTCTTCCAATGTTTGGCGTTTTTTAGCCATTTTTTGGTTAAATTACTGTTGATAATATATTGTTTGTTTAATTGGTTAAGCTATTATACTGTTTATAGTTTTATATAGTTTCAGATTATTGGTAGTTTTAGCTTCCTCTTAATTCTTTTGTTCAGTTATGTCCTTCTTTGGAAAACGGCAATTGATTTTTGTTATGCTTATATTCGATATAACTGGTTTTATTTAATATTATATGTATTTATTTTAAGTAAAGGAACAATATTGTTAGTAAATAAAATGTGTTGTATGTAAGTGGGATGTATATATCTGTCATTTATAATTTAGAGGAGTTTTATGTTGCATGGCGGAGGCCATGCTCTCATGGGGAAGTCTCCGCACTCTGGGCAGAATCTCCTTAATGAGAATTCTGATGGCAGAGATCCCTCCCTGAGTGTGGAAACTCCCCCACGACTGCGAGGCCTCCACCATGAGTGCAGTGGCCCTTTGTGAATCAGGCCCATAGAGAGTACTTCTCCATTGTTAGTCTTTAAATCTTGAGATAGCTATACACTGTAGAAATCTCATTATTATTATTACTTTTTTTTTTTGATTGAGGTTGCCTTTATTTTGCAGATAAGGTGGTGAGTACTAGTTCTGGACCTATAAAGACGTTATTCTAATATTAAAAGTTAATCAAACATTTTAGATTTAATTACTTAGTCCATTTTAATTTTTTTAATTGCATTTAATATTATAAATACACATTTCCTACCCTCCAGTTGTACACTTAAATAGACCTGTGCATCTTAACATTAATCTTCACAATCACATGGTAGTCACCTCACTGCCTAGTGCAAAGAACCCAGGATCCTGCATTGTGATGCAGAGCAAAAATGTATTTGCAACTTATCCTCTACTTATGTTCACATTGCTATGAAAGTGTAACATAACATTTAGAACCAACTTCTACCAGCATTGTCCATAATCATTGCTCCAATGATCGATGTGTAAGGATAGTGAGTTGGAGCATACAACATAGCACTCAATAATGGCAAATCTGTGAGATCAAGGACAGCATTGCGTGTGAAAGGTTAAAACACAATATCACAGTCATGCAATGCATCTAGGAGAAAAGTCAGTACAACATGTCCACAGTCAACACGCCCGGTCTAAGATTACTACGTGAAGAAAGTATGGATGTGGTGATTGAACAGAATCTTTAAGATAAAATATTATTTGGAAAAAATATTATGGTAAGAATATCGAGGACAAGAACATTGTGAAGATAAGTTTCAATGGGTAAGCAAAGTTTTACTATGCCTAATGCAAATGAAGAATGGATGGATGGAATGATGACCAATGTCAAACATTTACCTCCAGTACAGAGATCTGGACATAAATTCATCCTTTTCTTGCTCACCATGCATTCCAGTTTGGACCAAGCCATAAGCAAATCAGTCTTGACCCTGCGCCCCATGGCAACAGTCCAGCCTGAACTGCCAGGCCAGTTCCTCCCTGGCCCAGAAACAAGCCTCTTGGGACCGGTTTTGGGGTATAGCCAAGCTAACTTGACTCCAGTGGCATGGAGAGAGTGGGACCCACGTCTGGCCATACCCGTCCCACTCAGGGTGACAAATGCAAAATCAACAATTGATGGATGGAATGCTGAACAACGTCAAACATTCATGCACAGTACAGAGATATGGGCCTAAATCCATAGTTTTTTTGCTCACCATGCCATTCCAGTTTGGCCCAAGTTATATGCAAATCGGTCAATTCCTGGTTACAAAACATTTGCAGTTTACCACCTACTTCAAGTAGGTGGTAAGCCACTCGCAAATGGGAAGGTGTCTCCGGGTGACCCCTTCCCCTTTGTGAAGGGATGTAAAAATAGAGCTGGAAGTGTTTCCATGGGCCATTGCCAACTCTTTAAAAAATAAAACAGAAATGTTTCATTTTTCTTTTTTAAATGCAACCTGTTTTCCTGAAGGGAAAACGTGCTGCATTAAAAAAAAAATAAAGAACTTGCTTTATTGAAAAAGTAGTCCAGACATGGTGGTCTGATGACCACAGCAGGCCACCATCACTGCAAGTGCTGTCCATTCCCAATGGGTTGCAAATTGCGACCTGCCTCATCAATATTGATGAGGCAGGTCCTTTGCGACCCCATTAGGAGTCACAAACAGTGTCTGAGACACTGTTGTATATTCCATTTTGCGAGTCGCAAAAGTAAAAAAACTTCGCAATATGCGACTCACAAAATGGAATGGTCATACATCTGGCCCCAGATTCTCTAATAAAGGCACTCTTTAATAGTAATGTTGATTGAAATATTTTCAATAATCATTGAATCAGCTAAGAAATATGGGCTAAGTACAGGTCCATGTCATATCTCTTTTAACATTTTCTTTCGCAAATTATGATGTGTTAAGAGTGGGCAATTTTGCACTGCACCAGAGGCCTTTGGATTCTGGTATCTTTGAGTAGTAAAAAGGGCATATGAAGTTAAGACCCTTTCAGAAAAGTTGATTCCTCTCCATTAATTGCTTTATGTCACATACAAAGGCTCTTAAACCCCTAGCAGTTGTCAACAAGTGCGGCTTGGACAGATATCGAAAAGCGCTATGGAAAATTAATTGATAATTGGGCTGCAGTGTTTTGGACCATTTGCAGTTTATAAAGTGGAAGACCAAAATACACTGAGTTACAGTATTCCATATGTGAGCCAATGCTAGCCTGCACTACTAGAAATCAGCATGAGACAAACAGCAGCGGAATAAGGATTTTTGTACATACTTTAAAATAACAGTTGTCAAAGATTTTGTTGAACTGAGTTTAGAAGGCCACTGTTGGGTCAATAAGAAATAATACATTTTGCATTGTGTTAACAGTCAAGAAGAAGGCACACAGGTCAGTTGGTCACCGGCCACTGAACCATACAGTCAGAGATTTAGCGCTGACTATTATTTAAATGGCAGTGAGTTTTCACTATTCCGTTTTGCAACTACTGAAAAGGTAATGTCAATTGTGTTTTCATCCAACAGCACAATTATATGCATGGCATTGGCATAGAACTTGAACATCTTATGAGTGCACAATGGAGAGCCAGCGTACACACTGGAAAAAGGGAGGATAAAAGAGAAGTCTTAAAGAACACATCAAATGAGAGGGTGGAAGGCGTACTGGCAGAAAGGAGGTATCATTGCCTGAATACTCTAACAGAGAAAAGAGGACAGCCACGCCTAAGTCTTAGAGTTAATATAAAAATCAAAAGGCCTTGAAAGATGAATGGAATATGACTGGCAGTCAGTCAGTCAATAAACTTTATTCGGTTTATATTTACAAAACCATAAAAGTTGCATGAATGCATACATAAAAAACAATTGGTTATTGACATAATATTAAAAAAGAGAAACAAGCTCCATATCCATACAATAAATCATCTGTAAACATGTCTAAGTAAATAGCCTCTACATATCCATAAAGTGCCTAGATTTCAACGATGCTTTTAAAAACCTTTCAATAAAAATAGTACAATCATCCTTCAACTGTTGTGGGTTTATAAAAGATGGTCTGGCTTGATTAAAATTAAATTTCTAATAAAATAGGAACTAAAAAATGCCTCCTGGGAACTACATACAGTCTACAAAAGAACATGAAGTGCAGCAGGTCCTGTGGAGACTTTCTTACGCAGCCACAGGGGGCTAACACTTGGCTTCTTGAGACCACTGTGGAACGTCTCGTGTGTCATCATGGAGCCCATAAGGTACGGTTCGGGCAAAGGCATTGATTTTAAAAGAAGATAGGCCCGTACACTCAGTTTCCGTACCTCTTCTGCCTCCCGACAGAATCGCCTATGGTTCAAAAAAGCTGTCTTGGTTAATTCCACATCCTTTTTTTCAATAACATCAGGCTTAAAGAATAGAACGCCCCGCCCAATGCATTTAAACCCTCTTTTGATATAACTAATCCAGGGGATATGGGCCATATTGTCTAGGGACAGGCATTCCTTTAGAATCAATTTGGTATGGGTTAGATCGTCATTTAGCCAACACTTCAACCAGAAGATCATGGGGTGCAGAGTAAGAGTGTCACTTAGATAAGGGACCCCCAGTTCCTCATGTACTGCCATGTTCAAGGTTCCTTGTGGGACACATAATAATCTTTTTAGGAGCCCATTTTCCACTACCTGAAGGGGTTTTATTACCAAGTGTCCCCAAATCTTGCTACTGTAGGTTGCTATGGCTAAGCTTTTGGCTTGGTGTACTTGTAGCATAGCTCCCGTCAGTTTCTTCCCCACTTTAGAGGCAAAGTTAAAAATTGCTGGATTGACCCAGACCAGGTCCACTTTTTTCCTCAGAATTAAGGGGTCTCATTTTAGATGATCATCAAATAGGACCCCTAGATAAGAGAAGACACTTGTGCGGGGAATTTTAACATTGCCGGATCTAAACTGAAAGCTCCTTTTCGTGTGTTTCCCTACCTTCATGACATAGGACTTAGTGTTATTAATAGGCAGGTCCCATTCTATAATAAATCCCAGAAAAGCAGTTAAAAGGGTTTATAAGCCCAGTTCAGTTCTAGATATTAGGACAATGTCATCCGCGTAAAGCAAGACAGGAATGCCCTGCTGTCCTACATAAGGGAAATCAGCTCCAGTTGCCAAAAGCACGCTTTCTAATTCATTAATATAAAAATTTAATATACACAGCACCAGAATACAGCTTTGGCGGACTTCTTTCTTAATCTTGATGTCCCTTGAAACCTGGAGGTCTTGTGAGAACCTCACATTAGCTTTAGTTCATGAGTGCAGGTCCGCAAGAAAATTGACAATACTAACATCCACCCCCATTGCCCCCATGGACTGCCACAGCTTGCTCCTATTAACACATTCAAAAGCGGATGACAGATCCATGAAGACAAGGTGGATGGTTCCAGAATGCGCAACAGTGTATTTACTCAAAACCATATATAAATTGAGACACTGAGCGACAGTCGAGCGCACTGGCCAGAAACTGTACTGGCGTCCGACATGATCCTATTCTCATCTGTCCATGTGGCTAATCTTTGTAAAAGGATCCTACCCACCACTTTGACTACTGAGTTGATAAGCGAGATAGGTCTCTAGCAGTGAGTACTATTTCTGTTGCCTTTCTTAAAAACTGGGACTATGGTGTAAGTTGCCCAGGACTGTGGGCACCCATTCTTTGCTACAGCATTAAATAAAGATTCTAGAATCGGGGCCCAGAACAAGGGGTCTGACTTGAAGGGATCAGGGGGGATCCCATCTGGGCCTGGGGCTTTGTTAACAGTTAGCCCTAGAATCCCTTGCATGATCTCACTTCTGTCAAAACTGGCCAAATCAACCTTCCTAATCCGGGGTTCACTATGGTTGAGGTTGAGCGGTCAGTCAATCATAATTTTAAAATGGAGTACCCACTCGTCCTCTGTAATGTGGGCCACAATGCCCTCCCCCTTCCTTGTCAAATAGGGGCCCATTCACTACGCTCCAGAACTGCAAGCTGTTCCTCAAAGTACTAGAGTCAATCAGCTCATTCCATGCATCTTCCTTTAAGACTTCCTTTTGTTTGGCCAGGGCTAACTTATATTCCATGCAGCATACATGGACCTCAGATTGATTTCTTGGTTTGGCCAAAAGAGCTTCCCTCAGCAGCTTAGCCGATTTGGAGCAGTGGGAGTCAAACCATCTGGGTCCATGTGAGGCAATGCCTCTGGCCGGAGCACTTAATAGTTCCACCCCTTTTTGCGCTAATACTTCATAGGCACCAAGAATCTCATTGTGGGTGGACCTCTCAGATGAGCAAAATTTCAATTCATGGGCACAACCTAATTTCACATTATTGTAAAAGCTGTCCGTAGATACTTGGGACCACTTTAGTCTACGCTTTCCATCCTTCGGTTTCAAGGTACCACTGTTGTGGACCTTACCTTTTTTTATCGCTTAAGGGCCCAACATGTTAACTGTTATTGGATTATGGTCACTGAATTGACTGTCTACGATATTAAAACCATTAAAAAAGAATTGCAATGACGCAGAAATTAAAATAAAATCAATAAAAGATCCTCTTCCATTTCCTTTAAACGTGGCTGGGTCAGTTAGGGACATCATGACCACCATATCTAGTTCGATCAACATATTATTCAGCAGTACCCCTTGAGGATGGTGTTCAAAATGAAAACCCGCAGTACGAGGGTAACCCAACTCCGAAGTACAAGATGTTATAGGATTACCACAGGGGTGCATATTAAAATCGCCAGAAACCAGGAGGTTATGAAAAGCAGGGTTCATAGAGTTTTTTTATGAATCCTCCGAAGATGGTGAGATTACCCATCTAGTATCCCCCCTAGTTGCTGACAATGCCAAAATTCCCCGGTGTGTGAAGGGGATCACCTGCAACCTACAATCAACGGCTACAGAGATGTAAATAACTAAACCACCCCTTGGTCTTCCACTCGCTGAAGGAGTGGCTGGGACAAAGAATGCTTTGTAGCCTTCTAAGAAAAGGTTACAGTCCACCGACCATGTTTCTTGTAAACTAATTATGGTGTATTGCTTCACATAACATACCCACCTTGGGTCATGGAGTTTGTTAGCCAACCCAGCAATGTTCCAAGATAAAAAATTATTGGGCCTCACAGCTGTATGCCTCCAGGCTACAGCCCTTGGAGCCTGGAAAATATAGCACATTGAGTTCCAGGCGGTGCAGGAGCTGGCAGTCAATCGCAATTCTCAATCCCAGATAGAGCTGCAAATCTGTTGTCTAACGCCAGGGTTTGGGTGTTGTATAACTGCCCATCTGATTCAGAAGCATAATGGGCTGGGGCAGAAGGATGTTGCCAGGGAGCTTGTTTATTTAAGCAATCTCCTAATTGGCGCGCCCTATGACCATACTCTGGCATTTCCCTATGGGGGGCTGGCTCGTAGAAGTAACCCAGGGGTAAAGTCTTAATAACAGATCCGGATAGTGGAGAGCGGCTAATGTCCCTAGATAAAATGCGCCTGGCAGTCAAAGGGTCATCAAAATTTACGATAACACAATCTCCACTGTCTGTTTTGCATGAGTACCCTATCCAACTGACCCTGTGTGCCATTATTATGTTTTTAGATACATGGTGGCCCGATGTGGTATTATGTGAAAACCAGTGAGTTAATTTATTTCCCTAATTGCACATAGTCTTCCTCTGCCGCAGTGGGGAGAGAAGGTACATTCCCCAGTACCACTACGTATGGGGTAGATTCAGGTGGGAGATCGATGGTTGGAAGGCTCGATAATTGGTGATCCCAAAACTACTTTTGCATCCTTTGTAGCGACCGTAATGTTTTCTCGATGTATATTTGTGTATTTCTGAATTCCCTTGCAATATAAATAGATGCATAAATAAATATTGTAGCCTTGCAACTAGGACCACAGTGTTGCTTGTATTGTGACTGTAAGATGGCAACATAGTGGTGCGCAGAGTGACCTGACTGGCCCATGGAGCTCCAGTGGCAGCGACAAGGCAGTGAGCACAGCAGCGGGAGATGACTTTAGGGTGAGTGGTCTGGAGGCCCTGAGAGAGAGGGACCTGCAAGTGGGTCCAGTAGTGCGTGACTGCAACCGTCCATCATGATGGATTTCTGGCCTTGCTCAGCTCCTGGGAAAGAGTGAAGATGGGACCCCAATGTGGCTAAAGATTTGAGAGGGAGGGGTTCAATGTGGGACCCCCAAGAGTGGATGGACAAGTGGTAACGGTTGCTTCAAACTGAGATGTGGGGTGGCTTTATGACTAGCGGAAAGCCCCCCATGGTTGTGGTGCATTTAGTGCTTGGAAGTTTAAAGAGGATCTGCGGTATGGTGTACCACAGGGGCAGCACAGTGGGCATCAACCGGAGTAACTGATCGCTCTATTATGGCCTCAATTGGTGGGGACTCTAGGAGTTGTTAAGATAGAACAGCACTTAGGCCAGAACGGAGGGAACGGTGGCCAGCAGCGAGAACCATTATAAAGGCACTACTAAGTGGAGGGTGGTAGAATGAGCTTCCTGCCTCTGAAATCAGCGGCCCCTACAGAATTTGATTACGATTCTGCCCCATACTGAAGCCTCTATGCCACCAAAGATTACCAACAACAGGTTTTCTAGTTATTTTCCGCTGTGGAATCTAGAGACACTCACTCAGAGTCTCATACAGTTGACACCATGGCCTTAACGAAAGATGATCCTTTTGTCTGCCTGAGAGACATCAAACGTGAGCTTCGGGAGAAGTTGAAGGCGGGTATGGCTTCCTCCCTTGATACACTGAGATCAGAAATCAATAATCGCTTAGCGATGCTTCAACAAGATTTTGACTCTGTGGGTACTAGGGCCTTGGATCTGGAATCTAAAGTGCAGGAGTTGGATCACTGCACAGGTCAGACAGAAGAGGCTGCAGGCCTCCTTGATGCACAACTTCAAACCTCCATCCTGAAATGGGAGAACCTTGAAAACAGCCCTCGAAGGGACAATATATGAAATTGTATTTTGGCTGAGGGAGTGGAGGGGCCAGATCTGGTGGCCTTCGCTGTAAGGCTTCTCTCTGAGCTGCTAGGCAATACGCAACTGAAAGTGACAGTTGACAGGGTACATAGGGTAGGCACACTGCAGGTTGGTGAAAAGAGATGCCAGAGAGATGTGCTTCACTCCTTTAAGGTGAAAGATACAATTCTTCGAGCTGCATGAAAAAAGGAGGAGGTCTCCTTTCAGGGGGCATCCTGTTCCATCTTTTAGGATATTGCTCGGCTACATTAGTGCGTCACCTGTAGTTTAACCCAGTAGCTGACAGCCTATGGCAGGTTTGCATTAAATATAGCTCGACATACCCCTTTGGGCTGGCATTTGAACTTCACAATAAGCCACATCATGTTACAAATCTTCAGGAAGCAGCTCAGCTCTTGGGTCTATTGACCACATTGGAGCAGACTACAGAGAGGGAAGCATTGGGCTCTCTTCTGGAGATGAGAGATAACAGGCAATGCCAGACCTAAACTCATCCAAAGCTGCAGAAGGAACATTAAAGCACTCTAGTTTTGCAGCCCCATCGGTGTTTCCTGGAGTACTGAGGGATATCCTTTGAACTGAAACAGGCACTGAAGTTCTACCTCGGACTGCTGTCCAGTCGGTGGTTTGTACTACTCTCATACTGGGGTTTATCCAGAGGACAATTACCTCACTCATGGCATTACCTCACTCAACTTTACTGTATTGCAATGTTTCCGATTATCATATGCTAATTTCTGAATGCTGAGTGCGTTATGACTGTTATGCCTGAAAAGAGATATTAGCGTGCTGAAATGTTGTATTTGTAAGAGAGTTTTATTTTATCTGTTCTTGTTATGGGTCTTCATTTTTTGTGTAACAGTATATGAGGCCCTTATCTTATGGCTCGGGGATAGGGAGATGGGTGCAGCCTCACAATGACACTACGGGGTATGGTGAAGATGGCAACCGACCATTAAAGAAGATCTCACCATGTCCTAGGTATGGTGATAACTACACTCACTGGGAATGTGATGGGTCTTAAGTCCCCAACCAAAAAACATAAAATGTGGATGTGTGTGTTAGACCAAACACATGATGTGGTGACCCTTCAAGAAACTCACCTTAAGCATTCAGAGGAACGCAGAATAAAGCATGGGGACTACCCTATGATGTATATGTCTTCAGCAACCTCCAAGCATAATGGACTGGTGTTTTTTCCACTTGACACTACAATTTAGGCCCAAGGCTGTAAAACTGATAGTGAGGGGAGAATAGTTATAGTGAAAGACCACATTCAGGGCGGCATGTGTACCTTCGCCTCGCTCTATGCACCCAACACATATTAAACACCATTCTTATATACATTTTTATCCATGTTGCTTGGGAGGTTTCGCAGAGGGCGAGATCATTGTCATTGGTGATTTTAATCTTACATGGGACTTGGGAGTCAATAGCACACACCCCCACAGTTCCATCACAGGGAGCTTTCTGAAGGCCTTAAAGAGGGTGTTTAAGGACTAGGGATTCCTAAATTCATGGAGCACCTTAAACCCGAATGGACAGGATTATATTTTTTCTCACACTCCTATCAAAGCTTTTTCCATCTGGACTATGGGTTTGTGAGTAATACTTTGGTGCAAGCTCTGCATTCTGTTACGTTTCACCCAATTGCATTGTCAGACCACACCCAAGTGGATTTGAGCCTTGAATGGAGGCTTCCCCTCCTAAATATCGCTGATGGTTCTTCAATGGGACACTAGTTCAAGACAGGCTCCTGCAAGATGACCTAAGAAAACAATTAAGGAATAGTTCCAGGTAAACAACCAACATAACACCTCCCCCTTTAATAATTGGGGTACTTTTAAGGTGGTAATATAAGAGCAGTGCAAAGCATTGAACTCATCATTAAAGAAGCAAAGGGCCAAGGAGAGACAGACACTGGAAGCAGAGCTTCAATCTGCAGATAGTTAAATAAAGAGAGTCCAACTCTTCTGAACCAAAGGAGGGTAACCACAGACAGAGAGAGACTCAATTCCAATGACATCAACCGGGCAGAACTTATCCTCCTCTGCCTCCAACACATGACCTGTGAGCAGGGTAACACAATTGGCTCTTATCTAGCCAGGCACTTTTAGGTTAAGAGAGAAAAGGAGTATATACAGTATAGTAACTGTGAAACAGGTAGTGTCACGACTTCAGATACTGAGAAAGCGCATCTTCTTGGACTTTTCTACAAGACCCTATATACAGGTGAAGGAACAGATGAGCAGGCCCAAATAGACTATTTGAACAAAGTAACCTTACCTAAGGGAACAGAAACCCAAAATTAATTCATAGGGAGCCCAATTACTGAGTAGGAGGTTTACAAGGCGATAGGCTGGGCTCGATGGGCTAACAGCCTAGTTTTAGAAGACATTCAGCTGTGAGCTTATCCCCCACTTGGTGGCCCTTTTCAACCATATGGCTACTTCAGGAGAGGTCACCACATCCATGAGCGAGGCAATTTTTTCCAATTAACCAAAGCAGGGCAAAAATCCCATGGTTTGTGGCTTCTATTTGTGCCACAGCACTTTTGAACCTTGTTGCTAAATTATACTCGAAAATATTGGCTTCTAGATTGGATCACATACTCCCAGACTTGATCCATCCAGATCAATCTGAATTTATTAAAGGTAGACAAACACATAATATTATACCGCACGTTATACACCTGGTTGAGAAAGCTTCTAAAGGGACAATATCGGCAGTCATATTGGAACTGGATGTCAAAAAGGCTTTTGACTGGGTAGATTGGTCCTTGGTATTCCACACCCTGTGAAAATGTGGCTTCTGCAATCAGTTCATCACCATGATAATGGCCAACTATGTGACGCCCAGAGCCAGAGTTTTAGTCAGTGAGGTAAGCTTTGATCTTTTCCACCTAGAGCGAGGGAGAAGACAAGGGTCCCCTCTGTCACCCTTGTTATTTGCTTTAAGCGTTGAACTGCTGGCAGCCAAGATACACTTAGCCCCTCAAGTTCAAGGTATTCATTTTGGCTCTACAGAGCGCAACATTTATTTGTGGATGATGTGCTGATGTTTCTGACCTCACCTCGGACCTCGTTTGAGGCTAATCTGGTGGAATTCAATCAATTTGAGAGGTGTTGGGGTTTCATATCAACTTGACTAAATCCTTTTTACTCAATCTGACTTAGCCATCATCAGACATGGAATTGATAGGGACATGCACACACTTGCAATGGGCTACAAAAGATAGCACATATTTGGGCATCAATATCATCCCCAAACTTTTTTTATTAATTTATTTTGGTCCTCATTCACTTCAGGTTTTAATGACTTGTACCCTTGCCCTTTTTACTGCGAGGGATAGACCATAAATCCCCCAGAGGGGGGAGGCATTGGGTTAGGACTCTATCCTACTTCAGGTACGTCTCTCTCAGAACGTCCGATATTACGGCAGTTGCATGGAATGTAGTGGGGGCCCTTACAGCAATAAGACAGAGAGTTATGCAGGTGTAATCATTGGACAGAGAATTCCTCTTGTTATCTTTTCACAAATCCATCAATTTCGATTAACTCCTGCCCAATTCTGTAACATACCCCAGAATCTTTTTTTCTTCTTGGACCCCTTTCCCAACAAGTTCATTCTCGACATATAAACCATGGACTCTAACCACTCTAAATGCTGAGGTAAGGTTTCTCTTACCCAATTGCGGCATATCTCTCTTCTAGCAGGTAGAATTGCATAGAGCAACAGATCTCTAACAGCTCCAGTTACACCTTCCATCACGCCAAAAATAACTTGTGAAAGGCTTACCTTTACTTGTATCCCTAAAAAGCCTGAGAATGTCAATTCTACTTCTTCCCAAAATCTCTTTATCTTTGTTCACTGATGGAACATGTGAACATCCGTTGCCTTTTCCAAGCCACACTTTGCACAGGCTGTTGGTTTTCCTTTCCCCATTGACAGCTTCTCAGGTGTTATGTATGCCCTATGAAGTGAAAAGAGGTACTTTCTTTTTAAAAAAGCAGGCTTGACAATGGAATAACGTGTAAGCATTGATATCTGCCACATTTGTTGTAAATCGCCCCTCGGTACGCATCTTACCGATACATTTTCTAATCATCTGTCAGATTGAATTCTCCATCCACAGTATCTTGTAATCCACCATTCCAAAAAGAGACTTCTTTCTCTCCAGGGGGTTTTCCAGCAAGTTTCTCTTCCTAGTCATTTCCACCACCCAGTGGCACCTCCCTACCTCGTTCCCAACTCTTCAATTGCATTTATTTAAAATGTGAGATTTTGTCTCCAAGAGATCTTTTATCTCGTTCCATGAAATTAGCTGTCCATCCTGTGTGATCTCACCCCAGACAAGAATCCCCACGTTTCTTATTAATAATGCCAATGTATCCTTAAGACATTTCAGTGTCTCTGGAGTGTCCCAGATTGGGCTGAGAAAGAGTAATAATCTAATTTGGATCACCATCCCATCACAAGCCACATTATAGCAAATGCTTGTGGCATGAAAAAGTTTGGGTCACCAAACTTAAAGAGAAATCCATCTGTGCCAATCTTTTATCATTGCAAGAAACATATGTTCCACATCTGAGCCATCCAGTGTTTTAAAAAGCATTCTAGAATTAGTAATCTGAAAAGCCCAAGCATAATATTGGATATCCGGTGACCATAATCCTCCTTTTTGTCTTCTTCTCCACAACTTTTTCCATGAGATCCGGACCCCCTTATAAGCCCAAATGAACAAATTAATCACCTGTTGGATTTTAACTATTGCTGTTTTCTCAAAATTCAAGGGAATGTTGTTAAATAGATAAGTAATATTTGGCAGAAGCACTATTTTAATCAAATTAACCCACCCAAAAATTGTAAGAGGAAGATGTACCCAGCTCTTCATTAGCTGCCCAATTTCCCTAAGTATCTTCAGCAACTTTATTTCCAGGATTTTTTCATGTCTTCCACAATTTTAATGCCCAGATACTTCATCTCCTTTTCAATCAACGGGTTATCCTTTCTCTGGTTCCAAACCATAATCTTTGTTTTTGCCTCATTGACCAAGTAACCCATTATTTTGCCAAAGTCAAAGGCAATCTGTATAGTGGGAAACAGTGCAGCCTCCAGGTCAGAGGAGAAAATCACCAAATCATCTGCATATAAAGCCACTTTCTTTTCCCAGCTTCCTCAGGAAAAATCGGAAATGTTAGTTGCCATCCTGAGTTTAGGGCTCTATTTAAAGATTAAATAACAAGGGGCATCCCTGCCTTGTGCCCATCAAGACTTTAAAGGGTGTAGATAGGTTTCCATTCACTAGGGCTCTTGCTATGGGGTCCTGATATTATTAATTGAACTGCCCTGCAAAATGTATCTCCGAGCTCAAGTTGTTTCAAAACCGGAAGCAGATAAGACCACCTAATCCTATCAAAGGCTTTGGAGGCATCTAGCATTATGACTGCGAGGGAGGTAGAATATGCTGTTGCCACATCATTGCTCCTATGAGACCATACGTTAACTCATGCCTGTGTCTCCGTTTGATGAATCCCTTATGATCTTTATGGAGCACCTTGCCCGCTCCCTTGCTTAATCTCCAGGCAAGGATTGTTGATCAGAAATGTTATAGTCTGATTTCAAGAAGGATATTGGTATGTGTGCATCACAGCGAGTAGGATCCTTGCCTGGTTTCAAAATAAGTGTATTTGTCTCTCATTTCATTTTTTTGGCAATTGCATCTCTTTCTCCAGGATCTATCTAACCATTGCTGTCAGAAAAGGATTTAATGCTTATCCTAAGATTGTATATAGCTCCGCTGGTATTCCATATGGTCCTGCCGCTTTGCCTCACTTAGTTGCTTGTATGGTTATATTAACTTCTTCTTATGTTATTTCATGGTTAAGAACATCTTTCTGCTCTAGAGCTAGAGGTTTGATGGAGTTTGCTAACCAGGCATTCACCTTATCTTCTGAAACCCTATGTTCTTCAGAATAGAGATTCCGAAAATACTCTGTGAACGCCTCCTCCAACTGCGACTCATTAGTTAGCATGGCATCGGACAGCCTTGCCTTGATCCCCTTCATACGGTTTCTATTTGATTTTGACTTAATCTTCCATGCTAAAAGCTTTTCTGCTCCCTCCCCATATTCGAAGTGAAGCAATTTACTTGCATCCCATCTTCTTTTAATTCGGTTTTGTAGGATTTCTTCCATTTGATTTTTTCAGTATCTACAATCTCTCTTCTATCAAAATAAGGTGTGTTTCTTGTAAAATCAGAATTTGTGCTGTAGAATCTCTAAGATACTGTATTATCCTATCTCTTCTACCCCTCGTACGTAACCCGTTGACATTCCATGTTATCATCTGAGTCATCATCTTCCTACTATACTTTGCCAATTTTTGAATTGAGTGTCCAAGCTTGCAGTATATGCCTTCTGTGTCTTTGAGGTGTTCAAGAGATTTTTTACAGATTTTTCCCATATGCTCCTTACCCAGTTTATTCCCTCTTGCTCCCCCCACTTCCTCCCCTTGGAAAACCTACCCATACTTCCTACTTGACCTGATGCTGGTCCAATTTTCTTCCTAGCCCATGTCACACACCACCACCGAACCCCTAACAAGTAACCTCATATTGCCCCCCCAACATACTCTCCTACACCATCTATTTTATCGTACATCAATCTCTGAGTTCCTCCCTCCCTTTTTAATAACTTCCAAAAGATCATCAGCCTCTCTGACACTTTTCAAAAAATGCAATTTGTTATTACACCTAACTCTCAGAGATGCTGGGAATTTGAGATTCACGGTTGCACCTACTTTTCTAAGCTCCTATAAGCGCTTCCCAGTTCCCACTCTCTATCCAGGGTAACCCAGACCAAGTCCAATCTGATCTCAAATGAGAAATCCTTCCCTCTTAGACTTTTCACCTTGAGTGCACCTAAAAGTATTTTTTCTTCAGAGCGTATGTCTGGAAATTAAGCAGGATCTTCCATGGCTTCATCCTATTTGGGTTCTTTCTACAGGGATCTATTAGTGGCCATATTGCTACTACTTTCATCTCAAGATTGTTCATATTTTTTTCTAGCCTTTGTATCTTGAGCCTATATTGTATATTTCTATAGCTGAGTACAATTGTGATCTTGCCCCTGATAAAGGCTTTCAGCGTATCCCATATTAACCCCATAGGGGTGGAGCCACTATTAATTTTAAAGAATTCACTTACTCCTATTTTCAGGGCATCCAATATTGCTGTCTCTGCCAATATAGTTTTGTCTAGAGTCCACCTCCTTTCCATGGCCAGCTAGTACTCCTATTTGTTATTACTGCTTCTGAATGGTCTGAAAGATGCGCTGTCATATATTCAATATCTGAAGTGTATGTCTGGAAATTAAGCAGGATCTTCAGTGGCTTCACCCTATTTGGGTTCTTTCTACAAGGATCTCTGAGAAGCCGTTGGATATCTTTTTCGATAACCGCCTCACTCTCTTTTCAATCTGGAGCCCTTCTTTTATTAGTGAGTCCACAAATAACTTCAAGTTGTCCCCTTTCCTACCCTCTGGGACATTCAATATTCTCAACGTGTTCTCCCTCGAATTATTTTCAAGCTGTTCAACCTTCTCCTGCAATTCTTGTTCTCCCCATTGTAATGCTTGAATCTCCTTTTTGCTATAATTTAAGTCTTTTTTCAACTCCTCAACATTAGTCTCTAGTATCTGTGTTCTAGCTCTCAGTCTATTTTTTTCTTTAGAGCCTCTTAGAAATTACGTATCTCACCCTGATTTGCCTCCAATCCGGCATAACCTCTTCTCATATCCCCAGAGAATGAGGAGAACATAACCTCTAATGAACTCCCTGCGGTCCCTGCATATTCATTCTCTTCTCCAAAGAATATTTGTCCCCGTTTTGTTCAGTGTATTATCGCCCATCGGGCCTCACCCATCTCACCTCCAACTTCTTCTACTGCTCTTTCTTGATGGGACTGTCCTTGGCAGGTTATAACCATCTCTACAGCCATCACAAACCTATCAGGGCTCTTTTCCACACTTCTTTCCTGATCTTTAAGAATTACCACAGGTGGGAGAACTTTGAAAAAGGTCCTTTTGTTTCGACCTTTCTTTCCTCCCCCTACCTTTTGGGTTTCGTTATCCCGTTCCCTTTCAGTCTATGAATTTGTGGGACAAACCCTTCAATACTGGTCTTAGGGGTAGGAGTCTGGCCATCATGGGGGTTCCCCAACCTGCTCGGGACTCAGTTCTTGATACCCCCTTCCACCAGATCACTAATTCTCACCCTCTGCCTCTTAGCCCTGGGTATAGTCGACCCTTGTGTTTTTGGGCTAGCCCTCCTACCTCTCTGATATATGGCAATTTTGCCAGCAGTCCGTCTCTCCACTTTTCCTCTCCCACTGCCTCTGCCAGGAAACTCTCCTTTCTTCCCTCTTGGAACCGGGAAGAGCTCCACTCCTTCTGCCCATCCGAGAGCAGGGCTTGTGCTGTCCCAGAGGAGACCTTGCACTGCTGCCCTGCAGCTCTTCCCGAGCTTCAGGGCAGCTCTGATCCAGCAAGATCCCCCGCCGCCTACCCATGGTGACTCTACATCCTCTGCCAGTACTGCAGGGACCCCCTAAGTGACCGAGAACAACTCAGTATGGCACATTTGTGTCATGTGTACCTCGGAGGCCTCTCAGGATCGGTTTGTTGCTCAAATGGGTCCACCTACTGACACCCTTAATTCCGAAATGCTGTATTAGCACAGAAGATTAAGGTGGTCAATCGGGGGAAGGAAAGGAAGGGAAAAGTGGGGAGTGAGACCTGAGGAAAGAAGAACACCCCATTATAGCACTGTTTATCTATACATATAGAAACACAGTTCTCACGTTTTGTCATTAAACAACTACCCTGTATACCTGTAAAGAAAATATAACACTGTTCTGGAGTGACTTCATGTAGGATGATCAACACTCTTCCTACCAGCTAAGTCTTACTTCAGGCAATACTGTGAACATAAATCAGAGGGTTAGACCGAGAAAGTAATTATGGATGAACATCATAAGACTCTTTTGCTCCTGCACTGACATCCCTCCAATGTTGATGCAATGGTCATCTTCAGAAGGAAGGAAGGATGGTTTCCATGTTCATCCACTCCAGATCCCTTGCTATATAGGACAAACAAAAACACACAACTTGTAATATAAATATTATTCAATAACGGATTAGTTTGCTGATAGTCTGCTGAGCATTATTAGATTCATAATGCAATGACTCATATTCTTAGGAATTCTTACTATGTCAAACATTTTGGATAGGGTTAAAGAACAAGCAGTCAAGATACCACCTGATAAGTTAAATTGTCTCTGAAATAATATTAGGAATTGTACATAGCTGAACACCACACCAAAGGTTCCTTCAAAGTAAGCAGTGGTACAAAAACAAAGAGGGAAATCAGACCTCTCTTTCTTATCAAGGCTTGGTCTGTTCGCTAATGAGAAGAGTCGGTATACCCCTTTTATCGGCATCAACGGCATCAAAGGAGAAAAATGGAACGAGACGGGGAAGGTGGTGTCACTGACACCCTTACCACACCAGGCCATGAAACCGCAACAACTCCACCAGGCTACAGCACATGAGGAAGAGGAAAATCTGCACCGATATCTTCCGATGCCCGGCTTTCATAGCCCTCTGCATTGTGGGAGGCCATCAGTTCCTGTGAGCGCACGTGACGTGCCGCACAGGATTCTGGGGATTGTAGTTCCTTCCCCCTCCTTGTCTTCCGGGTTCATGGAGCCGCAGTTTCCAGGCTACCATGATTGTAGCGCTCGGTACGCAGCTTTGTACCTTTTCCAGGCTAGAGTATGGTCTTCCAGCTGACCCAATGCGGCGCCTGCCTCCAGCTGGGGTGAGTCTGTAATAATTTGATTTGGGGGTGGTTAAGAGATCTTTCCCTGGTAGTGTGCTCGGCAGCGCCTAGCGACTCGAGTCAGTGGCAGCTGAGATGTTCTCCCTTCCATCCCTCAAGCACCAGTGCTGATGATTAACCCCTTCAGCGCTGATGACAAAGCCAGCTCGTCATGGGCGTTATCTGCGCTACGCGGATGACGAGCTGGCTTTGTCACAAACCGCACGATTTTCAAATTTCAGCGCACAGCGGGAAAACCCGCTAGCGCGGTAGAGGTTAAGTGCCAGTGCCACCCCAAACCTTTTCGATCTATTTCATGCCAATTACCCACCACTATTACAGCACATGTATCTCTCTTGGCTTGGGCGAATACACGCAGTTAAAATGACTGTCTCACATAACCTGCACTCCCTATTTCAAGGGCTCCCGATTGAGTTGGACTGTGGGTTCCTTCATGCCCTCTTTGGTGGTCCTCTTTGTCAGGCAGAACCGCAGGGCGTGTCTTCCATACAAACTGCTGTGCTAACCCAAATCCTCAGGCAGTCTAGCTCTACTAGACTTCAATCTTTATTGTAGGGCAGCCCAGTTGAGGGTGATTCCTGACGTCCATACAGACGTCAGGCAAACACTGGCTCCATATGGGCAGGGCGGTGGTGCACAAATACATTTGGGATTTGTTGTGGAAGCCTGAGATGAATTGGCCCTTTAATACCTATTTGAGCACTCCCACATGGACCACTCTTACCTTGTGGGACGAGGTGAATAGGTTGGCAACATGGACTACTTTTCCCTCTCTCTTTATTTTGAATCCGCCATTCACCCCAGCATCACAACTGGGGCCCTTTAAGGTTAGGAGGATGGGTGGCTTTCTTACTGTATCTGAGTTAGTCCATAATTGCAATATTCAGACTTTTAAGCACTGCCAGTGGGATTTCAAACCTCACACCCACACAACATTTAAATTATAATCAGTTAAAAGATTGGGGGCTCCAATCTCAGGTGCAAGAGGCAGCTACTAGAGATCTCACTCCTATTGAACAATTTGCACAGAGGAGTTGTGGCACAAAGGGGTGTGTCTCTTTTCTTTCAACACTTTTATTAGACACTGTACTTACCCTCCCGGCCACACCATATGGATTGCTGGGAACAGACCCTCGGTGACACCATTCTAGAGGCTACAGTGTAGCCCACTATAAACTTTTATTCAACTGGTACCTTCATGCCACCAAATGTGCTAGAGAGGATGTGGAATATTAGCCAATTTTAAAGATATCTGGTGAGACTGTCCGACCATTCATCCTATTTTGTCCGAGATCTTGGCCCAACTCAAAGTGATTTTGGGAAACCCGGTCCATAGCGACCCCAGTGACCCCAGCTTTGTTCTCCTGAGGTCAAGAAATGACTCCCTAAAATACCCGATGAGTGCGGATAAGTCGATAATGTAGTTCTGTTTGGGGGCAGCGAAGATGGAGGTGGCTGCTACATGGAAGCATAAAGAAACACCTTTACTAATTCAATGGCGCGTACGGTTATTGTGGGCAGCCTGATGGAAGGTATGACATTTAATCAGATTATTATAAATATTTGATAGATATGTTTGGGGTCTTTTGGCAAGTTACCTTTCTATAGGCCTACCTTTATGTGCTTCTCCCACCCGAACGAGATCTCTGCATTTTTTTCAATGTTGATTTGGTTATATTCTCTGTAGCTGTTGTGAGGGAGGTTGGTCCTTACTGTCCTCGCACCCTTATTTACCTCCTTTGAGGGAGTCGGGGAGCATGCCGGTACTTCTATGATGTCCCCATGTACCGTTAGTTAGTTTGAGGCTTATGGTTTGGGTGGAGGGTTTGAGCACCGGAGTTTCAGGGCTAGTTATTTCTGTTTATTCACATTCTGGGCATTGCGCATGATACTGGAGGTTGGTCCATTCCATTTAATAAAAAACTGTATTCATAACTAACTGGCTGGTCCTCTGGAGGAATTGTTCCATATCTCTTATTTTATTGTATGCCTACTTGGAAAACAATAAATACCGTTTTGACAAAAAAGAAGAAGGGACAAAGCCCAAAGAAGCATGTAAAAGTAATAAAAAACAAAACATCATATTATTTAGAACAAACAACCAGGAAAACTTCAACACCTTGTAAAATTAAATATTAGGTTGAAAAAATAAATATCAGGCTGACATATCCAAAGTCTACTATAGCCAGATTTCTTCAAGAAAAAAGCCACAATTTTTACGAGGATTATGTGATACTTTTACTGAGCAGGTTGATGGAGAACAAAGAACGAGCAAAAGAGAAATTTCAGAGTAATAAATTAACTTACAAGCCAATAGGAAAAAATGTAATCAATATTTTAACATGCTTGTTATTAATAATTTTACAAAGTGGTACAGTGTAAATGTAATACTTTTGTCCCATTAACCATCTTGTCAAGAGTGTTCTTGAGGAAACCCTTTATTAGTTAATACCTGTGGATACATACCCAGTTTTTCTGGTTGTTTGAATCTTATTTTCCTGCATGCAAGTCTGCTTCTTTTGACGTAATTGATGTGTGTGAGTTCCATTTCCACGTGATAAAGGATTTCCAATGAGATGGCATTTACACCGGGTTACATTGTCTGCAAAACTCCCTGCGATTGTGATGCATGGGTATTACTGACTCCTGAAATAATTTTAGAGATGTCTGTTGTGTGTGTTTGTGTGTGTGCGTGGGTGTGCATGTGTGTATGTGTGTGTCTGTACTCACACACAAACTGGGAGCTGTTCTAATTTAGGAGGCACGAAATGCTTTTGCTCCAGTTGGCTTGTTTGCTACGTTGCTTCTCCAATTTAGCTTTTACTCACTATATTATTGCTTTCATTGAGGACTGCTACTTGCCACATCTGTTTTAAATGTGTTTATTGCCAGGTGTGGCCAGCACAGGTAGGAGCGGTTGGGTGGGGCGGTGGCGGGGCAGGTTGGGGGGGGGGGGGGGGGAGTTGACAGATGACGGAATAGGTAAAATTAAATAAAAAAATTCATAAAATTACTTACCTTGCAATCATCGCATCGCTTTAAAAAAAATAATTTGACATATCCTGTCGACTCCCCCCCTCCCTGCCCCACAGCTCTTACTTGTCCCTGCTGTGCATGTTTATTGCCTATTATGTTATTCATATTTAGGATGTTTGCTTCTCGGCAGACATGTATTCGGGATTTGTAGTCTGTTTTTTTTATTTCTTTGTGTATAAATGTAATGCTGGTATTTGTACACATTGGTGAGAATTTCGGGTCAGTTACTGCAGTGCAAACCTTCAGAGGTTTGAATTGTATTTTCAACTCGCTCCTCATTACTTGTTTGTTACATGTTAATTTGCACACTGCTAGTTATTTGTTCTATGTTCCGATTGGTGACATCGAGGTCTCCCTTGCCCAAGAAAAACATGGAGAAAAGGATTTTATACATGATTCAGCCATACTTAAAAGGGTCAGTTGTTAGCCATTTCTTTTTCTTACCTGAACATGTTTTATCTCTAGTGGTGGAAAACATTCTTTGTAGAACACATCTAGTTAATTGTTCCAAAAAACAATTTTCTTTTTGAGTAAAACGCATTACTGCAAATGAGAGATTTAAGTATGATTTTCATAATGTAATCTCCTCTCACTATGCTAATCTGCTTAATTTATTTTTCGCATTTTCTAGAAGGATGTCATATATGACAGGAATGTTTTTTATGATACACTGTGATGCTTCCTGAAGCATATGCTACTTAGGGTAGGATTGAAATGCAATGCTGACAGTCGATAAAGGAGTCATTGGTCATGTGTGGCAAGCCAAAAGATAAGTGTTCAATACAGAGAGATGCCAGATGGTGGGGGGCTTTATGGCATAATTACTTCATGGCAGATGAAGGAGCTGAAAATGTGTTCTTACTGCCAGAGGCGTTGTGAGAAAAAATCCTTACGTGAAGATAATGAAACTGTAGTCTTTATGATGTTTTAAAGCATTATGTATATATTGCACGTTTGCATGCAGAGAAGATACAACGCAGATTTACAAAATACACGTTTGCACTCACACAATACCCTTTTAGAAAGTCTGAGGCACAGGACAGGCTTTGGTCTTTTCTCTTTAGTGAAAACCTACTTACAATTCTGAGAAGTGCTTGGGTAAAATACAATTCTTTTTTCACCATGTGGATGCTTTTATTTGATTCTATATGAGTAATTGGTCTGAATCGAATGGTTACTTTGTAAACTATTTCATAAATTACAAGTTTTTCTGAAATGGACAAATATGTTTTTAAACAACATCCGTTAACTTACTTGTCACCCCTTCACTCAACTTTCTATGATGAGTTAGGTCTTCTTTGGTGGAACACATTTAAAACATCAGTCATTCTATTTTCTGCATTTTCACTTATTTCTCCCTAGTGCCTTCGTCTTCGTTCGTTAATGGATTAGGATCATTTAATACGTTTTGTTCTGATGGGGAGCTTATGGCTAAGGATTCCTTTCCTAATGCCATCCTCATAGAGACAAGGTCGGTGATTATTAATCATTTAACCTCATTTATTATCAATACTTCTCTCATTCTAGGCCAAGTTCCATTCAAGATGCTTAGGCTCAAGTGAATTATTGTTCCTTAGCCTTGCTTTTGGCTTCCAGTAAGCCTAAACATCTGTGAGGATAAGTAGCAAGACATCTGAATTCCTCTATGAAATTCCCAGAATGAATGGATGACTATGGCTGTGGTCCAGCCGTCTGAATGAGACAGTAATCCTTTAGGCCATGAACGATCTGAGGTGAGACACTGATATTAGTGGTGTCAATGGTGTCAATGCGTCTGGCACAATAAATCATCAAATCATTGTGTACCTCCTACGTGCTACCTGAATCTTGAAATCAGCTTCGGACTGATTTAAGCATAGTCATCATGTTTCAACTTGGCATCCTTTTCCTTCTCATATCGCCCCATATCTTAGCTCACCCCCTAGCCACCCCACCTTTTAAAGGTCTATTTTGAGCTTCTTGCGAAACTCATTCAGTCTTGCAGCTTTTGCTTTATATGTATGAAAATGACATTCAAACCATTCTGTGATTGGCTAGTACAGTGTCATCGGTTGCTTAGTTTCAAAATTGTTTTCAGATGACTGATGGGAGGCCACTAGCTCAAACTAGACATGAATAAGTTCAAGGTGGCGTTGGTGGACTGGGAACAATTCTTGCTTCAGGAAATTCAATTTTGCCCATTCCCTAGATATTTGGTTTGAAACTTGCAAGTTCAGCTTAACTCTGCTTTGTGCTTTCTGAATGAAGGTGGTAAAAGATTACTCATGTTAGCCTTTGAAGTCTCTCTCTTATAGTAAGTTAATGTCATTTATAGAGGGTTACAAAGGTTTTGATTTCACCATGTTCTAGTCATTCAGAGCCATGCAGAAAGCAGGAGTACGGACTCCCTGGTCGGTTCTCAGGTGAAGCCTGCTTTTTAACTAATCTGCTTTAGTTACTTGTTTAGGACCATCTGTTCTTTAAGTTCTCTAACAGGGCCATTATGCAGCCTAAAACTGGTAACAATCTTTAAGCAAGGTACCTCACAAATTTACCACCCTGCTCACTATTTGAATTTAACTGAAAGGGCTAGTGGGCATAGTTTATATGTTTTAGCTCCATTGATATGGAATTTGATTAATTACCTTGACTGCCCACTTTATCTCTTCTGATAGGCCTGCTTGCTGTTGATCGGTAAAAAAAGAATGTGGTCAGAAGTACAGAAGGATTTTCCAATCATTAGCCCTGCAATTAGCAAAATAACTGAGCTTGGAACAGCAGAATGTCTTTTTGTAATGTATAAATCCCATTTTCCAACTCATAAAATGTGTTTGCGAACCATACTAAATTGCAGTTTGGGAGGGCTATAGAACGGTAGTTCCTTCTAAATTGCATTTTGGTATACATTATATTAGTGGTTTGTTGCCAAAAATGTGATTGTAAGTCATTAAAAATGTATTGACACCTCAAAGTACGTGGTAATTGATTTGCAAAGTGTAAGGGGGCTCGTGCAACCCTTTCACCTTTTGGAATTGTGTTGCAGCCTCAAGGGAGCAGGCAGTGCCAGGGCCGGGCTGGATGTAGGGGGCACCGATTCCTTCCCGTTGGGGGCCTGTTTTGGACACCTGGGGAGGCCGGTTTTGTTACTGAGGGTCGGTTTTGCAGCATAGCTGTAATATTGGCTCTCTGTAACAAAAAGCAGCTGCAGCGTTTTCCAAGCGCAAAATCCCCCCACGCCCCCCGCCCATGGCTGGCCGGACTCAATTACCAGGGATGGTTTGCGTTCCCAGTTCGCCTGGTCAGTGGTAAGATTGACCACTGCCTGCCACTGCCTATTCTTCCTGATGTTTTCACAAATGGACTACTTTTATAATTTTCAAGCAGCACTGGTTCATTTAACCCGTTGGGTGCTGGTGACGGAACCACTCCGTCACCAGCCTCGGACGGGCTGTGCTAATGACGGTGTGGTTCCGTCACGGCCTGGCCACCATGCCTGTGCGGCAGCGATTTCACGGCTGCGCTGAGCATTCCATTGAGCGGGTGGGGCCGTGACAGAACCACTCCGTCACAAGCAGGGAACAACCTTTACAATGAAGGTTTTACAACGCGGTACTGTTACCACGCAACTTTTACAACGCAAGTCGTTACGCCGACTTGCGCTGGGGGGCGATCCAGGATAGTAAATAGTTTAATTTACTATCCCACTCCTTCCCTACTATCCACGGGGACTGGAGTTGGAATAGTAAATTAAAATATTTACTGTCCAGCGCCCCCCAACGCAAGTCGTTGTAACGACTTGCGTTGTAAAAGTTGCGTAGTAACGGTACGCGTTGTAAAAGTACGCGTTGTAACGTTGTACATCCGTCACAAGCACAGCACGCCCGAGGCTCGTGATGGAGTGGTTCCGTCACGAGCATGGTGGCGCCGTGCGGCCCACCTCCCCCCTAGTGCTGCGGCGGAATTACCGCCGCAGCCAAGGGGTTAAGGAACATAGGCTAGTTAAAAAAAAAAAGTTTAAGAATGCTAATACAAGGGCGTGGTGGTATGCTGTCCCTATCACGCCACCATTCCTTTGTTTGTAGTTAATCATGGGGTGTGGTTCCAAATTGTGAGCTGTCTAATTATTATTCAGACCCCCCAGGATTTCACGATTTCGCGATTCCACAATTTGCCGCGAAATTGGCACTTTTGTAAAAATGCCGCGATTTTTACAAAAGTGCCCGCGAAATCGGCACTTTTGTAAAAATTCCGCGATTTTTACAAAAGTGCCTGGTGAAATTGAGGAATGCAATGACAAAACCTTTTTATTCTGTATTCTGGATTGGAGGAAGGAAAAGTGGGTCATGCTTCAGCGCTGAGAGCTTTCTCTTAATATCCAGACTGAAGCAGGGACTGCCCACCTGGGCGCGTCTGGAAGATGCTGCGCCAGGAGCAGAAGTGTGCTTGCATGGAAAAGATAGGGCTTGACCGATATACCCTAGATGCGCCCTTCCGGTGACGTCATAAAAACCTCCGGTGCGTTGCTGCGCATGCACAGCGAGAAAGTAAGGCTTGTTCGAATTGGTAGCTTGCGAAAGAAATACATGGGTCATAGCCTAGCCCTAGGGAGTATAAGGAACTGTGGCGGAGAAGTAGGGTGACTACTGACCATCCGTTCTTAATTTACCCAGACTGTCCTGTGACACTGATGTCACTTGTCTGTGATAATTGTTTCAGTCGACAACATTTGTCAGTAATTTTAGCCTTTCTGCTAAAAGACAAAAGGTTAATTCTTACAGTTGAGATGGCTCAACTGAAGTGGGAGGGAATCTCCTGTTCTTTAATCCCAGAGAAGGGCAGACAGTTTAACAAGATCGCCTGCTTCCTGAAAGAATTGTGAATGTGTGTAATTGGTTAATCTGCACAAATAAAGGCTGCTTGGCAGCCATATAGGCATTAATTGATCAAGTCAATTTAAGGTTCCTGATTACAAAGATTTCTTCTTTTTGAGAGGTATTGTAAAGGTGTTCCAGGCTGAACTGTGGCGTGCATGCTTTTAATGGACAGTTATAATAATATTTGTACTGGGTACAATTTATACTTTAGAAGGACATTTTTCATCATTAACCTAAATGTATTTGCTCAGTTTGTGGCATCCTATCTTATACTATGGGTAATTCTAGCTAAAAATACCCACATCAAAATTCTCTGCTGTACCAAACAGGATTCAGTTCTAGGAGACTCTGGTTACACGCGTAGACATCTCCAGTGATAACATTGACCACTTGAGGTTTTGTAAAATAAAGTAGTGAATTTCCAGCTGATTAGTTTATATTGAATTTATTTTTCATTTAAGGTGGGCGTTATTTTATATGCACTTAGTTACCGGATGTTGAAACATCAACAAGATGGTTACAGAATAGGTTTCTTTTTTAGCCACGCATTCAAATCCGCTTCAACACTCGCTGCCTTCACCAGCATTACACACGAGATCGCAGTATTCTTAAATTTTTCAGTGCACTTCAGCTCTGCTTTGAAAAGCTATTTAAAGTATGAGAAAGCCAGTGGAATTAGCAGATACGTGTCCTGCCTTCCTTTACCTTCACTATATACGTCCTTCTTTAGAAATAATGCCAGATTAACCTGTTATCTATATTTATTTAACTATTCATCTGACGCAGTTGTACAAAAACACAGACCTCTGGTTTCAAAGGGGATTGAGAAAAATAAATTAATCTAGTCAGTGACATAATAGCACTATATGTGACCAGGAAACGTAGGTTGACATCCCAAATTCCCAGCATAACTAAATTGTGTAATCTAAGTCAAATAAATTTACTTCATGTGTCTAATTTACTTGACATTATCATTTGAGAGCACTTTCAAGTAAATAATTACAAGATGGATCCTGTACAAAAACCTCACCTGCATTTATATGCTTTAATAGCCTGTAATGAATGATTATGAGTAAAATAAAGTGCCGCAAAAATGCTGCTAAATTTCCATATTTGTGCCGCTTCATTTGCTAATCCATGCCGCTATATCCTGGGGGGTCTGATTATTCATTAGGTAGGCCATTCTACGACCTATGTAAATGGTGACTTTGCTGCACGACCTATTAGTACATAGTTCACGTAGCAAAATTTAAATATTTTCACAAAAAATTGGTGTACATTTTTTACATCTCTGTCTAAAGAGAACCCAAGTGTTGCCTCACATGCTACTGCCTTAATTGATTAAGAAACACTACCTGGGGGGAAGTTCACAAATTATTAATTTAAATGACCACTCAGAACCCTGCACCTCCATTAAAGTAAACAATGCTTCTATTTCCAATGAATATAGTCGATGACATGTAGTCATATCATGCTTTACTATGACTTATCATGGGTGTTCCTGGATAGGATTCCTATTAAAATGATGCCAGTCTCTCACTTATATAGTGATGCATGCGTCAACATTGTGTCAGCTCCAGCTGTGGCTAAAATCCTGTTATTTCTGGACAGAGGTGAGTAGCACACAGTTTTTGTTAAACTTGTGAAGTTTGCATTATCACCTTTTAACAGCAGGATTATTTGAGCTGCTTATAAACAGGCCACCTGTGCAGACAAGCTTCAAATCTTTAGGCTAACAGCATGCTTGTTGTTTGGCTTGAAGCTGCATGACATTGTGAATCCGACCCTCTCTTATACTGTAATTTCGAATATTTATGGAATTCCTGAACTTCTCTGGTGCTGTCAAGGACAACCTCTCAGAGACACCACACACTGTAAGTTACATACATAATGGATTTCTACATAATTGTCTCTTCTTCGTAAGAATACACAATAATTGTCTTTAGTCATTTGTCTTGACTGTATGTATTTGCTCTCACATCAATGCATTTCAAGAACAAAGTCAGTGACCCTGAAAAGTACTGACCATAATATAGTTTAAATCACTCAGAAAATGGGGAAAAACACATTCAAGGTTTAGTGTCAACCTTTTTGAAAATAAAGTGAATTTGAATAGATGTGAAACTACATCTACCTGTACATTGCTGTGGAGTTGCATTAGACTTAAGACTAGCATATCTTCTTCACCATTGGCTTTCAGGACTCTGTTCTTTTGAACATGTGCCATCTTTTATGGCATTCATTCAATTGCAGACATCGTAGTACGTCCCTCCCTTATCTGATGGTTCTCATCACTGCTTTCTGCATAAAAGTATGCTATGGCCTACATACACTTTACATACCGACACCACAAATCAGTCTAAGGCCGCCGTTGGATGGTTAACAACTGTTTTAAAAAACTCTAAATAATGCACAAAGTTATAAACTATGTCTTTATTATTTGCTAAATTGGTGTAGTTGAAGAAAAGTGACTTCATGTGGACCAATTTATTCATATAGGCGAACATTTCTTTACTGCTTTTAAGTGAAAATTGAAATAATTTAGCCTAGTACATGGGAGAGTTTGGACTCTGAATAAGAATGATGCTTACTTAGGGCAACATTTAATTGTGCTTGCATAAGGAATAACAGATAACATAAGTACTATTGTTGTCATAACTAAATAAACCAAGGTTTAAATTTGATGTGAACATGTTGGTACTTTAAGATCTTTTAACTAGGCAATTCATTATACAATGGATCGTTAGGTTAGTACACCATCTCCAAACACACCCCTATATAAGCACCAGGAACCCTATCCATAACAAGCCAGATCACTGAAAACCAGAAAAGATGGAGATGCCGCAAAATTACCTGTCTTTGCTAAGACAACTCAAAGTGCTCATCGTACACCTAAAATACTCCAGCATCTGGATTGGTTATGCACATATAAAGGGACAGCTGGACAGGGGAACCTAATTCGCACTAACAAACAAAAAGGAGGCTTTACATGAAAACTATTACTGACGATACAATTAAGAAAAATACTGTCAAAACACACAAAATAGCATTCAATACAAACCTACTTTGCGAAGAGAATAGTGAAAAGGGAAAACGCTAAAATAAAATGCAAATATGCTTAGCCAACACCATAGAGCACACATCAAATAGAGATGCAAGACTAGTGATTAGAGACACTGAACATTCCACCATCATATTACTTGATAGCAAGAACCTGAGGATGATTAGCTGAGAATTTGGCCCATACCATCAATCCCACACATTGCCTTTATAAAATTGGACACCATATACTACCCTGATGCAGAGAACTGGAGAGAGGAACTCAAGCTTCATAAAATTCATATTTACCTGGCTAGATAAACACGTCATCAGGAGGAGAGCGCACATGAAAGACAAGTCATAAACTCAGAGTCTACATGGAATAGGAATGCATTCAGAGATTCGCACTCAACAAAGACAACACCTGTGACCTCTTAACTTCATCACACCCAAGAACAAAAGCTTTGTGCTATGCCATCAGGGACCAAAATGCTATATGCTCTTTAAAACTATGTCCAGCGGGTGGTTACTTTACGAAAGGCACAAGGGCATTTAACACCATCTGTATGCAAGGCTGTATTACATGTCACATATGCACTTGTTATATTCCCAAGTTGAGCCCATGTAGCAAAGCAACTTTCTTAAATTGTCCTCACAAATAAAATTTTCAGCTGTGACACAACGCCCTGAACATCATGTACAAGGTCTTGTTTCGCATTATGTACAAATGACATCACTATTTTCGACCACGGAGCGACAGGTCTATCTACATATCCATAACATTTCTAATATACACACATCATAAGGCTGCTTTCTACTATAAAAGATGAGCATCCTGATGGATTATCTAAGGAGGCACTTCAGCTGACATTGAGAGTCTGTGCATGCTGACAAATCACCATGCAGTGGTCTGACATCTCGTAAGGGGTGTCCAGTTCATGACCAAGATGGGGTCCTTCATTCTCTGCCACCAAGTAATGGGGTTGGATTGCCCCTTGGGGGGATTCTTGGCTCTACATCTACACACACTAGGTACACTTAGAGAACGGTTCGCATAGTAGGAGCACGCTCGAATACTGTCTTGTTTTAGCACCATGGTTGAACCATATCTACTATTCACGCTTTTGGTGCTTGTAATCACTTTTATCTGCTTCTGCCTATTAACCCCTTCCATGCTCATGATGGCCAAAGGCCATCATGAGTCATGGTGGGCTTGTGCGCACGGCGGCTGGGGGCCGTCTGAACCACACCTAAGGATGGAATGTCCTGCACCGCGGCGGAATTTGCTCCGCAGCCAAGGTGTTAAACTTTGCAGCACATGTCTTCTAAACGGGAATAATGTTGGACCAATAAATACATAAAAAATGTCCCACTGTGCATCCTTTGTATACTTCTCTGAGAATAAGTGAGCACAAGTGACTGAGCGAAAAGTTCTGTACTGTTTCCATGATCCCTGAGGGGGCAGGGTTGTCATGTTCAGAGGTTGCCAGAAACCATTCTCTCCCTGGCAGGTAAGGAGGGCTTTCGGTGGCACTGTGAGCTACCTGGTCTATAGGCCAACATATCCTGTGGGGGTGTCTGAAATCAGTCCTTACACCAACCCCCTAGTTTATGTGCAGATCTTATGGATTAGTAGGAACTACATGACACACTCATGTCACATGTAATAAGCAATTTATTCTTTGCACACACATCACAAGAAATCCATCAAGCCTTAGGACTTCTATTTCATTAGTGGCTTCGGCCTCTCTACAATGGGCATTTATGGCACACACAGAGACATTTAGAATCCTCACATGGGCCCCTCACTTAATTTAGACTAAATAAAATACACTAGTTTCAACATATAGTAGGTATGCAATGCCAGCCTACAATTCATTGCATGGTCTAAACTCTTCAAAGCTCATAGCATGCGTCAGTATTCTCAGATGCAAGCAGACTCTCTGACAGAATGCACAGGCACGAATACCACAATTGACTCCTTCGAGATGAATAAACTACACACACCACACTTTAAATCTACACAATACTCTCACTACTCATAAATCTCATCTCAATCCACTGGTAGCAGGGGTATTTCTGAAGCTGTCTGATGGCACTATACTGCAATCCGTGCCACTGTACAAAAAAAGAAGAATCAATAAGCCAGATTCCCATGAATGATGCAGTAATAATTAGGCCATTGGTATACCACAATTGACTCCTTCGAGATGAATAAACCACACACATCACACTTTAAATCTACACAATACTCTCACTACTCATAAATCTCAACTCAATTCACTGGTAGCAGGGGTAATTCTGAAGCTGTCTGATGGCAATATACTGCAATCTGTGCCACTGCACAAAAAAAAGGATCAATAAGCCAGATGCCCATGAATGATGCAGTAATATTTAGGCCATTGGTATGTTGAATCAAAGATTCATGTCCCCACATCAGGACGCACTCAAGAACAAAGTCAAGCAACTTAAGGTATGGGCCCTCTGAAGGTTTTTTTCAGGTCAACAGATGGCCTTTAATATTGGATTGGGTGTATAAGGAACAAGGCCAACACCTCAAGGACAGTATGTACATTTCTTGAAGGTGGGGGATACCATTTCTGAGGTTCACACCCCTAATCCTAAAGGAAATAATGTCATAGTGTGACGAAGGAACAGGATAGTGAGTAAAACTATTATAAACACTTTTATCAAGTTTAGGTATTGTTCATTGTAGTTCACAATAAATGTGCTTCTTTATATTTAGGCGAGATCTGTATTTTTAAAATTGTTTATTTACACAGTTTTAGATGAATAATTCAAATTCAAAATTATTTTAATATTGGATGACAAAGGATGATTTTTGCTGAAACGATCACCTCAAACACTGATGCATGGGGCAGCCTGGCAACTACAGCAGCCCGTATTTAAATGCATTGATATCCCCCATCTGTGCTGAATCTTTAGTAATTGGCTCAAATTCTACTCAGTGTACCTCATACACTAGTCATTAATTTATATTCAAACTCCTCTAGCATCTGAGACAAGTTCATCTGACAGCTCAATTTCAGGTAAATCAAAAGATTTATGCTCTTAAATGTTTTGTTCATATAATGGTAAAAGTGCAAAAATGGATTTCAGTTTAGTGTACATAGGCCAAAAATAATTCACAACATCATATTTTGAAGTTTCAGCTGCCTAACCATCTTTTTGTACATCCTTCTACAGTACAGTTTTATTTTTGAATACAGAAAAAATATATACCCTTTTCTCCTTATAATAAATATATTTGACCAGTTAGGGCCCAATTACGATGTCGGGCATAAGGCTATCCGACAGCTCATCAGTGTCGTTCCACCTGAAATCTGAGTCATCAATACGATCGCCGTATTATGATATGGACAGTCCAAACAATGTCTGCGGTGGGAACCCGCTCCACCTCGGACAGTCTGGAGGAGCCTGTCGGGTGGAGGGCAGATCGTATTTCCCAAAATATAGACCTGCCTGCTCAGGCACCGCCATGGGGATTACGATGCAAGTTTCCAACAGCCTTTCTATGGCAGGCTGCATCGTAATGGGGCCCTTAGTTTGTCTTTTCCATGTATCTTTCAAACTCTTAACATTTTTGCATCCCATTCATCGCTATTTCTCCAAGCGTATCTTGTTTTATATGTTTTTATGCTTCTCCTTTATTTATTCCATCTTGCAGTTATCTACCACATATAAATTCGCATATCCTTTCCAGTGGACAACTTTTTCTTGTGGACACCAGGGCAGAATATGAATGGTTATTCAATTCATTTTCTGATTATATCCAATTAAGGTTTAATTTGTTGGTTAATTAGTATAGTTAAAAGTGCATAAGAAATACAATAATAAAATATTGAATATGAAAAAAATAATAACACAACTGTTTTGTTTTTGATGCTAGTCCTGGGCCAATTTATAGAAGCTAAGCTATATCAGTCATGGATATTTTGCCTGTAATAATAATCCAAAACTTGTTTGTCACACAAAAGAAGTCTTTTGCTTAGAAGAATACATGCTCTTATAGACATTGGGCTTAACTAGTCTACCCACCATCTTACAATTTTCTTATTTCATTTAATTTATTTAGCATTCTGTTATTTCAGCAAGCGTCTTGTGTAATGAGTGTGTAAACTGTTTGGTATATTTATAGTTTTATCCAATTCCTTCCTTCCTTAGCCTGGGCTGAAGAGTAGACTTCATGACTACAAATCAGGCATTCCTCCATCATGAGGGTATTTTTCCAGCTTTACCTGAATTCACCCAAAGAAATAAAGGAGAATATGTGAAAGTGCTCTCTACTTTCGAAGATAAAAACAAGGTGACACCTAGTCAAGAATTTTGTGATCAAGTAGCTAACTTTTTCTTAACAAAGTTAACACAATCTGTTAAGATTTCCAAGGTCAACTTATTGGTCAAAGTCACATTCCAGGTATTATCAGTGATACTGATACTTTAACCCAAAATGGCTTTGCCCCTGCACCAGTTCTGCTCTCTTTCACTCATCTTAAAGTAGAACAAACGGTTTCTCTTTTAAAAATGATTAAGTCAGTATCTCCAACTGATCCCTGTCCTTCGGAGGTACTCTATCCAGTCTCAAGCACAGTCGCTGCTCACCACACAAGTATCATGAATAAAATTTGGATTTGGGCTTATTCCTGGTAACATGGAAGAAGGCATCTATCTTACCCTTGATTAAAAAAAGCATCTCTGGAATCTTCAGATGTGAACAATTACAGGCCTATTTTTCGATTACCATTACTAGCTAAAATCTTAGAGAATTCCAATATTCTTTTTGATTCTACACAATATGGTTTTAGGCCTGGACACAGCACAGAGTCAGCTCTCCTAGCAGCTACAGAAAGGATCAGATCCATTGTTGATGCGGGAGAGAATGCAGTCTTGGTGTTATTAGACCTATCTACCACTTTTGACACAGTGGATCACGTCACACTAATCAATCGCCTTGCGAAAATAGGCATAAAAGTGGAGACTCTTACATTAATGTTATGCTTTCTTATTAATAGAGAGCCAGTAGTGATGATTGAAGGATTTACCTCCATTCTTTTCAAACTTTCCTGCAGGGTCCCACAAGGGTCCCCCTTAAATCCAACTCTTTCTAATGCATAGATCCCTCCCCTTATTCAGCTAATTAGAGCACATGGTTATTCGGTCTGTACTTCCACCAACGACACACAGATAGTGGTAACAATTTCACCCAATCTAGAACAAGTAGCCTTGCAGTTCAGCACATGCATGAATCGAATTGCACTGTGGATGCTAATGAACTCTCTTAAACTTAACTCTGATAAAAGGGAGGTGTTAACATTTGGCAACAACAGTACCTTTTGGAATTCCACCTGGTGGCCATCTAATTTGGGTCCGCTGCCAACTCCAGACCACGTGAGAAATCTGGGTATCATTTTTGACAACAGATTAACCTTTATAGAACACTAGCAGCCCGTCCCGACCTTGTCTGGGTGCAACAGGCTTCCCCGCCCCCGCCCGCCCCGACATTGTGCAGCAGCCCGGGCCCCCGCCCGGCCTGTCCCCTGCCCAGCCTGTCCCCCGCCTTCCCCGACCCCCGCATGCCCCGACCCCCGCCTGCCCCGACATGGGTCCCTTACCTGAGCCGCCGCTCCTCCCGCCTTTCCGCTGCTCGCACCGCCGCTGGCCTGTCCGCTGCTCCTCACGTCACCGCTCCTCCAGCCCGGTCCCTGGCCGGCCTGCCCCGACATGGGTCTCCTTACCTGAGCCGCCACTCCTCCCGCCTGTCCGCTGCTCGCACCGCCGCTGGCCTGTCCGCTGCTCCTCACATCACCGCTCCTCCCCCGTGCCATGTCCGCAGCTCCTCGTCGCGCTCCTGGATGCCGCTCCTCCCCGCGCTCCTGACATGAGCACGCACGTCGCAGCCGGCGCTACTTCGGGGACTACATTTTTTTTAACTTTACATTTTTTAAATAACGTTTTTAAAAAAATGTATATAGCCTATAACCATCTACACACCCTGACAATTCCAACGGTGTATCGGGTGTGTGGATTGGCGCTGTGGTTTCCGAGTTTACCTGCCTCAAAGGCTGAAAGTTCTTCCTTTATTATAGTAGTATAGATTCAAACCAGGTGACCTCCTCCTGTTTTTTCATGTTAAAAATCTTTTAAAAGATCTTACCATTCTTACCACTAGAATGTAGAAAAATGGTAATCATTGTCTTGGTATTATCATGGATTGAATATTGTAATGCACTAGTTGTAGGATGTCAAGCACGTCTTCTTAATATACTTCAGACTCTGCAAAATGATGCAGTGAGAGTTCTGTTGAAGTTACCAAAATGGTTCTCCGTCTCTATATCCATCAGGGGACTTCACTGGCTTCCAATTAGGGAGCGGATCCAGTTCAATGTTCTTTGCTGGGTGCATAAGCATTTACACAATTACGGTCAACTCTTTATGTAGGAAGTACAAATTCCCAGAATAAAGAAAGTTAATTGAGGAGGAAGAAGTTTTTCCCATATGGCAGCAAAATGTTGGAATCTTTTGCCAAATCACTTACAAGCTTAACCAAACCTTTTGTAATTTAGGGAGCATCTAAAAACCTCTTTTTTCTCCTTGGACCAGCAGGCTGGTGCCCCTTAAAGATGGGTTTGCTCTGGTTTTCAGATTATTGACAATATTTAGAGTTCTTGCCATTAGCGCCAAGATGCCCATTTTTGGATACGAGCACGCTATATAAAGCTATTTAACATAACATAACAATATCAGCCTCTTATGTCTACATTTCACATGAATGGAATGGATTCAAAAATATATCTCTGCTTCTTGCACAGTCTTTAATTTGAAAGGATGAACTAGGGTAATTTTTCCACACAAACCTAGGAAACATTTCTCATATTAATTCAATTTTTGTAATCTCACTACTTTTTAAAAAGAGGAATGAGACTCTGCTTCAGATCAATTATCAAGAACAACATTATCCATTCAAGTATGGAAACCATGGATTTGTAGTTGGCCCCTCTGCAGAAGGCAGTTCATTCCCTCTGTATGTTCAAGTCACTTTCTCCTTGTGAGTAAATAATTGTCGTTTTCAGTGCATTTATTTGTAATTTGCAGTTGATAGTGTCTCTTGTGTATATTTTCTGAAGTTCTACCTCTGTTGGAAGCCATCTAACACATTGATACTTGCAGCCCTTCTGCTTTGCACACATGAACAATACGTGTGCTCGCCAATATGGATACAGACGGTAAATGGACACAGTTACCTACAGAACAACAACAAACGCTGCCCTGGCTGTCTTTGCTAAGGGGTCGAGTTTGTTGATGATATGTCAAACTCATTCCCTCATTTCCAATCTGCACTGGCATGATGCCACATATTTCCTCTAGCGCTACTAGACATTCTTTGCACTTCCAATCTCTTTACATTAGCCATTTATGTGTAATAAATGCCTTACAAATTTCCCTCTTTTCCCTCTGTATCTAAAATTAACTTTGCCCACTTATCATACACTTCACATTCAGATGGTTAAAAAATGTATCCACAGTAGAGATTTATACTTTCCAGTCACTTATATTTTATGTTTTATCCGTTCGATGAGTGAGACACTGTCATATCAAACAGTGACATCGATTTGTTGTGCATGGGATCACATGGCTTGAGCTTACCAATGGTATCATGGGTAAGCATGGACCTAAAATCCATTCCGTTCGTGAAATTTGCTTATTTTCTGCAATTTCGTGGTCCGCGAATCTCGCGAAATTGCAGAAAAATCCGCGAAATCGCATTCGGAACCAATTTTCAAAAGCTGAAGTACATGAAGCACTTACAGGGTCACAGCAGGTGCCCAAGGTGAAGCTAATTTCTTTGTAACCATTTACAAAATGGTTACAAGGAAATTAACTTCAACTTGGGCACCTGCTGTAACCCTGTAAGTGCTTCCTGAGCGGCGCCTCCAGAGTTGTTGCCTACTTGCAACTATTCTCTGACCCTGCTCTGACCCTCGAAGCAGGGTCAGAGAATAGTTACAAGTATTGCACAATGCTCCAGGCTGTCAAAAAAATTAAACCACAACACGAAGCACTTACAGATAAGGAAGCAGGTGCCGGACTCAAAGCTCAAATTCAGTAACACATTAACCAGCCCCCGGTTGAGGCTGTGCAGGTGTGCTTTCTCCCCATAATCTACAGTGGTGAACCAGAGGGTGCTGTGATGAACCAGAAGGTGCAGTTGTGAACCAGAGGGTGCTGTGATGAACCAGAGGGTGGCAGTGGTGAACCAGAGGGTGGCAGTGGTGAACCAGAGGGTGCTGTGATGAACCGGAGGGTGGCAGTGATGAACTAGAGGGTGGCAGTGATGAACCAGAGGGTGGCAGTGGTGAACCAGAGGGTGGCAGTGGTGAACCAGAGGGTGGCAGTGGTGATCCAGAGGGTGGCAGTGATGAACCAGAGGGTGGCAGTGGTGAACCAGAGGGTGTCAGTGGTGAACCAGAGGGTGGCAGTGGTGAACCAGAGGGTGCTGTGATGAACCAGAGGGTGGCAGTGATGAACCAGAGGCGGACAGTGATGAACCAGAGGGTGGCAGTGGTGAACCAGAGGGTGACAGTGATGAACCAGAGGGTGGCAGTGGTGAACCAGAGGGTGGCAGTGATGAACCAGAGGGTGGCAGTGGTGAACCAGAGGATGGCAGTGATGAACCAGGGGGTGGCAGTGATGAACCAGATGGTGGCAGTGGTGAACCAGAGGGTGGCAGTGGTGAACCAGAGGGTGGCAGTGGTGAACCAGAGGGGAGCAGTGATGAACCAGAGGGGAGCAGTGATGAACCAGAGGGTGACAGTGGTGAACCAGAGGGTGACAGTGGTGAACCAGAGGGTGCTGTGATGAACCAGATGGTGGCAGGGGTGTACCAGAGGGTGGCAGTGGTGAACCAGATGGTGGCAGTGGTGAAACAGAGGGTGCTGTGATTAACCAGACGGTGGCAGTGGTGAACCAGAGGGTGGCAGTGGTGAACCAGAGGGTGGCAGTGATGAACCAGAGGGTGGCAGTGGTGAACCGGAGGGTGGCAGTGATGAACCTGAGGGTGACCGTGATGATCCAGAGGGTGGCAGTGGTGAACCAGAGGGTGGCAGTGATGAACTATAGGTTGGGAGCGATGAACCAGAGGGTGGCAGTGGTGAACCAGGGGTGCTGTGATGAACCAGAGGGTGGCAGTGGTGAACCAGAGGGAGCTGTGATGAACCAGAGGGTGGCAGTGATGAACCAGATGGTGTCAGTGATGAACTAGAGGGTGACAGTGGTGAACCAGAGGGTGACAGTGGTGAACCAGAGGGTGCTGTGATGAACCAGATGGTGGCAGGGGTGAACCAGAGGGTGTCAGTGGGGAACCAGAGGGTGGTAGTGGTGAACCAGAGGGTGCTGTGATGAACCAGAGGGTGGCAGTGATGAACCAGAGGGTGGCAGTGGTGAACCAGAGGGTGTCCGTGATGAACCAGAGGGTGGCAGTGGTGAACCAGAGGGTGGCAGTGATGAACCAGAGGGTGACATTGATGATCCAGAGGGTGGCAGATTTGAACCAGAGGGTGGCAGTGATGAACTAGAGGGTGGCAGTGATGAACCAGAGGATAGCAGTGGTGAACCAGAGGGTGGCAGTGGTGAACCAGAGGGTGCTGTGATGACCCGGAGGGTGGCAGTGATGAACCAGAGGGTGGCAGTAGTGAACCAGAGGGAGCTGTGATGAACCAGAGGGTGGCAGTGGTGAACCAGAGGGTGTTGTGATGAACCAGAGGATGGCAGTGATCAACCAGAGGGTGGCAGTCATGAACCAGAGGGTGGCAGTGATGAACCAGAGGGTGGCAGTGATGAACCAGAGGGTGGCACTGGTGAAACAGAGGGTGCTGTGATGAACCAGACGGTGGCAGTGATCAACCAGAGAGTGGCAGTGGTGAACCAGAGGGTGCTGTGATGAACCAGAGGGTGGCAGTGATGAACCAGAGGGTGACAGTGATGAACCAGAGGGTGACAGTGATTAACCAGAGGGTGGCAGTGGTGAATCAGAGGGTGGCAGTGATGAACCAGAGGGTGGCAGTGGTGAACCAGAGGGTGGCAGTGATGAACCAGAGGGTGGCAGTGATGAACCAGAGGGTGGCGCTGCTAAACTGCCCGGGAGCCCTGTGGGTGTGAGCTTCTGCGCTGCTGAGCTGCCCAGGGGTTGTGAGCCCACGCGCTACTGAACTGCCCCGGGGCCCACTGGGTGTGAGCCCCCGTGCTGCTGAATTGCCCCGGAGCCCTCTCAGTGTGAAAATCATTTGTGCTAAATTGCCTGGGAGCCCTCTGGGTGTGAGCACACATTGTGCTAAGTGTCCCCCTGCCCCCAGTACATATATAACCATACCGCAAAGCACCATTATGCTCTTGCACCATGAAGTCTGGTGCCTGGATGCTCCTGATCCGTGTAGGTGGTACCACCATCTGGTGCAGTCAAAATGTAAAGTCATAACTTGCTACACAGCACCAATAAACACGTGTCCCCCTGGCACCGGTATGCGCACGTACCAGGCATGGAGAACCCGCATGCCACTGCACCTTACTGCCCAGCGCCAGCATATGCCTGTACGGGGCAGTTTAGTATGAGATGGGAAATTGTCCAGCAGCATGCGCCTGAACCCACTGAGCAGGATCAGAATGGCTTTGTACCAACACGCGCAGCAGAGCTATCTTGGACATCTGAAGGATTCTGGGGTCCTGTGCCAAACGTATTTTTGTATCAATGAGTTTCCCGAGCGCCATCCCCGTGTAGCTCCTGTGACCAGGAGTCTGCTTTCTCCTCATCTGCTGCTCTGTTCGGTCTCTGACCCTTTATAAACAAGATGCATGTGAACTCGCATAGAAGCCCCGCCCGTTTGGCCCCATCCACCACACACTAGCGGTATGAACGTCTTCCCGCCCGTCCCCACTATAATGGACAGCTCACTCAAGGGACCTCTGTGCCTTTTGGCGCGCTGGCATAGTTACAGGCACACATGGTCACATATTTGTGCAAATGGCAAAAAAATTCGCGAGTTTGCGGGAAAATTCGCCAATTCGCTGACTTTTTTTGCAATTTTGCACGAATTCGCGGACCGCGAATTTGCAAATTTCGCCCATACTTAATCATGGGCTCAGGACATAATGTTTAACCACCAGTAGCTTTTCATACTGCTAGTGTTCTCTCGTTTTTATTCCTCTCCCACCAACAGTCTTTTCTCACTAATATCCTTCTTTCACTTAAGATTTCATCAATTCCTTAATTTCACCAGAAGACTACAACTAATGAATCAGTCATTGACAAACTTAACTCAATATAAAGTAATGTTATATCTTGCATTGCTTGATCCTCTCAAAATAATATTTTTCAAATGATTGCATAAAAGAATCCAACAATCTTTGAAGAAAGCTGATTTTGAGTTCTTGAATGTACACCTGACCCTCAAGAAAGAAATATTTTCTCTTATGTCCACTTTTTCAGATTGCCTTTAATGTACATGTAGTAAAGTGTCTTCCTCAGAGGAAAACATCTGGAGCAAAGAAGGTTCTGCCTCAAACATCTGTTGTTGCTCTCACTAAAACGTCCAATTGTTAAAAAAAATTCTGACAGGGCATTTATGACAGTGCTGGATTAAAATGTCAGAAATGTTACAAATTGATCCATTACAATTTGCAGGGGCCTCTATTTACCTTAAACCATCATTTACTTAAACGTTTAGAACCACATCCTGAGCTACACGGAACGAATCGGGTATTAGATACAAAATAACAAACTCCTGGACAGCTGGTTGACTCCATTCTACATTTTCACGGAGAAATGCAAGTTTTCTCGCACATAAGGAAAACTAAATAAAATGTTAACCTCTATGTATCTTTAAAAGGTAAATTAAACTTTGCACTTCCACTCGATATATTTAACTTGATCCATGCAATATTAGTTTTATGTTCATGTTATTTTTAGTGGTTATATGAAGTGTGGTCTATGAACTGATTCATCACTAACGTCTAAGTATGTCCAATAACCTCTAGGAACCACAATCCTACATCGTAACAACCATTCCCAAAAACTAGAAATTCTTTAGGTTTTGCTGTCCAATTTAAATGGTGAAATAGCAGATAGGTGTCTATCAGAGACAAAGCGTGCTTTCAAATATGCTTTGCTGTTGTATTAAAAATCCTGTAACTTGGTGGGACGTGAAAGCCAATCATTAGCATTTCCAGAAAAAGGCACACGTTAGATACTCATTTTTGTTGATGGTCAAAAGCAGATAATGTACAACAGGGACAGGGTACTACAGAGAAACTGACAGTGTATCACTGTATCTGAACCCCGTTTTGTTCTATTGACGGGTTCTCGAACCTTTCATTTATGACAAATTGTTCTGGATATATGGGAACTAGAAAAGGTGTTTTATTGCAAGTGGAGTAGCCAGTTCCTTGTTTGGCGTTGTGAGAGACGTTCACGGCTGGTGTTTTAACACATGCACGCAGCTATTGCGCCGTGTGCCGTTTTCATGGTTAGGGTTTGTTGAAGGAAATTCTTTGCTAATAGAAAACACTGAAGCCAGACTTTTGCTGTAACTGTCTGTGTCTGAATCAGTATTAATGATTTGCATGACCGCATTCATTTTATCGGTTTTGACCGGTTTCCTAATCAACAACTCAAATGTGTTATTGCATGCTGCTCAGGTCCATTTGCAGGAGGGTGGTCTCGCACTACTGGATGGGAACAGTGGAGTGGGCATCACTGAGGAAAACCAAGACACGTTTGGCCCATCCTAGAGGAGTATGGATCAACGTCCTCCGCGTAGGCAGCTGCCTGAGTATGGCACAGAGTAGATGAATAAGGGGATCAGAATCATCCAAATCGGATCTAGAGAGTGTCTCAACTTGCGGTTGATGGCCCTGCAAGAATTCGGACCAGTGTGTATTGATGAGTGTGCGCAGGCTTGGATGAAGTAGGTGTATTTGGAGCAGAGCAATTCACCTTCTCAGGTCAAAATCCATGTAAGAATACCTGTCACCCCATTTACTTTCCAGATTGCCCCCCGCACCCCCTTTGCAGGGAGACACCAGCACACGTGGTAGGTTAGTCAACAGAACACTTCTCCCTCTTCCACTAGCATTTGCAAAGCAAATAGGTCTGCTTGGACAAGCCCATACTTTTTTATTTTATTTTGTTAGCATACAAATGCAACAGACATTTAAACTTTAAGAGCAATTATAAGTGAAAATGCTGCTATCTTACGAGAGTATGCATAAATATAAGAAAAATTGGTCTGTTGTAAAAATAAACCATGAAATGAAAGCAGATATTGGCTTTGAAACCCAGGCACTGAAATTGACTCTTTTTCAGATGGATGTGCACATATGCACAAGCACAATCCGTGACTCACGGCATAGGATGCCAACGGCTCAATAGGGTTTTTTATTAGTTGAATTTCTTCATGTTTAGTGTAACATAGATATCCTGGTTATAATTTAAGAGGATATCATGACTCTCTGTAATCACAGTGTTTGGTATTCTTTGCGTTTTGGGGGGATGGTCAACATCTTTAAGGTTTCCAAGGAAGTCAGTTTTAGAAGTATAAAAAAGGGTTTCTGAAGGTTGCCAAGAAGTAAACTAGAGTTTGTCAAAGAGGACACTGCTTTTAGTGTTGCTGAACAAGAAGGCTGCTCAAGACTTTGAGCTCCATTCAGGGATCCTCAGACGTGGTAAGCAGGCTAGTGGTCTTATTTGATTATGCAGGTCCTGGGCATAGCTGGGCCTTTATAGTCACCCCCACTATGCCATTAGGTGGTAAATGAAGGTGCTTTCCCATATAGTCTTGTGCTAAACATGTCAGATAAAACAAAGATTCCAGTCTCATGGGGCAGATACAAGGCATATCTGAGTTTTTCATTGTAATCATTGGACTACCAAGTGGCCAAGCAGTGTGTTTGACCTGACTTTAATAGGGCCTTTCAATTTGTATGGTATCAATTATTTGGCAACAATTGGTATGTGCAGTCCAGAAGGAGCTAACACCAAGCATTGCAGGTCCGGCCAACTACAAGGCCATCAGCAAATTAACTATACTAATTACACTTGGTGTACACAGCTCCAGACCCTGAGAGTGACATACTGAATGTATGGTTGGGCTTTACCATAGCTCACATAGATTGATCAACACTTGATAAAAGGGGGTCAAGGAATAGAGACAAGAGCTGTAGGAGATAAAAATGGCGAGTTCAGTCCCACTTTAGACTTGGACGTGGACTGGTAGTTAGAAGAGAAGGAAATGCATGAGGCGTATAAACTTCCTGGAGAAGGGAAACAAGAATAAGGGATGGAAGATAACATCAGCAAACACTGACAGAAAAGAAGGATGAGACCAACTCGCTGTCCCAAATAGAAATGTTTTGTCTATTTAGAAATGTACTTTGATGCACAAAATGAATAAGAGATTACCTTTTCTAGGACAGAGTCGAAATTAAAGGGTAATATCAGATTATTTCTTACAAGTACTTAAGGAAATGGTGCTTAAATTCGAGTTTTGCCAGACGTGATTTGAGATGGCCTCAGAAGCTATAGTATTGTGATTGCTGATACAACATTTTTGCTAAACTGCATAACATGTTGTGGTTTCTTAGATAATATCTTGATTAGCTGCTTGGATGAGGCTGAGCATGAACAATCAGTTTGCGAAGTAACGTCGGAAATTTCAAGCATATTTTAAGACGAGCTTGAAAGTGGTAGATGAAAATGAGGAAAGGATCATATATATTTAATATGGTGTCTGAGAATGGCTGGATGCCCAAAACCAGCTTTAGTCGATACTATACTATCCACAGGACACAAGAGCCAATGGCAGGTCACTGGAGTTAGTAGGGCTTTGCTTAAAGTCCTGTGAAGCTATTTTGGTTGTAATGAGCTGCATGGGAACGATAATCGCAATAAAGCTGCTGTGGAGATTATACAGTGGACTTGTTGCACTCCTGCATGACAACAGGCACAGACGTGTGCATTCAACGAATATATGACGTTAGACCGCAGACAAAAATCCTGCATACCATCATACCGCAAATATAATACCGCAAGTACTATTAGTCCGCAAATTAAGAGAACGAAAACTTTTAAAACGAATATGCCTTTAGCACGCATACCATTACAACGAAAAGGCATGCATGTTAAAGATATACTCGTTGTGAAAGTTCTAAAGGTAAGTAAGAGTACCCTACCCTACCCTACACTACACTCTAATGTAATACCCCTGCACCACCCACCCTTGACACACAGTCCTTTTTCAACATTTACACTACCCACCACGACCCCCCAACACTACCATAAAGCACTTTACTTTCCTAAACAAACACTACAACACTACCTCAATACACTACCCCGAGCATGCCCCTACACAAACACTATAATACTACCCTAAACCACTACACCCCAGCATGACCCTACACTACACAAACACTACAACACTACCCTAAACCCTAAAACACTACCCCCAGCATGACTCTACACTACGCAAACACTACAACACTACCCTAAACCCTAAAACACTACCCCCAGCATGACCCTGCACTACGCAAACACTACAACACTACCCTAAACCCTAAAACACTACCCCCAGCATGACCCTACACTACGCAAACACTACAACACTACCCTAAACCCTAAAACACTACCCCCAGCATGACCCTACACTACGCAAACACTACAACACTACCCTAAACCCTAAAGCACTACCCCTAGCATGACCCTACACTACGCAAACACTACAACACTACCCTAATCCCTAAAACACTACCCCCAGCACGACCCTACACTACACAAACACTACAACACTGCCCTAAACCCTAAAACACTACCCCCAGCACGACCCTGCACTAAACAACCACCACAACACTACCCTAACCCCTATAGCACTTCCCCCAGCACGACCCTACACTAAACAACCACCACAACTCTACACTACACTAACACAACACTACACTACACAATCAGTAACCCAGCACGATGAAAAAATTAACCCAAACCCCCTTACCTTTCTTGACATCGTGGTTTTGACAACGCAAATACATTTACCATACATGCCTTTACAACGTAATTCTTTGTAAAGACATGCGTGATAAATGCACATGCGTTTTGAAAAAATGCGGAATGATGGTATGCGAGGTCAATGACCTTTCGGACAAATGGTATGTGGACTGAAAGTCCGCGGGAAAAAAAATGCGGGATAATGGCTGCAAACCGCATGCAACAGGTGCCAGAGAAAACGGGATGGGGTACTACTGTTTCAGAAGGTGGTTTGTAAGGATTTAATTGCTGTGTTTGCTTTCAGAGCTATAAATGTTAATCAGAGTAATCACAATGTTTACAATACAGAAACAGCTGTGTTGGGATTTTCTGAATTTTCCATACTCATTGTAGAGACCATTTCAAGATCCACATAGTTCAGATTCCAATTCCTTGTGCGCCTGCCTATTGCCCCATTTGTGTTTCCCTGCCCTATCTTTCCTGCTTCAAAGCTTTCTGTTGGGACTCTGTGGAAAATAAAGGGACGCAGGAACGCAGGTACACTTGAGTTCTTTAATCAAGGTAGAGACTAGGCGAGAGCGAACTCTTCCAAGCTGATCATGGCACTAACTGACTTGGAAGAGAACACTCAACTTAAACAAAGACATGTAACACAAAACAAGATATATTCTTAAAACACTAGACTTATAAGCATGTACTACACATCTCCCCCCCTTCCCAATGGCTCGAAAGAGTAAAAAAAAAAAATAAGTTCAACAGATAAAATCCCTGAGATAAGCAGGTGGTCTACGACTCCTTGTAACTTCACCCACCGGCACCAAGGAGTCAGCCCCACCAATGGTGGCACCAGAAGTACTCGACTAGTGGTAGCCTAACCTTCCTGAGCTAGGACATAGCCACTACTAGAGGGACTCTCCTTCCTTCGAACTTGATCACTCTCCTTACTGTGAACTCCACCACTCCGTTGGTAAAGAGCAACAGGGCGACAATTCCATTGCTCAGTGATTGAAAACCTTCCTTACTGTCCAGGGTCCCTTAAACTTTGAGAGGCCTCGCCCAATCCTTCCACTTCTCACCCTAATTAAATCACCCACTCTGAAACGACAGGAGTTAACAACATAAAAAAAAATCAAAATTAACTCTACCCAAAGTCTCCACTTTCCTCATCTACGTGGGAACCAATTTGGAACCAGGAGCTTCCCCCCTCATCAACTCAAAAGGAGATTTTGCTCCATGACTCTGACAAGTGGTTCTGTAGGCCCATATACTTTCAGCCACCATTTTAAGAACAACAGAGCCATTAGCAAAAGCCATTTGGGTAATGCCGTTCACAACTTTGTTGGCCCGTTCACAGAAACCATAACCATTGCCCATCACTGTACAAAGAAGTGCAGTGATGGGCAATACCGCAATCTTTAAAAAAACCTTGCATCTCCCTTGAGACTAGCTGAGTTTCGTTGTCAGTGATGAACTGAGGGGATGCCCTCGACCCTAATATAACTCTCCAAGAAACTTGAAGGCACTCTCAGTAGTGACATCCGTCACTAATTTAACAGTTAACCATTTTGAAAAAACATCCCCAACCACAATGCCAAACCTGCCTCTTTCATGTAATTCTCCCATTGGGCCAATAAAATCCAAACAAACACTGTGCCAAGCCTTACCAGGATTCTCAATGTGTCCATCACCTGATTACCCACTTTTAACCTGTTCTCCCCCTCCTTGAATACAGAGCATCTTTACACCCAATTTACCACCTGACCATCCAATCAAGGTCACCAAAAGTGAGTTTTCAAACAACGTTGGTTTAGCGTTTGCCCAAGAAGACCCTCATGCGCCAAAGCGAATAGTTTTTCCCTAATGTCAAAAGGATGAACAAACCTCTCGCCCCTCATCAACACGCCATCACAACACAAAGAAAATTCATCCAATATTTTGATATACGGGTGAACCGAAATCGAGACACATCTCTCTCTCCTAGATCCTGACTTCAACATATCGACATTCAGAGTGTCATTCAACCTAATTTCACGCATCCAATCATTCGCATCAAAAACACCCTCACCCACAAAAACAACATCATCCACTGAAGCTACAGCAATGTATTTTTCCTCAACAAGAAATTCCGGTCCTTCCATTGACTTCCAATCAACAGACATCCAAGACGAAAAGTCCGCTTGAATATTCCCCCACCCATGAATATATTCCACCTCAAATTGAAATTCTTTTAGTTTAGAAGCCAATTTCACAAGCATTGACAAACCTTTGTCATCATCAATTCAACTTTATTCGGTTAAAACATATAACCATAAAATTACATATAAAATGTCATCAGTTAAATATAAAAGTACATTACAGAGAAAAAAGAAAGAAGAAAAGTCAACACAAGAAGAATTAATACATTTAAAATTTCTCAGATGCAAATTGAATTACATAACCTAAAAACATTTTTTTTAAATTCGGAGATAGATGCCACAATCAAGATACCATCCAATTTCTGTAATATTAAAAAAGTTGGGCGGCAGCGGTTAGCTTACATCTCTTTCAGGATGGGGATAATCAATCTTTTTCGAGGTAAAATGTAAAACTTACAAAAGAATAAGACATGAATATCCGATTGGTCGGATGAATCATCACACGGGCATTTGATTAAATCACGTGACCAAGAATTCTTGACGGGGAAACTTATAACTCTTAAAAAAATATTTAACCTAAAACGAGTTAAGAAAAAACGCTCTTGTTCACTCATGATAAGGGTTAGGTATGGTTGTATTTTACCATGGGTCAATATCAGTTGGTGAGCTACAACAGTCTTTTTCTTTATTTCCTCACTTGCTCTGATATCTTCCAGGTAACGCATGCATAATACTTTCAGAGATTTCCTTGAAATATTAGACATTGAAAAATAGTTTTGAAAGCCCAATTTCACAAGGAATTCTTTTACATAAACAAACCATCGTATCCTACCCACATGATCTAAACATAACACATCTTTTAAAATAGTGCAGTTCAATACACACTCCTCATTGGTCCAAGCCCTGTGCCACAGTAATATTGGCTGGACCATAATTGTGTCTTTGATGAAGGGTTGACCAAGTTTCATATGACAAATATAGCTCAATACACTCTCAGGTACAGCTAAGATGTACCTCAAGAACATATTTTCTACCAGCTTGATTGATTTTGTATTGACATAACCCTATATACCAGCACCGTAGACAGCAATTGAAATACAAGACGCATTAAAAATTCTTAAAAGTTCAACTATTGTTTTTTTGAAAAAAAATTTAGGGCCAAAATCGATTTATCAAACAAAAGTTTCCTTGCTTTTATTGCACTTGTCCATGTGCCAGCTTCGTGAAACAAAATGCCTAAATATGAAAAGGTGGGGGCACTTTCTAAGGGACTATCATTAATATACATAGCCCTCTTCTTTTTATTAGAGCCAGAGCCACAAATCATCGAAAATGTTTTAGGGCAGTTAATGTTTAGATCTAAATTTGGCATAAAGGTGTTAAAAGATGTTATTAGACCTTGTAGTGCCATAGGCGTCCGAGCCATGATTACTGCATCATCTGCGTAAAGAAGCGCAAGGATGGGTCTTTTGGCTACCATGGGCATATCATTTGATGCTATCAACAGGGCTTCTTCAAGACCATTTATGTATACCAGGAATAGAAACGGTGCGAGAACGCATCCCTGGCATACCCTGCGCCCTAAGTCAAATGATCGGATGTATGACGTTACAACGCATACTTTTACAACGCCTACCTTTACATCGCAAGTTTTACAACGCATACCATTACAACGCATAATGCTTTTGGGCGCTGGATAGTGAATAGTTTAATTTACTATTCCAACTCCAGTCCCCGTGGATAGTAGGGAAGGTGTTGGATAGTACATTAAACCTATTCCCTATCCTAGAGCGCCCCCCAGCGCTATGCGTTGTAATGGTTTGAGTTGTAAAAGTTTCGTTGTAATGGTAGTTCGTTGTAAAAGTTTCGCTGTAAAGGCTGTATACCCAAATAATCTAGTACATTCTCCATTTTTTCTATAACGCACTGTTGCAGTGGCACCAGAATAAAGTTCTCTCAGAAAATAGATTATTTTTTCTCCTACCCCCAAATTGCCCAAGATGGACCATAGGTTGCTATGTGAGATGCAGTCGAACGCTGACGTCAAGTCAACGAAAACAAAGTAAATGCGCTCGCGCTTAGCCCTGATATATTTTTGTTGCAGGATAAATAAATGTAACCCTTGGTCCACTGTTCCTACCCCTTTTTGGAACCCGTACTGGAGATCACTAATAACAGAGTTATCCTCCGCCCAACTTTGCAGTCTACCTAGAATAATTCTTCCAAGGATTTATACGGACGAATCCAATAGGGAAATTGGTCGGAAGCATATAGGATTCTGCCTATCTCCTTTTTTAAATATGGGCACAATGGCAGATGTAAACCACGAAGGAATTATGCAAGTCTAAGAGGCAGCATTAAATAATTGCACTAGGAAAGGCCTCCAAAGCTCGACGTTACTTTTGAGCAGGTTAGGTGGTATTTCGTCTGGGCCCGGGGCCTTGCCTCCCCTGGTGGCTTTAAGGCTAGCCACTACCTTGTCTAGAGTGACATCCAGTTTTAAATCCTTGACTCCCACATCCCTTAGGGGTTGTAGTGGGGATTGTTGCCCACCTTCTAGGGTACTATACAATTTAGAATAATGATTTACCCACACATCCTCGGAAATGGCAATTTCAATACGTGCTTTGGTGTTATCATCAAAGAACAGGGCATTCACTGATTTCCAGAAAGCAGAAACATCCCTAGTTTGAGATGCCTCACATAGTACCTCCCATGCCTCCCTTTTAATTGCCATTTTCCTTTTTTTCAATGCCTGATGATAAATTCTCAGCGACTCCTTAACCAGTATGGGGTCACGGGGGACGGCATGTAAAGCATGTTTAAGTGTGTTGTGGGCCTTTGTACAGTCAGAATCAAACCATCTTCTGTAATTTTCTTTACGGTTTTTAACTTCCACCCATAGACTCTCCTTAATTTCAGAAGCAATGATGTCAAACTGTTTGACAATGTCCTGACTATCAGGATTCTTATCCAAGATAGTCAGGAAGCTAGGTAGGCATTTGGATATTAAATTAGCCATGAAATCCTCAGGGACCACATTGTTCCATTTAAGGGAATAACCATTTTTTTCTCATACTTACATCTGAAACATTCTGCCTACAAAGTTGTCCATCGCCCAGTTCCCGAAATAGGTTTAAAATCTCCAAAATTAATGGGTAATGGTCACTTAGCGCACTAATCAGAGTCTGGCAAGTTTTAATCATATGTCCTCATCTACAAGAAGCTAAGATAAAATCTATTGTGGAGGACGCTCCCCTGCCAATAAATGTTGGCACAAAAGGAGACTCAATCTGGGCAATTTCATCAGCATACCCCAAGTCCCCAGAAAAAACAATATTGTTTAGCAAACCCCCACACATAGAATGCTCAAAATGTGTTAAATCATTATCATGGTCAAGCATAATGCCACAGACTCCTCGCCCTAAATAACCGTTACTTCTCTAGAATTTGTATCTATTTCTCTGGTCAGTTCATTTCCCAATTTTTTTAACACCATTTCCGTATCTGCTAAAGGGATGTTATTGTAAAAGTTAACAATTACAACACACGCCGCCTTATTTATGTATATCCTTACTAGCTGATAATAGGTATTAGTAGAGAGTAATTGAGCTTTCTGATACTGAAGCTGATTCAATAAAAATACAGACAGACCCCCTTTAGCCCTGCCATGTGGAATATCAACAGCCGATGTAAACAACGTCTTATATCCGGAAAGATGGAGTGGCACTGTTATCCATGTCTCCTGGAGACATATGATATCAAAATCATTTATGAAGTTTAACCAAATTGCGTTCGTTATTTTGGCTCTAAAGCCTGCCACATTCCAAAACATTACACGGCATACATCCCCGCTATTCACAAGGGTAGTAGGATTACCAGGATCAATCCTCACCAAACTCTTCCCCAATGAATCTACCTCAGTATACAGATTATTAGTTGCACCACTTTTATCAGCATTAGGAACAAACTCTAGCAGCGGGGGAATTGAGAGGATTGGCCTCCCGTAGGTTGATACTATGACCACATCTGTCCATTGGATCACTATCCAAAGGAGCTCGCTTATCATATCGGTTTTCCTCCATACCCTCCCTGAACACACTCACTACCTTTGATTTGATTTGATTGTGGGTTTCTAAAGCGCTAGAATCGACTCCCGAAGGAGTATCTCTACGCTGTAGACCGCTGGGGAACCCGTCCTGGCTTTCCCTGTGAGATGGTCCCTACTGGGTATCTCCAAGGTGAAACCAGGCATCCCCGGTGTATGTGGGGGGCCGTTGTGGAGATGAGGCAAGCTAATACCCAGAGTTGCCGAGTGGGATCCCTAGTTAGAGTAGGCACCGAGGCGAGAATTATCGAGTCCGTTGACCCTGGTCCAAGACCCTGCCACGTCGGGAATTGAACCCTGGTCCCGGGACGTCCTCTGCTCCCGGGTCTGCCACCTCTAACCAGTGAGCCACAGCACTCCACCTTCTGATCACTATTGGGTAAACTTTTACATGTCAGTTGTTTCACACCCAGATTAGTTAGTTCCTTGAGGGGTCAATCAACAGATTCTAAGCTTGATAACAAAGCAAATTGATTTGATGTTGGGATATTAAAACCATTATAATAGTGGTCGGCTGATCTAACTACATGCTAGTCTCTCGGATAATTTGTTGGAAATGGCATGACTGGCCTTGCTGTATATGAATCACCAGGGTGGTATCTTGCCAGGGGCATAGCATTTAGTCTGGGATAAAAGTAACTCAAATCCCACGTAACTATGCCTCCCTCCCCTCTCTGGCCACACCAAGGGAGCTGCCTCGGGTGGCAGGTCAATGTGGACTGCCGCTCCAATAGATCCACCATTATTACTTTCACCAACGCAATTGGGAGGTATATTTACCTTACCCACCATGCCTTGTTCTCTCTGATTTGGGCCAGCATTGGTGTTATTCGACGGTTGCACTATATTGGGAGAGAGCACTAACTTCTGCCCCACCTCATTCTGATCCTTTCCATTCTCTAGCCCAGAATGATCTTGATTTTGGGTCGAGTCTTGGGGATGTTCTTGAGGAGATATAGACAATTTATTAATAAGTGTGGTATTAGACTTTATCTCTTTCTCTATGGTTCCCAACTTCTCCCCTATTCTTTTTAGCCTTTCAACTAGTGGTACAATTAAGGATTTGAGCATTAGCTCAATTTTTTCAAGTACAGCTTGGGACTGAGGGGGCAGTAGGGCCGGAGCATTTACCACTAATTTCCCGGGGGCATAGGTGTTTTCCTTAAGTGGAGATACGTATAGTTTTGAAGTTTTTGCCTCTTCCCCTGTGCATAATCCCCCTACGCTTCCTTTTAGATGCCGCCAAATGAACTTGCGGGACAGGTTGGTGGCTATCTTTAGTTAGGAATTTAGTGAGGGGCAAAAATCACTCTCCTCTGAAATGATTTCCAGCGTTGGCTCCACACTTAAATCCTCTCTAGTAGAATCCCTGTGTGGGGCTCGAGTGGCATCTAAGAGAGAAATAGAAGGCGAGGTACTGGCTGTAGTTGTTTGGTTCTTATCATTACCAGATGTTATCTGCGATCTTGGTGGGGTAATAGCTAGGTGGAGTAGCCCAAGAGAGGACCGCTTGTTACATAGTGGTTCTAAGGATAGGCGTCGCTCCGTTAGTACAATCTCTTTTTCTAAAACAGAGGCTGCCCTAGTGATGGAATCATCTAAAGTCCCTGTAATGGAACCTCCCACCAGGGACTTCCTATGCTTTCCCAATTTTGTGGCCATATCGACTAGTTTCATATACAATGAAGATATTTAAATATAGTAGACGGTAACATATATCGATTACATTTTAAACAGACTGGTTTGCATAGCCTGTGACCACAATTCGTTTACTAGTAAGGTCTTACTTCCAGAATCTCAGGGTAAACTTAAGGGGGGTGGCCCTGCCCTGCCTCTCCCGGCCCCGGACGGCCACGGACGGCCCGCCCTTTGCCCCGGCTTAGCCCGGCTCGTCCCACGTGCGTCCCGTGATGCGGGATACCAAGGCAGATTATATACACCTGTGGGGGCGTGGCGGGAAGCTGTCTCTGTGTCCCGAAATCTTGTGGACACTGTAGTTCTCCCTCAGGTGATAGAATGAGTAGAATACCACCAACCCCAGATCCCTGTCATTTATACTTTACCTAAAATCCACAAAAGACTGATAAAACCCCCAGGGAGGCCAATAGTGTCAGGGTGTGGCTCTGTGCTGGAACCACTGGGCCATTACGTCAACTATTTCTTAAAGGACTTTGTACCAGCAACCCAATGCTATATTAGAGATAGTATGCACATGATTAACACCATAAAAAACTATGCATATGACCCTGAAATCTAGACTCTCTGTACACTTGACGTTGAGTCTTTATATACCAACATACCCCAGAGAGACTCTTTGCTGGTGATGGAAAGCATTCTCAATACCAGACCAAGCCCTCACAGAGTTCCCACTCTGTTCATTGTACAACTCCTGGAAATTTGCCTCACCCAAAACTTCTTCATGTACGATTCACAGTACTACCAACAGGTGCGGGGTACATCCATGGGGGCTATTTTTGCCCCCACCCTGGCGATTCTGTATATGGACTGGGTGGAGACCAACATCATCTTGTCTCCCACTAACCCCTTCCACCAAGGCCTACACACATGGAAGAGATATATAGACGATATATTTCTTATCTGGGGTGGCACTGTCCCCGAGCTCCAGGGTTTACTACATTGGCTTAATGACAATTGTAATGGCCTCACTTTTACCATATCCCACAACCAGAACAATATCTCATTTCTTGACCTCAATATTCAACATCAAGGAGGCACCCTATATACCTTATTGTTTCGCAAACCTACAGAAAGAAACACCTTACTGAGTTATGACAGCTGTCACCCCAAGGCCCTGAGGGATAGCCTGCCATTCTCCCAGTTTTTGAGACTGAGGAGGAATTGCTTTAAGAAAGAGGATTACTTCCGTGAGGCAAATACTTTATTTGAGAAACTCATGTCCAGAGGCTACCCAAGACGCTTGATCAAGAACTCTATGAAAAGAGCCTGGTACTGCCCACGCGAAATTCTTCTCGAACCCAAACCTAAAGAACCTTCAGAGAAATTGGTGTGTGTCACCACCTACTCACCAATCTCCAACCGTGTAAAACAATGTGTCAAAAAGAATTGGCACATCTTAAACTCTGGGGTGTTAAATTGGGATACTCCTCTCTTTGCCTTCAAGAAAAACAAAAATCTTAAAGACCAGCTAGTGAGGGCGGCATTACCATCAGTAAGAAATGTTACTCTCAACGACTATTGGCAATTACCACCACTCCGTGGCCACTCTAGGTGTGGTACCTGCGTTGTGTGTGACTTCTCAGTAGATGGTAAAGAATTTGTGTACAAAAATGTGAGAAATGTATTAAGAACATTTACTAATTGTAACAGTCAAAACATTGTGTATGCCATTTTTTGCCCATGCAACATGATATATGTGGGCCAAACCAAACAGAAGATTAAGTTGAGGATATCCCAACATCGGAGCCGAATTCGCTGCAAGACACCCAATGCCCCATTGGTTGAACATTTCCTGGAAAAAGGGCACACGGAGAATGATATTCGTTGGACTGTAATTTCCCAGATCACCATCCCACCCAGGGGTGGGGACCTCTCCCACATCCTTAACAGAGAGGAGCTCAAATGGATTTTGAAGACTGATAGTCTTAACTCTGGTCTCAACCTACAGGATGAATGGACTGCCTTGATCTAAATTGGGTTCTCAGTCAACCACCTTTGTACTTTGTTGTAATTACTGTACTTTAATTGTGATCTTTATAAGTTCCTCTTTTTACACGTCACTGGCACTCACTTCACCACTTTGTTCGTCGATCTGAGTCCTATTTTTATTCTTATGCCCTCACTCACCTATTCCAATATGGCGGCTCATTGAGCCCATCCTCTATTTTTATGCCCCTTCCTTCCCTTGGACCAATCCAATGTAATTTATAATGCTTGCCTCGCCACTCCCCTGTGAGCACGCCAGGAAGCTAGATCCTCTCCCGACTGACCCGGTAAGTTTACTCCTGTCTCCGCCGGCGAATACTTTAGTTTCCCCGGTAATTATCCTAGGCCTGAATCTCTATTCTTACCCCCCAGGTCCCCTGGCTGCCGACGGATACCACTGAGTATCGCGGCTTCCGCCGTCCGATTCTGGTAAGATTCTACCCCTCGATTCTGTAATTACCCCTGGGCCTTCAACACGCTGGCCCGACCACTTATTTAATTTTCCTCCTTCCCCGGTCCTCTAGGGCGGTCGCTAAATATTCGGCTTCCATCCTCCGAGGCACTTCAGTAACCATTACCCCTCAGACTCACTCGGCCTCTATCCTCTGAGGCTCTTCGGTAAGCATCACCCTCCATACTCACTCAGACTGTTCTTAGCGCATTGCCACCTCACGCGAATGTTTCCCCTTCTTAACTCACCCTGCCGTGCCAGCCGCCAACCGTTCCCGGGCACCCGACCCTGTTTTCATTGCGGTAGTATGCTTATGTTCACGACGGGCTCGACCACGAAGTCCGCCTTTTCTAGCACTCTCACATCTTGCGCTCTGGTCACCTCCGCGTTCAGTTCCCTTGGTAAGTGTATGGAACTTCCCACACCCTTGCGTTGGAGAGCCCAAACTTAACTGCAGTAGCACAATCTTCACCAGGCTGCTCCTTCTACTACCTACTAGATCACTTATTTTTCTTGCACTTAACCAGTGTCGCGCCATACACTGGCCACCACAAGTCACTTATCTTTTGTATTCATAGTCTTTGTAATTAAATGGATAAATGTCCTTTTCCCCCCCTTTAGGCATTTAGAGGCTAAATCAATTTTAAGGCTTTTCATTGTAATTGTCCTGATGATGGACCCTGTGATTTACTAGGGGTCCGAAACGCCGTCGAACTTTTAAGCACTAAAACAAAAACGTGATTACTATGTGTTTTAAGGTGCTCTGTTGTGATACTCTGTACAACTGCATTTATGTCAGAGAAACTTGCTTTGCCTTATAAAGCCCTTCTTTGCTTTCTATATCCACCCTGTGTACCCGTTCTATAAGTGCTGGGCACAGGCTTGTGTTCCACACTGGCTGATCTGTGGAAGGTACTTTGTATGATTTAACTACATGAATTTTGAGTAAAAACTCTGAAAGACCACTGTCCGGCCGGACATGTCTCTCTAAATATAGATTGACTCTGTCTATATTTTATTTTTCCCTAACTCTCTTGTATGCATGGGACCAATGTTGTTTGATAAAAAGTATGTTCCCCGCGGTCCCTGCTGACTGAGTTGGGGCCCCTTGTTGTTGTAAAATTAATAGGAATATCAAAAGAGAACTAGCTTAGTTGTGTTAACGAGACTCAGAAGGTACGTCTGTAGGCAAACCATTTGGTTTGGTCATGAAGCCCTCACCCACCAACCTAGTTGGTGGCATGCTTCATCATCGGGCCCACCACAGTGACACCGAATGTGTCCCGGGTGTGCTGCGACTCCAGATTACTGAGGAGCTGGTATGCTTACTGAGTGTGCAGTGAATAGTGGGTATGGACGTGATGTTTAAAAGCTATGGTCCCAGGTGGTCCCAGTTCCCGAGGGTATAAGGATAATTTTAATTCCTGGGCCCCTGCTAGCAGATAAAAAGGCTTGCGGACGATGTGGAGTGTATTATGAACTCCTACGTCCTGTGTGGTCTACATGTTTCAGCCAGGCCTTTTGTTAAAACTGGCTTTCCTCAGGACCAATGAGTAAGTGTAGGTGAAAAATAAACTATATTAAGTGGTTTAGTGTGTGATAAAAAAGTGTCGCACTCGCTAAGGTGCTGTACGTGTTAGAGGGGGATTCCCTCTGCTTTACTGTACATAGAACACAGAGACATAAACAGACATACAAGGGAGAACCAATGAGAATGGTATTTTAAGTAACACAACATGGTGCCGACTACTAATGTGCGTGAGCGACCTAGAGCGGCAGTTAGAACGTGGCCATGAGCGTTTACATGGCTGGTGTGATTTATAGCGGGAATTTTTATAGCGTAGTGGCGGTGGTGGGCTACACAGCGATACAAGTTCAAGTTCATAAGCTTTTATTCGATTTGCACCTACAAATCATACAAGCATAATAAACATACATAGGTTAAAATATTAATACACAATAAACACACAAATATTACAAGGGAAAAGAGTAGGAGACATATGAAAAAGCTAGTGGGCAACAGTTAAAAAGTTAATTTTAAAAACAACTAACAGGTACAATAATATAACGTTCATAGGTGTACAGACAGGAAATCAAAAGATTTATCACAACGAATATAGTTTCCTGGCAGCTGTACATTCCGGTAGAATAAAACTGGGCCACTTGGACTAACATAAAAGGTAAATCTGGAAAAAGCAGGGGATCATACAGTTCATGCCGTGCACATCGACACATAAAATTATTCCTTATTTACAAAGCTTTGATAAAACTCATAAAAACTTATATGTACAGACAGGAATGTAAAGAGTAAAGCAGCACTATACAATTCCTGGCAGCTGTACATCACAGGTACAGACAGGTAAGTATAAGAAAATTTACAGTACCATACTTTTCCTGGCAGCTGTACACTTCAAAATATAGGAAGCCAAAAAGAAACAAATATCCTCATTCTCCAATGAGGATAATAATGTCAGTGCAGTCTTTGTGGAACGAATATTGTACTTAATAAAAATGGGTTTGAGGTATTTTACCCTAAGAAAATGATAAAATTTACAAAAAAGTAAAAAATGGCAACAACTCTGACGTGAAATACTGTCACATGGACAGGGTATCTCAGATCTAACTTTCTGGTTCGGAAACGCAACCAGATGGTGAACAATACCCAGTCTGACTCGAGTTAATACAAATTGATGGGAGGGACGGGTCACGTTCACAAGGTAACATTGAAGCCCCGGAGTTAATTTCAAGTCCTTATAGAACTTTACGGTGGCTAGCTTACCGTATACTTTGTCTCGCTCTACCTTTTTAAAATTTAGGAACGTTGTCTTAATTTCCTTTTTTGGGATAGAGACTGCCTGCTCTGGATCAAGTAACACATCAATATTAAATAAAAGGTGATACCAGAAATGAATGTATCTCAACCACTGTATACGTGAAGAATGGTCCAAACCTATACAATCAAGAATAATATCTTGAGTGAATCGAGTCTCTGGCTTAGCCCAAATAGAACGCCACAATAAAAGTGGCCGAACGGCTGCTAAGTCAGATATAAACTCGACCCCAACCTCTTCATGAATCAATTGAACAGAGGCGGAAGGAGGGACACATAATAATCTCCTTAAAAACTTGTTTTCATCCATTTGGAGGGATGGGCCTTCACTGTGGCCCCATACACCGGCCACATACAGTGCAGAAGAGACACAACGAACATTATATATGTTAATCATGTCTGGGATGCTTCTCGAACCAAGTTTGGTGGCAAATCGGAAAATGCTGCTGGTGGACCGCAGCATTTTTGATCTAATGGTATCGAATTCAGAAATCCAGGTCCCGCTTTTATTATATGTAATTCCTAAATAACAGAAATTTTTTACATGTGTCATTTTATCTTTTTCCAGGAAGAAGGTATGCTTTGTCTTTATTGCTGCCTGGCCACATGACATGACATAAGTCTTGGATTTGTTCACACAAAGCCTCCTATTTTGAATAAACAACATAAAACCATCGATTAGACGCTGGAGGCCGATCTGTGTGCGAGATAAAAGAACAGCGTCGTCCGCATAAAGTAAAAGTGGGACAGGTTTTCCTCCAATCGAAGGGGCATCTGCTTGGATGTCAACCAGGGTGCGATCAACACCATTAATGAAGAGGGAAAATAAAAGGGGGGCCAAAACGCATCCCTGCCGGATGCCCCGTGAGACTTTGAAAAAGGGGGTGCATTCGCCTAGGGTGCCGTAGCGCACTTTACAAGAGAGTTTTTCATAAAGTCTAGCTAAAAAGTAGACAATTTCCCTCGGTGCCCCAGATTCTAGCAAAACCTCCCAAAGAATAACATGATTAACCAAATCAAACGCGCTGCTCAAATCAGCAAAACATAAAAAGAGATTGCCATTTTTGGCCACAGTGTATTTGTTAATTAAAAGATCCAGATTTACACATTGTTCCAAAGTGCCCATACCTTTCCGGAAACCATATTGAACTCTAGTTAAAATATTCGATTCAGTTGCCCAGGTTTCTAACCTTTTAAGCAGAATCCTACTCATTACCTTTACCGAGGCGTCCAACAAGGAAATCGGTCGATAATTGGAGGCCTCAGATTTGCTACCTTTCTTATGTAAAGGAATAATAACAGATTGGCCCCAGGAGGGAGGGAAATCAGCTTCTGCCGCACAATTAAAGATCCTCACCAAGATGGGGACCCACAGATCTGGTTCGGCTTTGTATAGATCTAGCGGGACCCCATCTGGGCCTGGAGCTTTTCCTCCTTTACTATTAGAGAGTCCATCATGACCTTCTTCTAGTGTTACTCCCAAAGGGAGAGATGGCCAAGAGGTTGTCTCAAGAGATGATGACTCAGAGGGTAACCCTTCAGGGTTAAAGATGTTTGAAAAATGGGTAATCCAGTCGCTACATGCAACATAGGATGTTAATTCTGGGATACCATCTTTATTGAGAAAAGGACTATTAATAGTTTCCCAGTAAAGTTTGCAATTTTTGGTCTCCGCTGCTTCTTTTAACTTATCCCAGGCCTCACTCTGTAAAACCTTTTTTCTGTTGGTGATTGCTAATTTATAGTTAGACCTAAGGTGTTTAATTCCCTCGCTATCACGTGGTTTGATGCCTAATGCCTTCTTTAGTTCCCGGAGGGCAAGTATACAGGGTTTGTCAAACCACCCCTGCTTCAGACCTCTATTGGATGCCGGGACCCTAGTAAAAATACCATCAATAATACTATTGATGGTAATAAAAAGTAATAATAGGGGACCAGAGTTAATTTCATTGTCTAGACAAGAACTAATTTGAATTTTACAGTTGGTTAAAACCTCCTTCTGTTTGGCCTTGGAGTTAATTCCAGACCATCTGATCCTTAGACCATTCGGTCTGATGGGTACTAGGTCAGTAGAACATTGTTCAACTGACTTAGATGGAGTACCATGCCCTAGGAGGGATATACAAATGCTGTTATGGTCACTGAGACTTTCTTCTTTAACATGTAAATTACAAAAGTCTCCGCTACTAGACAACAGAATGTGATCTATAAATGACCCCGCATCCCTTCCAGTAAAGGTAGGACATGTAACTGCCTGAATATTTTTGTTACAGTTTAACAGGGTCAGGTCTAGCGTAATTAATATATTGTTCAATATAGAACCATATTTGCAGTGTGGGAAGTGGAGGGAATCCTCCCTCTCTCCCACTCCCCCCCATTGGCTATACATAGCTGTTCCAATACCACAGGGGTTCCCATTGGACAAATAACAGGGCTGTAAGTTAAAGTCCCCTACCCAGATGACCTCTGCCTTTCTTTTCGAAATTCCCATAACCCTAACGATTTCTTTTTCAAGAGGTGGTAGAATATCTCCTCTAGTGGCATCAAAGATATTGTTGTAGAAATTAACTACAACCAAATCAATACCTTTTTTACATTCCACCCTTACAACCTGGCTGTAGGTCCCAACTGACGTACTACTTCTGACTATACAGTTAATCAACTTATTGGACAGGAGCAGCAAGAGGCCCCCCTTGGCCCTGCCCGAGCTAGATTTAGTAGCTATCAGGCAGTGCGATGAGTAGCCTTCGATATTAATATGGTCCAGACACCACGTTTCCTGGAGGAGGATTAAGTCGTATCCTTCCCCAATAAACCTGGTCCAAAAGGGTGTATCTATTTTACTGGCAATGCCAGCGATATTCCAGGAAATAAGGGAAATACCAACAGGCTTACTTCTGTCAGCGGTAGCCGTCTCTGGCTGGGTAACACAGGATAAGGTTGAACTAGCTACCTGGATGCTTGCGACTGGGCCTGGTCTGGGGCCGTCGATGGATGTACTAGTATCAGGACCATTACAATCAAATACTTTACAGGAATTAGTAATTGGAGTGGTACTAGTAGAGTTATAAGATGGGGGGGAATCTGTAGGGCTGCCCTCTATTCCCATAGCATCTCATCCGTCCGCCAGGTCAGCAATGGGTATACAGACCGGCGTAGGTGATGCTGAAGCTCTGACCTTGGCAGATGACTGACATTCATAGGCTAAATCAGGCTGCTCGTTCGATACAAGCATAGCGTGAGGTACAGGTAAGTATAATACATAATTCCTCACACTTGCTACTTGCTGTTAAAGCCTCCTGGGTCACCTGGCAGGGAGAGAAGACCCTAGGCATTGTAAAAAGGCATAGGTTAAGGCTGAACCTGTGGAAGAAAAATGCTGCTTACCCAGAGCGTCGTGGTGAATCAGCATGGTTACTCACGGTATTTCCGATCAAAGTGCTCCTGCGACCTATCGTCCTGCTCCGGTGTCCCGAGTGAGGCTACAGAGCTCGGACGCGGGCTTTAAATAGCTCGATTCATTTGCTGCACCTGGAGCGGAGAGAGGAGGGTGTGGTCGCGCAGGCCCTTGCCGCGCATGTGCGGTAGACCAGTGCTGCTAGTTATGCGCATGCGCGGGGTGCAGACACAGTCTGGGTGCGCGTGCGCATTGCGTGTTCTGGCGATTCAGTAGACAGCGCTGGGACAGGCCACAGGCTATGGCCAATAGTGGTAAAGAATAAGCTTGCGGATTGCGTTTTCTGGCGATTCAGTAGACAGAGCTGGAACAGGCCAAAGGCTATGGCCAATAGTGATAAAGAATAAGATAGAAAATGGATTTAAAATTGCAACTAAGAAATTTACAGATTAAAAATAGCTAACTACAGATATGGGACAGACCACGAGTCGGAGAGTAAACAGGGATACAGAAACCGGCTGGCTAATTAGACAGCGCATTCCATGGAATGGAGTCGTTAAGCCCCTGTGTATGGGTGGAAAGGCGGTATATCCATCGCTGTTCTTTGGTGAGAAGTGTTTTCTCGTTGCAGTCTGATACTGCAAATTGTTCAATCACTGTCCATGTGAAGTCGTTTGGGGTATGGTTTTGGTTGTAAAATTAATACCATGATGTGATCCATGTCTTGGAATCATTGAAGTCATCAAGCTGCTCAAGGCCGCTAGATCAGTTTCACCAGATGACCAATGTGCCCCTTCAGTGGCTATTTAGCGGCTGAAACTATTGGACCTAAGCTTACTGAGATCTTTCAACTTGTGTGTTTTTTCAGCCTCCTTCCTGTCTGCTTGGAAGTACGCAGTTGTGCTGCCTCTCATCAAAAAGCCCTCTTTAGTCCCAGATGACCCAAACAGTTATTGGCCCATGTTCTGTCTTCCACAGCCGGCCAAGATTTTGGAAAAGCTATTGAATGCTCATTAGACACTTACGTCAGTTCCAATAATCTTCTAGACACCACAAAATTCGCCTTTTGTGTTGGGCACAGCACAGAGCCCGCTACACAGGAAACTAGCATATACCCTACACCAGGGTGGCCGAGATGCACTGATTTTGCTTGATCTAGCAGCAGTCTTTGATAATCTGAATATCATGGGCTGCTGATGAGGAGATAGAGTGGGATTGGTGTGCTGGTTCAGCTTGGGAGTTACTAAACTCATTTCTTTCGGGCCAAGAGCAAGTGGTCAGAATTGAAGGATTCTCTTCTTCATTTTTCTCCCTTCCATGTGAAATCCCCAAGGGTCATCCATTAGCCCTTTGTTATTCAACATCTATGTCCCACCCCTCGCTGAGTTTATTAGATCATTTGGTTTTGCGTTAACATCATATGCAGATGACACACAAATTGCTGTGTCTATTGTAATGGATGATAGGGGAATTTTGTCGCATTTTTCGGGACTGCATAAAAGCAGTTGGACACTGGATGTTGACAAATTGACTCAAATTGAATTCCACAGTAACTATGTTGGTGCACAGACATCTTTCTGGACTCCAGACTGGGGGCCCTCCGAGCTTGGTCTCCTTCCTTCTCCAGTTAGTTCTGTTAAGAATCTTGGAGTTTTCGTAAATAACAAACTCTCCTACACTGACCAAGCCAATACTGTGTCTTCCGCAGCATTCTTCATCTTAAAAATGATGAGGAAAGTTCTCACCTTTTTACCATGTCATCTCCGGAAAACAGTTGTAACCTTGCTTGTAATTACAAAGATCAATTACTGTAACCGCCTTTATCTTAACTCTTATCAGCAGGTTCTCAACAAAAACCTTACAAAATGAGGCCACCCGGTTGCTGTGCAAGGTCTCAAACACCAATCTTTCAAAATGTATCTCTAATCTTCACTGGCTCCCTGTGAGGCACAGGGTCACGTTTAAAGCCCTGAACATGGAATTCAAGTATCCTGCACGAGCTAGGCCCTGACTTTCTGAGGAAGAGTTTCAATTGGTATGCACCTGGTCAGTCTCTACGCTCTGCATCTGCCAAACAGCTGACGGTTCTCAGATTTAGATATGCCAACTGGGTAGGTAGAAGCTTCTAAAGCATGCAATGCCCTTCCTTTACATATTAACTCCCTTCCTAAATTTCTGGCATTTAGAAAGTGGCTACAAATCGAGATCTTTGCTGCTTGTTAACTGTTTTTTGTCTTACACTGCTCTACTCTACTCAGCTAGTGCCATGACACTCTTTTGGGCAAGCAAGTGCTTTACAAAAAATCCTAACATAACATTTAGAGCATCAAAATCAACGGTTGTGATTAATTAAGGCATTCCATCCATCACCTTGTTTTTGATGAGCTAGATGGTATAAACTATTTCCAAGCACGTTGTGATGTACACATGTAGGAAGACAGTAACATTAAAGGATTAGAAATACATGATTATGTTTTCACAAGGGTAAGGGAGCTAACTACTTCCTAGGTGTTTCAGGGCAACAGTCTAATGATGATTTAGGCAGCTTACCTCTGGAAATTAAGGATGATCTGCTCAAGTTTGGAAAACGATAACAGTAGGATACCAATTCCAGTATGAATCAGGAAGGCACTGGTCAATATTTCTGCTCAGCATCTTGCTTAATTGGTCAATCTTAAAGATAAAAGAGTTAAAGAGAACTTGACATTCTTTGCTGAAAGCTTCAGGGTGTTCAATTCTGAAATAATTTTGGATAGTTATTTCTAACTGTTAGTTGCTTTAACGATGCATTCTCAAAAAAACTCTTTATATGCAATTCTTAATTTTTCTTTTTAATTCATAATTTTGATTGGCAGGCGGTTTTAGCAACCTATAAGCAATTCTCTTTACACTGGTTCACTTATGGCTTAGCTAGGTCAGAGGAGAACCATTGTTGTTCCTCAGCACATCCAGGTCAGACTTCTTTCAACAGCTCTGACATCAAGAATGTCCTTATGGCTAAACTGATGCTAGTGGAATTGGCATTTAGGGTGTCCCCCACTCCAACAAGTGGCAGACTGTAATTTGTTTGCAGAAATACAACTTTCAGTTTTCCAAATGACATGACTTGATATTTGTTACATGAGTATAGACCTGGGACCAGATTTACAAAGGGCATGCGTTGCCCTTGTGTCACCCAAGGTGATGGAAGGCAATGCAAGCACTTTCGTGGGATTTGCGAAGCCTTTGTGGCTCTTCATAGTTTAGTAAATCAAGAGAAATACAAGGCAGTGCAAATCACGGCCTTGTGTTAATCTGCATTGGGAAAGTGTCCATGGGTGGAGCATGGGTGTTCTCATTCATGGCTTTTGATGCAATGCCAGATTTACTTAGGTTAGCACACCTGAGATTGCGACAAAATTGTAACCTTCCCAACAGAGGGGTACCAATGAGAAATATCTTTATTTCTTCTCGTTATTTCCTCTTTCTATGTGTGCTACATTCTGCAGCACACGTACAAAGGGAAATGCCTCAAAGGATTGTTTTTGTGCAGAAATGCATCATATCTTCATAAATTTGGCACATTTCGGCTACCTCCCTGTCACACAACACAGCAAGTTGTCCAGCTAGGTTTTGTTAAGAAAAAAACACGAAGTACTCCTTATCTTAAATATATGCTTGAAAAACCCCAAACAGCTTTGTTTCAAAGCATTCTCAATAATGCTTTATGTGGAGTGAAGAGAGTGAAGACAGAGGGAAACAAAGCTTGACAGAGAATGTTCTTCCCATAATTGAGTGCCAACATCCTAAATGGCCTAGAGAGGTTAGAAAGAACATTTCCATTTCAGAGACTTGCAGTGGCAATTGGTAATCCCTGAAAGTGGTGAGGCATAATGTTTGCCACAGGTTCAACTCATCAATTTTTCAAATTTGCCTTGGTGCCTCACACACAAATGTACCCATAAACTTTCACTCGGTATTTCTCATTCACAAATGCACTTGCACACACTCACACTTTCACAGTTACTAACCCTCACTCACAACTTCGATATGAGCTCCTGCTGAACAGGTGTTCTGCTTCATTTGTGCTGCAGGAGTGGTTGCACCAACACGTCTGTGTTCTGTGCAATTGCACCACTTGCACTATTGATAGAGGCACCATTGATTCACTCCTACTCCTTTGTCACAATCTCCACCTCACTCACTCATTCTGATTTATTCGCACTGCCTTATTCACTCCCTCACTTTCACTTATTTATAAGGAATCTCACTCACTCATTTATTCCCACTCTTATTAACACTCATAAACCTTAATCTAACAGAAGCTCATTCAAACTCATTCTCTCTCAATCACTCATGAACACACTTTTTTACTAACGTATGCACAGACAAACAAAACTAAATTCTTTGTTTACTGCCTTTCCTCCTTTCCTGGCAACTCAGGCTCCATGGCGCCAGCAGAGCAGTAATCCAGCACTGTATATTGCAACCAGCAAGCCACGATTCCTAACCAGGAGCCAGACAGAGAATTGGGCCAGGTTTTAAGAGGAAGTCCCATCTTAAGCCCTCTCTTGGCTTCCTGATGGAACTAGAAGCACAGCCCTATCAGAACCTGCTGGGAATCGTGTTCCTGATGCTCTCAGCTGCTCCTCATTTGCCCAGATTTGTGCACTGACAGACATATTTTAGCACATATCCTGTGATGCCTGAATCATGTGCCTAATGCCTGCTAAATAAAATGTATTGTGCATGTCGCAGTGGATTGTAGTTAAACTATGCCCCTCACATGCACAATCCACACATCCATCTACAGAGAGTTGTGTTTTTAAACCACACTTTACTCTCTTTTGGCACCTAAATGTAAGCCTCTGAGTACCTCGGAAAATTGAACTGCATGGTAGGGCAGGTAATGATGCTTTTACATTTCTAATGGCAACATGTGCTTTAATTAGCTCACCCCCACAGTCATTCTTAACCACAGTTCCTTTTGGAGCAATTTACCAAAGTAGACTATTATCAATACCTAACAAAGGGGTCCATTAGGATGTCGGGCGGTGGCACCACCGCAACGATGGCGGGGCGGAAAAACAGCTTTTTCCGCCCGCGAGCAGTGGAATTCACGTCCGCCACATTAGGGTAGGTAAACACCGGTCATTTCCCGTCCGCCGCGGAGCGCCGCGCTCCGCCATCAAAGTGCGCCCGCCACCGCGGCGGCTGCAGCCAATCGAGACCCTCCGCCGCGGCCGATGACGTCCGTCCCGTTCGACAAATTAGGATGGCCCAAACAAGCAGACGCACCGCAGCGGAGACACCGCACAGCTCTAGCAGGCGGAAAGTCGACAGCGGAGCACGCACGCCGAGACCCGACATGAACCCCATGGACCCAGCCCTCCACATGCATCCGGTCATGTACCTGCTGCAACACTATCGCCAGATGGGCCGCCGCGGACGCCGTCGCAGGTACGCCACTACACATACGCACCACACATCTCAAATGCCGACACAGGGCCCAAACTAAACACTGGCATCCTGCTGGGGGGCACACCACATCCACATGGGCACCCACACATCACCCACCTCACAACAAGGCACCCCACGGCATCCGGAACACACAACGTCAGCCAACCTGCAGCAACGTCATGGTCACGGACACGTCACCGCCGCGGTCAACACATGCGCACTATGCAGAAGGCAGGGCAACACCAAGGCATGGGCAGGTCCCAAACATCACAGCGACACACCACCCCGACCAACACTGCACACCACCCGAACTAGTCACAGGCCAGGTGCCTATCCCGTGCACCCCCATGCACATCAACAAGCACTGTAACAACAAGCACAATACACACACACTGCGACACACAACCAGGGACACAGGCACAGCAGGATTGGCTGACAACGAACACACAACACCAGTGCATTCCCCACAGCCCACACAATTGCATACAATCATCCACACAGGGCAAGACAAAACAAACAATAGGCATACAACTCCTGGCTGACACATGTGTGTCTCACACCATACAGGGGCACACATACATACACTACAAACTAACGCCCTTCACACTGCACACCTCTGCCACACCCAACACCACACATGCCATGAAAGCCATGCCACCAGGACTAAGGGCCAACACAAGACGACCATACACATACACGCCTGGGCCCACAGAAAGGAACACACACACCTCATCACATCATAGACATCGACTACACCACAGCACAGCTGCACACCCTGTGCTGCCAGTGTCCCCCAAGGTGACCTGTGAACAGTGTATGCAGCAATAGCAATTCGCCAACACGAAAACTGCATGGCCTGGCAAATAACCATCACAGAGTACAACATCAGCAGGGCCACAATGGACTGAAGACCCTGTCCCCCTGTCTAAAAATCATATGGCCACATAGAGCCTTGCAATGGTGATGTACAAAATAGACCATGGTACTCAGTCAAGCATATGCAAACAAAAAAATGACTTTAATCAGTAAGGAGAAAGAGAAAACACACCATAATTTACTGTATTTATTCACATATTGCACAGATGTAGCTACACAACATTAGTAGACACCAGCAAGTCTCAAAACCATGTACAAATGGCATAGCCTATGCACTGGTCAAACACAATCGGGAAGTGCAAAGTCCTTGGCAGGGCAGGGTACAGCACATCAGAGCAACAGGCCCAGAGTCCTTGGCAGGGCAGGGTACAGCACATCAGAGCAACAGGCCCAGAGTCCTTGGCAGGGCAGGGTACAGCACATCAGAGCAACAGGCCCAGAGTCCTTGGCAGGGGAGAGCACATCAGAGCAACAGGCCCAGAGTCCTTGGCAGGGCAGGGGAGAGCACATCCGAGCAACAGGCCCAGAGTCCTTGGCAGGGTACAGCACATCAGAGCAACAGGCCCAGAGTCCTTGGCAGGGCAGGGGAGAGCACATCCGAGCAACAGGCCCAGAGTCCTTGGCAGGACAGGGGAGAGCACATCTGAGCAACAGGCCCAGAGTCCTTGGCAGGGCAGGAGAGAGCACATCAGAGCAACAGGCCCAGAGTCCTTGGCAGGGCAGGGTACAGCACATCAGAGCAACAGGCCCAGAGTCCTTGGCAGGGGAGAGCACATCAGAGCAACAGGCCCAGAGTCCTTGGCAGGGCAGGGGAGAGCACATCCGAGCAACAGGCCCAGAGTCCTTGGCAGGGTACAGCACATCAGAGCAACAGGCCCAGAGTCATTGGCAGGGCAGGGGAGAGCACATCCGAGCAACAGGCCCAGAGTCCTTGGCAGGGCAGGGGAGAGCACATCAGAGCAACAGGCCCAGAGTCCTTCACAGGGTACAGCACATCAGAGCAACAGGCCCAGAGTCCTTGGCAGGGCAGGGGAGAGCACATCAGAGCAACAAGCCCAGAGTCCTTGGCAGGGTACAGCACATCAGAGCATCAGGCCCAGAGTCCTTGGCAGGGCAGGGGAGAGCACATCAGAGCAACAGGCCCAGAGTCCTTGGCAGGGCAGGGGAGAGCACATCCGAGCAACAGGCCCAGAGTCCTTGGCAGGGGAGAGCACATCAGAGCAACAGGCCCAGAGTCCTTGGCAGGGCAGGGGAGAGCACATCAGAGCAACAGGCCCAGAGTCCTTGGCAGGGCAGGGGAGAGCACATCCGAGCAACAGGCCCAGAGTCCTTGGCAGGGCAGGGGAGAGCACATCAGAGCAACAGGCCCAGAGTCCTTGGCAGGGTACAGCACACTCGAGCAACAGGCCCAGAGTCCTTGGCAGGGCAGGGGAGAGCACATTAGAGCAACATGCCCAGAGTCCTTGGCAGGGCAGGGGAGAGCACATCTGAGCAACAGGCCCAGAGTCCTTGGCAGGGCAGGGGAGAGCACATCAGAGCAACAGGCACAGAGTCCTTGGCAGGGTACAGCACATCAGAGCAACAGGCCCAGAGTCCTTGGCAGGGGAGAGCACATCAGAGCAACAGGCCCAGAGTCCTTGGCAGGGCAGGGGAGACCACATCAGCGCAACAGGCCCAGGAACACACCCACATCGCTAACAATGGTCTAGTGTAGCACACCTATGTGTGGCACAGGCGTCTGAGGGTGTTGACAACTCACTCCTGGCTGTCATGTGGAGTGGGACCTGGCTGTGTGTCAGGGACTGCAGGTCCACTTGACTGGTGTGACAGAGGGACATGTGATGTGGCTATAACAGAGGGCCTGCAAGGTGGAGGGCTGTGCGGACCAGGTGGCACCGTGGCACGTGGAGGTGGAGTCATGCACGCCCTTGACACAGTGTGGGTGGGAGAGGTTGGAGGGGTGCCCTTCCACTTCTTTGGAATATGAATTTGCTTCCCTGTCATGGGGTTGATGGGAAGTGGCGTTGACACCACCGGCACCCCCCCCAACTGTCCCACATCAGGGGCAGACACTGCCACTCCCTCTGGAGAAGTGCTTGATCCTGCAGTACGCTTGGGCTGGCTACGCCTCCGGACCACCTTACCCGCTCTGGAAGGTGTACCCCCCAAAGTGACCACCTTCCCACTTACCGCAGGGGTGGTGTCTACAGTGCCCTCCTGTCCCTTCTTGCCAGGGATGGCCACTACACTGCCCTCCTTTGCCACAATGACTGGGTTGGTCACGACAGGGGTCTCCTCTGCCACAATGACTGGGCTGGTCACGACAGGGGTCTCCTCTGCCACAATGACTGGGCTGGTCACAACAGGGCTTCCCTCCACCTGCCTCGATGCACTTTGTTCTGGGGTTGATGTGGTAGGTGGTTGTGTCCCTGTGTTCTCCCCAGGTGTAGCCATGACATCCCACACATCCTCTGTAGGCATAGCAGAGTCAATTTCTGGTGATGGCTCTGCAGCATGTGAGCCTGGTGTCTGACACAATGCTCTTCTGGCCTTGCTCTTCTGTGACTTCACCTTGTCTGTGCATATTGGGGGGTCCTTGCTCTTCTTTGGGGATGGAGTCTGTGGACGGGATTGTTTGCTTTGGGTCTGACCTGTGCTCCTAGTATTGTAACGTTTACTTGATGTATGTCCCAAGTGCTCACTGTCATCTGATGTGGCCACTGACTGGGTGGACGTCACAGGCACCTGAGCTGCAAAGGGGGCATGTGCTTGTCGGAGGGCTGACGTGACTGTACCTGACAATGACAGGAGTGTACGATGTAGGCCACCCACGTCAGAGTGTATGCCCTCCATGAATGCCAGAACCTGGCCTAATTTGTTATCGTGTGCACTGAAGGCATTGAGCAGGGCGGTCTGGCCCACGCAAAGTTGCCGCAGGAGCTCTACGCACTCTGCACTGAGGGCAGCAGGGGGGACAGGTGCAGGTGCAGCGGTGCCATGCGTCAATGTCACACGTCCCCTCTTAGTGACACGGATACGGCCAGCCCCAGAGGAAGTGGATGGGAGGGTGGGCAGTGGCCGTTGGTAGTCAGATGCAGCAGCAGACTCCCCATCTCCTGTGGCTGCTAACAGGGACGCATCCCCCATGCCCTCAGATGAAGTGGTACTCTGTGTCTCAGCCACAGATTCCTCATGCATACTTCTGTCACCCTCATCAGCGCTGGTGTGGTCAGTGTCACTTTGCTCCGTCTCACTCTGCCCTGCTGCCGCTGTCGTGCTGGTCTCGCCACCACTTTCAGGATCATGTTCCGCCGTGGTGTCTTGCGAATCTGCATTAGTGACAGAAATATGGTTGTGTAAGTGTCATTGTCTGGTCACACGATATCAGAGCAATGCAGCACATGAGAGGCCTAGAGCTACATGGTAACCACCACACCCTCCAATCAATGTGCAGCTACACACCATATAGACCACAACCGTGCCTGTCATGCGGACAAACAGGCAGGAGTGGACCAATGCCGATGACACACAGCACTACACCCTGCCCATGGATGGTGTTCCCCCAGCCCACATTGACCTGCCCCATGGACATGATGTAGCCACAACTAACATCACCACTTACAGACCCAAAAGGGATCCAGAGGAGAATACACACACCTGTATTGTCTACACATGCCACATTGTCAAATAGGCCATTACAATCACCATGTGCCAATCTGGGTTCAAATTGTTGTCAGATGTGTGGGCCACTACCATGAAGGTGCATGCAAAGTAGACAGACATGGTGTCACACTCATTAAGTGGACACAGCTGTACGGCATAATAGGGACTCCACCCACCATCACAAAGAAGAGTGACCATGTGGACAACAAAATATCTGTCAAGGACTGAAAACTGCAGGCAGGAGCTGCAGAGTAAGGCCATGGTGGCCCAATGCCTCATACAGGCACACATCACAGTCGCCACTCACATCACATATCACAGCATGGCAGCACACGCACATCACATGTGTCACCGCAGGCACAGGCACTCTACACATGCATCCACTCCCAGACAAACTCTCCCTCCCCGGATACTCACCATCTCTGTCTTGCTGCTGAAGCCCCTTCAGACGTGCATCCAGGTCTGGATTGGTCACTGCCAGTATGCGTCCCATCAGCGGAGTCATGGTGCGCCGTGCCACACGCCCTGTGCGTGGTACCATCCCCAAGTTCATCTCTGCCACTTGCTTAGCCAGCCGGCTGATGTCGTCCCACCTCTTGTGACAGTGTGTGTGTCGTCTGTTTGATACCCCCAGGGCTCGCACCTTTGCTGCTATGGCCCTCCAGACAGCCTTACGTTGGTGTACTTTGAGCTGCAGGTATGAGAGTAAAGAATGCCAAATGAACATTTGAACATTGTCATATGTCAGCATCTATCAGTACAGCAGCCAGACACTGAATTGGGACTCACGGTGACCTCCCTCCCTCCAGAACTGGGGGTACCCTCACAAGGCCACTCTGCATGGCATAAACATTAGTGAATGCATGCACACATTGAGCTTCGTAGTCTCCATGATAATCACACTAAAGAATGATGCTTCAACACAAATGCATCGACAGCACTGTGTAAATCTGAAATTGTACAGGGCATTGATGGGGCATATCCACTAATCAGTGTGCAGCAACTGTAGCATGTAAGTTGGCTGATGGACAAACTTTGGCTGTGCAGCCACTGAACCTACTCTGTGGGGCACACTGACTATGACTACAGGGGCACCCTGAAATTACATCACAAGCGGACACTGTCCAACCAGCTACAAGGCAAACAACCGTTGGTCATGTCTGCCCCAAAAAGTAGCACATCCCACTCACACATAGAAGTATAGGCCTAGGACAGAGTCACAATGCAAAACACACACTCCCACCACCTGGAAACATCTTGTCTGTCAGTGTTTGTCTGCACCCACATCCAAAATAACATACTGCAGCATCATGAATACACGTCTGACACCACCCTGCCCTACTGCTCCCTACATGGTGACTTACCACGACATTGGGGCCACCAAACAGGCGTGGGTACTGTGCCAGCACCTCGTTCACAAGGACATCCAGCTCCTCACTCGTGAATGGACTGGCACGGATCTTATCTGTTCTTGACATCCCTGTGGATATGGCAGACCTGTGGCGGAAGTGAGTTCTGAGGTGTCCCAGGCAGCAGGCTCTGTGAGCAGCAGGAGAGGGTCCCAGGCAGCAGCAGGAGAGGGTCCCAGGCAGCAGCAGGAGAGGGTCCCAGGCAGCAGGCTCTGTGAGCAGCAGGAGAGGGTCCCAGGCAGCAGGCTCTGTGAGCAGTGGGAATGTGTGGCTCACTCCCGCAGATTTATAGGCCCCTGGGGTCGTTAGGAAGCTAATAAGGTGCTACAATTGGTTGTCTGGGTCTGCCTTATTCAAAAGCATCCAATGACCGCCTCCGCGGCGGCGGAGCACCGCTTCCGCATTTTTCAAATCTGCATCATGCCACAGAGGACACCCATGCCATTGGCTGTATGCAATGCTCCACGGCGGTGATGCACCGCGGGTGTCCTGGGTGCGCTACCGCAATGGTGCATCATTCAAAAGCATCCAATGACCGCCTCCGCGGCGGCGGAGCACCACTTCCGCATTTTTCAAATCTGCATCATGCCACAGAGGACACCCATGCCATTGGCTGTATGCAATGCTCCACGGCGGTGACGCACCGCGGGTGTCCTGGGTGCGCTACCGCGATGGTGCATCATTCAAAAGCATCCAATGACCGCCTCCGCGGCGGCGGAGCACCGCGTCCGCATTTTTCAAATCTGCATCATGCCACAGAGGACACCCATGCCATTGGCTGTATGCAATGCTCCACGGCGGTGACGCACCGCCGGGGACCGGCGGTAGTTACCGCGACTCATGCGGCGGAGCATAGCCAGGGGCATGTACACAAGTCCATGTGCCAATGGCTACCTTGGCTGGGTAGATGGTGGTGCTGGGGTCACACCGCCGTGGACCGGCGGTAGGTTCTGGCATTTTCGTACACATTGCTGTGTATGTCAATCCTGGCCAATGTATAAGTACCATGCAGCTACATGGTGTAGGGCACATCATTGTACACACGATGCCACACAGCCATTGCATCCACAGGAGGACGCACGTTCAGTGTGAGCCACTTTAGCATGTGTTTGTGCCATTTTAGTAAGGGTTTGGATGGGTGATGATGATTGACACACGTCAGGTGCTCTACATAGATGTCGTGAGGTTTAATGTGTTGTTGGTCAGTGCAGACCTTGACCGGGCTGGTGGCACTGCATTGTATCGTACCTGACTTGTGCATTCACAACTGATCATGCACACAACCAGAAGTGTCCCTGCTATTGTGAGCATTGTGTTAATGAATGGTTGCAGAATGTAGATGATGCATTGATGTGTGGCAGGTACGGCAGATGGGTATGACGGACATGTTAAGTGACATTAGATTAGTGGCTCTAGTAGCTCCATGTCTGCGCATGTCACAAGTTAAATTATTATATCCACTTTCACATTACCTGATGTGTTACTGTCACTTGGGTATTGTCACTGGAGAGGCCTGCCCTCTGTGTGTAGCTATTGGCCAGCCATGTAACCAGATGTGCCATGCATCTCTCTGGCCCTTGTTGTGTTCCCATTACATCATTGATGCTTTGTGCTATGGCCATCTCATGATGCTTGTCATTGACCTATTATATTTAATCCTAACCTAGGAGGAGGCCAAATCTCCTACGTCAGTTGATTGTGCTTGAGGACATGGAGAATGAGGCAATCATCAGGAAATTCAGGCTGGACAGACCGACATTGAAGATCGTGTGTGATCTATTGGAGCCCCACCTGCAGCCTCGCCGTCACTATCCTACGGCATTCACACCCACCTACAAGGTAATGGCAGCACTACACTTCTTTGCGACTGGTTCCTTCCAGGAGACCGTGGCTAACGCTGGGGGAATGTCGCAGCCCATGTTCAGCATGGTGCTGAGGGATGTACTTGAGGCCATGATGATATATCGGAATCGCTACATCCATTTCCCCCGGGGACGTGAATTGGCTGCCGTTAAGGGGGACTTCTATCCACTTGGGCACATCCCACATGTAGTCGGTGCGATAGATTGCACCCATGTGGCTCTGGTGGCACCGCAGGCGTCGGAGCACATTTATCGGAACCGCAAACACTACCACTCCATGAATGTGCAGGTGGTGTGCCTTGCAGACATGACAATTTCACATGTGTGTGCTAAGTATCCCGGTTCGGCACATGACTCTTTCATTATGAGGAACAGCATGGTGCCACAGATGATGGAGAATCTGCATCCCGAACGTGCCTGGATTGTGGGTGAGTTACACTACTGCTATCACGTGCTATGTGTCACTGGCTTTACTGTGGCCGTACAACATTGCTATGGGTCTTTTTTATTCACAGGGGACTCTGCATATCCCAGTAGGCCATGGCTGTTGAGCCCACTCCGGAATCCCCAGACACCAGCAGACATCCGCTACAATGAGGCCCATGGCAGGACACGTCGGGTAATTGAACGGACTTTTGGCCTGCTGAAGTCAAGGTTCCGGTGCCTTGACAGGACTGGAGGCGCACTCGCATACTCACCTGGGAAGGTGTGCAAGATCGTTGTGGCATGCTGTATGCTACACAACCTGGCCATCCACAAGGGGGTCCCCCTGCTCCTGGACGACGGTGAGGAACCAAGGCCACAACCTGCTCAGGGACCTGAATCCAGTGATGAGGACAGTGGAGAGGAGGAAGGAGTTGACCAACGGCAGCAGATAATCCAACGCTACTTCACTTGAAGGTGTGTGACGAGTTACAACGTCTACATAGTCTAGTGTGGTAGCTTTTGTTGTGAATGGATATGCGCAGATGTTCCCAATAGCCACATGTTCTGTCACCTATGTATGGTATTGTTGGAATGGACGTTACGTACGGAGATGTATTCTGGACGGTATTTGTGCATATCAGCTAGACAATGTGTAGTGTACCTGTGATAATTTGGATATTTGTGGAGCAGTGATCTGTGTGTGTTGCCACGATGAGACCAGTGACTGTAGTTCTGTTGTGTCTCCCTAGGTGCTCCAGAGTGTTCCTGCCCTGCATACTGTACATCATGTTTACATATCATGGACATTATCATCATTGTAAATACTGCACTAAAGAATTCTATACACAAAATCTGGATTGTAAGGTATTTTATTTACGGGGTGGACATGTGAATTGTGCGGGAATATTTACAGGAAGGTGGGGAATGAGCAGTGAGTTGACATTCATGGTCGCAGAGATGCAAGAGTAGACACCACATGGATGTGGTGACCCAGTCCAACAGACGGGTGCCATTGCCAAGGCAATGTGGGGAAAGACAGTCCAAAAAGTCAATGCAGTTGGGGAGAGGGTTGTCTTCACGGCTGGCTCCGTGACTGGCGTGTGGCAGGTGCTTGGCTTCCAGAGACTCCCAGGCTCTTCTTCGGACGCCCCCTAGATCTTTTTGGCGGTGGGGGGGCCTGCTGAATGGCCAGCGGCGTCAGAGGACTCGCCCCTCTCTGTTGGCGCAGGGGAGGATGGTGGACTGTCATCCTGCTGCACAACAGGAGGGGACGGCGGTGATGGTTGGGACACAGGCCTGTCCCTCTGCAACGCCACTTGCTGGCCCATGAGGTCCACCATCTGTCCCAGGCGGTTATCGATGGACCTCATCAGCAGGATGAGCTCCCTTAATAGTTCATCCGACCGGCCACTTTGTCCCTGGACCTCTTGGTAGGCATCCACAACTCTGGTGAAGTGGTCCAGGGATGGTGTCCACTCCTCCCGAGGTCTGGTGTTGACCCTGGCCCTCCCACCTGCTCTGCTGCCACGGACCTCTTCCCTCGCCGCTGGTGCGCCACGCACTGGCTCCCTGCCCTCCACAGTTGTTGGTGTGGGCTGGTCATCCCTAGGGACAGGGAGGGTGCTGCAGGTGGTACTGGTGGTAGTGGTGGTGTTGGTGGTTGCGGTGGAGGCAGAGGCCGTGACAGCAGGGGTCTGCTGCGTTGTTGTTGCAGCAGAGGTGGTGGTGGGGAGGATGGGGGCCTGGGACCTCTGGGTTTGTGGAACACCAGATGGGCCGGCCTGGAGCTCATCATCCAAACTGTCCTGGGAGTCTGCATCTGTGAGTCCATGTACCGGAGGTGGAGACTGGCTCTGCTGGTCGTTGGTGTTGTCCCCAGCAGTGAGTTCTTCGTCACCTGTGGAGTAGATGGGGAGTGGTCAGTGTTTGTGTCATCTGCGTATCATCAGCTGTCTGTACACTAGTGCATTTTGCTGTCATCAGTTGTACAAATCATGGCAACACCGTGTTACATTACATAGTGGAGAGTTACATCATGGAGTCCTAAAGGTTGATTGTCTATGCATTTTGTACAATAGTAATTTGATTAATACACACACACACTTCATGAAGATATACGGTAGTTACATACCTGTAAGGTGAGTGTGCAGGGTACAATGGCTGACACTTTCTCCTGGGTGGGGCAGGCCTCCATGCTGCTGGGCTGTGGGACAGGGGGGCATGCTGGGAGTAGTGGTACAGGCCTCCCACCCACAAACACCCTCCCAGTGAAGATGGCTACCTACCTGTAAGTTTGTTTGTTAAACAGTGCAATGGCTGACACTTGCTCCTGGGTGGGGCAGGCCTCCATGCTGCTGGGCTGTGGGACAGGGGGGCATGCTGGGAGTAGTGAGACAGGCCTCCCTCCCTCACACCCACAAACAGGCTCCAAGTGAAGATGGCTACCCACCTGTAGGTTTGTTTGTTAAACAGTGCAATGGCTGACACTTGCTCCTGGGTGGGGGAGGCCTCCATGCTGCTGGGCTGTGGGACAGGGGGCATGCTGGGAGTAGTGGTACAGGCCTCCCACCCACAAACACCCTCCCAGTGAAGATGGCTACCTACCTGTAAGTTTGTTTGTTAAACAGTGCAATGGCTGACACTTGCTCCTGGGTGGGGCAGGCCTCCATGCTGCTGGGCTGTGGGACAGGGGGGCATGCTGGGAGTAGTGGTACAGGCCTCCCATCACACTCCCTCCAAGTGAAGATGGCTACCAACCTGTAAGTTTGTTTGTTAAACAGTGCAATGGCTGACACTTGCTCCTGGGTGGGGCAGGCCTCCATGCTGCTGGGCTGTGGGACAGGGGGCATGCTGGGAGTAGTGGTACAGGCCTCCCACCCACAAACACCCTCCTAGTGAAGATGGCTACCTACCTGTAAGTTTGTTTGTTAAACAGTGCAATGGCTGACACTTGCTCCTGTGTGGGGCAGGCCTCCATGCTGCTGGGTTGTGGGACAGCGGGGCATGCTGGGAGTAGTGGTACAGGCCTCCCATCACACTCCCTCCAAGTGAAGATGGCTACCAACCTGTAAGTTTGTTTGTTAAACAGTGCAATGGCTGACACTTGCTCCTGGGTGGGGCAGGCCTCCATGCTGCTGGGCTGTGGGACAGGGGGGCATGCTGGGAGTAGTGGTACAGGCCTCCCATCATACTCCCTCCAAGTGAAGATGACTACCAACCTGTAAGTTTGTTTGTTGAACAGTGCAATGGCTGACACTTGCTCCTGGGTGGGGCAGGCCTCCATGCTGCTGGGCTGTGGGACAGGGGGGCATGCTGGGAGTAGTGGTACAGGCCTCCCATCACACTCCCTCCAAGTGAAGATGGCTACCAACCTGTAAGTTTGTTTGTTAAACAGTGCAATGGCTGACACTTGCTCCTGGGTGGGGCAGGCCTCCATGCTGCTGGGCTGTGGGACAGGGGCTATGGTGGGAGTTGTTGTACTGACATTCCGGCCCCATACAGGCCTCCTCAGCAGAATGGCTGGCTACATGTTGGTTAGGGATGGACAGTGTATTGGTGGTTGGGTATTGCAAGGAGGTAAAAGTCAATGTGGTGTTAAACATTTGTCTGTACTTACCAGCCTCTGCTCCCCCGGCTACTCCTGTGAAACTCTCAGGTAGCAGGATAGCAAGCCCCTTCTCCTCCCATGGTGTGAATGTCTTCAGTGGGATGGGAGGGCCACTGCCAGTCACGTTTGCCAGATTCCAGTTCTTGCTCCTCTTCTCCTTGACAACCCTCTTGAGATCATGCCACCGCTTCATGATCTCCTTCTTGGATCTTGGGGTGGCCCCAACTGCATTCACCCTTTGGACAATCCTTTCCCACATTTGTGTCCTGGTGGCTAATGGTGTCTGTTGGACTAGGTTCCCAAATAGTTGTGGTTCTACTCTCACAATCTCGTTGACCATGACTGTCAACTCACTCTCTGTGAATTTTGGCATTTTTTGTGATGTCATGGGTTGGGGGAGTTGAGGTGTTTGTGGGTGCAAGGGTGTGTGGGTGCAGGGGTGTGGTGATGAGGTGTGTTATGTGCTGGGGGTTTGATTGTGATGGTGTGATGGTGGTGTTAATGGTGGTGGGTGGGTGGGTGTGGTGTGCGATTTTGCCTCTCCTCTCAGATGTGGTGTGTGGCCTTTTGTTCTGGAAAGATGCAAAGGATTGTGGTGAGTGGGGGGGGTGGCTTTGTACTCAGCTGTGTGGGTGTGTCCAATTGGATAGTGGTTGTCAGGTGTGTTGTGGGTGTGGTTATGTAGTATTGTATATTTGTTTGCCATTTCTGTATCTGTGTGTGTGTGTTGTATCTATTGGAGGCAGGGCTACTTTGTTTATGCAGTATTTGGCATCACTGCGGTGCTTCGACATCGACCGCCATGTATTTCATGTTCGTCCGCCGCGGTGACTTTGCTGGTGCTTGTCCGCCATTTCTCCCATGCAATCCTGCCTTCGACCGCGGCGGTCGGTGCCTGCGGTTCCGCCCGCGCCACCCTCGGGGATATCGTAATTTCCTGTGCGGTGTCTCCGCTTTCCCTGTGGGCGGTTTTGTATTTTCCGCTGCTTTTCCGACCGCCGCGGTCGGAGTTTTGTCATCACCGCACACGTCGGGCGGTTTCATTTTCACCGCTTCCGCCGCGGTCGGTCTCTAGTGGCGGTCGATCCTAATTTGTCTGCCGGTTGCACCGCCTCCATGGCGGGCGGTTGTTTTCCGCCTCCATGGCGGGCGGGGTGGTTTTCCGCCCGCTATCCTAATGGGGCCCAAAGTGTTCAGTTGTGTAGAAAATGCAATGTGAAGCTGCTGGCGTCTTATCTATATGATTAGTGAATTGCTATGAATAACGTTATGCAATGTAAATGCGATAGAATTAATAAGAAAACTCCAGAAGCAAAATCTGAAATCCTACAGAGCTGTCATTTATTTGAATCAATCAGTTTGCCAATGTATATAAAATGATGCAGAATTCCTTCCTTCATCAATAATTCCCTAGGTCCTTATGTTTGGTGAGAAGAATTAAACTTAACTCGAACCATAATCTTATTAATTTGTTTACAATGTTGCTCTTTCAGAAGTTGTCACACATATCCTAAGGTTACACTGTTGGTCATGGGAAACTTGCAGTGATCCAAGTCTTCCAGAATACAAAACCAATTACTTCTTTGTGACTATTTGCCCGATAGTCTACTACAATTTAAATATGCTTTGCAGACGCTGGCAAAAATTTTTATGAGCTCAGATCTACTGCCAATGTCTTTGGAAATGGAACGAACACTCTTTTTTAGAAAAAGAGGGTGTGTGCAGCAATGTTGAGTAACCTGTAGTAGAAAATGAGTTGGGCACTCTTTGGGCCTCATGAGTGTCCTCGTAAAATGAATAACTCACCTTGTATTAACAATACCACAGTAATTACTGGGTGAAGCATTACCGCATCATTATGTATTTACTAGCTTGGAATGAGACTTAGGGCCCCATTAGGATGGCATGCGGACCTCAGTCCGCCTGCCACCCTAGAGGTGGTGGGACCGGCCGCCAGCGGTGCGCCGGTCCTGCACCACCAATTAGGATGTGGCCGCCGCCCTGGAGGTTGCATCCCATATTGTCAACATTGAGGCGGGTGCAGCTGTGAGCAGCACCCGCCGCAATGCCAGAAATACAGGTTGTGTATTGCCATGCACAACGTGGCAGGTACTGTGCTTTGCCTTCCAAGTTGTGCATGGCAATGAGGGGTGGTACCAAAGGTACTCCCCAAGTGCAGCCACCCACCCCCCAAGGGACCTGCAAGGGTCCCCCAAAGAAATTCCCACATGCCTTTGGAAAGGCCTTCACCACTAGGCATCTTAATATTGATGTCTTCCAGACACCGCAACCATGTAATGCCCGAGTTCCTCCTGGCTGGCAATCGTGATGATTGCCGGCTAGCGGAAATGCGGCGGACGGACTTTCCGTCCGCCGTGGTACCCCCTGCCCTAGTAATATGGCGGGGGTAAATGGAGGTCAGGCGGGAAGTTATAGCGGTGTCAATCCTCCCGCCATCATAATGACCCCCACAGTGTGGAATCTGGGATGTTTCCCTGATTTCTACATATTTTGTCTCATTTTGAATACTTTTCCCATTTCACCAGATATTTTCTGTTAATGTTAATGTTAAAAAGTATTTATTGAGCGCACTGCCACCGGTTGGTTTCCTGGCGCTAGAGTAGACAGAGAACGAGTCCTGAGGTGAGAGGAGAAAGGCAATCAGTGATACGCTTGTTTAAAAAGCCATGTTTTTAAGGCTTTCCTAAAGGACATAAGGTCCGGGCAAGATCTGATCTCCAAGGGGAAAGTGTTCCAAAGGCGAGATGCCAGAACAGCAAATCTGCAGCCACCAGAGCGTTTGCGTTTGAAGGCAGGTGTCTGGAGGAGGGCTTGGTGCGCAGAACGCAGATTGCGGGAGGGGGTGTACCTGGTAAGGAGATTGTCTATGAATTTAGGGCTTTTGCAATGGAGAGATTTAAAGACCATGCAGCCAGTTTTAAACGAGCAACGTTGGGCCAGGGGTAGCCAGTGGAGGTCCCTAAGCAGAGGAGAGGCTGAGTGCCATCTGGGTTGCGCAGTGATCAGCCTGGCTGCATAATTCTGGACCATCTGGAGATGCTTTAGGAGATAAAGGGGGAGGCCTAGATATATGGAGTTTGCATAGTCCAGGTGGGACAAAACCGTGGTAATCACCACCTGGGTCATGGTTGCAGGAGTGAAAAAGCGTCGCACCTTCCGGATTTTCCTGAGCTGGAAGAAACACTTGGAGACCACTTGACCCACTTGAGTTTTTAAGGAGAGGTCGCTGTTCAGAATACTCCAAGTGTCTTTGCGGCCGGGGTAGGGGTAGGGGCTTTACCCAAATCGGATGGCCAGTAAGGAGGGCCCCAGAATTTGGCGCTGTCCCCTGTGAGCACCAGCTCGGTTTTTCCAGGGTTTAATTTTAAGTGATTTTGGTTCATCCAGGTTTGGATGAACCGCATGGTAGACTGGAAATGAGAGATGGAGAGTGTGGAATTGTCGACCGTGAAGAGCAATTGCAGGTCGTCTGCGTAATTAAATACAGATACCTGCATATCTCTTAAGGCCTGGATTAACGGAAGAATATATATGTTAAACAGGTGGGGTGACAATGATGAGCCCTGAGGTACTTCACAGGTAATGGACCGTTTAGGGCCAACCAGGGTACCGAGACGGACCGACTGGGAGCGATTCTCCAAAAAGGACTTCAGCCAGTCTGCGGCTAGGCCCTTGATGCCAGCCTGGTTGACATGCTCGATCAATATGTCATGGTCGACCGTGTCAAGAGCGGCCGACAGATCTAGGAGCACCAGGGCCTGAGGGGAGTGTCTGTCACCGCAGTCACGGAGCGAGTCGAGGACCGCAACTACCACTGCCTCTGTTGAGTGGACAGGGCGAAAACCTGCCTGGTGGGAATCTAGACAGTTTGAGCTCTCCAAGAAGTTGGACAGACGTTTCGCAACATGGGCTTCTAAAACGTAGCCAAAAAAGTAAGCAAGGAAATTGGCCGGTAGTTTGCCATACAGGAGGGGTCCGCCCCAGGTTTCTTCAGAAGTGGAATGACTGTTGCCTCCTTGAATGCCAGGGGAACTAGGCCGGAAGTGAGAAAAGTGTTCAGTAAGGTATGGGGACGGAGGACAGACATTCCTTAAGAATGTAGGGGGGGCATTTATCAGAGGGTGCCCCGGACTTGACTCTTGTCAATAAATCAGAGAATTGCTCTGAGGTCATGGTAGGAAACCTGTTTAGTGTAACCTCAATGGTGGGGGAATGGTGAACAGAGGGGATGGTGCTAAAGGAGCTGGGAATGCTCGCTTTGATGTCCACAATTTTATCAATGAAATATGTGTTGAGGGCATCACAGAAGGTCTGGGTTGGAGCTACCTTAGAGCGTACGCTGTCTAAGTCAGTCAGCTCATTTAAGTTTGAGAAGGTATCCTTGGGTTTGTCGGTTGAATTGAGAATAGGGGAAGAAAAATTAGCAGATTTGGCGACCAGAATGGCCTTCATGTATTCCTTCCTGGCCGTGATGAACTCAGATTTTAGGTCTGGAGAGTAACAGCGGCGCCACTTTCGCTCAAGTTGGCGCAGAGATAGTTTTTTAGCTTTTAGGTCTTGGGAAAACCTACGCTGAGCGTCAGTTCGCCGGGCCAATTTAATGTCTTTGAAGGGTGCATGGATGTCGCTAGCATTTTGGAGCCAGCCTGCTAAGTTGGACTCGAAAGAATTAATATCAGAGTGTGGGAGAGGAATCGTAGTGTTTAGTGTTTTTCTGAATTCTGGTTTGTCAAGTGTTTTCCATTTCCTTGCCCTGCAGCAAGTTAAAGCAGTGGGTGATTTGATCGCAGACCAAGTAAGTTCGAATTTGAGGAGAAGGTGGTCTGACCAGAGGCAGGAAAAGGTGAGTGGGGATGTGTTGAGTGGAAAGTTGGACCAAATGTGGTCTACAATATGACCTTTACAATGGGTAGGCAAGAGAACTTGTTGGGAAATATTCAAATTTGTGAGGAGCTCAGTGAGCTCACAGGATTGAGAACCTTCCGAGGGGTCGTTAAACCAGTAATTAAAATCACCTGCTAAAAGGATCTGAGAGTGATCCATGGCTAAGTTGGCGATTTGTTCACTAAAAAAAAAAGGGAAGGATGGCATAGATTTAGGAGGTCTGTACAGAAGTACACACAACATAGTGGTGTTAGGGGTTCCGAACTTTAAGACAAGATTGTCAATGTCTGGTAAGTTGATAGAGGTAAGAGTGGTAGTTTTTAAGGAAGAGTGGATGATAGCTGCCACCCCGCCACCAGACCTACCACCGGCACGGTCTGCATGAATGATATAGTAGTTTGGGGGGAGTGCAGCTAAAATGTCTGGTGCAGAATCTGGAGTAATCCAGGTTTCCGTTAATAGAAGAACATCAGGGTGCTCTGTAATCAAAAAAAGGAAGATATCCTGTTGATGTTTGACAAGAGAGCGGGTATTTAAGTAAAAGAAGGTCAGGGAGTGAGGTTGGGGAGTAAGCTTGGGCCGAATGAGACGGGCATTGTTCGGTGTGGAAAGCATTTCACCAGGGCATGTACAGTCCACCAAGATCCCTAGTTTGTTAGCTTTAATGTGGGTGACTCTTGATATGTGACCAAGTTCGTTGTTGTGGGAAAGAAGGGCAGAGCGGTGAAATGGTTTCTAGTGAAATGTGATTGGTAAAAAATACTTGAGGGCTGATTTATTATTCTTTCGCTGCTCTGCATGAAAGGGAAAGGTCAGGCATGTGCTAGATTCACCATATTACAGCATATGCTTGTCCTTTCCTAGCAATGGCGCCCTTTTGGCTACCTAGCCCCAATGCAGGCAATCTTGTATCATGGTGCTAGGGTGTTTGCATTGTGGGGAGGATTGTTTTTATGCAGGAAGGGGTACCTTCCTGCTCAAAAATATTCCTAAGAGTAATTTTCCTCAAGATATTTCTCATTGTTACGCCTCACCTAAGGAGGCGCAGCATTTTGACGCATTCAGAGGTATACCACTAATGGTAAATCTGGGAATACCCCAAAAGCTATAACTGGATCCATGGACACACCATCTCTGCACCCATAAAGCACCTCCTTGCCGCAGAGTAACAGAAAGAAGGGAGTTGCTTTGCCTTGAGTTACTCTAGATTTATCAAGTAATGCAGGGCCACGCAAGGCGGCCTTGCATGGCTTGATAAATCTCATGTATTTGCGACGCCCATGCACCCCCATGAATAGTGCAAGGGCGATGCCAAGCCTTGATAAATCAGGCCCTTGGTATGTGGATTTTCCCACACAACACTTAGGGGTTCATATACAGAGAATGCATTCCACAAAAGTGGCTGTGCACCGAGTTTTACTCTATGTATAGACATTTTGCAAGCCACCCTATCCTCTATTAATGAGTTAAGTCACGAATTGTGACTCGCTATAACTCGCTGCCAGGAATGGTGCACAGCTGGGGTCAGCATTTAATAAAACAATATTCTTTTGAAATACAGCCCACTTTACTGAAAGGCAAATGGGATGCATTTTAAAAAAATGATCATTTTGCTAACATTTATTAGGACTAAGCAGTGGTCTTTGTGACCACTGCTCACTCTTAAAATGTTTTGCCAGCATTTACAAAGAGGAAAGGATCTCTTGGGACCTTAATCCCATTTGTGAATGGATTACCACCTTCTTTGAGGTATTGTAAAATATTAATGTTTTGTGGCTTAATTTTGGTCATAAAACATTAATGCATACCAAAAGGAAGTGGTATTTGTAAGTGATGTCCTAAATACCTCCCTTTCAAATACAAATGAGGTATGGATTTCTAAATCCATTTAATGATTCAGAAAACCTTTCCTGACTTATTAAATGGGCTTAGTGCATTTGAAAAAGGGTTATAGCATAAGCAAAGCCTCTAATTTACACTAAAACCCTTTGCACATATGGCCAATTCTCCTGATTAGGTTGACAACTCCATTTTTCTCTCATATCACTACTACATTATGAATGAGTGTGAATGTTTGTATGGAATGACCATTGGCAATTTTAAAGATGAAGAAGGGGCAATGCTGTAAGGACACGAATCCAAACATCATCATTAATTGTGTTGCCAGCCCCTTTTAGTTACATACCTGTCAATTACATAAACAATCCACAGACGTTAAAACTGGCCAAAAATGGCATGAGTTGTTCAATGGAAATAAAACTAGGAATTGGTTAATTGATCTAATGTTGTCAAGTTATAGTGTCCTACTCTGAGAATGCGTAAAAGAAAGAGAGGGGCCCCTTCAAACACCCAGTGGGACTGGGGCACTATAACAGTGTAAAAAAGCAAGATCCCAATGGGTAGGTTACTCGTCAATCATCCACATGCACTCTATGAATCTCAACAAGTCATTCATTCCATTCGCTCACCAGGAATGTACTACAGCCTATTGCTAAATGTACCTCAAAGACCACTGAACTCAATGATTATGAAATTTATTTTGTTACAGGTTTGTTTAAAATCTCACATAAAAGCTGAAGTACAGAAGTACAATTTAATAAAAACATTACACACATATAATATTATCAAATAAATACAAAAGTATGGGTTAAACATACATGAAGAGAGTATTGGACCAGACCTAAACACTTGGTCTTAGACAGCTACACATCCCCTATTAAACTATACAATACATTACTTGGCAACATTTGAATATTTTTTGCCGTTCAAGTAGTGCGAGACCAGGGGATTGTGTATGAATTAGTGTGCGTTGACGCGTTTCGATGGGTTTTCAATTTATTTCATCTTTATCAAGACCAAATGATCACTCTCATTTAGCAGGATACGATTGTAAATAGCTATGCACCTACAAAGATATAAATTAAGTTCATAAACCATACTTAGTATTATACACATCATAGAGTTCAAAAGGGCTATTTTAAAAATAAATTATATATTTTTTTATTATACGGGGAGCATACATTTCCTAAACATAACCCCACATTTTTAGCTAGCATAGTATTTATTTACACAGATACTTCTTTTGTCCCAACTCCTAGACAAAAAGAACACTTGTTAAGAACTAGCATCAAGATCAAATTGACATCTCATTCTGTGTTGGTTTAGTCAAGTGGAATAACGCCCGTAACCTAGTACATCCTTGTTCACATATCCTTACTCACATACAATCATTCATGTTACAAAACCGGATAGTATAAAAAGATATCCATATCATTCATAGCAAGAGGGACACTATGTTCCTTCTTTATATACATTGTATTTGTATGTGCCAACTTACCTTCTATTTACATGGTTTGGCTATTATGTTGACACCCCGGCTTCTATTGCCCAATTCAGTCTGGCTTTTGGCCTGAATTGATATTCAAATGCCTTATTGTAGGGGGAGCTAAGGGGATAATATAAAGAGATCAGTTAGAGCATATTCTCCTATTTATTGAGGTATTGCATGTCCTTGTTTATATAAGTCTCACCTCTATGCACTGTCGATAGGTATAGGCTCCACTGCAATTTTCTTCTTTCCAGGTGTTTAATATTTTAGTGATTCACCCTGTGATCATAAATAATAAACAACTTATTTTGAATACTATTGCTTATAACTCTAACATCATGGTCACTCTCCACATATTTCAGCCCATATATCTTAGCTTACATATACCTCTAGATGTGAGCGCGAAGGGCCTCTTTCTATCGAGTGTCCTCCTTTTGTATGTTGGGAATAAGCTGGGATTGGATGGTTCACGAATTATTATCAGTAGGCTCAGTGTCTGTTGGAAAACAAGCAACCAGATTAAATGGAAGCCGCGTTTGAGGTGCGCCCCTTTAACCCAATCGAATTAAATAATATCAGTAACTAAACAACAACTAATAGTACCGAATTTTTAAAATAAAACGGGTATATATATATATGCGATCTATGAATTGTGATAGGCTGTAGTAAGCAGGTCGGACATTCTAAGATGGCGCCCTGCCTCAATGTCTCCTCACATTGACGCATGAAAGAATGCACGAATGACACCTTTACCCGTGAAGCAGTCCTAACGCGTGTCACAGGATTTGAGACAAACGTGGAAATGAATTAATCCAGGTCAGGTGCTTCCACCATTATATTCAAATGTTGCCAAGTAATGTATTGTATAGTTTAATAGGGGAAGTGTATCTGTCTAAGACCAAGTGTTTAGGTCTGGTCCAATACTCTCTTCATATATGTTTAACCCATGCTTTTGTATTTATTTGTGATTATTAACTGTGTAATGTTTTTATTAAATTGTACTGCTGTACTTCAGCTTTTATGTGAGATTTTAAACGAACCAGTAACAAACTTAATTTCATAATCATTGAGTTCAGTGGTCTTTGATGTACATATAGCAATAGGCTGTAGTACATTCCTGGTGAGCGAATGGAATGAATGACTTTGATTCATAGAGTGCATGTGGATGATTGACGAGTAACCTACCCATTGGGATCTTGCTTTTTTACACTACTCTGAGAATGTACAGTGCTTGTTCCATATCGATGATGTTTAGACAGTCACAGATGAGGAGATACACCAAACTCTAGCTACTTTTACAAGCAATCAATTGTTGCTCTTATCAAATAGGGGTTTGATTGAATATACATTTTTCTGCTTACTTTTTTTGCCTCAAAGGTTCCTGACATTATTGATCAAACACGGCTATGCATCGGCCATCTTCGTGAATCAGGTGATTCCTTTTACCTATCTCTCATTTTCTCTCTGAGTCCTGTGCAATCTTGAGATGATTGCTGATTCGCTTTTATGCTATGCCTCCAAATAACCACTCCTCAGAGCCTTTAGACTGAGGTCCAGGTAACATGCGAAGAGGTTAATTGTGTCTTTTTGTCTTCCCTGTTTTAGGCCATTCGGGGCTTTGAGCCAAAAGACCTGTTGAACATACCCATTCATACGTTTTCGAGTTTCCAGTCTGCCCGCTATTTCCTTCATTTATTTGTAGATTTAACAGATTACCAATTGATACCGATATCCTCTGTCACTCAGTACCACCAACACCTGATGGTTACAACATGTGTCCTCCTCAGTGAACTGCTTGGACATATTTACAGTAATGCCACTTGTCTTCCTGATGCTTCACAAATTTCAAATTTGAGGTTGGGATTCATACCATCAGAGTGACAGTAGATTAACACCCAAAGTACAGGTCTTGGCTAATGAGGAAAACTCATCCAAGCTGAGATGCATACTTTGTGCCTTTAAAGAACTAAGGGGGTCATCAGGATGGCGGTGGACTTTAGACCACCTGCCACCCTAGCAGTAACAGGACTGCCTGTCTGCCATGCGGTGGTCCCACTACCCCAATTATAATGCCCCCACCACCACGACAGTCACATCTGTCATTTTAACATCGAGGTGGGTGCTGCTGGCTGCAGCACCCGCTGCAATGGTAAAATGCCAAGTTGTGCATTGCCATGCACAACATACCAGGCACCACGCTGTGCCTGCCACCTTGTGCATGGCAATTGTAGAGGGGTCAAGTGCAGCCCCCCCAACCCACCGGGGGCCAGTAATGGGCCCCCAAAGCAAATCTGTGCAAGCCCTGCCATGGCGGCATCGCCGCCATGGAAAGGCATGCAAATGCTCTACATACTAATATGGATGGCGGTGCCGGCTAGGCACCACCCCCATATTTGTGCCTCTGCTCCACCCGGACGGCAATCGTGACGATTGCCGACCGGCGGGAAAGCGGCAGACGGGCTTTACACCAGCGACGATACCCATCGCCATCATGATATGGCGGTGGGTAATTCAGGTTACGATGGCGTGACGGTCGCCACTGACGGCACGGCGGTGGCGAACATTACGCTGTCGTAAGCAGCCCCTTACTGTCAGTACTTTGAAACTATTTAAAAGTCTTCAAACTTGAATTAACCACTCCAGTGAGTGCAACAGTAGGGAAAATGTTAAATAGCGGATGGGTAAAAATTACTGTTCCCACTCCAGTGAGTGCAACAGTAGGGAAAGTGTTGGATAGCGGAGGGATACAAACTACTATTCCCACACCAGTAAGTGTAACAGTAGGGAAAGTGCTGGATAGCAGAGGGGTAAAAATTCCTATTCCCATCCCGGAGAATGCAACAGTAGGGACAGTGTTGGATAGCGGAGGGGGAAAAATGACTATTTCCACACCAGTCAGTGCAACAGTAGGGAATTTATTGGAAAGCAGAGGTGTAAAAATTACTATTCCCACTCCAAAATTTGTAAAAGTAGGGAAAGTGTTGGATAGCAGAGGGGTAAGAATTACTATTCTCACTGCAGTCAGTGCAACACCACGGAAAGTGTTGGATAGCGGAGGGGGAAAAATTACTATTCCTACTCCAGTGAGTGCAACAGTAGGGAAAGTGTTGGATAGCGGAGGGGTAAAAATTTATATTCCCACTCCAGTGAGTGCAACAGTAGAGAAAGTGTTGGATAGAGGATGGGTAAACATTACTATTCCCACTCCAGTGAGTGCAACAGTAGGAAAAGTGTTGGATTGCAGAGGAGTAACAATTAATATTCTCACTCCAGTCAGTTAAAAAAACATAATATATATATTTAAAAAATAAAATAAATTAAAAAATATATAAATATGTAAAAAAATAAAATACAAATATTTTTAATATTAAAAACACATTTAAAACACATATTATAATGTTAAATACACATGACAAATACTCACAATTTATTATAATAAATAAAATAACAAATAATTTCCAAATAAATAAATATTTTTAATTAAAAATTATTTAGAACAAAAACATTAATTTTTACATAAATCTACTGTTTTTTATTTCATACTGTATAACACCACACAATTCACAACCCACATCTACTTTTTTTTAGCTTCCTTAATTAACTTAATTAATTACCAATTAAAGAAATATTATTAATTTAAAAAACTAATTAACACTCATACAAATTATTTAACTCCCCACACTTTACCCCAATAATCCCCACAACCCACAGCTAAAACTAAACTGTAAAAAAATTAATTACAGAATTCAACTGTATTTTCAATTAAAAACTAATAGTATTTAACAACTAATTATGAATTAAGTAAAATTAATTTATCCCTATAACAAAAAACCCTGACACAAAAAATAAAAACAAATACCCTAATTAAATATAAATGTGTTAATTAATATTAATGATCCACTATTTTTTTTTAAGTAAACATAAATTACTTCCCACCCTTTACCCCATAAACCCTACAACCCACACTTAAAATATTTACACAAATTAAATATTTCATTTTCAGTCAATTAATTAATATTAATTAACAACTAAATATTAAGTAATTAAACATAAATTACTTCCCACCCTTTACCTCATAAACCTCACAACCCACAACTAAAAGATACCACACAATACCATAATTAATTATCACTTAATTAGTTAATATAAATTAACAACTAATTATTAATTAATTACAAATAAATAATTTCCCACAATTAATACTAAAAAATCTAAATTAATTAAATAAACAATAATCATTATTATAATTAAATTACTTCCCACCCTATTCCCCTGTAAACCCACAACCCGCTATAAAACAAAAAAATTCCAAACTGTAATTAAAATAAAATCCATAACTACTAAAAATGTAACACTATATTAAAAACCTTAAACAATACTTATACAAAAAATACATCACATACATTTAAAATATAAACTAAAATACATAACACTAATTAAAAAATCGATTTTTTAAACAACTATATTTTTGCAACCAATATTAATGACTTCTATATTTTTAGAACTATATTTCTTGACTTAAATTCGATATTCTTGACCACGATATTCTGTCTCAACACCCTTTCTAATGTAGGACAGCCTGTCAGATTTCTTATGAATGCCAATATTTCGGATCACACTTACAGTGGATGCATGGAACCCAATCAGGTCTTCTGCTCCTCATTTTACTCTAAATGTGACTCCAGGCCTCACAAGTGTATGTAATTTGACTACAATGGTGATGGTTGCCAGGCGGGTACATGAACTCAGCATTTGTGGCTGAGGAGGAGCTAATGTCGGACCTTCTCAGAAAGTAGACAGTAAAAAGAAAACTCTTAAAAGCTATGTGTGTAATCAAATGTGTGAGCATGTGTGCAGTTCTATGTTTCTATTTCCATGGCATACTTGGTGGTAATTCTTAGCATTTGGGGGGCATGATTGGAAGATGCACGCCCATGGTATGCAGCACGAACCCTGTTATATTGGTGGTAATTCTTAATGTTTTGGGGCCATACATGACAGAACATTACACCGAGAAAGTGAACCACCAGCTGTAGCATATTATCAGTAATAAGTGTTAGAATTTATAGTACAATGGTGGTAATTCCAGCCATTTATGGCAACATGGTGTCCATTCTGGGTCAAACAGTTGCCCTGGCATGTTGGTGGTGATTGTGAGTATTTTGGGGCCACACAAGGCAAGTCATGAAAAATATTTGCATTTGGGGTCACCCATAGCAGGATGGTACACACTTTGCGCAAAATACTGGCCCTGAAATATTGGTGTTAAATTCTAGGTTTCTGAGGTTTCTTGACAAATTGAGACAATTCATGGAATGAATGATATTATGCTGGTCCTGAAGTAGTTTTTTGCAATTTTCACCCCGAGTGGGCTGGGTATGCGCAGACGTGAGTCCCAGGCTCTCCACACCACTGGAGTCAAGCTATCCAGGCTGAATGAAGGCTGATAGCCAGAAACCGGTCCTTGGATGCTTAATTCCGGTCTGGGAAAGACATGGCTTGGTAGTTCGGACTGGACTGTTCCCATGAGGCACAGGGTCAGAGCTGATTTGCACATAGCCAGTGTCTAACCCAGGGTGGTGTGGAGTGCAAAAAAACGATGGATTTAGGCCCAGATCCTTGTACTAGGGTGAATGTATGACATTGTTCTACATTCTGTCCATCAACTGTGTTTTTTGCAGTTTTCACCCCGAGTGGGCTGGGTATGCTCAGACGTGAGTCCCAGGCTCTCCACACCACTGGAGTCAAGCTATCCAGGCTGAATGAAGGCTGATAGCCAGAAACCAGTCCTTGGATGCTTGATTCCGGTCTGCGAAAGACATGGTTTGGTAGTTCATACTGGACTGTTCCCATGAGGCACTGGGTCAGAGCTGATTTGCATATAGCCAGTGTCTAACCCAGGGTGGTGTGGAGTGCAAAAAAACGATGGATTTAGGCCCAGATCCTTGTACTGAGGTGAATGTATGACATTGTTCTACATTCTGTCCATTAACTGTGTTTTTTGCAATTTTCACCCCGAGTGGGCTGGGTATGCTCAGACGTGAGTCCCAGGCTCTCCACACCACTGGAGTCAAGCTATCCAGGCTGAATGAAGGCTGATAGCCAGAAACCGGTCCTTGGATGCTTGATTCCGGTCTGGGAAAGACATGGCTTGGTTGTTCATACTGGACTGTTCCCATGAGGCACAGGGTCAGAGCTGATTTGCATATAGCCAGTGTCTAACCCAGGGTGGTGTGGAGTGCAAAAAAACGATGGATTTAGGCCCAGATCCTTGTACTGGGGTGAATGTATGACATTGTTCTACATTCTGTCTATCAACTGTGTTTTTTGCAGGTCCTGAAGTAATATCAATAAATATTGGCATATTGGGGGCATTCAGGACATAAGATGATGATTCATGGTCACATAAAACAGTTTATCCATGTGTGGCAGTAGTACGTGTGAATATTTGATTGAATGATTTCTGCATTGAGCATGCATTTTCCAAAAATGAAGAGGCGTTATTTCAGCATTAACTTTTAAAAAAAATAAAAATAATATACTTTTGTTTGATGGAACAAAGGTTGTGTTCAAGATGAAATGAAAATGAAAAGTATGTATTTCATAGAAAAACAGGCCGATATTCAGAAAACAGCAAGCTGATGTTTGGATAAACAAATTCAAATTATGTTATATAAATCTATCTATCTCGGCGTGGATAGCACTGTGGTAATCCTATGCTTAAAAACTTTGATACGAAAGCAGACATTTGAGGTGAGCAAATTTAGAGTGTCGCTGGTGTTGAGGGTGCTCTATACAGGAGCTGCCTTCCACCTAAACTTGGGAACTACCCAGAGTTCTCTCCTTCTTTTTTGCATATATATATATATAGGTTTACAGTATTTTAATTAAATAATAATTGTTGATTTATACAAACAATAATTGTGGATTGCGAATTTTACAAATGCCGTATTTTGCACTGTACTCCGATAGATAGGAGTAGTATGTTTTTTATGTTTATAACACTGTGACATCACGTGACTGGGCGGGCTGATTGGGTGTGCACTGCATTATAAAAATAAAAAATATAAACTGGCTCACTTGCATGTGAACAAGGGCTTTTCAAGCCCGAAACGCGTAGTGCCCTCTGCTACCGACAGCCTTGCAATAAACAACCTGTGAAGCGCATCTGGTGGTCCGTCTCCTCTGTTACCTCGCCGACCGGACTTTGGTCTGACCCGGAAGTGGTGTTGTTTGGAGTTTTTTGCATATATATATATATATATATATATATGCAGACAATTCCGACCACTTCCAGAGAATAACCTCGGCGAAGAAGGAAACTCAGGCCTCTGCAGCAGAATGTAGGCAAAAAATACTTTATTCAAGTCACTCCTCGCGACGAAGCGTTTCGGGCTATGCAGCCCTTGATCACATTCAGCTTAAACTGCGCCATTTTTTTCTTTTTATATGCCAGTAGTGAAAAGTGCACACCTGAGTTGCATTTGCAATAGAGTTCACGAGGTGAATTAACAGTGTAAACAGACTACGTCCAACAGAATGTTTAAAGTATTTCTTCCATTCCTGATAATAGTACATGCTATAGACAATATTTAAGATAGTTTTTTAAAAACATATCATTAAATGCTAATAAGCTATTTTTGCACACAATATTACTGTTATAAATTTGTAGCATTATCTACAAAATCAGGCTGGTCAAATGGATACAAAATGAAAAATGACTGGTTAAATCCTTCCTGTATCCATATGCCACTGTAAATTACCGTTACTGTCTTCTCCTTGTGAATAATCAATATGGCTGGATAAATCCAAGCAACCAGAAAAATTAGAAAAAGTGCTAAGTGCAAACAAATCCAACAATGCGGACTAGTGAGACAGTGCAAAAGGTAGTAGTGTGCAAATAAGCATAAAAAAGTGCGGTGCAATGTAAATAAGTTAAAACCTTGATTAATATTCTAAAATACAATATACTAAATTTATAGCATGTACATCTCCAATTCATTGATAATAAGATACTCCGTCCGGGTAAAATATTAAAATCAATAAAATTGTACAAAGATGTAATACTCACTAAAAACCCAGTAAAATGTACAACAACAATCAAGGAAAGGTGAAAAGAAATGGATGCACGTTACAGAACTGCCAAAAATTGACAAAATGTTAACTGAAGGAAACTATAAAGACAACTGAGCAAAACAGAAACATTCATTAATATTTTCTACACAGTGATGTCTTTATAAAAAGGTATACATATCTTCGGTGTTATTTAATCCTTGGGGCCACTAACTGTCGAATTCTAATATAAATTTCGTTTCTAGTTGTCTAAGTTGACGTTCTCTATTGCCACCCCTCTTGGATTTTGGGATAGCACTGACAACATATTATGAAAGACAATTAATGTCTTTGTTATGACAGTTATATGTATATATATATATATATATTTCAGCTTCACAAAACACCAGGGTGCCGCACTCCCAGGCGGGTGCTTCCGTTGCGATTAAATATATATTTAATCTTTTCTCGTTTGATACTTGTCCTTCATTGAAAAAAATGAGCGTTGACCCAAGTAGGTGCAGAGTTTTCTTTATTGCCACCAAGTTAGTCCGCCATGACACGTTTCGGCCGCCCCATGGCCTTGATCACATGACACGGCCCAAACTGTGAGTATTCAATTTAAAGTGCTAGTGCTGAATTTGCATAGATTGAAATAGACAACATACTATGAAGGATTGGTGTCACTACAACGCGGTTTTTTACAACGCATTCCGTTACATCGGAATTTTTACAACGCAGGATCCATTACATCGGATGCCATTACAACGCATGGCATTACATAGCAGATGCTATTACAACGCATGGCATTACATCGTAAGTATAGGTAAGTATATCTTTTTAAAAAAAATGTAATTAAGTTAATTTAATTAATTTAATTTAATTAATTTAATTAAATTACATTTTAAAATAGTAATTAATTTAATTTAATAAATTTAAATCTATTTATTTAATTTAATTTTAATAAAAATTGTAATTAATTTTAATTAATTAATATAATGAAATTAATTTAATTTAAATATTTTTAAACATTATAATTAAAATAAATTAATTAAAATATTTTATTTTATTTAATTAATTTAATTAAAAAATGTAATTAATATAATATAATTAATTTAATTTAATAAATATATTTTAATTAATTTATAAATGGTAAATATAATTTAATTAGCCCTAAGCACAAACCCAACCCTGAACCCTAAAACACCCCTGTACCCCAAAACCCAAACCCTACCCTGAAACCTAAAAACACCCCTGTACCCCAAAACCCAAACCCTACCCTGAAACCTAAAAACACCCCTGTATCCCAAAACCCAAACCCTACCCTGAAACCTAAAAACACCCCTGTACCCCAAAACCCAAACCCTACCCTGAAACCTAAAAACACCCCTGTATCCCAAAACCCAAACCCTATCCTGAAACCTAAAAACACCCCTGTACCCCAAAACCCAAACCCTACCCTGAAACCTAAAAACACCCCTGTACCCCAAAACCCAAACCCTACCCTGAAACCTAAAAACACCCCTGTATCCCAAAACCCAAACCCTACCCTGAAACCTAAAAACACCCCTGTACACCTGTACTTATTTTAAAAATTACTTTAATTAATATAATAAATAATAAATTAATAATATTAAAAAACATAAATAAATATATTTAATTATAATTAATATTAATAAAATTAAAAAAAATTAAATACTTACCTATACTTACGATGTAATGCCATGAGTTGTAATAGCATCTGCTATGTAATGCCATGCGTTGTAATGGCATCCGATGTAATGGATCCTGCGTTGTAAAAGTTCCGTTGTAAAAGCCTCCCGTTGTAAAAGTTGCGATGTAACGGTGCATCACCACTATGAACAGTGTAAACATGTTTCTCAAGTATTATACAATATAATATTCTATATGTTTTTCTATCTATTTACAAATCATTGTTTGACATTTTCTGCAGACAGATCCCTGTTTTGCTCGAATATGTTTAGTTGCCTAGACTCTTCGTGGACATTGTATCCATCAAATATGTGCTTAAATGTCTCTTAAAATACTTGTCCTGCCGAGTCTATATTTTGAATGTTTGCAAAAGTTTTGGAGTGCATATACTTAAATGTAAGTGTAGTGATGCCCTATAGAAAAAAAGTGCAAGGTGAAAAGGTGCTATGTGCTCTGTATTGCCGTTAATCTCCTCCATTATTATTTCTGGGATGGCAGTGAAATTAACTTTTTAAGGTTAGAGTGTATAAATACACACTTCTATATAATCAGCTAAATCTTAAGCACATCCATAAATTCCCATTGATTATGGGCTATTTCTCTTGTCTATATGGAATATGCTTATAGAGGCATATCTAACGGGACCAGGGAAAATGGATGCAAACATAATTCTGTGCATTGTATTATATTGTACAAAGACTTCCTTCATATTATGGTACTGATCCAACCTCCTACTGCTAAAATAGATAAAATTAGATGTTAAATGATTCATATAAACATTCACAATAAATATATTCATATAAATACTCTATATAAATATGTATAAATATATATAAGAAGAATCAGATCTCATAGTCTTGATTATTGAAAATCTGTAAAAGCAACATTCTTATACATGATTACCAGATATATTCATTTTCTTGTGTAGCACAGATCACTGTGAAATGTTGATAACCCGTCTGTAAGGTGCAAAATGCTTCAATCATAAAACATAATAAGGAAGTTACATCAAAATTTCATAGAAATCCATACAATTAAAACATCATATAAAAACCCATAAAAGATTATAAAACTCCCTAAAATGCAACATGATATTTAATATAAAGAGAATCTCAGTTTTTATAAAATCTCGATTTCATAAATAGGTGGGCAAATCTGTGTTATTAAGCCCTCCTAGATGCTTAGAGTCAAATTCTAAGATAAATCTGGTTTCCAGGCGTCTTCATTTGCCTTCCCGATCCCCACCTCTCTTGTAGGCCAGTACCGACTCTATAGCATAGTATTTAAGATGTTTGAGGTCACTATCATGATACTCTTTTAAATATCTTGCCACCAGGTAACTGGCATCGTGATTAGTGCTGGCCCTCATGTGTTTGCAAAATTCTCTTATGCACTGCCAGCTTGGTACTGCCTATGTATTTTAGGTTGCAACTGCATTCCAACACATATACTGAAAATTCAGTTCTGCATGTAAGATGCTGGGTGATAATATGTCTTTTGTCATCTAATGCAGTTTGCTACCTGGTAGTATTAACACCCTGCTGGCAGGCTTTATATGTTGTGCACCTAAAGAATCCTTTCCTTGCTGTCAGCCACATAGTTCTTCCATGATCCCCTGGGCTGCTTCTGACCAGTGCATTACCCATGCTGGTTGTTTTACTAAACGTAATGGAAGGATTGTTAGGTTGCAGTTTGCCTACAATGGGGTCATCACGTACGATAGGCCCATTCGGTCTAATTAAAGTCCAGAGTTGTTTTTCCTGTTTAGAGAAACCTAATATGAGTCTGATTGGTTCCACTATTTCATTTTTATCATCAGACTTGTTCTTGCATTGTAGCATGTCTGACCGTGCCTTTTCCTTTGATTTAGTGATAGCCGCATCAATTACCATTGTTTTATATCCCCTTGCTAAAAAGCGGTTGCAGCATTCTGCTTGTTTGTTGCCCGCACAATCCTCTTTACTACATATACATCTTATACGTAGCATTTCTCCGTATTGTATGCTATAAATAAGGATATGCGCTAGACGCGTGTAATAATGTGTCGCCTGCTGTAGGTTTCGTAAATAATGTGGTCATAAGACAATTATTCACTATATTGATTTGCACATCTAAAACTGTAACTTCAGTTTTACTAATAGAAAAAGTTAATTTAAGATTAACATCATTCATATTTAATTGTTCTATAAAATCCATAGCACTTTGTTGGGTTCCATTCCATATAATAAACAAATCGTCAATTAATCTTAACCAGCTTACAATCTGAGTTGAAAAATCTGTTCATGTTTCCTCATGAGGACCAGCACCTCCCACCAGCCCATAAATAAACAGGCATAGCTGGGGGAGAAGCTGGCCCCTATATGAACTCCTTGTGTTTGTTGGTACATTTGGTTGTTAAAAGTAAAGTAATTATTTTCCAAACAGAATAGCAACATATTTAAAAGCATTTTGTCATATTGTGCGTATCGTATAGGTCTATTAGAAATGAAATAATCAACAGCCCTGATTCCGTCCTTATTTCTAATACCATGTATAAAGGGAAGAAGAGCTATGAGTAAATAATTCTCATTCCAATATATATCTTTAACTTTACGCAAAAAATCACTAGTATCTTGTAGATATGATTTAAGATTTTTTACGTGCTCCTGTAAGAAATAATCTATGTATCTTGACATGTTTTCCAATGGTTCAGTACATGCAGCTATAATGGGTCTACCCGGTGGTTTATCTATAATTTTGTGTATTTTTGGGACAAAGTATATGACCGGTATGGTCGGGTGTTCTTTCTTTAAGAATTTGTATTCATCCCAATTGATTAGACCCAAGCTTTTCCACGCAAGAAGTTGGGAAAAGAATTGTTCCTGTGTCTGCCTGTATTTCGATGTGGACCTTTTCCGATAACATTCTTGGTCGTTTCATTGATTGAAGCTTCTTCCAAGTATTGGTCCAAAGGCCAAAGTACTATATTTCCTTCCTTGTCTGCGTTTCTTATGACCTCTTTTTTGTCTATGCTTAATTTATTTCTTTGTTGATGGTAACTTTTTTCTTGGTATGTTGATTTCATTTTGGATCTGTTCATAAAATGGTTCAACATTTTGATCTGTGCCACTAATTGTTAGATAAAAGTGTCCAAAGAATCTCGAGGCATGATGGGTACAAATTTAGACTTGACCTTGAATGGAGTACTGAGTTTGTCGGTTGTTAGTAGTGGAGTATAATATTCCTGGCCATTGACATCTTGAGATGCTATAGTACCACTATTGGTTGCTAGATTTAATCGTCCCATTTACAATTCATGCATATAGTGTAACAGACCCAATTCCGAAACGGTTAAGCCTATGGGGTCGGTTTCACTGTTAGATGTTTCAATATTGACTGACTTATCCTTGGCTGTTTATAATTGATGGAATTTGGAGAGCTTTAATTTTTTGATAAACTTGTATATGTCAGCCCTGGTTTGTGTATAATCAAAATTAGATTCAGGGCAGTAGGATAGACCTAATGTCAATAATTGCTGCTTTTCCTTGGTCAGATTGATATTGGACAAAGCAAATATGGTATTTTGTCGAGTGGTACTAGGGTCTGTTGCACTGGTTGTTACATGGAGAACATCTTTTATCTGCGATTTCCTTGACCTCGCCCTCTCTTCTTGTTCTCTCCTATTTCTATGGGCTTGTCTTCTCCCCCTTCTCCTCTGGGTGTCCCTGCTGACGCAGATCCCTTGTTTCGGGGTCGCAGTGTTTCTCTTCGACTTCTTTTCAAAATTTCCAGCTCTTCCCCCAATGGTAGTCTTATGGCGTTATGTTCTTGTCTCCTCCTTGCCGTTTCAGTTTCTGATTCACTATCAGGTGCAGAACTTAAATCTGACATTGACGCTGATTTAATTTGTTGTTGGTTCATGTCCTTAGTATTTGCACCTTGTAGTCGTCGATTAGCTGCAGCTGTTCTAAGTGAAGTATACCTAGGGGGAAAGGTAGATATATGTCCGTTGGCATAATCATCTCTGTCACGCCTAAATTTGTATGTTTTTCTCGTTTTTATCTTATCTTCTTCTATGTATAGTCTACTTATCATTTCATCATGTAATTTATGTCTGCATTGAGAATCCCCCTGCTGTTTGATCTCATTCTCTAATGTTTCAATCTTAGCTTGGAGGTCGGCTCTGTCTATCACCTTGCACTTGACTAGTATCACCAATAGCCTGTGTGAAGATTCAAGATTACATTGCGCCCACTCAGCCATTATCAGTGGGTTCAATGTTTCGTAGCTGGGGGCGATCATTATGCGGAGGCCCCTGGGGATTCTCCCCACATCTAGGTACGTCAGCAATGATCGGACTTCCCACCACTTTGATTGTTTCTGCCGCTTCAGCTTTTCAAGTGTCCGCTAATTATCCTTTAGTCCCTTTGTCCTCCCATTATTTTCCCCATCTGCGACTTTGGTTGCACTTTGTATAACTGCTGGGTCATCAGAGATCATTTCCTCTGCAGCTGTTTCTCTGATTGAAGAGGAATTAATTCCCCAACTTAAAATGCGCCACAGGGCGTGTTTGCACACGTGTCACATCAGGCACGCTCACTTTCTTCACCACTATGCAAATACACCCCCTGGTGAGTTGTAAGTTGGGGAATTAATTACCCTTCAATACTGAGGGTCCCTGGGGGCCAACTAGCCAACCAGGTACCTCCAGTATGCGCCAGGGAGCTGCGTTGCTGAGATGTGTTCTGAGGTCACACCCTATAGTACCACTATTGGTTGCTAGATTGAATCGTCCCATTTACAATTCATGCATATAGTGTAACAGACCACTACTTCTCTCTGCAACAAAGCTCTGTGGTGCTTACAGGAGGTACCTAGTGGGCTTGTTGGACTCTAGGGACCCTCAGGATTCAAGGAAACTTAATCTCCCAACTTAAAATGGCCACAGGGCGCATTTACAAAGTGGTGAAGGGAGGGGAGAAGCCTGAGGTGACGTGTGTAAACACACCCTGTGGCGCGTTTTAAGTTGGGGAAATAATTCTCCTTCAATCCTGAGGGCCCCTGGGGGCCAAATAGCCAACCAGGTGCTTCCAGTAAGCGTCACTGCGCTGCATTGCAGAGAGGTGGACTAGGCCGTGTCCCTTTTTACACCTCTCTGCAACGCAGCTCTGTGGCATTTCCTGGAGGTATCTAGTGGGCTAGGTGGACTCTAGGGACCCTCAGGATGCAAGGTAATTTAATCTCCCAACTTAAAATGGCCACAGAGCGTGTTTACACAGTGGTGAATGGAGGGGACAGGGCCTGAGGTGACGTGTGCAAACACGCCCTGTGGCGTGTTTTAAGTTGGGAAAATATTTCCCCTTCAATCCTGAGGGCCCCTGGGGACCAACTAGCCCACCAGGAGCTTCCAGTAAGCCCCACTGCGCTGCGTTGCAGAGAGGTGGGACTAGGCCGCGCCCCTTTTTGCACCTCTCTGCAACGCAACTCTGTGGCGCTTACTGGAGGTACCTAGTGGGCTAGTTAGACCCTAGGGACCCTCTGGACTCAAGGGGACTTAATCTCCCAACTTCAAATGGCCACAGGGCATGATTACACAGTGGTGAAGGGAGGGGACGGCCCTGAGGTGATGTGTGCAAACACGCCCTGTGGTGCGTTTTAGGTTGGGGAAATAATTCCCCTTCAATCCTAAGGGCCCCTGGAGGCCAACTCGTCCACCAGGTGCTTCCAGTAAGCACCACTGTGCTGCGTTGCAGAGAGGTGGTCTAGGCCGTGCCTCTTTTTACACCTATCTGCAACACAGCTCTGTGGCGCTTACTGGAGGCACCTAGTGGACTAGGTGGACCCTAGGGACACTCAGGACTCAAGGGGACTTAATCTCCCAAAATAAAATGGCCACGGGGTGGGTTTACACAGTGGTGAAGATAGGGGATGGGGCATGAGGTGATGTGTGTAAACATGCCCTGTGGCACGTCTTAAGTTGGGTAGTTAAGTCCCCTTTAATCCTGAGAGACCCTGGGTCCAACTAGCCCACCATGTACCTCCAGTAAGCAACACAGAGCTGCGTTGCAGAGAGGTGGGCTGAGGCCATGCCCCATTTTACACCTCTCTGCAATGCAACTCTGTGGCACTTACTGGACATACCTGGTGGGTTGGTTGGCCCCCAGGGACCCTCGGGATTCAAGAGGACTTTATCCCCAACTTAAAACGCCCACAGGGCGTGTTTGCACACATGTCATCTCAGGCCTCCCCTCCCTTCACCAGTGTGCAAACGCACCCCGTGGTGCATTTTAAGAGGTAGTTTTAACCCCCCTGCCCTATTAAGTACTAGGGGCTTACAGAGGAGGTCATGATAATCACAGGGGTACCCCAACGCATAGTGTTCCCTAGTGTATGTAGGTGCTTTCACTGTATTCTAAGTGTCTTCTAGCATACCACTGGCTCTAGGTCTGGTTAGTCAGAGTCAGTTACCAGCAGTACCCGTTTGAAAAAGTTGTGGACACAGGATGATTTTGTAATAAGGCCTCTTTCTGCTCCTCTGTTGGTTCTTTCTGCATATGTCTTGCTTCTTTCTGCACTTTTCTTCGTCTTTGAGGACTTCTGTTGCTTCTTTCTGTATTTTTTTTGATTCTGTGCGTTTTTTCTTCTTTCTTCACATTTCCTACATCTGTAGGCATAGTTAGAAACTAGCATTTAAAAAACCTTTGAAATTCACTTAAAAAACCATAGGTTTCAGGCACATAATAGTTAGGAATTAGCATTTTAAAAACGTTAGAAATTCACTTACAAAAACATAGGTTTCAGGCACCTTATAGTTAGAAATTAGAATTTAAAAAACCTTAGAAATTCACTGAAAAAACATAGGTTTCAGGGGTGTTATAGTTAGTTGCACATTTCACTCATACAAAACTATAGAAATTCGCATGTTATAGTTAGTTCAGCTAACTACAACTTGCACGCCCGCAATATTACATCACTCATGACATGGTCAGTGACACCACTCATGACATCACTGATGACATCTCAAATTACATCACTGATTACATCACTGATGACATCATCCTTGTGATAGAGTGGCAGACCTCCTCTCACCCTAATGTAACTTTTGATACACACACTCAAAAATGGAGATACCAATACCAGTTACAACACACCTATTCAGTAATTCCAAGATCTACACACACATCCACTCATTCACCAACAGTTCTATAAAGTCACTCATACATATACTCACTCATCATATGTACTCATACACCTATACATCCTGTTACACACTGACTCTCATCCATAGAGTTACTCACACACATAGTCACACATACAAACAAAGTCTCAAACATCCATTTACTTATATATACAGTTACACACACACCACCACACTTACTTCTACAGAAACTTCCACATACGCACTCTCTTAAACAATCACTTATAGAAACACATACTTATTTATACAGGAACTCTTCCAATCTCTCACTCTCACATACACCAATACTCACATATACTAGTTTAAAACATATGAAGTTACTCATAAATACACTATTGAGACAGTCATTCACTCATTAACAAACCCATATACACACTCGTCCACTCATACAGTCCTGCATACATGCTGTGTTCAACACATGCAAACAGTGAGTCACTCATTCATGCATCTATGCACTCAGTAATACCCCCCACCTAACCATATAGACACTAAGACGCTCATACTGATACTAAAAAAAAAAACTAATAACCCATATAGACAAAGTTAGCGACTGCTACAGATATTTACATATTTAAACATTACTCACTAACCCATGTATTCACTAAGATACACTTAATCAGTCAGTTATACAATCAATTTTACAAAACAAAATCATTGATTTAGACACTTATATACCCATTTATTTTTCCACCGACCTTGAGAAGTACATATATAAAATATATTTTATTTTCTGAAAAACACACATTCACTGGATGATGTCATCAGTGATGTCATGAGTGATGTCATCTGAGAAGTCATCAGTGATGTCATGGGTGATGTCACTGACCATGTAATGAGTGATGTAATATGTGACGTCATCAGCAGTGCATTGCGGGCGCGCGTGTTATAGTTAGCTGAACTAACTATAACAGGTGAATTTCTATGGTTTTGTACGATTGAAATGTGCAAGAAACTATAATGCCCCTAAACCTATGTTTTTTTCAGGGAATTGCTATGGTTTTTTAAATGCTAATTTCTATCTATAACGTGCCTGAAACGTATGTTTTTTTCAGTGAATATATACACATATATTACCTACTGGCGGTCGCCAGTACGTAGTTATAGTTAGGACCTACTTTCCATAGGAAATCCACAACATTCTATTTGGAATAACATTGGCGTCGGTGGACAAATCTTCGTGAATTTCTCCAAGAAACTGGCCTGCTCGGTTCCGCTCCTTCCCTCAAAGTTTGGGGTTGATTCGTCAAGTGGGGGCTGAGAAAAAAGGGGGTCCCAAAACATGTTTTCCCCATACAATTTTTCATAGGGATCTCTAGCCAGGGCTACAGCCCGAACGGCTGAACGGAATTGCACCAAATTTGTCAGAAAGGTAGAGTTCGGTTCGCAGATTGTGCTTTTTGTTAAATGGTGTAAATCCGTTCAGTATTTTCTGAGAAAATCACAAGTAAAATCATAGTGATATCTAGAGACAGAGTTCCACACGTGGACGGTGATCCGTTCAATTACGAGCACGAGCTGCATGCTGATTGGCTGTGAACTGTCTGTCAATACTCGAAACCAGGAAGTTTTGGTGGCCATGTTGTGCCTCGGTAGAATCGAGTCATGAGAAAACAGTAAAACAAAGTTGAGAAATAAGGGAAGGGGGCAGGCTAGAAACATTCTGACCCTTTACGCTTGCTCAGGGGGTCGTACATGGATGTTTAGGCTCTTTTTTAATTTAAAAAAATAAATAAAAATCTCGGTGTACGCGTATGGAAATACGTACAATTACGAGCAGGAGCTGCATGCTGATTGGTTGTCAATACTCCAAAACAGGAAATGTTGGCAGCCATCTTGTTTGTCGCGAGAGCCGAGTCACAAGAAAATAGTAAAACAAAGTTGAGAAATAAGGAAAGGGGGCATGGTAGAAACATTCTGACCGTATAGTCTTGGTCAGGGGGTGGTACATGGATCTTTAGGCTCAGTTTATTTTTTTATAAAAAATGGCGGGGTACTCGTGCATTACTTGCACACGGTGGAAAAGGTGAAAAAAAACTAGAAGTCCATTTTATTCATTAGGTCCCGGGGGGGCAAATTACGGGGGCAATTTTTAGAGCTATATTTCTATGACAGTATGTAAAACTTTCAGGTTTTTTTTGCTGCATCAGTTGTACTCTCTACGCATGCGCAGCCTTGTTTGCAAGTGCACTTTTTTTTCTTTTTCTTCAAGTTCACCAAGCAAACCTCTCCTGGTTTTAGGTATTAAATTTGCCGCTTTCTTTTCCCGGGTAGTGTGTGTCATCCGGTGCTATACTTTTGTAATATATTAATAAACATATTGTATATTACGAGCACAAGCTGCATGCTGATTGGATGTCAACTGTCTGTGAACACTGCAAAGCAGGAAGTGTTGGCACCCATTTTGTTCATCGCTAGAGGCGAGTCACAAGAAAAGTGTAAAACAAAGTTGAGAAATAAGGAAAGGGGGCAGGGTAGACATATCCTGACTCTCTAGGCTTGCTCAGGGGGTCGTACATGGATTTTTAGGGTCAATTTTTATTTTTTTTAAAATAAAAAATGATGGCGTACGCGTATTGTACTCGTACGTGGAGGAAAAGGGTAAAGAAACTAGAAGTCCGTTTTATTCATTAGGTCTCGGGGGGCAAATTCCGGGGGCAATTTGTAGAGCTATATTTCCATGACAGTATGTAAAACTTTCCGGTCTTACTCTCTACGCATGCGCAGCCTTATTTGCAAGTGCACTTTTTTTTCTTTTTCTTCAAGTTCGCCAAGCAAGCCTCTCCTGATTTTAGGTATTAAATTTGCCGCTTTCTTTTCCCGGGTCATGTGTGTCATCCGGTGGTATACTTTTGTAATATATTAATAAACATATTGTAAGTATATTTATTTGAAATGTAGTGTGGAGGCGCCAAACGTTGATTACATACTCCGTCCAACCGCCATTTTAGTAGTTTTCCTCCGTTATTTTTATTATACCTGTTACTTTCATTTTACCCTGCGCATATTTTCTCTGTGATCGATGAGATTTTGTGCCACAGATACCACGGTGTTTGTCCTTGGCCTCCGATCTTATCAGACTTGGTCACACGAATACCTAGAAACTAATTTGAAGGACGTAAGGCACAGCCATTACAACACGTGTTGGTCAACAAAAAACATTATTAAGATTATGCGTTTATCATGTGTGGTAAATGCATACTAGTTGTAAAAGCATGTGTGGAAAAGCGATATGCGTGCTAATGGTTTTGTGGTGACGATTACGCGTGCTTATGAACCGGGTCTGGGCGTGGTGGAGTCTAGGGTACCAGGCGGAGGGGCATGCAGCTGCACTCATACAATATAGAAGTAATATAGGATTTTTAAAACTTAAAAAAAAAGATTCCATAATTATCCTAGATTAAGTCTTCTGTTAGTATGTTCATTAAATACATGAATATATGTTTTTAAACAATTAAAAACATTTGCGTCTTTTTTTTACGGGGCGCCGTACATGACGTCACTCGGAAGCTTTGATGCGACGTGTAACGTCAAAGAGTATTCGTAGCGTATGCTGAGAATGATTAGCAGTACAAACTATGGTATGATCACTCTCTCACTGTCAAATCAGAGCACAGGGCGCGCTATGGGAATGGTTAGAAGTGGTCACTCATTGGAGATCCAATTCAGTTGTGTGGCTTATCCACAGTATCATAACGTTATTTTTTAACCTGGTTAACTTTGAGGTTTGCATGAAATACTATGCTATAGGCAGATATGGATGTTTAGGGAGCGCTTATCTGCATGAAGCTTGGTTATTACCATTTACATATAGGTGTCTGAGGGAGGGAAAAGAAGTCTATGTGAATGGCGAAGATTGCACAATAGTACCAGATCACTCCTTAATTTGTAGACACATACAATTGCATGGCTCTTGTATACAAGATGCGCCTAATTTGGACTGAGTTTTGAAAGGTAGTCCGACACCTGCTATCATAACAACGTTCAGTTTACTGGAAACGGGAGTGTATTTACTTTTAAATAATGGAGATTGTTGTGCAATGTTAACAGGCATCGGTTACATGATTACGGTAACTGAGCGTGTGGTTTGATTAAAAAAAGTTGTGTTAACTCCTCTGCAAGGGAAGCTGGATGTTTCCACCTGGCTGTCGATTTCGACCTTGAAAGCAGAGTCAACCAAATGAGTCGTATAAGAGCGCTATTGTCTCAAAAAGAGGTCGCTCTTATATCTGGTACAGAAACATTTGTCCTTCATGTAGCAAACAACCGCACAGAAGTGCATGATTTATTAAATACAGACGTGCTCTTGAATTTTGAGTTAATTTAGAATATCTTTAATGAGTCCTTGACTACGGGGTTACCTTACTTTTTTAAAGTTAGAAGCAGTGGCCTTGTGACTTCTGTAAAAAGTATATTTGGTGTCTTGTTGGGATTTTTTCATTAAATTTTTCCCAGCATCTTTGGTGGATTGTGTTTAATTCTCGCATTAGTTGCCGGTGTGCTTTTATTAATTTGTTTACATAAATATGGATGCACATCCTGCAGCAGACGACAATATTTCTCGGCTGTTGCTGCTCCTCAACTGAATGATTAGTTATTATGGAGCGCTGCCTTTGGCTACATTGAGTGCAGTTTATGGATTATCATTTCGATTTTCCTTTTTCACATGCGTTCAACCTGTGTTCCATTGCCGGAGCTGCGATTTCGACTGGGCCCTGGATTTGTGTCTCTGCAGTACGGTGTCTCCCAACGTGGATTCTGACCAGCTGATGAGCCCCTTAGTGGTTCATGACGTGCTCTGTTCTGGTGGCGGGATTATGGCCTTAGCAGCGACACATGGAATAATGGGACGTTGGAAAGCTTTTGCTACAGCGCTTGAGTTCTTGTCACGCAGTTACATTGAAGATGACCCAAGTTTTCCTCCGATGGTGATAGAGTCTCTGGTCGTTGAGAAACATGTATGTTCATTCCCACTATTGAATTGGATGGTTGAAATGTTTTCAGATGAGAACAATGACTTCCTGTTGGAGGCTGTTGCTACATCCTGTGCTCACACGCTGTTGGATTAAGACTCTTTGATTTTTCTACGTATTCTTTATTATTTCGCTAATGCTTTCTATCAAAGAGCGAATAACTTTTTTGGGAAATGTGAACTTGACTCTGCTTTTTAGGCTTGGACTCTGCGTTCCTAATTCACCCACGTTTATATCACGTGCTTTGATCAAGAAAGAGTGCCGTGGGGCTGAGCCTTGCACTCACACCCTGTTAAGTTAGCATGGATTTATTAGAAGCTTACACTCTATTTTTGCTTTCCTGCTCTGCTTTGCACACAACACATACTTGTGATATTGTTTAGAGAAAGCTGAGTAATTTGCTTTATATGAGAATAATTTGGTATGCTGGATTTATAAACTGCCTCGCTAGTTTTGTGTGTATAGTGAGAGCATGGAACATCAAGGTTATCTTGAACACTGTGTCTGTTATTCAGAATGATCCTTGCACGTTCGAGCCATAATACATATGCAGCTGTGGCCTCGGATACTTGCGCGTTTCATAATGCATTGTGGAGGCAAAGTTACACACAGTTGGAGAACATTCGTATCTTGACAGTTTGTGGAGCACTGAATGTGATCCACTACTGCTGCGTACCAGAGGTATGGGTCTGCCCATGTAATCCTATGAGACTTTCTTTAGTTATAATCTAATCTGCTAGGTAGGGAGGGTGAAATGTAGGTATATTTTAAATGTGATTACCTTTAGCATTATAGGATGTTTTTTCTGTTTGTATTTCATAGAATAGTAACAATGCTGACAACCTTGTTTCTGATAATATGTTTGGTTGTATTTTCTAAGGTACTGTGCATGAGATTATGGCGTTAGAAATAAACATTTCAAAGTTGCACGTGTCTTTATTTACATCTTGTTTTGGACTGGTGTAAGACAATATTGAAAGAGTGTTCTTGTTATCCACTTTACTTCATGTAATCTAAGTCGCATGTTCTGGGTTGACTAGTCATTGGTGTTTTTGCTCTAGGGCGAAGAACCAATGAGTCACTGATTGCTAGTCTTGTAGGGGGTTTGTGTATAAGGTGGGTTTTGGTACACCGTAATTCACTGAGGTCCTAAGTCTTTATGCACAGTTCTGTGTATGAGCAGAATTCCTGGAACAGTAGTTACAACAAAAAGGCTCGATAAAGGGCTTGCACTTTGAATATGAATATGAAATAGAAGAATAGTTGATAATCACAGCTAAGCAATGCAGCAATTAGATGTGTGTATTGAGTGGAAGATGAAAAACGTGAAAAATAAGAAAGGTTGGAGAGATGCAAACTACCCACTGCATTGTCAGTGGAGTGGATCTTTGGATTTCCAGGTCATTACACAGATAGGGTGTTGGATTCCGCAGTGGGAGCGAGAGAAACTAGTACAACATCTAAGGAAGAAAGCTAGTGCATAAAGTACACACAGTTGGGCAGATATACAAGGTCGCGGGAAAAATGATGCAAAAGTGGTGCAAGGGGCTTACAAACCTGCCGCAGTGTGTGGTAGAAAAGACGCAAGAAAGGACGAAAGTGTGCAAATTACCCACTGCTATTCATGGGTAGTAGTTACCAAGAAGGCTGAATAAAGGGCCTGCACTTTGAATTTGAATTAAAGAAGAATAATTGATAAGCTCAGGCAAGAATAGTAGCAAGGAAGTGTGTGTATTTGTGGTTGTTGTGTTGATTGAGTGGAAGATGACTAAGGTGAAACATTAGAGAGGTTGCAGAGATTCAAACTTTCCATTTCATTGTAAAGGAAGTGGGTGTTTAGTTTTCCAGTGCATATATATATTCACTGAAAAAAACATAGGTTTCAGGCACGTTATAGTTAGGAATTAGCATTTAAAAAATCTTAGAAATTCACTGAAAAAACCATAGGTTTCAGCCACGTTATAGTTAGGAATTAGCATTTAAAAAATCTTAGAAATTCACTGAAAAAACCATAGGTTTCATCCATGTTATAGTTAGCTGGACATTTCTCTCATACAAAACCATTGAAATTCCCCCGTTATAGTTAGTTCAGCTAACTATACTTTTGCGCGCCCGCAATGCACTGCTGATGACGTCACATATTACATCACTCATCACATGGTCAGTGACATCACTGATGACATCTCAAATGACATCACTGATGACATCACTGATGACATCTCAAAAGTCATCACTGATGACATCACTGATGACATCATCCTTGTGAAAGAGTGGCAGACCTCCTCTCACCCTAATATAACCTATGGTACACACATTCAAAAATAGATACTAACATTTTTTTTTAAATGGAGATACCAATACCAGTTACAACAACCTATTCAGTAATTCCAACATCTACATACACATCCACTCATCCACCAACAGTTCTATATAGTCACTTAAACATGTACTCACTCATCATATGTACTCATACACCTATACATCCTGTTACACACCGATACTCATCCATACAGTTACTCACACACATAGTCACACATGCAAATAAACTATCAAACATCCCTTTGTTTGCATATACAGCTATACACACACCACTACACTAACTTTTACAGAAACGTACACATACTTACTCTCTTAAACAATCAGTTATAGAAACACATTCTTATTTATACAGGAACTTTTTCAATCTGTCACTGTCATATATCCTTTCTTATATATATCAATACTCACATATACTAGTTTAAAACATATGTACTTACTCATAAAGACACTATAGAGGCAGTCATTCACTCACTAGCACACCCATACACACATTCATCCACCCGTACAGTCCTGCAAACATGCTGTCTTCAAAACACATACAAACAGTGAGTCAGTCATTCATGCATCTGTGCCCAAAGTAATACCCGCCACCAAACCATACAGACACTCATTCTGATACTCAAAAAACCAACTAATAACCCATATAGACACTGGTGTAGCAACTCACCAACCCATGCAGCCACTTATACACAAAGTGAGACACTAAAACAGATATTTACATATTTAAACATTACTCGCTAATACATGTATTCACTAAGATGCACTTAATAAGTCAGTTATGCAAGGAAATTTACAAAACAAATCCATTTAGACACTTATTTACCCATTTATTCTTCCATCGACCTTTAGATATACATATATAAAAATATTTATTTTTCAGAAAGACACACATTCAGTGGATGATATTATCAGTGATGTCACTTACCATGTGATGAGTGATGTAATATGTGACGTCATCAGCAGTGCATTGCGGGCGCGCGAGTTATAGTTAGCTGAACTAAGTATAACAGGGGAATTACAATGGTTTTGTATGAGAGAAATGTCCAGCTAACTATAACATGGGTGAAACCTATGGTTTTTTCAGTGCATACAACCTGTTTCTGATATATATATATATACATATATATATATATATATATTACTTCAAATCACACAAGCGAGCGCGAACGCCCGCGGCGCCTTTCCCAGCCGCTTTAGTGAAGGCGGTCCGTTGCGAGGCAGGCAGCCTCTTAAAATTACACCAAATCGTGTTTTAACCTTGCTCAGAACACGACAGTCTATGACTAAGGTGCGCTAGCACTGAAACGCGTCAAGTGTTTTTCTTGCCTATTAGACCATTGAAGAATAAATCTCCGTCTGCTGCACAGAATTCTGGCATGTGTCCGTTACTGTCGTGTTCTGAGCAAGGTTAAAACACGATTTGGTGTAATATATATATATATAAATATATATTCCACAAGTTGTTGCTCCCGGTGGACAAACGTGCACCTCCAGTATTCCGCAAAAAAGAGCCGACCCAAAAGGTGCTGGTGCAAAGTAAAGTTTATTCCTGAAAAGCCAGCGCTGCCGCCATGACGCGTTTCGCCTCCAGGGAGGCTTGATCACATGACAAACCACACATGCTTTGTAAATCTATTTAAAGTGACAGTGCAATAGGTTAACCCATAGGCATGGACGAAATACTATACAGTAGAAGCGCCGCTAATGTGCAAAATAGTCAAAGAATGCCTACAATGAAGCAAAAATATAAATGACAAAAGCACAATCCATAAAATCCTGTAAAGCAGATTTCATAGAAAAAGAGCATATTTACAGGGCAAAGCAACATGACAAAAACCCAAACGAAGTATTTACATGACAGTTAATATTATCTATGTACAACCGGTGTTTTTTTCATGATCATGTAAAGCCCCTTAAAAAAACCAGCTCATAAATAAATTTTAGCAGCGTCTGTCCAATGCCTTATGGAACTAGATCTCAGAAGTAAGGCCCAAGTGGGCAAGTCACATCAAAAAGACTTAATAGTCTACAAAGTGCAAGAAAAAATTAGTACAAATATATCGATAAAGTGCAAACAGATTAAAAATTCTCAAATGTTAAAAACATGTGCCACAGTATCCCAAATTGTAAGGAAATCAATTCATCATTAAATACAGTTATGCAATATGGGAAAAATAGTATATCAAGATCAATGAAAATTACTGCATCCGGACAGGTCTTATCAGTGGGAAACTCCAAATTCCTAAAGGCAGGTGTAAAGATCCTCTCTATCATTGAGGCCGTTAGGGTTCTTGGTGTTGAGCTCCAAGATGTATCTCGTCTCAAGGAGGCGGAGTTTGGCCTCACGGTCACCTCCCCTCCTAGAGGGCTCAACACAGTCAATTAGGAAAAATTGGAGTTTGTCAGGGATACCAAGATGTTTCTCCTGAAAGTGCCTGGCAACCGGATAGTTCTGGTCATGCCCCGTTATTGCCCGTATGTGTTGAAGTATGCGCTTGTGAGCGGGCAGCTTGGTGCTGCCCACGTATTGAAGCCCACAAGGGCATTCCAGCACATAGATGGCAAACTCAGTTTTACAATTGAGCAATTTGGAGATGGCAGTCGGATGTTGTTGAAAGGGGCTTTGGAAATGGGTTCTGCTAGTACCCTGTCGGCAGGCTTTGCATTGAGGGCATGTCTTAAAGCCCTTCTTCAATGCCCCCCAGGTAGTAGAGATCTTAGGCTCTAAGGTGTTACTAACCAAGGATTTGGACATGGAGGGGGATTTCCTAAAGGTCAAGATGGGTTTGGTACCTATTTTGTGACCAATTACTGGGTCACTGCGGACCAAGTTCCAATTCTTGTTTACGATTTTGCGTAAAGCCCCATGTTGACGGTTAAATGCTAGAATGAGTCGTGGAGAACTCATTTGCCCCTTTTCTGTTGTTGAATCCACCATGTTGATTTTTTTGGATTTGGGGATTAATGCCTCTTGCCTGCTTAATGAGTTAGAGCGTCTGATCGCTTTCATGATAATTTCTGAGGAATAACCCCTGTCAAGGAAACGTCCTTTGCATGCCTCCTGTGCAATCGCACATTCGGCATCCGTGCTGCAAATCCGCCGGATCCGGAGCATCTCCCCAAAAGGAATGCTTCGAATCAAATGGGCAGGATGTTGGCTGTTAGAATGCAGTATGGTATTGCCAGCACTGGGCTTCCGATAGAGCCGTGTACTCAGGGTGGAATCCTTCACAAATACTTCCACATCCAAAAAACAAATCAATTCAGAACTTAAATTGGCAGTAAAGTTGAGATTAACATTGTTCACATTGATCAAATTAACAAAGGCCCTAGCACTGTCCTGGTTGCCTCTCCAAATAATAAAAACATCGTCAATGTAACGTAAGTATAAAGCAATGTTGTTACACATGAACTCATGGTGCTGGGTGGCAAGGACCTGCTCCTCCCACAGCCCAACGTGTAAACACGCGTCGCTGGGTGAGAAGCAGGCCCCCATCGCCACACCCCTTATCTGATGATATATTACGCCATTGAAAATGAAAAAGTTCTGTTCCAAGCACATCTTGGTCATTTCGATCAACATTTTGTTATGCGCTGTTGGATGAGGCAAATCCTTGTTGAGATAATAGTCCAAGGCCTTGAGACCATCAACATGCCTGATAGAAGTATAGAGGGATGAGACATCCAAGGTCATGAGCACCATGTCATCATCCCATGCAAATTCTGCAATTTTACTGAGGAAATCAAAGGAATCCTTAACAAATGAACTAAGGTTCCTGACGTGGTGCTGAAGAAAAAAATCAATGTATTTGGAAACATGTTCCAAAGAACTATCTATTGCCGAGATGATGGGGCGTCCCGGCGGTGTAACAATGTCCTTATGAACTTTATATATATATAAATATATGCTACAAATCCTCAGTAAAGCCAGGACCCAGGAGCAGCACAGGTGCATCTCAGAGTATGAGGAGCGATGAACAGATGTAGTCCACTGCCAAATCCTGGACATGTTTAGTAATGAGCACTCACCTCAAAGAAAGAAATCATCCAAATTTCAATTTGTGAGGTTTATAGCCATAATAACCAATTAACGGAACGTGTTTCGGGGACCTTATATGGTGTGCTAATGGTTGGCACATGTGTACACTGATTGGTGGTTGTATCTGGTGTTTCTATTGGTTTAGGGTTAATGTCCTCATTGGTTGGGTATTTGAGGGTTCTGATTGGTTTCTCGGTCTGTGATTCAATCATTGTAGGGTTGGGTTAGGATTTCTATTGGAAGTATGGACTAGGGCTTCCTATGTTATTGGTTGTTGGGAGTAGGGTGGGACTAGGGCTAGGGTTAGACCTTTAATTGGAAGTAGCTATTTAGGGCTTCTGGTGTGATTGGTTGTTGGACCAGTTGTGGGACTAAGAGTAGGGTTAGGCTTTCTATTGGAAAGTAGGGACTAGGGCTACCTATACCATTGGCTGCTTGGACTTGGGTTGGGACTAGTTGTAGGGCTAAGGCCTTTATTGGACGTAGAGATCAGGGTTTTTGAACTGATTGGGTGCTTGGACTAGGGCTAACATTGGCTGCAAGGTCCTGGTCTCCTATTGGTTCTAGATGTTAGGGCTAGTGTTGTGATTGGATAGTGTTAGGGCTAGGGTTCCCATTGGCTGAAGGGGTCACCTGATTACTAGGGCTACAAAAAAGGCCAGGCTTAGGGCGTCTCTGCCCGGGCGTCGAGGCTAAGGGTGGAGAGGACAAGGGTAGTTGCCTGTTTGGGCCTGTTAAGGGTGGAGAGGACAGGGGTAGTTGCCTGTTTGGGCCTGTTAAGGGTGGAGAGGGCAAGGGTAGTTGCCTGTTTGGGCCTGTTCGAGACTGGTCGGAACTAGGGCCAGAAATGCTGCCCTTTTTCTCATTTAGCAATACCCAGGCCCACACCATCCACAACCATAAACAGAGCAACACACTCACACCAAATATATACCACGCACAACACTATGCACAGATTAATTTACCAGCATGCACCACCAACTCAACCAAACCACGTCTACACACCCTACTATCCCAACTACCACACATATCCACCATCACCCACAAACAGTACACAACTCTATCCTATACCACTAACCAATACACTCATTACTAACACAACGCCAATCAACACCATAAATAACTACGTCCCACTCAGATACACTCTCCCTGCTGTAATTACACCTAACAGTCCACCTTTTATCACTAACAAATATATAATGATCCTTTCACCAGCTGACTTAAAAAAAAATCCTTCACTCTTTTATTCCTCCACTATCCTTTTTCTATCAAAATTAACAGACTAACATGTTCACTTCTCAAATTCCGTATTCCATATTCAACTATACTGCCAGAATAACTAAATAACATATCTACTAATCAAATTACTTCATATTTATACTATGCTAATTTTCAACACTAATCCTTTATGGGTCCCGGAGTGGCGTGCTACTCGCCAAAAAAGCGCTTCAACACCCATCAGGGGTAACAAGTGCTATATGAATGCAAATCTTTCTTCCCCTTTTATCCATCAGCCATCCTTCTCACTCCAAGTAACAGACTAATATCCACCACTGAAATTACCTCATATTACACCATATTAATTCACCACTAATCCTCTATCATTCCAAATCCAAATAACTGACTAACCTATCCACCACTTACAAAGTACTTGTATGTTTCACTATACTAATTCAACACTAATCCTCTGTGGATCCCGGAGTAGCGTGCTACCCGCCGAAAAAGCGCTTCGACGCCTCGTCAGGGGTAGTAAGCGCTATATAAATGCAATTACAATACAATACAATACAATACATACACACACACATACATATAACTTGCTTTACATTAAACAACTTTGAATCACACTGAAATATAACAAAGGGGTCGATTACGATGGCAGACGGAAAAGCACTCCGACCACCGTGGTAGTGGAAAAAAAGATCTGCTTGTTCCGCGGAAAAAGTGGCAGTCAAATTAGGATGCACTGCTCGAAAAATCTGACCGCGGCGGTCGGATCCCACAAAACTCCTCCGGTCACGCCTGGAAAATCAGTAAATCCGACGCAGCGGACGGTAATGCTGAGGAACGAACCAAAAAGGCTGATCCACCAATGGAATGACAGCAAGTAAAATTAGTATAAGATGGCAGAGCCAGCAAAGCGATCAGGTGTTTCCGACAGCCGCAGGCACGCGAAAATATGAATGGCAGAGCTGGCAGAAGGACCATTGCATTCATAGTGCTGCGGTCACACAGAAAAAGGTATAGCGGTCAAAAGCAAACACACAACAAAGCCACCAAGTGTGGCTGATTGTTTTGTGCTGGGTCAAAAAACATTTCACACACCCCAATAACACATCCCTATGGCCAAACTAAAGTCCCAATCCCAGGTCCACCCTGAAAACACACCTGACATGAATACCCCATTTGGACACACCCACATAGCTGAGCATAACAGAAACCCCTTCCCTGCTCAGCATTCTTTGCACTACTCTAGAAGTGAAGGGTCAAACACCTCAGCACAAAAGAGAGGCTAATCATCACACACTACACCATCACAAACACCCTCACCAACACACACATCACACATCTCCAGCACCACCTTCCCATTTGCACATGACACACCATGGCACAGAAAAAAATGGCAAAATTCACAGACAATGAGTTGTCAGTCATGGTAGATGAGATAATTAGAGTGGAACCACATTTGTTTGGAAGCATGGACCAACAGACACCAGTAGTAGAAAAAACTCAATTGTGGGAAAGAATAGTCACCAAAGTCAATGCAGCAGGGACAACCCATCAAGAGGAGGTGGCATGACCTCAAGAGCAGGGTAAAAGAGCGTGCCAACAAGAACCATGAGCTGGCTCAGAGGACTGGTGGTGGCCCTCCAATTCTACCACTAACATTCACTGAATGGGAGGAGAAGGTGCTTGCCATACTGTATCCAGAGAGTCTCACAGGAATACCCCGGGAGTGGAGGCTGGTATGTACCAACACATGTCTCCCATTACACTGCTATGTACTGTCTTGCACAACTAGAACGCTACACTTCCTAGACCTAAATGCACTTACGTACAACACACTCTTCCCAACACATGTCTCAAAGATCTAACATTCCCTTCCTCTGAATCACCCCAAAGGTAGCTAGAAATATTTCCATGGGGGCATGTGTACAGGCAGCTAGCACTACAACTCCCACCAGCCCCCCTTGTCCCACAGCTAAGCAGGAAGGAGCACTCCCCACACCCACAACCATGTGGCAGCCATTTCATTGCTCTTCTCAAACATACAGGTAGGTAGCCATCTTAACAGGGAGAGGGGTATGTGGGTAGGAAGCCAGCACTACAACTCCCACCAATTACCCTTGTCCCACAGCTGAGCGGGCTGGAGCACTACCCACACCCACAATCATATGGCAGCCATTTCATTGCTCTCATTAAAGTGACAGGTAGGTATCCATCCTAACAGGGAGAGGGGTATGGGGGTAGCAAGCCAGCACTACAACTCCCACCAGTCACCCTTGTCCCACAGCTGAGCAGGATGGAACACACTCCACACCCACAACCATGTGGCAGCCATTTCATTGCTCTCCTCAAACTTACAGGTAGGGAGCCATCTTAACAAGGAGGGGGGTATGTGGATAGGCAACAAACACTTTAACTCCCACCTAGCCCCCTTGTCCCACAGCTCAGCAAGATGGAGCACTCGCCACACCCACAACCACACCCACAACCACGTGGCAGCCATTTGCCTCCACTGTGTTACCTAACAGGTAGGTAGTCAGTGGATGCACCCTGTCATCCTTCTCAAAATACATGGAGCCATGTGACCCCACCATCCCTCGAATGTCAGCCAACTTGTCATAGATTCAAAAGTTACATCCAATGTGCAGCCAGCTAAGCGCATGTAACTGTCACAGAAATGGTGTCAGAGCATGAAGGCCCATATGAACCCAAAACATGCACGTTCAATGTGACAAACAAACAAAAAAAGTACACGATGAAGTACATGATGAAAGAACATTTGTAACATTCCAATGGCTAGTTTTTGCATAGCTGAAACTGATTCCATGAAGAGTAAACAAAAATGTGGCATCATCAAAAGTTGATGTGCACCAAGTTGGTAGATGATGATAATGTGTACGTGGCACATGGTTTTAATTTACATGTCACACTATGGGCAAGTAACGTTTGTACCTCAACATCATGTTATGATGCTCATTATCTTTCAGCCATACCAAATGATTACAATGTAAAATGTTTGGTGTATCAAATGTAACATCCAAAGGTCTAACACCAAGCACGTGGAGTGCACTCAACTGATAATTTACTCTGTTCAACAGAAGACCCACAAGCAACTGCAGCTGAAAACACCACCAACCAGCAGAGCCTACCCCTCCTCCGCGGAATGTGAACTCTCTGATGCAGATTCCCTACGTTTCTCGGATGAGGAGCAACAACCTGGCTCCTCCAGACTGTCAGGGCGTACTACGTTTTAGGGCCTCATTATCCCCACTACCCCCACAGCGACAACAACAGCGCTGACCCCTGCTACAACGACCTGTGTGGCAGCGACCTCTACCATCACCACTTCTGCCTGCAACACTCTCCCTGTCGGATGTATGACGTTACAACGCAGGCTATTACAACGCCTGCCTTTACAACGCGGTTTTTACATCGCAGTCCATTACAACGCATAGCGCTTTGGGGTGCTGGATAGTGAATAGTTTAATTTACTATTCCAACTCCAGTCCCCGTGGACACTAGGGAAGGTTATTTGATAGTAAATTAACCTATTCCCTATCCTAGAGCGCCCCCCAGAGCAATGCGTTGTAATAGTTTGCGTTGTAATGACCGCGTTGTAATGGTAGTGCGTTGTAAAAGTTTTGTTGTAACGGTTGTTCACCCTCCCTATCTCAGTGGTTACCAACACCACCACACAATCCGAGGATGCCATAGAGAGTGTGCGGGTACGTCAACTCCCACTCGCCACAGGTTTGTGTCAGCAGGGCAGGTGGGAGGGCAACTGGGGGACAATCATAGGAGATCACTGAGACAGAACCCCTGGTCACCGTTGCAAGAGTCCTTGGTGCATATGAACAGAACCAGGGACTGATGGGCCAGGTTGTCGAGGAAGTGCATGAGCACCGCCTGCTGCTGAGGTCCATGGACACAAATATCTCATGGGCCAGCATGTGGGTTTTCTGAGGGACAGACATGCAGCTCAAATGATGGCTCAACCCCCCTCCAGAGGCCAGCCTGCTGATACCCATGCCACCTCAGCTGTGGCCCATGAGAGGGGTGAGCTGCAAGACAATGACTCCTCAGACACCGCTGACCCTACAGCGGAGGTCCCCTCTGCCAAACGCAGGAGGGGACGTCCGAGAAACACCACAGGAGGATCACATGGCAAAGCACCAACCAAAGCCAAGTCGCTGAGCCAGCCGCCATGATGGCACTTGTGTTGCCCTGCACATTAACTTTGTTAATTATCCTAACCCACACTGCCATGTGGATGGCAGGAGCTTGTTGGACTGTGTGATTACATCAATGTGGTGAGTACTCAATTTGTCTCATTTACCATCAGTGACAACTCATAAACTCACTTTGCACATTTTCACAAACAATAACTTCTCTTTCACAAAAACCTATTGAAAATAAACATTCTTTACGCACCTATGTCTTTGTGTCAGTTCCATGTTTATCATAGTATGTACAATGTCAACTCAGATTCCTATGTACCACAAGCTCTGATTATGATGAGGCATTGATAGGCTGAAGGAACCTAGAAAGACACAAGAGAATGACATTTATTTGTCAGGTGATGCCATTACAGCAAAATACACCACTAATCAACAACGTACATTACCCATCACACATAACAATGACCAACACATCAACATAGACATGAGGTATGTGGAAACAATACACTGTGCCACACACATCAGCCATTAGCAGTTAGCAAACAATAGCAAGCAGCCAAAAAGCTCATCTATGCACTACCATCAAAGCCAACATACAATGTCACTGTTGTACAACATCACTTACACTCATGGGATGTAGTTGTAGATGAGCTGTTGATGCAGGTCAACACCTTCCTCTTCTCCACTATCATCATCACTGGACATGTGTGGATTTGCAGCGGGGGCATCTGCTGCTCATCATCGTCCAGGAGCAGGGGGATCTCTTTGGGCAGGCCAAGTTGTGGAGCATACAGCATGCAACTATGATCTGACACATCTTTTAGGGAGAGTAAAGTAGTGCACCCCCACTCTTGTTCAGACACCGAAATCTAGACTTCAGAAGCCCTATGCCAATGCCATTGCAGCCAATGGGAATCACAATCGTGGTAGTGCAATACATTTTTTAAACCTGCGGTAGGCGTGCTCCGCTACCGTGGTCCGGGTCATTGGATACAATTGAAAAATGCAAACCAGAGAGCCACACATGTCACTTGCATTCAGACACTGCTGCCTGCCATTCATCACCACCAACTGCTGCTGTTCCTGTATTCTTAACCCAGTGATGGCGAGAACTGAGAACATCAAGGCCTGTCCCTTCACTACAGAGGAGCTGGAGGTCCTAGAGGACGAGGTCCTTCCACAGTATAGGAGGCTATATGGTGCTCCAGATGTACTAGTAAGTGTCTGAGTAAAAGTTTGAGAGTGCTCAAAATGCTCACATGATGTTACTGTGCAGTATATGTGCCTGTGAGTGCAAGCCAATGGGCATGCATCAATATTTTGACTTTAGCGTGCGCCATACATGGACTATTACAAATTGCATTTGAGTATGTGGGGAGGAAGACAACATGGACACTTGTACAGCTCTTCTTATGCCAAAATAAACACATGTTGGTCTAAGACTGGGTAATAAATCAAGGCGATCACAGCGCCCAACTGCCCGCCAACCATAGTGGACTCTTCTAAATCCCTTGGAATTACCCTAGACTGCAGATTGAACATGCACGACCACATTAACTTGATAACCAAAACAGCCAGATATCACCTGAGGTACCTAAGAAACCCTAAACTTTTCCTTGCCAATACTGACCTGAAAAATGGCAATCCAGGCTCTAATCATCTCCAGACTGGAATATGGATGCTCTACCCTTGCAGGTCTCCCCAAGACCTCCCTGGCACCATTAAAAGCCTGCTTCAATACTGCCACCAGACTCCTAACAAGCTCAAAGAAATTCAACCACATATTCCCTCACCTTAAAGCTCTCAACTGGCTTCCGTTCGAGGCCATAATTCAACTTAAGCTGGCTTGCATCACTCACAAGGCACTATACTGGAACTCACCGGCTTTCTTCGCCCAAAAACTTGTATTATCCGAAGGAACCAGAAAATCCTGATCTGCCAGAGATCTCTTGCTCCAACCTGCATGCTTGCAGAAAAACATCCTTACAATCAGGCCTTCTCAGGACCCGCACCAAGAATTTGGCACTCACTCCTGGCCGCCATTTGAAAAATTCTGTCTTTGGCACGCTTTAAAATGGTTGCAAAAACTTTTCTTATGGTCAAATCCTCTCCTAACGCTTCATCACAATCACCTCAGCAACCTTGTGCTACCTTCCTGTGGACTCTCCCGGTGTCCGGATGACACACACCTGGCACCTCTGGGCATCCCACTATGGATCTGAGACCGCCTGTCTCTTGCAAAATGTATCTACCTGTTTTTATCCTAACTGTCTCCTTCCTATGTTATCCCAAATGTAGCCTCCCCCTCTAAGTTCCCTTACATACTACTTGTCATTCCTGTAGAGTGCTCTGATACCTTTACGGGTTTTGTTCACGCTCTATAAAACTCTAAATAAATAAATAGATGTAAATGTGTGATACACTGCCTAGCATGCTGACTTCATGTCAATGGGGTGTGTAGCCTTATTTCCACAGATCCCTGACTGCATTGAAGGATGGCAGTGACACACTATGGTTTGGCAGTTATACTTTTACACTGCTGGTTTGAGACACTCAAAGTCTGAACACACATTCCCTATGCTATGTGATGTCATTGTCCATTAAGTGTTCATATGCTGATTTGTGACATTACAAATGTATTTTGGCCAGAGGGTACTGAATAATGTGTGTACAGTTTTCAAATTGACCCTATAGAGATGTGTCCATTAGGCACAAGAGTACAATGCCTGAGTGTAACACTCTTGGTGGTAATTCACCTATGACACATCAGATGAATGTGAGGTGGACATGTCATCCTTCTATTGATTCCATGATGTGTTGAGTCTCGCACGTGTAGGCACTGTTTCTCCATTCATATTGTAAATGCATGTGATTTCTGTGATGGCCCACGTTTAACCTCAAGGTGAGACCCTCTGACCTGCACAGAAACTGTTCAATGTTACAAGGACCCATCACTAAAAGGACTGAGTGAAACATATGTGTTGGCCACCACCCTATTTCTCAATGATCTATCTTAGGCCTGAGGATTGCACAAGACAGGACTCCACCTTGTGACAAGAGTGTGAGACTGTACGTTAATGGCCCTAATTGTGACCATCATGACAGATCTTGATATGCAATGGTCAAGGACATTGAGTGGTGTATAATGTAGGACACAGTGAGTCTGCCACTACACATCATTTCCAGTGTATTGTATGTCATGCTCACTCACATAGTGGATCACAGACGAGGGACATTTTTACATTAGTTTCTGTGCTTGCACTCGGCATGTGTATGAGATGGCCATGTAGTGTGTCCATCATCATACATGTTAACATTGCTATGATATTATTTGATCCAAGTGTACTATGTGCCATACTGTATGGACTCTGTTCTCCAATGATGTATTATTGTGGTATGTATTTTCATGCTCCTGTACTGACACACAGTGGTACATTCAAGGTGCGGTCTCTGGGTGTCTCCAACCGACGGCATACACACTGCCACAAGAGATGGGATGACATCTGCCGGCTGAGCAAAAACGTGACAAAGGTGATTCTGGGGGTGCTTCTTCAAAGTGGCAGGTTGGCGCGCAGGAGCATGACACCACTAATGGCCTGCATTTTGGCAGTCACACAGCCAGAGTTGGATGGACACTTGAGGACCCATCAGCAGCAAGTTGGGGGTGAGTATTGTGCAAAGCATGACTTTGTGTGTGAGTGACTGCAAGAATCCCAACCCTGAGCCAGTGCGGATCTCTGTGATGTCTCTAGTGTGATGCAATGGCTTCTAAGTGGCCTCTGTGTTGAGTGCAGCTGTTCTGCATTTGTACAACATTTTCCTTCTCATGTGTCAACAGCCCATGAACCGTGTCACATTTAAACATCTTGACATTTTAAAACTTACATTGTAATAATGTTGTCTGAACTGAGACCCCCTACACTTGATAAGTCATTGTTTGAAGTGGGTAGCCCAGGACACTTTTTGTGCTTGTGTGCGCTGTGTCTCTAGCTCAATAGTATGCTCATGTGATGATGTTTTAGTGGCTACAGACATGCACAGATGTGGACTCAGGGAGCAGTGAGTTGGTAAGGGTCAAACCTGCCCCATGGGTCCCTTTTTCCACAATGATAGAGAGGACATCGCCATTTAACAGTATAAGCCCAATATCAGCTGCATGGCATGACATGATGGAATTACCTGCCATAGTGACAGCAAGTGCACACAGGTGCTAAAAGGGTAGATAGTGATGAATGTAGTGATGCATCGCCTAATTTACCTTTGCCATTTTTGCACATGGCAACATGACTGGTATGGTTAGACTCTGTGATGTAAATGCAATGTAGCAGAACCTGACTATTACAAAACTGATTTGGCACTATGGAGTGTCAGTCCTCAGTATGTGTGCATTGTGGAGGGGTGTCAATGTGCTTCAGTGCATGGTAAAGTTGTGGCTAATGCTTTTCATCGGTGTGTGACTTATTGGCACATTGATGTGTCCTCAATGTCATCAGGGAGCACAACATAGGGATATTGTATGGCAGACCCTAGGTATTGTCACACATTAGCTGTCCTGTTGGAATCCAACAACTTCATCATCAACAGCAGACACAATGCTGACTTGGATCAATGAGGGACTGTCAGGGTCTTGTTGACATGTTGGTATGTGACATGTCACAACCTATGAAGGCCTTGTACTAACTTCTCATTCTCATGCTATAGCGCTTTGTGTATGTGACTACATTGTTCAATGGTGCTCATTGGCACTTCATTGACAGATAAGATGTGGTCTTGTGACATATGCTGCAGTGTGAGTGTCATATACATCAGCTGGCAGTAAACAGTAGTGAACATCATGTTAGTGTGCATTCATAGATGTGTGCTGTGCATAACAGATAAATTGTAACATCTACACAGCTGACACCAATGGACAACTGCAGTTGTGCTTCAAAGCCCAACATGGAGCTGGTAGCCCTTGCAAAATGACATATTTGACTTTGTATCTGTGCTGTTCTACTATATAGACTCCATATGTGACTGAGACAACATGTGTTGATGTATAGCTGTCTTACCTACAGGCACGCAGGTATGCGTACAGACAATTGTATGTGTGGTTACAGGGAGGCACAGGTCCAGCTATGTGTCTGTGTCAATGCAACATGGAGCACTACTATCAACTATGCATGTTTCCATGCATCATCTGATGATTGCATAAATGTAGCATAAGCTGAAAGTACATGGAGTAGTTCAACATGGGAGTCTCATTTTAAAGTTTGGTGTTTTGCTTGCATATGATGTTTGTGAATATGGCACTATACTGAGCCTATGTCTCTGTATCTTGCAGCATCTGCCAAAAGCAGGGAAGGATGGGATCCCAACACCATAGGGGAAGCTACTGGCATGACTGCTACACTTGAGTTCAGTGACACATTAGGGGACCAGCGCCTCAGAGGGAGACAAGAGTGCCCTGGATGATTCCCGCCTGGAAACAACAACCTCCACATCTTTAAACTCCAGTGGTGACTCCTCAGTGTTGGCGGGTGCAGAGTGTTCAAGATCTGCATCTTCTTCTGCCACGCCTCGTCCAATGCCCACCCTCCCGGAAGCTTCTACAAGTGCTGTCCGTACACACATCCCTAGGAAGTGTAGAGTCTCCTTCCCTCCAGGCACCGCTGCCCCAGCCCCTGTCTCTCCTGCTGCCCTTAGTGTGGAGGCATTAGAAATGTTACACTAGCTGTGTGTCGGTCACGCTGCTCTCTAGAATGCCCTCCAGGATCATGGCAACAAGTTGGCACAGGTTGTTGCGTTCAAGTAGGACATTCATTCTGACGTGTGTGGCCTACACCAAACTGTCCAGTCTTTGTGCTCCACAGTGAGGGTAGCCATTCAACAGTCCAAAGCAACCAGTCCATTTCCTGTCCCTTAAGCAACCACCCTGAAAGTATCACCACCTGACGAAAGTACACATATGCCAGAGCCCTCACAGTCATCCACACGCAGCACACAATAGCAGCACTCAAAGCACACCAGACCACAGACACCATCACCACAACACAAACGGGCACAAAGGAGTGTGAAACAGACACCCCATCACATGACACTCCGGAGCATCAGGGAAAAAAGCAGGCCACAACTTCACACTCATCCAAGTCATCACCACCCAAGGGCACACCCATTCTCTCACCTGATCGCAAAGACCCACAAACACTTGCCCTGTCTGCTGTGTACCTGATGCCTGCCGCAACTAAGCCCAAACACATTCCATACGCAGATTCACTTAAAACATCAACTCCAAACCAGACCCCTGTAAAACAGGGTCAAGAGAGCAAAGTGGGGGCTTTACCTCAACAACAGGGGATGCAGGGGAAGAAGCAAGGCCACCACCAGCAGACCACAAGGTCCAGCAAATCCATATGGAGAGAGCCACCTACTCCTGCTACACCACTGGGGAATAGTGAGGCTGTTGGGCCCACCTCACTTCTCACTCCGGCCAAGACACTTGTGGGAAATCGGATCCCAAACATTTGGGACCCAAACCTCAACATTCGGCCTCAGCCACTGTGCCTCCACACAGCATGTCTCTACCTCCCCGGACCACCACTCAACCTGGTCCAAGCAGTCCTCAGGCTCCGACAGCCTCAGATCCCTCTACCACAGACAGTTCTCTCCCTCCCAGGTCCAGTCCTCCAACTGGCCATGACACTTCAAGTGTCCCCTCCCAGTTCAACTTAAAGCCAAACTTTAAGCCAAGTCCCCCACCCACACCATTTCTCCCACAGCTGTGCCTTGACTGCCCATTTGAAGCCTCTGAGATGTGGTGATTCCCATGGCAGTGGACTGTGTTACCCATTTGATGTCAAAGTTCTCATGCACACATGTGCAGACTAGAAATTTGGACTGGCCAATGGCCTTGATATTTTGCACTTTTGATACCTATCCAGAGATATGTAATAAAGACTGTTACTCATGTTGTGTGCTTTGTCACTGCCCTTGCTAATGAAAAAGTGCAATGTATCTGTATATGTTCATGTGACACATGCTCTTTATGCCACATTCACATTGGCAGTTACTTGATTTTCTTTTTCAGAGGTTACAGGCACTTTTGTGCTTCTTGACTCTGAGGCTTGAGGGTGCAATGATGGTTGTCTGTGATGATCTATTCTTATCCTAATCATTCTATTGTTAGGTCTCCAATTTTGTAGACATGTCATTTTTGGATGCAGTACCACAGCAAATGTGAATTCTATCCACAGGATGACTAGCGGGGTAGACAGGGTCCTTCATATATGTGGGATCTTTCTTGATGTGTGAACAGTAGCGTAGATGTGTAGTCATCTTGTGTAGAATGCAAATAGAACAATTGATGGAAAGAATACAGAACAATGTCATACATTCGCCCCAGTACAGAGATCTGGGCCTAAATCCATAGTTTTTTTGCTCACCATGCCATTCCAGTTTGAACCTGTGTGTAGGCCTGTCTTCATAGTCACATGGGTACATTTGAATGTGTGCACTTGAGTAGTCACACAGTGTGATTGGTCTGTCATTGTCAAAAGTGTTGAGGTATATGTGCCCCTGCACATGATACCTACACACATGTATGATCTGAGTATGGAACTGTAGTGGCGACGCGGCCCGGGCGACTGACTCCAGAATCTGGGGATCATGGTTCGATCCCCTGTGCCGGCGGCAGATTAGCCCAGCACCATGTGACTCTGGACAATAGCTTGCTTAATCTTCCTGACGGCCCCCAGCGCCTAGAGACCCTTAAGGGTGATTGTTCGCGCTTGACAAATGTGGATTATTATCATTATAGTAACGAGTGCCTGTTTCTTTACATCATCAGACATGTGCTTCAGATTAGGGGCACATGTATGAGTTATTGGTTGAGCACTGTGCAGTTTGTTGGTGTGACCTTGCAATCCTGGGGTACACCTACTTGTCGCTGCCAGTTTTGAGTATTCAGAGTTTGCCACTGTGTTGTGTTTTGTTGATCAGCCATGGCTCCTGTTTAAGTTTGTGATCACTGTGCTGACCTGCTTGGGAAAACTGACATTATATGTGACTTTTCTCATACATTGCTGTCACTTGACACATTTTTGGGACAAGGATGTGGTATCAAGAGTCATACCATCCACTATAGGCGCTTTTGATGCCTACACATTGTGAATTACTCCTCTATGTGTATTTGCACTGTACACTCCTCTCCTCTTCCAAACTGATAAACGCACCACTTCAGTCTAATATCTTCCACCCTGTGCCTTGCCAGTGTGGACACTTCCTACCACTTCATAGTGTGACACTGTACTGTGGGAGGATGATCTGTGTACAGGACCAATGTGCCACTCATGACAGCTTCACAATTTGTTATGTGGTATTTTCTTCTACTTGATTGCAGTCATGGTTGCTCATGTGCAGTGCATAAGTTTTACCAGCACAATCTTCTAGTCATGTTGGATGTATCAGGGTTTTCTTCAATTGTGCAGCTGTAGGCGATAGCTAAGGTGTATGTCTCTTTGCTGAGGTACTGCTACCCTTCATGAGTGTGATGTGATGTGAACTGTGGCCTGTGATGATTTGTGGTATGAATGTTCATGGTGGAGCACTCAGATATGTGTGATACTGGTTTTGTTGGTGTTCACACACTGCTTACTGTGCACGCACTGCTGTGAGTGTATGTTGTCTTGTACTTGTTTGGTGTGCTTCCCTCTGATGTCCAGCTGAGTTTGCTGTGTGATGAATTAGTATTTGTATTTTTGTGTATTTTTTGATGGATGCAGTGTTTGGCCTGTGTTGGCCTTTCTACTGATAGGTCCATGTGTGGGTGATGTTATATTTGCATGACATTGTGTGTGAGTAGTTTGTGCATTGTAATACATTCAGCTGTGTGTTGAATTTGTAGTGTGCATTTCTTGTGTGAATGTCACATGCAGCAATGTGGATTCTTGTTCATCAGCTTCTTTTGAGTGTCCCCCTATATTTGACCTGTCACTTGTCAAGAGTGTGCATGTGCATTCTTGTGCTTCAAATTGACACCATGCTCACTTGGTAACTGGTGTAGTGTCTATGTTAGCAGATTTGACTTATTGATCACAGTTAGTGTTCAGGATTGGCATTGGATAATGCATTTTTTATTGGGTTGGGGTATGGTGTCTGTGCATTTGGCCAGAGTGAAAATGTTGTGTATTCCTGTGCTGTCTAGGGTCACATTGCCTGTTTACTGTTTGCTTGCCCGTGGCTGAGCATGCTGGACTTCTTTGGATGTTGTTTGTGAGAAATGTGTTTGCCTATTGGTTTTTGATCAGCATTGGTTCAGACATTCTTGAGTGGGAATCTGACATTTGTAGAAACACACCAGGGTGTGTCATTGGATATCAGAAAACTCACCGAACCTTATTTGCACCTTTATCTTTTTTTTTATTTTTTTATTTTTTTGCAGAGTTTTATATAGCGCGAACTAGAACCGAACCGAATCAGTTATCAGAGCGCTTTACATAGCACCAGTTACGTTACATGAGGACACACTTTCATTTTAGGCACGGGGAGATTAAGTGATTTGCCCAGAATCACAGGGTTTTTTTTGGCGTCGTTACCGAGACTCGAACCAAGTTTCCCAGGTCCGAGGTCGAGCGCCTTAGCCGTTAGGCCAACCCCTCTCCAGTGTTGAGTAGTGCAGGTGTAAGCTGGGTAGATGAGGAGTATGTGTGAAGGTCATACTTGGGTTTGACAGTCAGGGAGAGTGACAATGAGCAATGTGTGCTGTGCTGGTGGCATACACATGTCAAGGTAGTTGACACAGATGTGGGGCTGGTCACTGTATGGCTTCTGACACTTCCTATGATTCCTTGTCCAATGCATAACTTGCATTGCTGTATCCCAGAGATATTGTACAGATGTTACTTTAGTTCAATTTCAATCACTATGCCACCTATGTCTGATTTGATGGCTTAAGTGTAGTGTGATATGTTCCTTCTTTTGCATGTCATATACAAATGCTATGTGGCTTACTCCATGTTTTTACTGCACTGTGCACTTCACTTTAGGCTAATCTATGTATTGCCATACATTGCTGATGACTTATGGTATGTGAATGTGGCTGAGTTTCAGTGTGTGATCTGTCTGAGGGACCTGACATGCAGAATGAAAAGTCCCATCTGCAGAGTGAGTCTACATTTCTTAATTTAATCACTTTGATTCACATGAGTGGAAGGCAGGTGTGAGGAGGAGGGTTGTCCTGAGTGTCAGGTCAGAGTTTCCTGCTGTCAAGATGGACTCTTCCTGACACTTTGGCATTCATTCACTACTTAATAGTTGGTGCTCCCTTTGTTGAGGTGGAGTGATGGTGTGTGGGTGTTCTGTGAGTTGGCAGTGTAGTCAGTGTTGTTAATTTACTAGACATTCTCACATGGTATCATTTATTTCAGCAGTACCCTTTTAGGTGAAATGCACAGTGGTACTTACTTTGGGTTTTCTGTTTGAGTCAGAAATGTTGTTCTGTGTTGCATGGTATGGCTGTCATTGTGTGTTATGTCTTCCTTCCATTATATGTAATGGGCCTATAAATACTGTGGTTATGTGTGTTTGTGTGACAGCGGTGTATAATATGCTGTGTCATCTACTTGGGCTCACTGACTCATTCCAAAACCTTGTTGGCCTACTGTGAAGTTCACATAAACACACTACTTGGTCTACGCTCCTCTGTTCCACATTGTATGTGGAATGACCCTTATTTGTGTGCAATGATGACTTTAGTCATTTTGGAGTGACTCTTGCGTCATCCCACACTCATGTTCCTATTCAATTGGTGATGATCTTAAGGAGATGTCACTGTAGTCCGTGTATCTGCACATGACTTCTTGCTGCAGATATGTTGTGATGAGTGGTGATTCTTTTATGTTACATGTGGTGTGGATGTTTTGATGTTGGTCTTGCTTGTGTAGGATTATGTCCTGGACTCAGGGCCATTATAGGATTTCATGGGCTCTGGTCCTAAAGGGAATGAGCGGGCCCCTCTAATTTACATACTTTACCCCTTGCAGGGAGACCATTCAGAGATGTTGTGGGATGCCCGGTGTCCAGCATTTTGGCGCACCCAAATTTTCTACTTTCAGCCCACAAGCAATTCTTACACCTTCAGTGTGAATTGCTTCTGGGCTAGGAGTTAAACATTTAGGGGCACTAAAATGATGACTCAGAATGGTCTCCTTGCAATTGGGACAGGAGAAAACGTCACCCTCCCCTAAGCCACCGGTCTCCATCCCTGGAACGCCTGGGGAGGCTACCCCTCTCTTGGAGCCTGATTGCAAGGAGACACCTTTCTTGTGGTTAGGTGGGCAGGGAAGCGACAGGACACACAATCAATGCGAACCCGATGCTGATAGGCTGAATGCGAATGCGAATCACTTGGCAGCTGCCCACACTGCCCATGACTAGCGCCAGCCGGGCCTGGACTCCTACTACATTGTGAGCAGGTTTTCCTGCAGCTTCACCAGTGTGGTGACCTGACTGGGAGCTTACAGTGATTTCTATGTTGATGGGTGACCCTGATGCAGAAGTGTCAATTTCTAACAAGCAGGACATGTGTAAGTATGCTAGGGGATATGTTCCTGTCTCCACCAGGGTGTCTGATGTGGACAAGAAACGTATTTCAGCACAACAGTTGTGTGGTGTGGTTGTATGCGGATATGTGTTATTTACTTACCTGCGTTGTTGACCTTGGCGGCATCTTATCTGCTGGTAGTGGATCAGGTACAGCAGTGGAAGGGTTTGTAGAGTTGGATCCATAGCGGTCAGGAACGTGTGAAGGTGCCCCGGATTCGAGTTTCTATCGCCGCAGTTGTGCTTCTGCCGTCTCCGAATGGCTGGTTTCTCCACTGCGTTCTGATGGGCTGTTTAAGGTATCGTGATTTGTCCAGCGGTTGTAACATCATTCTACACGGCGGTCTTTCTCTATTGACTCCCTTCTGACACCGTTGCGAAAGGAAAATTGTGGCAGATCCTGAAACTACAAGGTGGACGGGAAATGGGCTCAGTAAAAGCTAATTGAACAAACTATAACTCTCTTCCCTGCCATGCACAGGGTTGTCAGCAATTATATAACCTCACGCCATTAGTGATGTTATCAAAGAAGTCATAATGTGATGTGATATGTGAGGTCATAAGCAGTGCGTGGTGAGTGTGTGAGTTGTATTTTTTTCCTTTATGCTTCTTTAGCTCAAAGTTATGTCTGTACAAGCAAAAGCAGCTAGAAAATGGTGTTTCATATCCTCTTCATAGCTAAACCAATACTATGGCCCTAGTTGTGAGTGGCCAGGCTGGCTGTGTGATATTCATTGCACCTTTTAAAACCAGTACCCTGTGGATTGGAATTAAAGGTGCAATAAAGTCTATTACTGGAATTTAGAGCTGCAACAATTATCACATATTACAAGTTGTGCCATGCCATGATATTTTTTTTGTTTTGTGCAAAATCTCCTTTTATGTGTATTTACCAGACATTTTCCCCACAGTAACTTTCAGCAGGGTTGACCTCCCGAAAAGTATGAGAATGCAGTACTTACCATGAAAGTAGTGGTTGTGATTCTTCTACAAACCCATGTGCCATAATGCAAGCAGACTATGCGTACAGATAGTGCGCTTCTTCCCCGTAACATGCTGAATTCTATTAGTGGTAACATTAGGAAAATCATAGCAATACAATTGAGAGAAAAAAAATCAAGAAATCAAGGCCTGTAGAAAAGCAAAAAGCATGGCAGAGGGAATTTATTAATTATTAAAATATAACATTGGCAGAAAAGCAAATCATAAAAGCCACACTGCTTAAAATTCCATGAAAACCATGTCAAAGTCTATCTAATCTGCAACAGAAATTACTTAAATGGTAATATCAGAGAAGTCACAGACCATATTATCATCAAGCGCTTTCCTCGGCTAATTATTTGTAAAAAGGGATGCGGTTATTAATCCACTAATGAACTATTTAAAATAACCACAGTTGAGTACCTTTAATTTATTGTATATAGAGATTACTGCAATAACTCATTAATGCCTCGTTTGAGTAGCCCTGGGCAGAATGTTGGCTTTGTTTCTACATATATATTATAAATAATTTCGAATGACTTAAACTTCTGTCCAAGAGAGCTGAGCAGTAAATCCTTTCCAGTAGAAACATCTCAGTTTGAAAACTTCTGCACTTTTAAGAATACATATATATATCGTTAAAATTGTACTTCAGGTAGTATGGTTCATTAAACACATTTCACCACTAACCTTGAAGAAAAGGTTCAAGAGAAGTAATTTACCTATGGATTACAGAGACCGAAGGGGCCCTGTCATTTCCCGGTTCATACAAACAGGACCCTATTTCATGTTAACCCATTTATTGCTGCTACCAGGAAGATAGGTAGGAGCCACTTTGTCTATTGTTAGTAATACAATGGCCAAGATTTACAAAACTGTCACAACGTTGGTTGACAGGTAGAAAGCAAGAAATCACCATAGATATGACACTCTCCTCCTCTATTCCTAGCGCCAGTGCACAATCAGGCAGCAGAGAGACACGTACACCTGTGCACCATAGTGCAAAGATGTCTGTGTGAGCCTAGCATCAGTTTTGTACAAGAAGGGTATCTTTCTGGTACAAAATACTATTTATAGACTAACTTAAAACGTTTTGCACTTTGCATGTGTGCTGTACAGTGCAGGACGCATGCAAAGTGGGTTAAGTTAGGAGAAATGAAAGAATTTCTACTTTTTAACGCTTGCTTTTAAATAGTTTTATTTCTGGCGCTAAACGTTGTCTACTAGTGTTAGTAGATGGGTTTTGTGTCAACAAATCATGGGTGGTCACAGGGGAATGCCCATGTACCACCCACTGAACATTCCTTGGCACAAAGTAATGCAAATGAATGCTTCAGACTGTTTTGGGTTACTTCTACTTACCAACCAATGCAATACTAATTTGGAATCGTTTGCAAATCCTGAAAAGGATTTTGTGTCTGGTCTGCATTATAAAAGTAATGCAATCCGGGCACCAAACCTTCATAAATGGGGCCCAATGTATTTAGAAGATAGATATTGAATTTTCCAAGGAGTTGGAGGTGGGTCTACAGGACATTCCAACGTTTTTCAGGCACTGATAGCTGAGTTTTTGTCATATAGATGGCTGCCTTTCTCAAAATGATGCTCACCCCGTCGCAAGAACTCTGCAACTCCCTCGCGTCCTTCTTCCACAACAAGATCACGGACATACACAACAGCTTCAACGACCAACCAACGCAAGCCACAACCGCAACGACGCCACCCACCACCACCCTCCGCACCTGGACCCCGATCAGCACCGAAGACACCATCCGCACCATGAACTCCATCCATTCCGGATCTCCGACTGACCCCTGCCCTCACCACGTCTTCAACAAAGCCGACGCTGCCATCGCACCCCACCTACGGGACATCATCAACACCTCCTTCGACTCCGCCACCTTCCCTGAGAGCTGGAAGCACGCCGAACTCAGCGCTCTCCTCAAGAAACCCACAGCAGACCCCACCGACCTCAAGAACTACCGTCCCATCTCGCTCCTCCCGTTCCCGGCCAAAGTCATCGAGAAGACCGTCAACAAACAGCTGGCCGCCTTCCTCGAGACGAATGGATCCCTCGACCCCTCACAGTCCGGCTTCCGAGCGAACCACAGCACCGAGACCGCCCTCATCGCCGCCACCGACGACCTTCGAACTCTGATGGACAACGGAGAAACAGCGGCCCTCATCCTCCTGGACCTCTCCGCGGCTTTCAACACTGTCTGCCACCGCACCCTAGTACAGCGCCTCAGCAACATCGGAATCCAGGAGAAGGCACTGGAATGGATCACCTCCTTCCTCGACGGAAGAACACAAAGAGTCCGCCTACCACCGTACAAGTCAGAGGCCACCAAAGTCATCTGCGGCGTCCCACAAGGATCCTCACTGAGCCCCACCCTCTTCAACATCTACATGAGCCCCCTCGCGGCCATCGCACGCCAACACAACCTCAACATAATCTCCTACGCCGACGACACCCAGCTGATCCTCTCCCTGACCAACGACCCCGCCACCGCCAGAGCCAACCTGCACGAAGGGATGAGAGACGTGGCCGAATGGATGACGACCAGCCGCCTGAAACTGAACTCAGACAAGACGGAGGTCCTCATCCTGGGCTCCACGCCCTCCGCCTGGGACGACTCCTGGTGGCCCCCCGCCCTGGGCACCGCGCCCAAACCGACGGACCACGCACGCAACCTGGGCTTCATCCTGGACTCCTCCCTCTCCATGACCAGACAAGTCAACGCCGTCTCCTCGTCATGCTTCAACATCCTGCGCATGCTACGTAAGATCTTCCGGTGGATCCCCACCGAGACGAGGAAGACGGTCACCCAAGCCCTCGTCACCAGCCGACTGGACTACGGCAACGCCCTCTACGCCGGAACCACGGCCAAACTCCAGAAGAGACTCCAGCGGATCCAGAACGCCTCGGCGAGACTCATCCTCGACATCCCCCGACGCAGCCACATCTCCGGACACCTGAGAGATCTGCACTGGCTCCCGGTCAACAAGAGAATCACCTTCCGTCTCCTCACCCACGCGCACAAAGCCCTACACGACCAAGGCCCGAGCTACCTCAACAACCGGATCAACTTCTACACTCCCAAGCGCCTCCTCAGATCAACCAACCACGCCCTCGCCGCCGTCCCCCGCATCCGAAGAGAGACAACAGGAGGAAGGTCCTTCTCCTACCTGGCCGCCAAGACCTGGAACTCACTTCCCACCAATCTGCGCCTGACCCAAGACCACCTCTCCTTCAGGAAGAAGCTCAAGACTTGGCTGTTCGAGCAGTAGCGGCACCCCCCCCTCCCAGCGCCTTGAGACCCTACGGGTGAGTAGTGCGCTTTACAAATGAACTGATTGATTGATTGATTGAGCATGCTCTTCCATGTTATGCCTTATTTTGGCATTTGAGGACCCTCAAAGCATACATTTGTGTTCTGCTTATCAGTTATATATACTTTACGGTACTTGATTTTGTTTATCATATCATTGACATATATTCACATTATAGTGATGCTTTCTTATAGGTTAAACTCATTCATGGTAAATTCATAAATCATTATATTTAGAGAGAAACACAGTAGTCTTTAAGAAATTTGAAAGTGAATTCACAAAGATTCTAGTCAAATTTTTCATCACAAATCCTGAGGCTTGTTTTTCACATAATAAGGTAGAGTTGTTATAAATAAGGTCTCAGCAAGAATGTCTCAAAGAGAGCGAAGCTTCAGGCATTCCAAGTGGGGTGTCTATACCATAACACTGTGCTCCAAGGTCACACACTGGGCACACTTGTACTTGATGGCATCTCAAAAGAACAGCAAAATAATACAAACGTGTGTGTCGGAGCAGAATGCAGACAAGAAAAATACTAGATTATAAGTAGATATGTGTCTCATAAAACTTTTAGGAGTCTTCCATTTTGGCAGGATTTTGGTGCTAATGTAGAAATTTAATAGGATTGTATCATGTATTTCATCTAAAGATTACCTTGTTATCTACTATGCAAGTATGCTGCCATTTTCTTTTAGCATTTTTACATGGATTGGCTTTATTTTACTGACCATAATGTTTATATGTGCAATTACACTTCTTCAAATATTCTGCAATAAAACAGGGCTTTACTATATTAAAAAGCCTTTTAGAGCAAGAGTATGGATTTCTTGCATGTGTGAATCAACCCACAGGGAAAGAAATATATACCTGTCAGGCTTTATGAGGGCTTGTAGTTACTTCAATATGCATTCTAATTTATATATTTTTAAGTCCTCGTCACCTTAAGTTTGTTTACCTAACTTTGGAAGGCATCACCCATGTTCGCTTTGTTAATGCATACGAGTTTGATTAGCCTTACTCATATTCTTTTTTTGTGGTAATTCTTTATTGTGTCACAAACCCATTTGCAGACCAATCTTAGAGGCTATTTCAAAGATAATCAGTGGGACACCGAACTAAAACACAAACCGTGATACAACCTATTCAGTATAAGATGGAACGTGCAGTTTTCATCTATGGACAATTACACATACATATGGGGCACATAACATAACATAATATATTAGATTAATATTGACAACAATGACACCCTCATCAATAGTGAGAAGAAGAACTGGATCAACCATAACAATAACATGTAGCCGTAGAAGGTCAACAGTGAGGCACCAAAGGAATACAACCAGCCAAGGAAACAGTGGGCCATGGGGAGGGTGATGGGGCAAGGATCGAAGAGGCCTCCTTCGAAGACAGGCTGGTCCACTAGACCCACGAGCACCAGTAATTTCCTTCGTTGGAATGTCAGGGGTGCTTCTTCTCACCATTGGTAAAGGGTTCCAAAATACAGATAAAGGTGTCAGCTTTGTCTTGAACTTGATATATAAGGTGTTCATAGGAGGCTGTTTTATATATTGCAATGAGCCAATCATCATGCGTCGGTCTTTGCGGCGCTCTTCAGTGGCGCAGCACACAGTCATATGAGGGATAAAAACTAATGCTGAGGCACACATAGACATTCATGTTGCCTTTTGTTTGAGCATTCTAGATGTTATATATACTTGGGCAATCCAATATATACAGAGAGAGCGATTTGGATCAATCCATGTTTTATACATTTGGTTTCCGGCAATCAGCATCAGGTAAACATTGATGTATGTAACTTTCTCGAAAAGTCACTCTGTTCAATATGCTGTATTCTAGATAATACCACTGGAGGCTTCTACACTATAGCGGAGGAGCATCTCCGTCCCGCCAGCATTTCAAATAATTTAAAAATAAAATGCATTTAAAACACATTTTATTATCATTTTATTTAGCTTGTGCTGGGGCGTGGGCTGGGACCAGGGTTATGATAGGCTGGAGGGGGAACGGTGGGCTCTACCTACACTGCACATGAAAAGGGGGGGCCCTCTGCCCCCCCGCACGCATGGCGGCGCGGCGACCGTCTCCCCCTCTTTCCCCATTGTTGTCGCTCGGTGGTGGGGGCGGGCCCTGGGGGGCGCGACCCACCACCGATTGGCCGGCGGCCTCCCTTACCCGGATACCAAGTAGAAGGTCCGGGTCAGGGGGGCGGGCTACAGAAGGGGCGGGCTGGGGGGGGGCGTGCCCCCCCCCGCCTGGTCCCTGGGAGAATAAAGAGGTGGGGAGCGCCCAGGAGACCCCCTTGTCCCTGGACGCTCCCTCACTGCACGGTGTGCCCCGCGCTCCACATCACAACAGCTGCAACAGGTGGACAGCCCAAGGGGGGCTTACGTCAGTCACGGCTGGGTCCATGGCGGATATCTGAGGAGTGCTCCACACCGCAACATCAGCAGCGGGTGGACGTCAAAAGGGAAGCATACGTCGAGAAAGAGGACACCAAGTGCCCAAGTATTGCTGGCAGGTGTAAGTGCTACCCATTCCCTAAGGTGGAAGTGGGAATTGTCACCCAGGTTTTCTTGGTCTTTTCCTGTTTCTTGCAGTTTCTCAAACCTGTCACGCAGGGGAGGAACTCGGCACTAGAAGTGGAGGAGCTGCAATGTGCCAGCACAAGCAACAGGCTGGACGCAGGACAGGGAAGAGTCGGTTTGAGGGTCTGTGCCATGGTCAGTTCAGGAACTTCTTTCAGGGACTTTTAGCTCAGCAGCCCGACCCCCTGTCAGTGGTGATACTTCACCTAGGGGGGACTGAATGGGCCAAACTGGTGAGGCGAATACTCATTGATGAGTTCATCTCCACTGTGGGTGGGTCTTCAGGACTTGCCCGGGTGGCACAGTAGTAGGGTCTCAACTTATCCCGTGGTGGCAGGAACTCGGTCAGGGCGTTGAATCACTCGATAAAGAGGATCAACATACGGAGGGACAAATTATTTCAAACCCCCCTCGGTTGCAGATGATCCAACATGGGTGTATTTGTTCTACCTGGTGAGGGGAGTCCATTTGACGGAGGAAGGAAGGGTCCTGTGGTCTGATGATGTCAGGGCCTGGTTCGAAGGTTTTGCTAAAGTGAGAACTTTCTAGGGTAGGTCTAGGCAGGGGGGGAGGCCAGATCGTCGGTTAACAATGCTGGCCTGTGGCGGTAAGGTCATTATCGGTGAGCACATATTTGAGGTCTGAGGGGGCGGGCATCATCCTATGGAGGTTCCCGCCCAGGGGGAGGGGCCTGCGGGCCACTCCTAGAACTCCAGGGGCAAGGTAATGGATGCTGCAAAGCAAAGGAGCGCGGGTAGGAGTAGTTCACGCTTTCCTTAGGCTGGTAGCCACCCCGCGCGCGTGGACTCATGACGCCACCGGCGCAGAGTAAGGGCCCTCCTTTAGTGGGTAAATGGAGTTCAGGGCGTAGACCGGGCAATTCCCGGGGTAACACTGCGCATGCGCACGTCTCTAGGGGAGGCGCAACTTGTAGGACCTGACACCGGTAGTGACCTTGCCATATGGCCAGAAATGTACAAAAATCAAGATGAGGATGTTAGACTCGGTTAGGAAACAACATGTATTAGAGTTTTGTTAAGGTCAGGCTCTCAAACTTGTTGACAAACATTGTGTATCTAATGTCCTGCTGATTTTTGTATAAATTGTTGACCATGCAATTAAAACCTTTTTTAATTTCATATCTTAATAAATACGGCCGGGTGACTAGCGCCCGCCTTCCAAAAAGTAAAGAAGTCTCGTGTCCACGTTTCTGGGTGTTGGGTGCCGGTTTGGGGGGGGGACGGCAGCTAGTCGCTGACCATGTGAAAAGGGGGGCCCTCGGCCCCCCCGCACGCATGGTGGCGCGGCGACCGTCTTCCCCTCTTTCCCCATTGTTGTCGCTCGGTGGTGGGGGCGGGCCCTGGGGGGCGCGACCCACCACCGATTGGCCGGCGGCCTCCCTGACCCGGATACCAAGTAGAAGGTCCGGGTCAGGGGGGGCGGGCTACAGAAGGGGCGGGCTGGGGGGGGCGTGGCCCCCCCCGCCTGGTCCCTGGGAGAATAAAGAGGTGGGGAGTGCCCAGGAGACCCCCTTGTCCCTGGACGCTCCCTCACTGCACGGTGTGCCCCGCGCTCGGGGCTTCTTTGTTTTCCCACCCACCATCCCTTGGAACAATAGTCTTGTGGCATTCATTATGTCGGGTTTAATGGTAAGTTTGCGAAGGTATTGTCCACATGTCTTACATGGTAGTAGAAATGGATCTGTCGGTATATTTGATGATGCTTTTGTTTAGGAATTTTTCCCCTTTTTTAGCAAACTGTGTGTGAAGTACTTTCTGTGATGCCAAGTGTCTTATTAGGCCTTTTTTCCCTTTGTAGCTGAAACGGTGCTGCTGTTATTTATTAGCCAGTGTAGCTGTCCTTTAGAATTTTTTCCCATAGGTCGTCGTATTTATTAGGTTTGGGGCATGCGGTAAGGTCATTATCGGTGAGCACATATTTGAGGTCTGAGGGGGCGGGCATCATCCTATGGAGGTTCCCGCCCAGGGGGAGGGGCCTGCGGGCCACTCCTAGAACTCCAGGGGCAAGGTAATGGATGCTGCAAAGCAAAGGAGCGCGGGTAGGAGTAGTTCACGCTTTCCTTAGGCTGGTAGCCACCCCGCGCGCGTGGACTCATGACGCCACCGGCGCAGAGTAAGGGCCCTCCTTTAGTGGGTAAATGGAGTTCAGGGCGTAGACCGGGCAATTCCCGGGGTAACACTGCGCATGCGCACGTCTCTAGGGGAGGCGCAGCTTGTAGGACCTGACACCGGTAGTGACCTTGCCATATGGCCAGAAATGTACAAAAATCAAGATGAGGATGTTAGACTCGGTTAGGAAACAACATGTATTAGAGTTTTGTTAAGGTCAGGCTCTCAAACTTGTTGACAAACATTGTGTATCTAATGTCCTGCTGATTTTTGTATAAATTGTTGACCATGCAATTAAAACCTTTTTTAATTTCATATCTTAATAAATACGGCCGGGCGACTAGCGCCCGCCTTCCAAAAAGTAAAGAAGTCTCGTGTCCACGTTTCTGGGTGTTGGGTGCCGGTTTGGGGGGGGGACGGCAGCTAGTCGCTGACCATGTGTGGTTTTTGGCCGGCGGTCCCAGGCTGGCCTAAAACCACATGTGCAGTGTCCTCTCCAACCCCAGCTGCATCCCTGAGGCTGGTGAGAGCAGGCGCGGACGACCAGTCGGCCCTGTAGCGCACATCATCAGCGCTCAGGCCAATCCTGAAGCTGCTCTAATGCAAGAGCAACTTCAGGATTGGCTGTAGGGCAGGCTGGGAGCCTGTGCCTGCCAGCAGCTGGGGAGAGGAGCAGAAGAGCGCAACGTGATGCTCGAGGGCAGCAGGTAAGTCTTATTTTATTTTTAACATTTTTGTTGTCAACCGTCCACCCCGCCTCTTTCGTAATTATTTCTTTTTATTTCCATTGTCCCACGTCACCCCCACCACACCCCCTCCACGGCCCCAGGTCCAGCCCCACCACCTTTCCCCAATAGGAGCCGCTCCTGGATAATACTAAATTAGGGATTGCGTCATAATCTTGATTTTTTTACCTCTTTTATTACCAAATTTACGTCTCTCTAGAATATATAGGGTGTGAGGCATTCCACAAACAAATTGAGGGTGTCTGCTTCTGGATAAGTTCACTTACGCTGGGTCTCCTGTGCTTCTGTTAGTTTGGAAAGCTTGTAAGGTGTACAGTAGGCTCTCTGCAGAGTAAACAAATGGTTCCTCTTTAGCGTGGCTGAAATAACAATATCATAGTGTGTGTCAAAAGATACTTGCTTTAAGTTTTTCAGCTGTTGACTAGGCACGCATCGTTCCCAGATTTCAGACAGTGGAGGTTTCTTGCAGTCTTTTGTTTGAAACAGTAGTTTGTACCACTTTGTGATCTCTTTCTTTCACTCAGTACTTTGACAATTCATTTTAATATGAGTTGCCTCTTTGAATTTGTGTTTATGTGTGGCAGCCCATGACGATTCATCAGTTTTTATGTGCAAATAGGGCAATGATTTTAGTTAATGCCCTCTACCAGATTGCCTCATTTTTCTATCCCGGCCTTTCAGAGCATGAGACACATGTAGCCTTAAGGCATCCTGGAGTGAGAGGGGAGTCCTAGAGAGCAAGTAAAACAGATTTTAGAGTTTTAACAGGATGGCTAAAATTGTCCCCAAATTTACAGAGGAATCCCAAGTTAGTTCCATAAACGTCTGTCATTCACTGATACATTTGTGTCTCTCAGTAGGGGTGCTTATCAGCATCCTCAGTGACATTCATTTTTGTTAGGCACAGGGAGAATAAGTGATTTGCCCAGAATCACAGGATGTTGTTCGTCTTTGCCGAGACTTGAACCAGGTACCCCAGAGTTGAGGTTGACCACCCTTGTCGGTAGACCAACTCCTCGCCTCTATGCTCAGACTATCCATCTGAGGACAGACTGAATGCCCAGCTCTGAGGTTTGTTCGGTAGCTCAATTTGAAACACATTTCCTGCAGGCCTTTGCATCTATGACTGGAGTTGGGGATGGTCATCAACTTTGCAAATTTGCAATTATTTCCATGATATTAATCATGTTTTTTAAGAGAAGAAACATCCTGATAGTCTAACACAGTCTAAACGGGCCAAACTAGCCTTTGTTTCTATGTTTTCTTCATCTGGTTCCACACTTGTACCATCCTCTTATCCTTTGTGAGGGAACAATATCCAGATGGAGGCGGAAAGTTACTGCCTGAGTTAATGGGTAGTTGTTACTCTCTTGACATGGGAATTGTGGGAGATCAAAGCAACTCAATATTTTTGATCAGAAGTTCCAGATTTCATCGAAGGTTCATGGTCTCAATTAGAATGGTTTACTTAAAGGCGTGATCTAGATTGGCTAGCAACTGCTCTTAGCTGTAGTTGAATACGCATCATATGTTTTTGCAAGGTGAATACAGATTTTATTCTTTATTTATACTGTATATCTGGCTTAGATGTAGAATTGCTCCTGTTAAATATGTGAAAATGTGTGAATCTAACAATTCCATGTCATTGAGATACTTTTGTGAAAAGGTAGCTACTTTTTTTTTTGTCCTCATCTCACCAATAAGCGTCTGCAATTCTTAAAAAGAAGCCGTCATTACAAACAGTGCGCCCTGCGGCTACTGCATTTGCTTAGGTCATCCAGACCAGCCCCTTTGTTGGAAACTTGATGTAATCGTAGGACCAGGAGAAATCAAGAGGGACTATACCAGTCTCAAATCCCTACCCCATGACACTAGAGCCTGCCTGATGTTCACACCACTCTCACATTGTCCCCCCTGCTCCAAACGGGCCATAGCAAACGCAGCTTTTAATCAGTCCTCACACCTTGGGGGCCGCAGATCTTTCCACTTCATTCAGATTTCTCTCCAAGCTATTAAAACCAGGTATCACAACAAGCCTCTATGTGTCTGCTGAAGATTCCTTCCAAGCATGCCGTCATCCCCAAACAATACCAGGGAGACATTGACCTTGATTTTAACTTTGAAAATGCCACATAAAACATCCTCCACACCCCTCCAGAAAGCTCTATGTTAGAGGCATTCATAGAAGATATGGATATCTTTAGTGTCAAGAAGGGTACATCTTGGACATTTAGGGGAGGATAATGTAATAAAGCCTTTTGATAACTAAGAAATTACCATATTTATAAAGAAGCTTCAAAGAGGGATCATGCAGATGTTCAATATCGGAATCAAGAGTAAACTGATTCCAGACTGATTGCTGCGGGGATGTTCCACATCTTCGGCCTCAAGAACATACCAGATAGAAACTTCCTTTCTTTTAAGATGTACTTCTTGCAAGATGTGCTCCGTCTCCCACTCTCCTCGTATGTCCCCCTTTTCCGTGTTTAACCACGAGGTTAGCTGCAAGTATTTAAATCTGGAAAGACTACTTCCCACCTACACTCTTAAGACCTCCCAGGGGTGGACTCCATCTGAGGTTAGAAGTTCTGACCAAATAGTAGTACCCACCCTTTTTATTGGGATTGCAAGGCTATCCTTCAGACATATCCGGGTCCCCGAGAAGTCCCAAATCGGGGCAAAATCCGAAAAGTAGCCAATCCCCCATCTACATCTGACCTTATTCCATAGGCTAAGGGTGGCCCTAAGAACTTTCAGAGGCACTTTTTTAAAAAACCTTTTGTGCCCAAAATTTATACAGAAAGCCTTCTCCTCCACCCTCCACCTTGATTATTATACCCAATAGCCTCCCCCAGGATGTCTCTACTGGTTTTACAAGTAACATCCGGATGTTTTTAAATTGGAAAGCAACAGAGTACAAGCTAAAGTCTGGGAGATCTAGCCCCCCTTTGATAAGACTACGTCTCAGCTTTTTCCACGACAATCTAGCGCCCTTATGTGCCAAGATGAAACTTCCGATCTTACTTTGAATTTTACAAATATCTTGACTCGGGAAATCAAGAGAAATCGCATTAAACAGGTATGTCAACTTAGGAAGAATGACAAAATGTATGGCCTGGTGACAAAAGTGACCAGGACTCCAGCGCGCACCAACAATAATTCAAATTCTCCAATGAATACAATAAATTTCGTTTTTATCACAGATTTAAACAAATCGCATCACACATTTATTTGCATTTTAGTAAATATCATGTATATAATTCAAACAATATAAAAATATGCAATTATACATTACATAAAACAAATAAAATTTCCATCACAATTGCATAAACCCAATGCATTTCGGGGCTCAAGCCCCTTCGTCAGGGGTCTGTTTGTAGAGAATGAAAGAAAAAGAAAAAGAAAAAGAAAACTTATACCCCATAAACAAGGTCTAGAAGCCATGGAATGGGCTCTATTAAGAACAGATAAACCTGAGGAGCAAAAACTGCTGATCATGCAACTATTAGAATTCTGCTTAGAAAACAGCTATTTCTCATGGCTTGATGATTATTACATTCAACTAACAGGGACAGCAATGGGATTTCCGGGGACATGTATCTATGCCAATATATTCATGGCGAAATTCGAACTAGATTACATTCTTGAAGACTGCACTTGGCAAGATGGACTTGTATATTACAAACGTTATATTGATGACGCTTTTCTTGATTTGGAAGCGGTCAACCTTGGAACTACAGGAGAACATTAAAAGTTTGAACCTAGCTAACCCGAGGATTCAATTCACGCACAATATCAGTTCAATATCATTACCATTTTTGGATGTGATGGTAGAAATAGTAGGCGGTTCCATTCAAACAAGATTGTACAAAAAAGAGACTGATAAAAATACAGCTCTACTGTATGGCAGCTTTCATCCGGCCTCTTTGATTAACAATCTCCCTATCTCACAGTTTATGAGAATAAAACGAATATCACCGGACGAAGCACAATGCGAGAAAAGTCTTGATGAGCAAAAACACAGATACCTTGACAGGGGATACCCTAAAAAATTGCTAGAAGCACAAATAGATAAAATCAAATCAATCCCAAGGAATGATCTTCTGCAAAAGAAATCAAAAATTGCCAAACAAAGGATGGTTTTTGTATCAAAGTACTCAACAGCCTCTAGAGACATAAAAAGGACAATCCTAAAAAGATGGGAAATTCTACAAGTAGAAAAAGATTTTGGTACACTCTTCATCGATAAACCTTTGTTCGCATATAAAAGAGCACAAAATTTCAAAGAGTTATTAAATAGACCTTTGAGTGATGGGAGACAAAATGAAGCATATAAAGGCACAACTAGATGTTTCAATTGCAAGAATTGTAACAATGCTATACTAGGGAGTACTTTACTACATCCACGTACTGGTGAGAAAATACCATTGAGACATACTACGAATTGTAACTCAGAACATGTGGTATATTCAATCAAATGTCCATGTGGGCTCTTGTATGTTGGAAAAACCGACAGGAAAATTAAAGTCCGATTGTCAGAACATAAGAGTCGGATTCGGAATAAGAACTGTACTTCTCCGCTGGCGAAACACTGGATTGATGCAGGGCACACTTTGGCCCAACTAAGATTCCAAATAATCGAACTGATCCCACAGCGATTGGGTCAAGACAATGCAAAGACCCTCCTCCAGAGGGAAGCCTTTTGGATTCGTAAATTACAAACCATGACCCCAAATGGGCTTAATGACAAAATGGAAATTATCTGTTTCTTATAAACATTCAAATGTAGGATCCTCGAGGGATTCAATCTCACGGTGATATTAATGCTTCTTCATACACACCAACACCTTAGTTTAACTCCTGACCATATAGATGCTTCTTACACACACCAACACTTTCAGTACAACTCCTGCACATTTTACTAATGGTGGTATAGGCATAAATTGCTGAGAATTCTCTTACACTGCATAAGATTGTAAATAGGCAGTAAATTAAAATAACACTTGTTTCGTTCATTTTTCTATTGCTATTCCTTTTGCTTTGAACTCATTTTTTATTTTCTCATCTTCTTATTCACTTTGTTTACCTAAACTCGCATTCAGGAATCCAAGTGGATCACTGTAGCATTGAGTTAGGTCAGATACGAGATATTCAGTGATGGCGCCCGTTTTGCTTCAGCATAGAGTAGTCCTCCCTCTATTTTCAGTCTCTAAACACTCGGTGAATAAATAATGGAAAAGGGACGATTCGCGTTCATCGTTGCCACGAATGTGGATTACATTCAAAGAGAGCCGGTCGAGTTTCGCGGTAAGCTCCACAATGCAGAGCTTTTCTAGACCAGTAGATAACAATTAAGTTCCACGAGCCGTCCTTGAAAGTATTTATTTATTTACTGTTTTCGCAGTGAGCTGAGATACTTATTCGAACTACCGAGTTAAACGCTATTGATTCTACTACAGGTAAACATGCTCCCTTAATATATTGGAGTTTTAGCTATAATGATTCACGCTGATGCATCAGTTGAATGCTTACATAAGTTTCCCTTGTTTTGAATTCCTTAGGATAAACGGGTTCTATCGCATATTATTCAGGTGAGCTTAGCGTTGTACTGTCAACAATGTAATACAGCCCCCAAAAATTTTTGTGAGAACGTAGTCCCTAACATAAAACGTTGTGCACTTCTTCTTTTTTATTTTCAGCTTAAGCAGTTGCAAGTACTCAGGTAATCAGCACATACGTGTTTAATATCCACAAACACTTATGTTGTATAAAGTGTAAGCGGCAATGTGTTCATTTCAATATTCACTTACTCCCTAGATCACTTCGCAGTCGCGTGCAATGTCAATAGCCAATTTATGATTGGACTTGAGACTACATAGTTGCGGTAAGATCGGCCAAAACACCAAATATGTTGAAATGCCACTGTCCCCTTAGCACTAGAAGTAACTCAGTTTTCTTTTTCTTTTTCTTTTTCTTTCATTCTCTACAAACAGACCCCTGACGAAGGGGCTTGAGCCCCGAAATGCATTGGGTTTATGCAATTGGGATGGAAATTTTACTTGTTTTATGTAATGTATAATTGCATATTTTTTCACGCTGACTGATTGTTGAATTATATACATGATATTTTCTAAAATGCAAATAAATTTGTGATGCGATTTGTTTAAATCTGTGATAAAAACTAAATTTATTGTATTCATTGGAGAATTTGAATTATTGTTGCTGCGCGCTGGAGTCCTGGTCACTTTTGTCACCAGGCCATACATTTTGTTATTATACAGTGTGCAGGCACTAATCTAACGCGCACACATACCGTTCAAAAATTAAGATAGGTTAAACGAGTGCAGTCCCCGCACACATTCATTGTTTCAACTTAGGAAGAATGACCATTTTTACAAAGTTGACCCTACCGAAAATTGTTGAGGGGAGATTTTTCCATCTGGCAAATAGGCGGTCCACTTCTTTAATGATCTCATTCAGATTGATTTGGGGGATTTTATCGAGATCTTTATAACAATAGCAATGCCCAGGTATTTGAACTCATTTCTCGTGCTACCCTCCCACCTGTTAATGTTCCAACACATCACCTCTGTTTTAGAGGTGTTGGCTAGATATCCTGAAAGAGAACCACATTCTTCCAACAGTGCTTCGACCCTTGGTATGACCACTCCAGGATCATTGGTATATAGCAACAGATCGTCGGCATAGAGAGCCAAATTGCAACAATATTGCCGGGACTTGAAGGGGGAAATTAGGTCATCTGATCTTATTGCTTGTGATAGGGGCTCTGTATAAATATCAAACAGCAGGGGAGAGATGGGACAGCCTTATCTAGTTCCTCTTTGGATGTTAAATCTGGAAGTTAGTATGCAGTTTAACAATATTTTTGCAGAGGCCCCTTGGTAGCAATTTTTCAAGGTCTGGACAAAGATAGGCCCAAAGCCCATTGACCTAAGTACCTCACAGAGATATATCCAGCAGACTATCAAACGCCTTGGCTGCGTCTAGTGCCACTACGGCCAAGGGATTCAATCATGCCATAGCCAAGTCAATGTTACCAATTAGTTGGTGCGTCTGCCCCTGGATATATCTCCCGGGGATGAAAGCTTTTTTGTCAATGCTTGCTAGCTGACACCAGACTCCTACCGGCGATTTGCGCGGTTCGTGGCCGGAGCTGCTGCTAATTTTAAACTCACCCTGTTTTGTATTTCATTTATTCTTGGTTTTAATTTTACCTTGTTTTTAATTTGCCTGGCCCCCACCTGCACCTTAAAATTGTTGAAAGCCACCGCTGTTGGGCGGGTCCGCTTCCCGGCGTAATTCACTCGTACTCCCGCCATCTTGCGAGTAAATTGTGCCGCTTTTCGGCGTTATTGGGTAGTTGACACGCTCTAGTTGTCAGAAGGACGCTAGACGGGGTTAAAAAGGGAGGTAAATCATTTGCCCTTCCTTTCTAGCTGACACCAGACTCCTACCGGCGCTTTGCGCGGTTCGTGGCCGGAGCTGCTGCTAATTTTAAACTCACCCTGTTTTGTATTTCATTTATTCTTGGTTTTAATTTTACCTTGTTTTTAATTTGCCTGGCCCCCACCTGCACCTTAAAATTGTTGAAAGCCACCGCTGTTGGGCGGGTCCGCTTCCCGGCGTAATTCACTCGTACTCCCGCCATCTTGCGAGTAAATTGTGCCGCTTTTCGGCGTTATTGGGTAGTTGACACGCTCTAGTTGTCAGAAGGACGCTAGACGGGGCTAAAAGGGAGTCATGCATACGCGCAGCGGTCACGCGCAGCGGGGACGCCCGAATGACGCCGGAGTTACGCCAGAGTTCAGCCCGTCTGCGCCCGTCCGCGCTGAGGACGCGCTGCAGGGCGGGCTGGACCCTGGGGCTCCTGAAAGGTCTCATGCATTGCACTGGGGATATTCACCTCCGGAATTACTGTCTCTTAGACCTACAGTACTCCCGTGTCATCATCGGTTTTCTCCTGAGGTCCTACGTCAGGCTCAGGTATGCCCTACGTGTAGAACCTCTTTTAATTTCATCATACAGTCCCTTAGGAAACCTGTCCCTTCCCCCCAGTGTCAGATGATCTCTCAATCCAGAAAGGGCTTCCTGATCAATGCTCGATCCCTTATTAAGAACAATGTAGCATTTCACGATTTTGTAAGTATGAGGCAACCAGACTGGGTCTTTGTGACCGAGACGTGGGCCTCTGAGTCCTCTGGTCATGACCTTCTCTTGGCCATACCTGAAGGGTATACGCTTCATAGGCAGGATAGAGTACGACGCAGAGGAGGTGGACTGGCAATCTTCTTTAAGGCCACACTCTCCTGCACTGTGAAGTCTCTATCGGTTCCTTCGGATCCCTTTGAGGCTTTGTATTTCTGTATTGTCTGCTCTTCTTCAATCTCCTTCACTGGAATTCTTGTATATAGACCTCCAGGACCGAGAACTAACTTTTGCCCTGAGCTCTTTAGAATCTTGGAGCCTTACTTTGGGAGATCTCATTTCACCATTCTTGGTGACTTAAATTTTCATTTAGATGACCTGGAAGCCAAAGACACATCCACCCTGGTTAATGCATTGGAAGCCTGTGACTTCGTCCAAAAGGTACATTTCTCTACTCATAGGGCCGGACATACCCTGGATGGGGTATTTTCTAATGATTCGAGACTAACAGTTGGCGTGCCCCTGCCGCTGGTATGGTCAGACCATCTAGCTGTACCACTGTACTTAGAATCTCCCTGTATTGAGGTTAACTCTGCTGCCACTAATAAATGTCTTAAAAGAAGCTTCAGAAATTTTTCCAATGAGGCTTTGGCTCCTTTTATCCAAACTTCCAGTATTCTATCCCTGAGAGCAGCGGATGAGGCGGCACAGGAACTTGCTGACTCTATCACTAAAGCAGCTGGAGAGTTAGCCCCTATCTCACTTAGATATGTGGCACGAAAGAAACCTACAGCCCCCTGGTTCTCGGAATCATTGAGGCTTCTCAGACAAAAATGCAGAAGGAAGGAGAGAGGCTGGCGCAAATCTTGGGATCCTATAGAACGGGAGGTAAACAGGCGCCTGATGCGAGATTATAAAAGCAGAGTAATCAAGGAGAAACAGGACTATTTCACTAACCTGACTAGCTCCCTTACTTCATCTAAAGAGCTTTTTAAGATCGTTGACTCCCTCTGCTCTCTTCAGGCACCTGAGCCCGTGGTAGGCTCACAAGAGTTATGCAATAATATCTCGGACTTCTTCTATAAAAAAATAGATGATATTTACCTTGCACTACAATCCCAGAGAAATATCGTGAATTACAATGATTCCTCTGGAATTAATTAGCTTTAGCGCACTCCTTGGCAGCGCTTCGTTACTGGTAGCTCTTCCGAATTTTAATACTCCCGTTTTGTCTCTTGGTTATTTTTGTGTTAGCGCAATTATTTCCCCTGTTTTTAATATCGGTCGGCCACGCTTACCTGCACGCTGCCACTCCTACTTGCACGATAATTGGTAAAGCACCGCATTTCGCAGGTCCCTCGCCAGTGTCTTGACGGCGGCCATATTGGGTGAGGGGTGAGTTACTGCGCGGTCTAGTCCTCACTTAGGAGGCGCGACCAGCATAAATTGCAGGCAAATCTTAGGCGCGGTCTTAATTAGCTTTAGCGCACTCCTTGGTAGCGCTTCGTTACTGGTAGCTCTTCCGAATTTTAATACTCCCGTTTTGTCTCTTGGGTATTTTTGTGTTAGCGCAATTATTTCCCCTGTTTTTAATATTGGCCGGCCACGCTTACCTGCATGCTGCCACTCCTACTTGCACGATAATTGGTAAAGCACCGCATTTCGCGGGTCCCTCGCCAGTGTCTTGACGGCGGCCATATTGGGTGAGGGGTGAGTTACAGCGCGGTCTAGTCCTCACTTAGGAGGCGCGACCAGCATAAATTGCAGGCAAATCTTAGGCGCGGTCTTAATTAGCTTTAGCGCACTCCTTGGCAGCGCTATGTTACTGGTAGCTCTTCCGAATTTTAATACTCCCGTTTTGTCTCTTGGTTATTTTTGTGTTAGCGCAATTATTTCCCCTGTTTTTAATATCGGCCGGCCACGCTTACCTGCACGCTGCCACTCCTACTTGCACGATAATTGGTCAAGCACCGCATTTCGCGGGTCCCTCGCCAGTGTCTTGACGGCGGCCATATTGGGTGAGGGGTGAGTTACAGCGCGGTCTAGTCCTCACTTAGGAGGCGCGACCAGCATAAATTGCAGGCAAATCTTAGGCGCGGTCTTAATTAGCTTTAGCGCACTCCTTGGCAGCGCTTCGTTACTGGTAGCTCTTCCGAATTTTAATACTCCCGTTTTGTCTCTTGGTTATTTTTGTGTTAGCGCAATTATTTCCCCTGTTTTTAATATCGGCCGGCCACGCTTACCTGCACGCTGCCACTCCTACTTGCACGATAATTGGTAAAGCACCGCATTTCGCGGGTCCCTCGCCAGTGTCTTGACGGCGGCCATATTGGGTGAGGGGTGAGTTACAGCGCGGTCTAGTCCTCACTTAGGAGGCGCGACCAACATAAATTGCAGCCATGCATACGCGCAGCGTAATCGCGCAGCGGGATCGCCGGCTCCGCCGGAGTTACGCCTGAGTTCAGCCCGTCTGCGCCCGTCGGCGCTGAGGACGGGCTGCAGGTCGGGCTGGACCCGGCCTCTACCTCACTGCCATTCTCTGAGGCAAGTAGGCAATATTCTAAGTCTAATTTCCTCTCATTTAAACCATGTTCTCTACCCTGTTCACATCGCTTCTCGCCTGATGGGATACTGCACTCCCTCTGCTGTAGTATATGTTCCGTTTCTTTTAACTTTCTATCCAGTGATCCTATTAATCCCTTGCCCCCTCAAACACGACCAGTTACTTCTTTAAGAACTGGTTTTCTTATTAATGCACGCTCACTCATTAAGCATAACGTGGCCTTTCACGATTTTGTGGATGAGCGACAGCCGGACTGGGTGTTCATTACGGAGACCTGGGCCTCTGACACCTCCGGTCACGATCTGCTGATGGCCATTCCTGATGGCTATTCCCTGCATAGGCAGGATAGACTGCTCCGCAGAGGAGGAGGAATTGCCATTCTTTCAAAATCCTCTCTTCCATGCAATATTAAATTACTATCCATGCCTCAAGATCGTTTCGAAGCTCTTTATTTCTGCATCACGTGTGCCCCATCGGCCTCTTTTACAGGGATTCTGATTTATAGGCTTCCGGGTCCTAGATCTGGTTTCTCTTCGGATCTACTGAGAATTCTTGAACCCTATTTTGGTAAGCCCTGTCTTACCATCCTGGGCGATTTGAATTTTCATCTTGATGACACCAATTCAAAAGATACCCTATCTTTGGTTGAGTCACTTGGAGCCTGTGACTTTCATCAACTTGTGAGCAGTCCCACTCATACGGCTGGTCATATACTTGATGGGGTATTTTCTAATGACCCTAGACTCTCGACTGGCCCCCCTCTGCAATTGGTCTGGACGGACCACTTCGCAGTTCCTTTGGAATTTGTTCTTCCTGCCCCTTGTTCTGGTATCCAGACTATCTCCTCACGTACTCTTAGGAGAAACTTTAGGAACATTACTGATGAGGCTCTTGCCTCTCTGGTTTCCACTACTGATTCTCTTGCCCGAAAAAACGCAGTTGAGGCAGCTCAAGATCTGATGGACTCCATTTCCAGTGCTGTGGACAAACTTGCCCCCGCTTCTCTACGATATGTAGCCCGGCGGAAGCCTACTGCACCTTGGTTCTCCGACCAGCTGAGACTCTTGAGGCAGGGATGTAGGAGCACTGAGAGAAGTTGGAGGAAATCATGGGATTCCAGGGATCGAGAGGCTCATAAGTCTGCATTGCGGGAGTATAAACAGAGAGTGGTAATGGAGAAGCAGGAATACTTTTCCAATCTTACCAGCTCTCTTACATCTTCTAGGGAGCTGTTTAAAATCGCCGATTCACTATGCTCCCTCCAACTCCCGGATCCTGTAGTTAGCTCGCAGGAATTATGCAATAAGATCTCTGACTTTTTCCATAAGAAGATCTTTGATATCCATGTTTCTTTGGAAGCCGAGTGCCATTCATTGGATCAGAATATTCTTCCTGTCATATCCAATCTTGATTCCTCATGTAAAGATCCTCCTAAATCATTCTTAATGGAGTTTCCCCCTTTGTCTCTGGAGGGATTGAATCTTTTACTGGACAGGACTAAATCCGCTTCCCCCATGGATCCTCTACCTCTTAAAAAATGTAAAGAGTGTAGAAGTAGTCTTCTTCCTCCCATGCTCATGGCTATGAATACATCTATTGCCCAGGGCTCTTTTCCAACGGTATGGAAGAAGGCTATTGTGAAGCCTCTCCTCAAAAAACCGTCCCTCGACCCTGGCCTTCTTAAAAACTTTAGGCCTATTTCCCTTCTCCCTGCTCCTGCAAAAATTTTGGAGGCACATCTCAACCTCCACCTGTCCTCCTTTCTCGATGAGTCGGAATACCTAGACAACACACAACACGGATTCCGAAAACATCACAGCACAGAGTCCGCTCTCACTCTTGTGGCCGACAACATCCGGCGCAAAGTGGACTCTGGCCAAACTACTGTCTTGGTCCTGCTTGATCTCTCGGCTGCATTCGATACCCTGTCTCCCGCCATTTTAACATCTCGGCTTAGGGAGGCAGGGGTTGCTGGATCAGCCCTGAGTCTTTTGAATTCTTTTCTTCTGGAAAGGGAGCAGAGAGTGATGCTTGGGAACTACCTCTCCCCTGCCAAGTCTTTGCAATGTGGGGTGCCACAAGGGTCGGCCTTGAGCCCGACCCTGTTTAACATCTATGTGGCCCCCCTTGCTAGACTAGTAAGATCGCAGGGGATGGAGGTAGTGTCCTACGCTGATGACACCCAGATTATGGTGTCTCTGGCGCATTCCTCTGTCATGGCATCCGCCTCCAGCTTTAGGGTATGCATGCAGTATGTGGCAGACTGGATGACTATTAATTCCCTTAAGCTCAACGGCGAAAAGACAGAGGTACTGGTCTTTGGAAAGAACCAGGACGTTTGGTCGAGCGAGTGGTGGCCCTCCTCTCTTAGCACCTGCCCCACTCCATCCCAATCAGCCAGAAATCTTGGTGTGATATTTGACACCTTACTCTCCATGTCCCTACAAGTTAACAGGACCGTGGCCACTTGCTGGGGTGTGATTAGGACTCTTAATAGAATCCGTGGATATCTTTCTCCCCAGGCGCGCAAACAAGTTGCAGTCGCTCTTGTTGGCTCCAGGTTAGACTATTGTAACTCTCTGTATATGGAGTCTAACAAGAGCCACATACATCGACTGCAAATTGTGCAGAATGCGGCTGCACGTTTTGTTTTGGCCCTTCCTAAGTCATCATCTGTCACCAAGGCCAGGAAAGACCTTCATTGGCTTCCGGTGCAGCATAGAATTTCTTTTAAAATCCTATGTATGGCTTACAGAGCACTGGCGGAGGGATCAACGAGTGCGATTAGTTCCTTACTCACTCGTTATGTTCCAACCAGAGGCCTTCGGTCCGCCGGACTTTTCCAACTTGTTGTGCCTCGTGTTAGGCTGACTAGATGGGGAGCTAGGGCCTTTTCAGTTGTTGCCCCTCAGCTTTGGAACTCCATTCCAATTGAGATAAAAAGGCTGCCATCAATTGATTTGTTTAAAAAGGAACTTAAAACCTGGTTCTTTAGGAGGGCCTACCTATGATTGAATGCTCCACGGGGTGACAAGCTGTTATTTTGATGTAGGCGCCTTGACGCCTATTGGGCAAAGTTTGCGCATAACAAGAATATTTTCATTCAATTAAGCATCTTGAATCTTGGATTGGTGATCATACCCTGACCCTTACCCACTTTCCAGCGCTTTCCATGGATGGGCTTAATCGTTTGCTCGATAGAACTAAATCAGCCTCTCCTATTGACCCTGTACCTTTGAAAGTACTAAAGGAATGTAGGGATATCATTTTACCCCCCCTGCTGGAAATAATGAATGGAGCTATGGAACAGGGCACCTTTCCCACGGTATGGAAGAAGGCGATTGTGAAGCCTCTCCTCAAAAAGCCATCTTTGGACCCTGGTCTCCTTAAGAATTTTAGACCAATATCCCTTTTGCCGGCTCCTGCCAAGATGTTGGAAGCTCATCTGAACTTTCACTTATCCAACTTCCTGGACTCTTCTGGTTTCCTGGACGGCTCCCAACATGGCTTTAGGAAGTCCCACAGCACGGAGTCTGCTTTGACTATGGTTGTAGATAACATCCGCCGAAAAGTAGATCTTGGCCAAACCACCGTGCTAGTGCTGTTGGACCTCACGGCGGCGTTTGATACCCTGTCTCCCGTCACTTTAACATCTCGGTTAAGGGAGGCAGGGGTAACAGGGCCGGCCCTAAGTCTCCTGAACTCTTTTTTACAGCAGAGAGAACAGCGAGTGATGCTTGGAGATTTCCTCTCCCCTGCTAAATCTTTGCAATGTGGGGTGCCACAGGGGTCGGCATTGAGTCCGACCCTGTTTAACATCTACGTGGCCCCCCTTGCGAGACTAGTAAGATCGCAGGGGATGGAGGTGGTGTCGTATGCTGACGACACGCAGATTATGGTGTCCCTGACCCACTCTGTTTTTACTTCCGCTTCCAACTTTAGATCTTGCATGCAGCTTGTTGCAGAGTGGATGATCCTTAACTCCCTAAAGTTGAACGGAGACAAAACAGAGGTCCTGGTTTTTGGTAAGGACCAGGACGTGTGGTCGGGTGAGTGGTGGCCCTCATCTTTAGGCACCTGCCCCACTCCTTCACAATCCGCCAGGAATCTCGGCGTCATCTTCGACCCCTCGCTGTCTATGGAGTTTCAGGTAAACAGGACGGTGGCAACCTGTTGGGGTGTCATCAGGACCCTTAAAAGAATCCTTCATTATCTTTCACCCCAGGCACGCAAGCAGATCGTGATTGCTCTTGTTGGCTCAAGGCTGGATTATTGTAACTCACTCTATGCCGGGGCCAACAAGTGTCTCCTGCAGCGTTTACAGGTTGTGCAGAACGCGGCGGCGCGATATGTGTTGGCACTGCCATGGCTCGCCTCTGCTACCTTGGCAAGGAAGAGCCTCCATTGGCTCCCTATTACTTTTAGAGTGTCTTTTAAACTCCTCTGCCTTACCTACAGTGCCCTCATGGCGGGCCCTTCTGATGCTCTTGGGTCTCTGCTCACCCGGTATGTACCTAGCAGATGTCTTCGCTCTTCAGAGCTGAACCAACTGGTAGTTCCTCGCTCCAGGAAGGTTAGATGGGGGAGTAGGGCTTTTTCCATCCTGGCACCCCATCTATGGAACACACTCCCTCTGGAAATCAAATCTCAGCCCTCATTGGATCTCTTTAGGAAAGCCCTAAAAACTTGGTGTTTCATTAAGGCCTACCAGTAAGCTCCTGTCACTTGGTTGTTTCAGCTAGATATTGAGCTAGGCGCCTTGACGCCCATTGGGCTAAGTTGCGCGGTCATAAATTACACTTCATTCATTCATTCATTCAATGTTCATCAACTGTGGGGCCATCTTAACCTATCTCCCTGCAAGGAATATCATGAAGATCTTATAATCGGCATTCAGCAGGGAGATTGGTCTATAAGAATTTGCTTTTAGGGGATCCTTCCCAGGTTTCAGGATAAGTACAATGGTTGCTTCTTTTCAAGACCGGGAGCCTGTCCTTTCGTGCTGTACACTGAGTTAATTAGAATACCCAATATCAGGATCGATTTGTCTAGGAGGAGTTTATAGACCTCACTGGGCATCACATCCGAACCTGCTGCTTTATTATTTTACATTTGTTTATTTGGACTTTTATTTCATTCTCGGTTATTGGAGCGTCTAAACTTTCACAACTTTTGTCTGTTAGAGTGGGCAAGTTTGAAGGGTTTCGATGTTAGGCACCATCTCCTCCCTATATAGCTCCGAGAATAGGGAGAGAAGGCGGGCTTACATGTCCTCTAGGCTACTTGACTTCTCCCCACTTTCATTTATTATTAATCCATTGATGTTATTCTTTGCGCGATCTACTCTTGCTTTCCATGCCAAGAGGGCACCCGCCCTCTCTCCATACTCAAAGTTCTGCATATTTTTGGTCAACCATTGTGCCTTACACTTCTGATCTAACCTTCCCCTATAATCCTAGTGAGCACCTTCCAAGTCCCTCTGAAGTTGTGACAGCCTTTCAGAGCTCCCTTGATTGAGCCGAATCCTCTCCGCCTCCAACAGAAGAATTTTCCCCTCCAAGGTTCGTAGCTCCAGAGCCTCTGCCCTATTCTCTGAACAAATAAGACTATGTAACAGGCCCCTTAGGTTAGGTTTAAAGGTATCCCAGACATAGTCAGTGGGTGTCAAACCAATATTTATAGAAACGTAGTGTAAGGTAGCAGATTTAAGATCCCTTGCTATCCCAGCATCTGACAGCATAGACCTTTTAAGTGTCCATCTGGGATGTAAATTATGCCTCTTACCCACGAATGAAAACAACACCTGGGCAAGGTCTGATATGTGACTGGGCAAGACAGTTATACAAGTCATACTATCCAGACTAGAGCTATCAGTTAAAACATAGTAAATTCTGGAGGAGTGGCCATGCTTCTTGCTATGAAACCTAAACCCCTGTTTATCACCCATATTTACCCTCCAGACGTCTACGAGCTCCAGGTCGTGTAGCATGTTTTTCAAGGCTCGAAGTACTCGAGGTGCCCCTACATAATGGCTCTGATTGGATCTGTCATTTAGGGGTTCAAGAAGAACGTTAAAGTCATCTCCTATAATTAAAGGCGAGACTACTTCGATCAAATTTGATTGTAATTTACAGATATACATTGGATCATCAGTATTAGGGCCATAAAAAGAAGCACTTACTAACTCTAAACCTCCGAAGTCCAAAATGGCCACTATCCACCTCCCTGTTTGATCGGTTTGGATGGATTTAATGGAACATCCTGCCCCCTGTTTTATCAGTATAGCCACCTCCTTGCTATGAACCGTCTGCTTAAAAGAGCAAAAATATTTTACCCAGGGATATTTAGGGAATATAATACGGCACTCTGCATAACTTCAATGCGTCTCCTGAATAAGACAAATTTGAGCAGGGGATAGCTCTAAGAATTTCAAGACCAATCTTTTTCTAGGGGGGGCATCTTAACCCATTAACATTCCATGAGATAAACTTTACCTGGCTACTCAATGGGAAAAATCCTGCCATCAAAGCGTAAAACCCAGAACAAACAGATACTTACAAATGTGAAATTGAGGATATTTTTAAAATTTTTACCCACTGCTCCCCACATCGTTCATCCCACCACCTCTACCCCTCAACCTCTCTGTGTCCCCCTCCTCGGGAAACCCTCCGTTCTATAAGACTGGAGCCTGTTCGCCTCTGTCCCTCGGGCCATTAAGAAAGAACTTGACTTTAACAATTCAATCCCGGGTCTCACTGGCTAGGGGCCCCCCTTACTTCCACCATCCCCCTTCTTATACCCCACCCTCGTGCTTTATCTTATCTACAAGAGCATCCACCTCCTTGACTCAGTGATACATATACATGTGGTTATTCCATAATGATGCGCAGTGATGCAGGAAACCTCAGTTGTGCCTTAGCCCCCAACTTATTCAAATCCTCCATTCTTTTGTCCAGCTCCCACTGTTTTGTGGCAGTAATGTGGGACACATCAAATGTAATAGAAAAAGAAAAAGGACTACAGAAGGATTTTGATGTTATAGTTCCTTCCTTTAAAGCCCAGGATAGAATTGCCTCTTTGACAGTGTATGTTAGGAAGTTTATTCAAATTTTCCTAGGCTTCTGTTTTGCTGGATTTCTTATGAACGGGCCACGGTGTACCCGTTGTATTTCCTGGGCAAGATCTATGTTGGGGCAGTTTTTTTAACACTGTTTCTTTTAGCAAGGATATCACAAACCCCTTGATATCTGCACCTTCAAGTGCTTCAGGGATGTTAATGAGTCTCAAATTGTTCTTCCTTGTGGGGTTCTCCAGATGCTCAAGGTCTTCCTTCAGTTCCTTATTCTGGGTTGCTAGTTTAGCCATTTCCGTTGTAGAGATATGGAGGGCCTCCTTAATTTTCATAATCTCCAGCTCTAATGCATCGGTTCTTAATAAAACCTACTCCAACTTCTGTGCTAACACAACACAGGATGCGTAAATCGCTGCCTGGTTTGTCTCCAAAACAGTGAACCTGTTCCCCATCTCGTCCTCAAGAGCCAATAATATTTCTGCCAAAGACCCAGACGAGGTTACTGGGTTAACAGACTCAGGGAGAAGATCCTGTTGACCATCGTGACCATCGCAGACTGCTAAAGCATTAAACCTATTTGAAATGCCAACTGCAGGATGAATGGAAGAGAAAAAGTTCCCAGAGCTCTCCGCCAAACCAATCAGGGGACCAGTGATGTCCGGTGACTGCATCTAGCTTTGCGGGGTAACTGACATGCTGGGAGACTTAAGTTGGACGGAATCTAGTAATATATCAGATTGCAGCCTGCTTGGACTAAGAGAGCCTTCATTATTTGGGCCCCAGGTTGTAGATGAAGACAATACCTTATGGAATGATTTTAAAGAGGGGGTTATTGTTACTTTTACGGTTGATTCTTTTTTTGCCTCTACCCTTCCCACTTCCTTTGACTCCGACAGCAGACTCGCTATGAACACCCTTAGCCTTAATCTGCTTGGCTAATACTCATACTTCGGAGACAGGGGAGAGACTTGAGAAGGCAAAATAGGCTGAGCTATATCGATATTAGAGGAGGACTAAGCCGCCCTAGCGCGCAAAGTGTATCTGCAGACTTTAGGTGGCGAAAGACCAACTTGCTGAGCTTTGCATGTCTCCATGCAATAGGGAATCACCTCTTCATTTCTGGACACCCGGGTAACCTCAAGAGACTTCCCTCGATGGCACAGATGTACACGGCTAGAGTGAAAGTCCTGCAGAAGCCCAGAAATACCCTTACATTCCTTCCGGGTATATACATCAACCCTATTGCCTAGACCGGCCTCCAGGTGCCCTACCCGGACGACAGACTCAGCCGTACCTTCTCCTTCACCACCGCCACTGACCTTCACACTCACGTAGTCCCTGGTGCTGACTCTGCCTCCTGTGCCCCAAACCTGGAAGCAGGCAGTACCGCTATGCCGCCACTAGCGGGCCGTGTCCTCCCACCACGAGGATCGGAGTGCCGGCGAACCACCACGGAGTTCTGGGGCCATACATCACGCCAAGCAGAAAAACCAAGGAAACAAACAAAAAACTGACAGAACGGGGGAAGGCACACAACACTTCAAGGTGGGGACAGAAAAGGGATTTTTTTTAAATAAGGCAATCATTCTGAGGTACCCCCTAGATGAGACCAGACGCAAGCCCGAGGGAGCTTCGGACGCGACCGCTTAGCTTGCGGCCAGGTAGCTACTTTAACTTTTAAAGGAAGTTTCCAAGATGTCATCAGCATATGTAGCATGTATATATTTATTAGATGTGAACATTGTTACGTGCTATTTTTAAAGTACCAAAACAGGCTCCCCGAAGACTTTGTGCTGCTTGGTTCCACTGGAATATTGCAACTGACTGCAACTTTCAGCAGTAGGTGAAGGTTCTTTAGAGAGAGGGCCAGTATTCTCCACGAAGTTTAACTAATTATTGTCACTGTTATGTTATTGAGACTATTCAGCTGGTTTACAATTTGGAGAGGACTCATTTTAGGAAAAATGTCAAGGATGAAAATCCCCCAATACCTGCCATTGTTAACAGAATTTACATCTTTAAACAGGGTACAGACCTGGGTGTTTTCAAGCATACTAGAGACACCATTATTACCTCTTCATTAATGTCTATTATAAGTCTATCATCGTTTTGCATGGATTTTACTCCACCATTCCCAAACTTGGTCAAGCCAATAGCAATGTAGTCACTGCTAGAGGAGCCTTCACAAGCAGCTTGTACAACTCCTGAGTTACACAAATACAGGTGATTATACAGCTTGAGGTGCAGATTTGAATTATTTTTGGGAGCTTTTCAGTTACTGGCCTCCTACAAGTTAGGAATTACATCCTTCAGCAACAAGTTCAACACATCCAAACATGATCCCAAGTGCCAACTAAGCTCCACTAAGATGGGATTAATCAGGACTATTGTTTAGGTCGAGCCTGGGCAGCGTATGCTCTGCTCTGTGAGGCATGCTGTACAGGGAGTATGGATTTGAAGCCCCAACCACTCTCCGCCCTATATTTCGAACAGCATACCCTGTAAATTTGTGTTAAAAAAGGTGTATGCATTTCTTTCTGCTCAAAGTACAGAGCACATCAGTATTCAATAGTATATTTGAGAAGCTCTAAAACACCTATATACATAAGACATGTCTGCCTGTGCAACTGAATGACAGAGCAGAACTGAGAAGATTTGACCACCTATAGGAGAAGCTACCCTCTTTTTAAGCTGCCATCTTCAGATGCATAACACATGTAAGAATACATGTACAAGTAGACATATACCTCAGTCACGAGAGCCTGCAGACCTTTAAACTTGACACCGTGCACTTCCCATTTAAGTACAGAAACAGGCGAGAGAAGTTCAGAAAGAAACAAGAGAGGTGCAGAAAAAACAAGAGAGGTGCAGAAAGAGTAATAAATGTGCAGAAAGAGGCAATAGAAGTGCAGAGAGAAGCAAAAGATGTGCAGAAAGAGGTAAGATGGTTGCAGAAAGAAGCAAGAGTTGTACAGAAAAAACAAGTGAAGTGCAAAAAGAAGCAACAGATGTGCAGAAAGAGTCAAGAGAACTGCAGAAAGAGGCAAGGGAGGTGCAGAAAAAGGGAAGAGGGTTGTAGAAAGAGGCAAGATATGTGCCTAAAGAAAGAAGAGGGGTGCAGAAAGAGGCAAGAAGAGTACAGAAAGAGGCAAGAGGGTACAGAAAGAAAAAACAGACATGCAGAATATTGCAAGAGAGGTGCAGAATGAGCCAAGAGAAGTGCAGAAAAAGGTAAGAGAAGTACTGAAAGAAACAACAGAGGTGCAGAAAGAAGCAAGAGAAGTGATGAAAGAGACATCAGAGTTGCAGAAAGAAACAAGAGAGGTGCAGAACAAAGCAAGAGAAGTGGAGAAAGAAGAAAGAGAGGAGCAGAACAAAGCAAGAAAGGTGTAGAAAGAAGCAACAGAGGTGCAGAAAGAGGCAAGAGAAGTATAGAAAGAGGCAAGAGAGATGCAGAAACAGGCAAGAAAGGTACAGACAGTGGGAAAAGGGTCACAGAAAGAGGCAAGAGGAGTACAGAAATAAGCTACATGGGTGCAGAAAGAGGCAAGCGAAGTGCACAAAGAAGCAACAGAGGATCAGAAGGAGGCGAGATAACTGCAAAAAAAGCAGCAGAGTTGCAGAACCAGGTAAGAGAGGTGCAGAAAGAGGGAAAAGGTGTACAGAAAGGGGCAAGAGAGGTGCAGAAAGAGGGAAGAGGGGTGCAGAAAGAAGGAACAGGAGGTGTAGAATGAGGCAAGAGAAGTGCAGAAAGAAGCAGTAGAAATGTAGATAGAGGTAAGAGAAGTGCATAAAAAAGCAAGAGAGGTACAGAAAGAGGCAAGAGGGGAGCAGAAAGAGGCAGGAGAGGTGCAGAAAGGGGCACAGGAGGTGCAGAAACAGGTAAGAGAGGTGCAGAAAGAGGGAATAGGAATGCAGAAAGAGGCAAGAAAAAGGGCAGAGGGGTGCAGATAGAGACAAGAGGGGTGCAGAAGGAGGCAAGTGATGTACAAAAAGAGGCAAGAGAGGTGCAGAAAGAGGCAAGAGAGGTGCAGAAGCAGGTAAGAGAAGTATAGAAAGAGGCAAGAGAAGTGCTGAAAGAAGCAACGGCTGCAGAAAGAAGCAACAGAAGTGATGAAAAAGACAATAGAGTTGCAGAAAGAAACAAGAGAGGTGCAGCAAGAGGCAATAGAGGAGCAGAAAGAAGCAAGGGTTGTTTGCACACCATTAGTATTCATTTAACACCCACATTTAGCAATAAGTAACAGGTGCCCATTTCAGCTTTGCAAAGGGCCTTCCACCATGCTGTAACACTTGTCACTGCATTTTGGGTAACTTTTGAGCCGTTTAAGCTAGAAACAAGGTTTTTTGTTCAAATCTGCAGATTATGCAGCAGATGATTGATTATGTGGCAAATACGGAAAATGTATAATTATGTGAAAATTGGTGCAGCAGAACAGTCGCATTATTCCAGTGGCCTTGCTCACACCTCTGACTAGGTCCAGAAGGGCTCCTCTGTGGTTAATTCTTTTTTTGTGCCTCATTGAGTTTATAGTTTAGTTTCTATGGAAATGAGGAAGACTGAACTTGATCTTACCACTCCACAACGCAGACTACCACACCACATGATTACTCTCCAATACACATAATCCCACTTCACATAATTCCTATACACTAAATACCACGTACTTCCTATCCACATAATTTTACTGCACAACATACCACATAATTGCACTGCACACAACATACATCCACTCCACTCCAAAAAACATTTGAAAAAAACGTTAACATTTACACGCCAATAGCTCTAACTCTCGCTAATCCGAGACCTATTATAACTAGGAGTAACGTTCGCAGAGTGGTGAAGAAAGGGGGCTGGGCCTCAGACGAGCGCTCAGCATCTCTGCTGCTTAGGACTTACAGATGGCACTAGGAGGGCTTTTTGGCTACCAAAGTTCCTGAGGAGTAAAGTGGACTTAATCCCCAAACCAGTAGTGTCCCAGGAGGCGTGTTTGCAGAGCAGTGGACAAAGGGGGTGGTGGCTTCCGAAGACCTGTTAGCAATCCAACGGTGTGGCACTTACTGAAGGTAACAGGAGGGGTAGTTGGCCCACAAAAACATCCTTGGGGGCCAGCTACCCCACCTTTTACCTGCAGTAAGTCCCACACTGCAGGATTGCTAAGTTCTCATAGCAGGCCATGCCCCCTTTGCCCACCACTCTGCAAACGCGCTCCTTGGCTCACTCTTGGATGGGGAGTGAAGTCCCATTTGCTGCTGGGGGTCCTTTAGGGGCCAACAAGCCTACCTGTTACCTCCAGTAAGCCCCATACAGTAGGATTGCTGAGAGGTTGACACAGGCCCCGCCCCCTCTCTCCACCGCTCTGCAACGTGTCTCATGCCATGCTCTTGGTTGGGGTATGATGCCCCCTTGCCTCCTCAGGGTCCCTAGGGAGCAACTAGCCCTCCTGTTACCTCCAGTTAGCCCCACACAGCTGGATTAGTGAGTGGTCAGGGGACTCACACCCTTTTTACACCACTCTGCAAACATGCCTCCTGGCGCACTGCTGCTTGGGGAATTAAGTCCTCTTTAGTCCTGAGGTCCTCAGGACACATCAGGATCTCTTCACCCCACCAGCAGTGCGCCAAGAGGCGCGTTTGCAGAGTGTTATAAAAAGGGACATGCCCTCTAACACCTCTCAGCAATCCCACTGTGTGGGGCTTATTGGAGGTATCTGGTGGGCTACTCGGTACCTAAGGGCCCTTACGATCAATCAGAGGGGACTTACTTCCCCAACCCGGAGCACGCCAGGGGGTGCATTTGCAGAGTTGTGCAGGGAGGGGGCAGGGACTCCGGTGAGTTGCTGTTTTTTTTTTAAGAGGGGGCTGTGTGGGCCTTCTTACCTTAGGCTTTGGGCCCCAGACCCTATCCCCCGGGGCCTGAACACTTTAAAAAAATGGAGGAGGGCGTGCAGCCACCCTCCTGCAGCTGATTACGACCCTGGGTCCCAATTCCATTTCTGAATTTTTGTTTTAAAAGGTGGGGGCCGATTGGCCCACCTCCCAGGCCATTTTCAGCCCAGGGGACCGCTTTCCCTGGGGCAAAGCCTTTTTGGTGAGGACCTCTGGGTGAGCCCCATGCCCCCACGGTCTCTGCCGGCTCCCCGCCTCCTGTGGCCGGGATTGCTTTTGGGCAAAGGGAGCTGCTAACATGCAGCTCTCTTTGCCCAGTGCTTGAGAGAACCCGTAAGTCCCCCAGCCCATAATAAAGCAATGCCATGTGGAGGTGGTGGTCCCTGGGGCAGAGTGGGGGGCAGGAGACACCCAAACTGTTTTAATAAAAAGTACATTGCGGCCCGTGGGCTGTGTGCTCCCCATTATATTATTAACCATGCCCCGGGGAGGTGGCGGTCCCTGGGGCTGCGGGCATTGCCCCGGGAACTAGCCCACCGAGAGCTTCAAGAAAAGCCCTGTGGGACCCCCTGAGCAGGCCTAAGAGGGTCAGTGTGTTTCTACCCTGCCCCCTTTTCTTGTGTTTTAGCCAACACTTCTTGATTTGAAGTGTTGGCAGCCAATCAGAATCAAGCTTGTGATCAGGAGCGATTGTGGATCCACCGCGGTCACGAGATACTAATATTTTTTTAATATGTATTTCTCAGCAATTTCTGAACAGATTTACAACATTTAAAAAAAGTCACTTTCTCAACCAAAACCTACCTTTTTACCAAATTTGGTGTGATTCCGTTCAGCAGGTTGGGCTGTATCCTTTCCCAAAGAAACCCTTTCCCCAAAAAAAACTGCAAATGAATTTCTATGTGTCTACTGGGCTTTCTGTCTCCTGGGGGGCAGCTTGGGGGCAATCGCCCAATCTACCCCTCATATATATGCAGAATTGTTCTGGGTGGAAGAATCTCAGGATGGGCCCGCACTCTCCCGACCCCAGGGCCCAATGGACTTTCTGTCTCCCGGGTGACGGATAAGGTAATTCACATGTAAATCTGACCTCCCTGGAGGGTAGAATGCACAGTAAACATTCAGGATTTCAAAATGGCACCAAAAAAAACAAAAGTAGGTGTCAGCCCACCAGGGCAGAATGGATGTTTGTCCCAATGAGGGAGGCTGACCCAAATCAGCACTTAGGGGGCAGAAAGCCCACAAGATACCAGGCATTTTGCATTTGGTATAAAAGAAAGGGGCGTGAGCCTTGCACTCTGGCATTGGCCACACCACTCCTCCAAAGGTGGCAAACCAGCACTTTTACCTACATGGAGGACAATGCAGGAGTTTGCCCCCAATTTTCCCTTCAGGAGCAGATTCCAGAACTTCTCAGCACAGAAATGTGAGACATGCAAGTCACCCCACCCTAGATGCCCCCAGGTGTCTGTCTTTTTAAAATGTGCAAGTTTGCTCCATTTAGTAGGCCATGCTGAGCGAGGTCCCTACATCCACAACTACACACTTTGCAAAAAAAGGTCAGTTTTGAGTGGTAAAATGGATACATCCATGGTGCGTTTTGAGGGTACTAGGCCTACCCACACAAGTGAGGTACCATTTTTATTGGGAGAATTGGGGGAGTGCTGGGTGGCAGGAAGTTTGTGGTGCCCCACAGATTCCAGAACTTGTCATCACAGAAATGGAGGCAATTGTGTTTTTAGGGTTGCAGGGGACTCTGGGTTTAAAAACATGGTGATAGCCACACAAGTCACCCCACCCTGGATTATCCCAGGTGCCTATATACAGCTATCTACTTTGCAAAAAAAGGTGAGTTTTGAGTGGAAAAATGTGATGTATCCATGTAGCGTTTTAAGTTGTTTCTTATGGTGAGCAGAAGACCAACCCACAGTGAGGTATCATTTTTAAAGGGAGACTTGGTGCAATGCTGGGTGGAAGGAAGTTTGCTGCTGCCCCCAGATTCCAGAACCTTCCATCACAGAAATGTCTCACACAGATAACCCCACCCTGGATTCTCCCAGGTGTCTTGTTTCCAAAAATGTGCAGGTTTGCTACGTTTCCTTAGATGCAGGCTGAGCTTGGACCCACAATCCACACCTACCCATTTTAAAAAAAAAGAGTGAGTTGTAAGTGGAAAAATGTGGGGTTTTGGGCCATTTCCTGTTGTGGGCACTTAGCCTACCCACACAAGTAAGGTACAATTTTTATTGGGAGACATGTGGTAGCATAGAATAGTAGAACATTTGTAATTACCAATGGTATTTCGCCTCATTTGCGCCTTCTTAATGTAAGCCATTGTTTAGAAAGAAGTCATTTTGAAAAATACCCTCTAAATCATGTGCTCGTATGGGTACCCATAAATTCAGAGATGTACAAATAACCACTGTTCCAAAACTCCATATCCTGTGCCCATTTCAGAAATACATGAGTATTCTTGATACCCATTATTCAATCTTCATATTTCACCATATGAATTGTTCATATACACAAATAAAATCATGAGTGGGAGGAAAATTCTGCTCCACCGGCAGAGCTCATGGAGATTTTTCCACTCCACACTTCAACTGTTATAAGCTAGGGAAAACTCAGGTTTTTTAGAGGTTCAGGGAAATACTGGGCGCACAGCACACGTTAGTGTAGAAAAGGGTTGGGTCTGGGTGCAAGTAGGTGAGGGGAAAAAGGCCCTAAACCCCTCTAAGGGTGTGCAGAGCACACGCTCAACAATGCATGAACAAAAACCAAATGCACACCAATATACAGTACAGAAAAAGATGTCTCAATGGGCATAAGTTAGTACAGGTAACAAAGTTCAGACCCAACCCTTTTCTACACTAACGTGTGCTGTGCGCCCAGTATTTCCCTGAACCTCTAAAAAACCCGAGTTTTCCCTAGCTTATATCTAACTGTACAGGGGGGCAGCCGCCACGTACTGTTACTGTTTCTTCTTTGAGGATAGCACTTTCTATTCCTCATCATGAATCGCGACAAAGCTGCCAAAGAGCTTTTTGACAATCTTGCCAAAGGAATGTCCACACATAGAGCTACTACCATCAATGCCCCTAACAGTACCAAGGAAGAAGGTCTGAGGGACAAATTTGTGAGACTTGAAAAACTCAAAAAATTAGAAAATTCAAAGTGGTGGGATGGCATCACTTTGAAACAGTATGTTAGACTCAAGCGCATACCGAGAGGTTTGAGAGCACAGATCTTCCCCACTTACGATAATTTAGACCCTGATCTTTTAAGTAAATGGGAAGACGCTTTGATTAACAACTCCAATGTCCTCATGGATATTCTCATTGAGAGCTCTGACCGTAAGGTCGCGAAATTTCAAGCCGAGATTGCCATTCTAGAGCAGGAGATCAAAGACCTTAATCGTCCTGAATCCACTGTAAAGAATTACACAACACTAGACGAGATTCTTCTCAAACATCAGAACGAGATAAAAAGCCGCAAAGCTAGACAGTTGAAAAGAGATGAGGCTGACTACACTGACGGCAGAATTTTCACATACGACAGAAAATATGACTACATGATTAACAAACCTACGCCCAAAAGCAGAGACGGAGCGAATCTTACTGATGCCAGCTCTATCTCGTCCAGCAGTACTTCGCTGAGCACTATTAGCATCAGTGAAGATGAGTCAAACCGCACTGACAGCGAAACAAATCCTTTTTTATGCGAGATCCAGCGGATAAGAAGGGGTATCCGCACACTAGAACCAAAACCCGTAGGGGCAGGAAGGGGAGGGGTAGAAGATTACCGGAAGAAACTCAGATCCGGGAACCAGCAACAGTAACCGATCCACATGAGGGGGAGGTACAGGTTATTAATCTTTCATCCAAAATCCTCACCCCTAACATGATCTCCCTTCTGAGAAAAGGCCTAAACTTCAATCCCTTCTCAAACACTGATGTATGTAGACTTAAAATTGACTTGTTTAAGTTCACTAGAAAACTGAAATTGAAAAAAAAAATTTCAAATAAAATCATGTCTAATAAAAATTCTACAAATATCCCTACTGAGTTTGAACATGATGTTTTGACTATCAATGATATCCAAGCCACACACCTCCTTCTCTCTCTTACGGATGTAGAACAAACTCCTCAAGACATGGATACCCTACTAGAGGAACTTAATATCGAATCAGATTTCAGCATTGTCAGTGGGCTCAAATCTAAATCTAAATGGATCCCCACACTACCGGGAGGTAACTCCATAGACAACTTTCACAAAAGAGTCTTGGAGGACATTGATAAACTAGAACTGAAAGACACTAAACGAACCTTCAGATATAAAGACAACCTCACTACAGGAGAACGAGCAGCTATGAACAGCCTCATCAAGGACCATGAGATCATCATAAGGGAAGCGGACAAGGGAGGGAATGTTGTTATCATGAACAAAAAGGACTATGATCAAGAAATCCTTAGTCAGTTACAAGACAACACGTGCTACCTACCTCTTGACCACAACCCCACCGCACCACTCACGACATATATCAATAGATCGCTCATGACTTGGAAAGAAAGTGGTTTGATTAATGAGGATGAATATCTCTATATGAAAGTGATCAAACCCTCCTACCCTTGGCTGTACACCCTTCCTAAGGTACACAAGAATCACCCTTTCCCGCCCGGACGTCCCATCATTTCCGGGATTGGGGGCCCCACAGAAAGAATCGCGGAATACGTCGACCTGTTCCTGGGGCCTCTGGTACGCAACCTACCATCCTTTATACAGGACACCAAACACATATTGAGCATTCTCTCTGATCTTCAATGGCAATCTGGCAATTTTCTGGTCACTATGGATGTGGTAGCCCTGTACACCAGCATCAAACCAGATCTTGGACTCAAAGTCGTCACCAAAATTCTACAGAAGCGTCCAGCCACCATGTGGCAACACACCAACATGCTCATTTCCATGATGGACCTTATATTGAATAACAACTCATTCATGTTTAACAATGCATGGTACAGACAAACCAAAGGAGTCGCCATGGGCTCGAAATTTTCCCCATCGTTTGCCAATCTATTCATGGGCGCACTTGAAAACGATCTTATTTGGGGCACCAAAGGAGCGACCTTCATTGACTCAATAGTATACTGGGGGCGCTACATAGATGACTGTTTTCTGATTTGGTCTGGCACACATGAACACCTGATGGATTTTTACAGACATCTCAACCACAACACGTGGGATATGAGGTTCACCATGGTGGCGAGCCTTGATAGGATTGAGTTTCTAGACTTGGAGATTTATATCCTGGACGATAAACTAAACAGCAGACTCTTTAGGAAGGACACTGCCTGTAATGCGATTCTGCACGCCAACAGCGCTCACCCATCCCATCAGATCAGCAGCATACCCTTTGGAGAATTCCTAAGAGCTCGCAGAAACTGCAGTAACGATCAAGATTTCAAGAAAACATTGGAAAGCATGCAGGAACGTTTTAAGAGAAGAGGCTACTCAGACAACCTGCTAAAAAAAGCGACATCTAGGATCATGAGAATTCAACGACAAGACACTCTGAAAGAAAAACCCAACAAGAAGACAGACGACCTTGGCACTATCCGCATGATCACCGACTTCAGCAACCACCACCAGGCACTACGCAGGACCTTCAGCAAACACTGGAACATCCTTAAGAAGGACAAGAACATCTCAAACTACATAGGAGAGCACCCTCAGATCACCTACAGGAAAGGCAGAACCTTGAGGAACAGACTAAGTCCCACAATCCCTAGAAGCAACACAGAGGACAATTGGTTGACCAAACGTAACACTGGCTTCTACAAATGTGGGTTCTGCTCCATGTGCCGGTGGGCCAAACACAGAACTACAGAATTTCAGGACACCAAGGGAGAAACATATATCATCAGGACTAACATCAACTGTACCACACGCTATGTGGTATACATAATTGAATGCAGATGCAAAAAAATCTACGTGGGGAGCACCATCCGCCCGTTGAAAGAGAGGATAGCGGAACACATCAGGGCGCTACACAAACAGGATCCTAGATATCCAGTTGCCCTACACGCGGCTGCGTGTGGTGATCAATCTTTGGACAAACAAGTTTCATTTTATGGGATTGACACTGTCCCTATTGGTGCACGAGGCGGCAACAGAGAACTCAAGCTAAGACGCCTGGAGGCCACATGGATTCTCCGCCTTCGTACCGTGTCACAGGGGCTCAACTACGACCAGGAGATGCAATTCTTTCTAGGGGACTGAACCCCTTCATACATTTCCTGCTTGCATAGCTCTACATGCTATAATCTTGTCATTTCTGTAGTGAATATTGCACCAGACCTCATTGTACTGTCCTCCGCTACTATCCTTGCGGCGGCTTCTCGCAGTGAGGTGTCCATGGGGTTATTATTGGTTATGACATTATTGTTTCTCTATGCACCATTATAACACATGAATGTTAATCTCATGCCACAAATGATACTGTATTACCCTTGTCACTCATTTCGTGTCATACTTGATACGGAACACTATCAATGTGCAGGTACAATTTTTTGTTATTATGAACCTCTATGCTTAATCTGGATTTCCTGTATAACCTTCCAGGCGAATTGGGATGAGATATGTTTATCAACTACCTCTTTGCCCGTACATGTCGTTCTAATTGATGTGAGATGACCAACGTGATGTATCACTTTTCCTTTTTCGACAATGTTAATGTGTCACTGACCACCTTTACACGTCGTGGATCGGATGCATGACCACCTTTTTGCATGATGTTTTTTGTTTACTGTTTTTAAATCATCCCACTCTTTTCTGACATTTTTAATGTCATCTCGCGAGATTTTTCTACATATTTATCTTTTCTTTTTTATTGACATCTATGGTCTGCCGACTTTCTAGTTGATTGACAGATCTATTGTGAATTGACAAGCGTTTTGGAATTCCGTCGCAAATCACATGTTATAAGACAACACGGTCTTGTTAGTTCTGACGCATGCCAACCCTACCATCGGACGGATTGACACGCTTTGATTATTTTGCGCACCTCCCATTTTTAGTGCCCAACGCTGCCTTAGACACAATGACCATACCGGAGGCGGTAACGCTCTAGCTGTCCACATACGGGCGCCGTCTCTGAAATCTTACAAAATCACTTCCGGGTCGGAATCACGTGTCCGCACCCGGAACCGCTGCGAGAAGGTACTCATCTCGTAGGTCTTGCCTTCTACATCTTGCCTAAACTACTGGTAAGCTTTTTGACCTTTCCTTGTGCTCCCACTCAAGTAAACTCAAGTCCGATCCTCACGTCTCTTAAAAACAAGACCGCATTTTCAGGTCTTCAGTTAACGAGCTGACACACGCTCGCCTTTCCTTTCTCGTCCCTTACAGAACACACATCTTGTGTGATTACAAGAACCTCAACAATCACAACGGATTTTGTGACTCAGTTACCCCAGCACCACGAAAGCAGAGGCTTTATCTTATTTCATTTGTGGCATTCATATACAAGAATCGCCTGGAGCACTGTTTACTTAAACATTAAGGTGAGATCCTTTACTTACGCTTTGGGACACACTCATTTAGAGTGATCCCGTTATCTGACTCGCGCTCCGCTCTTCCCTGTGGGGCAATGTATAATTTTATTAGCACACAACTTTGGGGTGTTACATATACAACACTCTTATTGTATTTCCCATCAGCATCGCTCAATACACATGACCATTGGATTCTGGAACCACAACCACCGACGAGCGTTTACCTGGTCTCGAGCAGGGGCCGGGTCGGAAGTATCACCGGCTTAGCGGTGAATCTTTGTATTTCTGTTTCCTAATCACTCTTCTCGTCAGTGATAATATCCGTCCATGAAACTTAAAGATGAGTGTACAGTGTTCCATGCCATAACTTTTAATTGGTCCTGATACTTTTTCTTGCCCTTTTGTTTCCTCCTTCATTTTTCCATTCCATAGACCTATGGTCCAAATCCTTCGCGCTACAGGTAGGAAGCGCCTAGCCGTTTTGTCTCACTTCCCCAATAGATCATGTGCGCGTGCACCTTTTTACTTTTTTGAACCTACTCGCGTCTCGTGTTTGCATGTTCTCGCAATACCATCAGAGGACTACCAATCCTCATTTGTTTCTGGAACTACCACAGTTGATACCACTTACCACATTATGATCACAGAACACTCACTTTCATCTGTCTTCTGCCATTAAAGGTGAACCCAGCCACCAAACGTACTTCACGACAGGCATCCCCTGCACCCGCACTCTCTCACGCACCCGCACTCAATCACTTCCTTCGCCCGATGTAACGTTTTTTCACCTTCACTCTGTTTGGCACTGTGTGCTTTCACGACGCAATCTGTTTTACTTAAATGAATTCATTACTGCCACGACCTCCACCTGCACTCTCACGCGCACACAAAAAAACTGGACACGATCACCAATTTCTGTAAAATCATTTTTAATTCATGTTGTGTGGACAACGTATTCCATCATGTACTTTGTATCTTCCCCAGCCCTGATGAGTCGTGCAAGCATTGTTACCGCTTGACGACGAAACACGTGTCGGCTGGCCATCCATACAATTAAAGAGGAACCGCACCACTTCGCTTTCCCCTTTTTTTCTGAACTTTGTTACCTGTACTAACTTATGCCCATTGAGACATCTTTTTCTGTACTGTATATTGGTGTGCATTTGGTTTTTGTTCATCCACACTTCAACTGTGTCGCAGAGGCAAAACTAGTGTTTTTTCTTGTGCATTAAGTTGGTGAATGAGAATTTGTGTCCCCTACCGCGATCGTTGGGCTCTAGATCACCTCCCTGCGAGATTTTATCAACATGGGCATTCATGGCAGGTCCCGACCATTCATGTAGAGAAAGCTGACGCTCTAGTAGAAAATCCACTCAAGCAGCAGAAGGAAGCAGTGCCTTCTAGCACCCTGCATACTGCTGTTCACGCTGATTTTACAGTCCTGAACAGGCTCCCAGCACTAAAAAACAGCACAAGCAGTGCGACGTGCCAAATTCAGCCTGCTCGTGGAAACTCTGCAGACGTTTTGTGGAGTTGTTACGTAACACAGAATTCTGCAGAGTAAACCTCTGTGAGCTCTGCTCATAATTAAAACTATTGTGCGTTACAGCTCAGTTTTTGGCTCTGGGTACCTTGGGTTTTTGGTGAACCTACAAACCTGATATATCCCCACAGACAGAAGGGTCTAGTATATTGCTTTTGTACATCGGCCATTGTGACAAAAAATTACAGATGAAAATATTGCTCAAATTGCCATTTTGTTTTACTCATTTTCAATAATTCTTTCTCTTGACAGTTAGTTTATTTGGCAAAGCTTGGAGGGATCTACAGCCCTGAAGTAGGTTGAGAGTACAAAAAATAGGAAACATGACTACCTCTGTGAAAAATGCCAAATCTGTGGTGAAAAATTTGATTTTTATATTCAGTTCTTAATGTTTCTAAAGGCTGGGAAGATGTTAACTTTACCACAGCAAACCATTTGTTGATTTCATAATTAGGAAAAAAACAGACGTTTCTATAAGGAATACTTTTAAAATATTTTTTCCCAAAAATAAAAATGTAGCAATATTTTAAAAAGACCCAGCAGAAACACAAACATTCTACTTAAACTAAAATTTAGAAACCTATAGCAAGTAATTAAAATAAATAAGATAAGAGAATTATGAATGGAAATGGTCATAGAAGGTATGACATCCCTAGAATAACTTTTAAATTAAACAATCATTGAATGCGTTTTTTCATGAGCTTGATAATTAAAACTCCTCAACACTTTTACAGAATGGAAAAATACATTAGTGCATTTGATTGAATCACAGTTCATCACTTGTTGCTTTTTCAATAACACGTGTTTCTTTATTGAAATGAAAGGGGGCTCTGCATTGGAAGACATGAGTTTTACGACAATGGATTACCCTTCCAATGATTGCGGTAACTGGGAGGAAAAACAAATAAAGAATTAAGGCGGAATGGTGTGACAGTCAGACGAGAAGTGTTCATAAATTGGTGGGTAAAGCCTGCCCTCCTGTGAATGAGAATATGGGGTCTGCAAAATGCATTCTCTAGAATAAATTCCTTACATTTTTTTGGGGGGGTCTACATCATGTATTTCATACATTTAAAGTAAGCAGATGGAAGAATCTGAACATGTACGGAGTTAGGAAGACCAGTTTTGTTGACTTGAGAGCAAGAATAGGGTGGCAAGATGTATTTATGGAAGACATCTTTTGAGTGTTAAGGAAGAATCAATAGTATTGAAAATGGCGCAGAGCGTGAAGTCAAAGGGTCTCATTTATGAGGCTTTGCGTCACTTTTACGCTGCTGGTGCGTCACTTTTTGTGACGCACCAGTGGTGTAAAAAAATGCGCCTAGTTGCCCCATATTTACAAAGTGACGCATCTAGGTAGATGTGTCACTTTGTAAACCCTTGCGCCACATTATACCTGTGCCAGGTATAATGTATGCAAGGGGGGTATTTTGACCCAAGAAAGGGTCATGGAAGTAACGCAGTGAAATCTATAAGATTTCACTGCGCCATTTCTTGGCCGCTTAAGTCGTCAAAATCTTACGCCTGCTTCATGCCAAGCGTAAGACTGACATAGGCACTAACAACATGGGACTTGCCCATGTGAAAGTACACATTGCTGGAGTTGCGTCACTTTTGTGACACACTCCAGCAATGCGTCACTTTTACGCCTAAAGATACGTCAGAAATACTGACGTATCTGTAACTCCTTGAGACATGATGCGTCATATTATAAATATGACGCATCAATTATGACGCAAGGAGTGCGCACTTGCCCTCTTGTGAATGCGAATATGGGGTCTGCAAAATGCATTCTTTAGAAATAAATTCCTTAACTTATTTTTTTGGGGAGGGGGTCTACATCATGTATTCCATACATTTAAAGTAAGAAGATGGAAGAATCTGAACATGTACGGAGCTAGGAAGACCAGTTTTGTTGACTTGAGAGCAAGAATAGGGTGGCAAGATGTATTTATGGAAGACATCTTTTGAGTGTTAAGGAAGAATCAATGGTATTGAAAATGGCGCAGAGCGTGAAGTCAAAGGGCCTCATTTATGAGGCTTTGCGTCACTTTTACGCTGCTGGTGCGTCACTTTTTGTGACGCACCAGTGGTGTAAAAAAATGCGCCTAGTTGCCCCATATTTACAAAGTGACGCATCTAGGTAGATGTGTCACTTTGTAAAGCCTTGCGCCACATTATACCTGTGCCAGGTATAATGTATGCAAGGGGGGTATTTTGACCCCAGAAAGGGTCATGGAAGTAACACAGTGAAATCTATAAGATTTCACTGCGCCATTTCTTGGCCGCTTAAGTCGTCAAAATCTTACGCCTGCTTCATGCCAAGTGTAAGACTGACATAGGCACTTACAACATGGGACTTGCCCATGTGAAAGTACACATTGCTGGAGTTGCGTCACTTTTGTGACACACTCCAGCAATGCGTCACTTTTACGCCTACAGATACGTCAGAAATACTGACGTATCTGTAACTCATTGAGACATGATGCGTCATATTATAAATATGACGCATCAATTATGACGCAAGGAGTGCGCACTGAGAAGTGACGAATCGCTGCTTTCACGCAGCGATGCGTCATTTCTAATAAATGAGGCCCTAAGTGAGGCAAGAATGGCGAAAGGTAAGAGAATTATGCTAAATCTAACAAAATCAAACTGAACAATGAGGACTGTAGTGAAATGGGAACAAACAATTGCCTGGGACATAACGTACCAGGAACAACCATTTGAGTGACAACAATTGAGTGCTAATAACATATGCTCCAGGGAAAGAAAAAGAACGAAGGAACTGATATGATTGTTTCATACAGTTGCACATGACAGTAATAAGTACCCTATGCTATTTATATTTGAAATGTCAATGATCGATCACATCGGACACATAAATTAGAGGCAATAGTTTAACGTGAGATGAAATAGTGAAAGGACAGCTGTGGGGCCACGATCACCTAGCTGAGCTGATAACGTGGCATAAATCTTCAAGGTGAACGAAGGTAAGATAATTATTTGGCAGTCATCTGCATGACAAGAAAGCATTTTCCCAGGGACTGTTTATTTAGAAAAAATACTTTGAATAATTACAGAACACAAAAAGAGACTACAACTAAGAGACTAAGTAAGACACACAGCAGAAGAGGAATTAGATGCGGAGATAAAATAGACTTTTTGGATAATGTTGAGAGGAAAACAGGGGAGGGTAAAAGCTCACAAGACTAAGGAAAGGAAAATAAAGTAGAGGAACTGCTGTATGATAAGGGGCAGATTGATCAAGCAGAACCAAGAAAGAGAATAGTTAAATTACTTACTCTCAAACAGCAGTATATTTGGGTTTAAACAAACCATACATTTACGTTTAATGTCTAGAAACTAAAAACGAATTAATCATTTCAACATGCCAATTTTATATAAAGTCGCAAACAATGAAATTACTGTTTCGTTCTAAGATCTGTAGTTCTACTAAGTGCATTACTCTGTAATGGACATTTGTGTAATAGAGCATGTCCACAGTTAACAGCAAATATGTGGTACTTTTAGACTTAGCTCAATAGTCCGAAATGGTTGAAAGCTTTTATTCGATATGCAAGATATCTTGGAAGCAAACATACATATAAAAAAGTATTGCAAGACAGAAAATAGGCATGTCAACATTTAAATGCTAAGAGAATAAAAATAGGAAATGACCCTACATAAATTAACTAAAAATCTATTAAATTGAAATTGACAGTCTATTGCAGCGAATCAACCAGGAACGTTTTAAAAATTTGGCAACGCCACACACAATGGGAGGGGAGGTATCAGTCAATAAAATACGTAGTGCAACTAAATGCCTACGTGTTCCCAGGCGTCTAAAAAGTGGTTTAAGCCAGTATCTCCTAGGATTAGTATAGTCCGGACACTCAAAAAAGATGTGTGCTACCGTTTTAAGCCTAGATGAACAAAGGGCACAGAAAGGCGATAAGTGGGTGCTGGATTTCCATTTGGACACTAGGGCCCCGATCGGGAGGGTGCCCACCCTGAGCTTAATGTATAGAGCCCTGTCAACTGGTAAGGTGATTAAGTCCAGGTAGGGTTCATAGTCCGAAATAAAAACTGGTATTGGATTCAATAACATGTTCTCTTCTCGTCTCATATATCAGCGGTCATATGTACCTGGTATTCACCCACATTGTGTACCTGGTCTGTCAACAAGCTACATAAGAAGAGTTAATCAACGTTTGTTGAATTCATTCTACATTGAGTTTAAAAAGAACCTCATTTAGAGTTTGGCGGATGGGTACTGGTGACACATGTGATGAATATCCTGTCCACCTTATTGCACAGATATTTGGATATAAAGCCCATGTATTAGGATATATAGCACTTGTAATAAGGTGGATAGGATATCCATCACATGTATGACAGAGTCTGCCAAACTCGAATTCATGCCCAAAGTCTACACCAGGGATGTTCCCTCACAATCTCAATCCAGGCAATTTCCAAAACAATTACAGCATGAAACTGCATCTAGCCATGTTGTTAGAAATTGAGGTTTCTGGTTGACAAAGTATACATACCATCTAAGCAGGAGCCACAATTGGAGTAAGGGTAAGTTAGATACACAATCTAAATTAGCCTGTGATCACCCTCTGGTAGCTTGGCAAAGAGAAGACAGGCTTAATATGGGAGGCAATGTGTAAAGTATTTGGGCACACTTCAGTTGCAGTAACACAATGTGAAAACACAACAAAAAAACCCATACCAGTTTAGAAAAGTAGAGAATACTTATCTGAATAAAATAAGACCAACACAATAAAATTCCAATCAGTAGAAGTCAAGATATGAATTTTTAAGATTAAATCCAAAAACAGGGCTTGGAAGTCAATGGTGCTAAAAGGCTACTTGAGGTCACCCTAGACGGGCGTAAATCTAAAGTTCAGGCCGACCATGATGGAGAGCAAGCCAGCTACAGGACCCACACATGGCTTGCTGAAAAAGTACCTTCCACGGATCAAGTGTCAGTGTCGAAGGCTTCATTGTGTCGGTTCTGATCTGAACAGTCGGGCAATGCGTTGGAGTCGAGCCTCGCAGTAGATGTCGAAGGATTGGCACTGAATCAACGTCAAGACTCACAGTATATGTTAAAGGATTAGCGCTGCATCGATGATGAAACTTGCAGACCGGACCCACATCGACTCACACTGCATCTGCCTCAGAGGGCACATTGCCTTTTCCGATCAACACAAAGGGGTACCTGCATCGATTTGTGGATAAAACAGCTGCAGAACTCACTTCTGAGGCCCAGGATTGGAAGGGGGCACCTCAGCCAAGGGTAGGACTCATTGATGGTAGAATCTTGAAGAAACTTAGTTCAAGGATTTAGAGAGCAGGCCTACTCCCTTTCACTCCCAGGCAAGAACCAGCAGGCATCAGGCCAACACAGCAGAGCAAGTAGCAAAATGACAGTCCCTCTTACATCACAGCAATCAGCAGGCCAACACAGCAACGTGGTTAGCACAGTAGCAGTCCCTCCTGTAGCACAGCAGCTCTTCTTTCAGGCAGAATGTACTTGTTTCCAGCAAAATTCATATTCAGTGGTTTCAGGGGTCCAATGCTTATATCCAAATGTGCCCCCAACATTGGAAGAGACATCAAAGAGGCCTTTGAAGATCACTAGGTTCCTGCCTTTCCTGCCCTGACTCCAGACTCACTACAGGAGGGTATGCAGCTCTTTGTGTGGGGACAGACACAGACCTATCCATATGCCAGCCAGTAACAGCTTTTCTCACCCAATCTATCTCAGAAAAACCCATCAGCCTAGTGATGGGCCCTCAGGATGCACATGTAACACCCCTTCTCCCTTTGTGTGATTGTCTGGAGGGAATGCACAAAGCCCAGCTCTCACTCAACCCAGACGTGTATTCAGAAACAGGCAGAAACACAGAATGGTTAAAGTAAGAAAAAGTCAAATTCCTAATAATGTCATTTTCAGACTTACAATTTGAATTCAAACTTCACCATAAATTGTGATTTCCAATTGTGAGTCCAGAGACACCAAACTCCAAATCCCAATCTTTTCCCAATTGGAAATTACATTTAAAAGATGTTTTAAAGCAGTCCCAATGTTAACCTATGGTAGAGATAGGTCTTGAAGTAGTGAAAAACGAATGTATCGGCTTTGCACTACCAGGACATGTAAATCTCAAAAGTACATTTCCCACCTATTAAATACATTGCATCCTGCCAATAGGGCTGCCTATGGAATACCGTAGGGGTGCCCTCTATGTTATAAAAAGGGAATGTAAATGCCTGGCAAGTATGTTAACTTGCCAGGTCGAAATGGCAGTTTAAAACTGCAAACACAGGCTCTTCAGTGTCAAGCCAGGGCCATGTGTAAAGGGCCGCTGAGTGGGTGGCACAATAAGTGCTGCAGGCCGACTAGTAGCACATTTAGTGCACTCTACTAGGGACTTATAAGTAAATGAAATATGTCAATTGTGGATAAACCAATGTGTCAGAGGAAACCATGCCAAGGATGCCAGGTCTAACACATGTCTATCTTACATTGATAATAAATTAATATATAGATTGTCCCATACGCGACGGAAAACATGTCGGCTGGTTTTCTTGAACATTAAAAAACACCCTTTTCTCAAGACCGATTCCAAGAATATTGATCACTTGTTTGCAATCAATGCTTTGTCTCCTATTGTACTAAAATGTCCACACTGACAGTTTTGTTTAATATTTAGAGTGTGCATGGGTCTCAAAAATTACTGTATACAGTGTCTGTGTTGACTGACACTACATTGAGGGGTTATAGGGCTTTTCCCCTCACCCATTGTTGCACCTCATATTCATCATATATTCACGAAATAATTTTGTGTTAATACCTAGCTGTGCGCCCCTTTCTATAACCTACCAAAAACCCTTCTTAGACCCTTACATGTCATCCTAGTTACTTGGATTTTGATGGGGGATTTGGCTTGGAAGAAAGCTGTCATTTATTATTTATTTTATTTATATCATTTTTAAAGCTCATGAATCACCCCGACCGGGGTATCTCCACGCTGGACAGCCATTGACAACCAAAAGGGAAGATCAGAACAGTGAGGTTTTTAATAGTTTTCTAAAAGAAAGATAGTTCGTGCAGAAACATAAGTGGATGGGCAATTGGTTTCAAATTAATGGACCATATACACAACGGAGCCGAAGGGGTAGAGAACAGGTCATCCCCCACTCAAAATCTCTTATACAAACTAGGACCTGTTCACACGGTGAGTCTACTCCTCAAAATCCTAACCAACAGTAAAAATATTTATATTTGTTGGGGCAGTGGCTGCCAATATGCTGTCTACGCCTACTAGATCTGGGTAACCACTTTCGCAGAATAAAAACTGGTTTAAAAAGTTGCGCTGTATTCCCCATTATTATCCTACCTCCTCTCACCCCTCCCCATCTATGAAGAGCTCCTTCAAGTGAGTGAAGAGGAAAGAAGTAAAAAAGATAAAAAAGGGGTGAAAAGGGGGTGGTGGAGCCTCACGGGAGTAACACCATGGAGGCCAGCAGGAAGGTACTCGCCAGCTACCTAGGTTCTCATCATCAGTGTCCACCACACCAAACAGAAATTGCGATAGTGCACAAAAAGAAGAAAGGAAACTGAACACAAGGTGCTAGGATGTCAAAGCCTGCCTGTACATCAAAGCGAGTATAATGTACCACAGGTCTAGACCCAAAGAAAGGACTCTATGCACCAAATATTTTGTGTATGGGCAGCCAGTGCAGTTTACGGAGAAGGGGAAGTGAAGCTGTTCTATGAGGGGTGTTGGTAACTAAACGGGCTGCAGTATTCTGGACAACCTGTAGTCTGTTTAAGGAAGATTCCTTAGCTGATATCAACAGATCAATCAATCAATCAATCAATCAAACCATTTAGAGAGCGCGCTACTCACCCGTGAGGGTCTCAAGGTGCTGAAGAGGGAGGGGGGTGCTACTACTGCTCGAAGAGCCAGGTCTTGAGGTGTTTCCTGAAGGAGAGATGGTCCTGGGTAGTTCGTAGGTGTGCGGGTAGGGAGTTCCATGATTTGGCCGCCAGGTAGGAGAACAATCTTCCTCCGGTGGTGGTTCTGCGAATCCGTGGGACGGTGGCGAGGGCAAGGCTGGCAGAGCGGAGCTGGCGGGTGGGCGTGTAGAACGAGAGGCGGCTGTTGAGGTATTTGGGGCCCATGTCGTGGAGGGCTTTTTGTGCGTGGGTGAGGAGCCTGAATGTGATCCTCTTGTTGACGGAGAGCCAGTGCAGGTTTCTCAGGTGGGCAGATATGTGGCTGTGGCGAGGGATGTCGAGGATGAGTCGTGCGGAGGCGTTCTGTATGCGTTGTAGTAGTTTCTGAAGTTTGGCGGTGGTTCCTGCGTATAGGGTGTTTCCGAAGTCTATTCGGCTTGTGACGAGGGCCTGGGTGACTGTTTTTCTGGTTTCGGTGGTGATCCACCAGAAGATCTTACGGAGCATGCGTAGGGTGCATAAGCATGATGACGAGACAGCATTGACTTGCTTGGTTATCGTGAGGAAGGGGTCCAGGATGAATCCCAGATTGCGTGCGTGATCCGAGGGTGTCGGTGCGGTGCCCAGCGCCGTGGGCCACCAGGAGGCGTCCCTGGCGGAAGGGGATTGTACGAGGATGAGGACCTCCGTCTTGTCTGAGTTCAGTTTCAGGCGGCTGAGCTTCAGCCTTTCTGCGACGTCTTTCATTCCTTCCTGTAGGTTGGTTTTAGCGGTGGCTGGGTCTTTGGTGAGGGAGAGTATCAGCTGGGTGTCGTCGGCGTAGGAGATGATGTTGATGTTGTGTTTGCATGTGATGGCGGTGAGGGGGCTTATGTAGATATTGAAGAGGGTTGGGCTGAGCGAGGATGCTTGGGGTACGCCATAGATCATCTTGCTGGCTTCTGAGCGGAAGGGAGGGAGGCAGACTCTCTGGGTTCTGTCGGAGAGGAACGAGGTGATCCAGTCCAGGGCCTTTCCTTGGATCCCAGTGGTGAAGAGGCGGGTTATTAGGGTGCGATGGCATATGGTATCGAAGGCTGCCGAGTGGTCCAGGAGGATGAGGGCGGTTGTTTCTCCGTTGGCCATCAGGGTCCCGATGTCGTCGGTGACTGCGATGAGGGTGGTTTCGGTGCTGTGGTTGGCTCTAAATCCGGACTGGGATGGGTCGAGCGAGTTGTTTGCCTCGAGGAAAGCAGTCAGCTGCTTATTGACGGTCTTCTCGATGACTTTGGCCGGGAAGGGAAGAAGACATATGGGGCCGAAGTTCTTCAGGTCATTGGGTTCCGCTGTGGGTTTTTTCAGAAGGGCGTTGATTTCTGCGTGCTTCCAGCTCTCGGGGAAGGTGGCTGATGCAAACGAGCTGTTCCAGAGATGGGGTGCGATGATGGTGTCAGCTTTGTTGAGGATGTGATGGGGGCAAGGGTCCGAGGGGGAGCCGGAGTGGATGGTGTTCATGATGTTGGTGGTGTCTTCAGAGCTGATGGGGGTCCAGGCGCTGAGGGTGGTGGTGGGGGTCGGTGGTTCGGTGACTGGAGGCGGGGTCTGGGGTCCGAAGCTGTCGTGTATATCTGCGATCTTTCGGTGGAAGAACGTGGCGAGGGAGTTGCAGAGTTCTTGTGATGGTGTGATGTTGTTGTTGCTGGCGCTGGGGTTGGAGAGCTCTTTGACGATGTTGAAGAGCATTGCAGTTGTCCAGACGGCTTAGGACCACTGCTTGTACAGGGTTTTTCATGTGGACAAAGGGAGTATGGAAAATACTCTGCGACGGAGGCTTAGTGCATAAAAGCAGGACCTAGCAGTAGAGGTGGCATGCTCCCCCAAGCTTAACTTCTGGTCAATTTGGACCTCTACATTTTTAACCACTTGTTTTGGGGACGGGACTAGCCCAGATCTTTTGGCCACCAATTAGGTGACCACCTCGTAAATAACATGATCTCTGTTTTCTCCGCATTTAGCTGTAGGAAGGTGTTACTGATCCATTCAGTGATGGTTTTCATGCCCTCCAAAAAGGTAGCCTGAATGTTTGTGTTATTCTTTTCAAAGAAAAGGAACATCTGTGTGTCATCGGCGTAAGAAATTGCTATGAACCCTAAGTTTTTTAGTAATGAAGCGAGTGGTGTAACATAAATGTTAAATAAGGTAGGGCTCAAACATGAGCCCTGGAGTACTCCTTAGTAACATTGGTGGTCTGTGATCTGAAAGGACCAAAGTTGATGGTTTGAGTTCTCCCAGTCAGGAAATCTTTCAACCATTTTAGTGCATTACCCTGGAAACCTACAGCTCTAGGGGCCATATGTAGGTAAAATCCAAATTGGGAGTTCTTAATAGCGATTTTTACCGAATCGCTATTAAGAACTCGCAAAGTCCGATGTAGATAAAAAATCGCTAAAAGATAGCGATTCAGTAAAAATCTCTTAAAATAAAGACCGATTTTGCATTACCAAATCGGTAATTGCGATTTAGCATTACCAAATCAGTATTAGCGAATCCGCTATTTCAAAAAATTGCTAATTTGTGAATCAGCCAATCCGGTGCATCCTGATGACCTCACAACCAGAAAGTGGGCTGGCACATGCTGTTACACTGAGCCTGAAGCTGTGGGAGAGCAGGGAGCTGAACCAAACACCCAGGAGCTGCACAGCAACCACCTTGCAGACACCCAAAACAACCATGGACACACAGGAGAAGGGAAAGGAGGCTGGTGAGAGGAAGAAAAAACACAAATTTAGTGAGAGGGAGTTGGAGGTACCAATTGAGGAGGTGGTGAATGATCATGACCAGCTCTTCGGGAAAAAATCCCTGCACGGTCCTGAATCAAAGAAACGAAAAACTTGGCTTGTGATCCAGGAAAAAATCAATGCCATCAGCCTCACCCAGAGCTCGATAGACAAACTCAAGAAGCGCTAGAACAACCTACGCTAACGTGCCAAAGAAAGGGTGGCTGACCGGCTCAAACAAGCCAACCAGACAGGTGGTGGGACATCTACTGCGCCTGTACCAATTCCCTTGGAACAATCGGTGGAGTCCACCCTCCAGCCGGAGAGCGTCACTGGCAACGGAAACGTTGACAGCTCTACTAGAGGAGCCAACAGACAAGGTAAGATGCATGCACAGCAATTCTATGCCCCCCCTCCCTAGCCCCAATCCCCCATGACCCAGTATGAATCCCACTCCAGTCAATGATTTGCCAAAAACCAGCAATGCATCATGGGAGATGTAGTCCCAATTAACACATAGCATAACAGTTAGTCCACTGATCCCAAATGCATGTCACGCACATCAGTAAATAAGCAAGCGGGGACAGTCAGCCTGATTGGCAGTCATTAAATTTATTGAAACGCTAATGCTGCTAGACAAGTGAGTAAATGGACATTCTGTATCCACAGGCAAACTAGCGTGCCAGGCTGCAGAAGGGGAGACAGAAGAGGCGCCCAGGGAGCCCAACACCCAGGATGAGGAGGCCTAGTCACCTGCTGAGGTCACACCACCACCACCACCCCCACCACCAAGAGCCAGGAGGTATACAGTTGGTAGCCAGAAGGGGAGAGCATGGGAGCTCAACAGTCCAAGCAGGAGGAAGCTGAACAGCCACCAGGAACACAGTCCCCCATGGAGCGTGGCCACACAGGTGCCCGATGATGCCGACCATGGGCACACAGTTCTGATGCACAGAGAGAGGAGTCCAGTGTTTTTGCAGGTCTGGAGGGGAATATGCTCAAGATGCAGTGGCTGCAAGGCAAAACAATGCGGTCAATGCAACGGCAGATGGAGGCCCTTAACAGAAACATGCGGGACCTGAAAGAGGGCATATACTGCCTTAACAACACTGTGGCTGAGGACATATGGGACATGGCAGAGGCTGTGAGATTGTTGTGCAGCAAGATGGACAACGAACACCACAGGAACAAGGGTGTGAGCACACCGCTTCACCTCCCAGCAAGGTTCACCCCTGGCATTGTGGTACATGCCGTTTCAGTCAGTTGCTTGCTTCAAGAGTGTTCGAGTGTTTCGCCATAGTTGGCACAGATAGTGCTGATCTCTAGACACGTGTTTCTGGTTCTTTAACCATCATCAGTAGAGATTACAGTCTTTTTGGGGTTTGCTGAGTAGGCTGCCAACATCTTTCTCAGGTCAGGTACCTCTCACAGGTATGAGCTTGAGCCAGCAAGCTGATGAGCTTTGGAGATGCACCTGTGAGCCTGTGAGCGGTACTGTGACCTGGGAGGAACTTGGCAGCATTTCCAGCAACCCCAGATAATTTTTCTTTGCTCTCTAAAACTGCTGCTCTCTACTGATGAATGGCTCAACCCAGAAACATGTGTCTAGAGAAATACAGCAATGTCTGCACCAACTTTGGTGAAAAACTCCAGCTAATTTTGAAGTCTGTTTGAACTGTGTACTGCATTTACCAGGATGCACACGGGCGAACTCTGCTGGGACTGTGAGGCAGTGTGCTCCCAACCCCCATTTTGTTTAAAAGGCTCCCTTGAGCCAGCAAGCTAACGAGCTTTGGAGATGCACCTGTGTGCCTGTGAGTGGTGCTGTGACTTGAGAGGAACTTGGCAGCATTTCCAGCAAACCCAGATGATTTTTCTTTGCTCTCTAAAACTGCTGCTCTCTACTGATGAATGGCTCAACCCAGAAACACGTGTCTAGAGATTTACAGTCTGTTTGAACTGTGTACTGCATTTACCAGGACGCAAAGGGGCGAACTGTGCTGGGACTGTGAGGCAGTGTGCTCCCAACCCCCCTCCTATACGCTCCACCACATTGCACGTAGATTTATGGGCAACATGAACTCTCCTTTCACTTGGGGTAGATGAGTTGAGGTATGGAGTCAGTATAAATGCACGCACAGCATATGCGCTATCACCCAGCAGGTATCCTTCTCCCAAGTCCCCCCCAGCAAGACGGGTGTAGAGCCCACTGTTCCTGAAGATGTCGGAATTATGCGTACTCCCAGGAAATTTAGCAACAATGTTGGTAATGATGTGAGATGCATCACATATGACCTGTACATTGATTAAATGTGTAGATTTGCGGTTAAGGTAGATGTACTCAGTAGCAGAGGGGGCAGATTGGTACTTGAGTCCCGTCAATGCACCCTATTACATGTGGGAACTGGGCCTTCTGATAAAACTCCATCTTTGACAGTATGCAGTTTTGCCTGTGTGCTGGGGAACTGGATGTAGTGGTGCATTCTTTGCATCATGGCATCCAGGAATGTGTTGAAAAAGCGTGACAGGCAACTCTGTTTTTCCTTGTTTTTAAAAAGATATATATTCATTAAAATGTGTTTCCCCTTTATTTACAGAGCACATTAATCATGCAAATCAAAACCAACATGTACAGAAGAAAACACAAAATCAGAAGCACATGTTAAGATGAAAAACATAACCCCATATACACTAAATTTTTCACATGGGAAAAAAAATAAATTCCAAAATAACTGAATATACGGACATTACAATATAAGCAATATAAAAAAACAATCATGAAGGAAAGAGAAAGAAGTAGCTAAACGCTTGAGTCCTGCCTTTCCTTCCAGTGATTTATAGGCTCCCATATTTGAAGCCCTAATCTTCTTCTCCTTTACTCTTCCTTGCATATATCCTTTCTCTAGGTTATGAACAGAAAGCAATCTGGCCAACTATTGGTGGAAGGTAGGTGGTATTCGGTCAAGCCATGCCGAGGCAATACAAATTGGTAACACTGCCATAGCTAGGAATATGAAGTAACCTGTTGAAGCCTCTACGCCAGCGCTATCTATCCTAAGCAAAATTCTTGATGGTGTAAGAGTTATTCTCAACTCACAGTGATCTCAATAAGAAAGATTCTATAGCTCTATGAAGTGGTTGTAGGTGTGGACAAGTGGCGAAGACATGTACTATCTCAGCGTCTGAACTATCACAATGAGGGCACTTAGTGCCCACTGTTCATCCCCATTGCGCCATCCTAGCAGACGTGTAATATATTGAGTACATTGTTTTTTGATGCTGGGCCTGAAGAGCCGCTGAGCAAAGAATATTTCACCCTAATTCTAATGATAGATGAAAACTCTCATGTCCTATCCCAAGCTTCTCAACCCACTTGCTTTCATATTTCCCAAGGTCATCTTCTTTACTCGCAATCAACTCGGCATAAAATCTTTTGATCGTACATAACAACGTTCTTCCCAAACCCGGCGGGTCCTCCTTTTTTAGTTAATAAAAAGCTCCTAACCTGTAGATACTTAAAGAAATTCCTTGTCTCAACCCCATACTTTAACTGAATATCAGAAAATTTACACATTCCGTCCACACCCATGAAATCCCCCATTTCGTTAACCCCCGCCGCGCCCAATCTGAAAAGACAGAATCTGCAAATATTTCCCCTGGAAGGGTGTGATTGCCAAATAGTCGGATATATGCATTACACCTCCCTAAACCTTATTTTTTCCTGAATGATGTCCATATATTGTGTGCCGCAATCACTGTTTTAAACTTAGTTATTTTAAAATAACTGGGATCTGTGTACTTCAAGAAGGCATTCTCTGCCTCCCCCCAAGCACCAATGAGTATATAGCTATAGAACCTGTAGCATTCTCTGATTCGGTCACTTCAACCCCTAACAGCCCAGCCATATACTGCAGGGCTGCTGCCCAGTAATACATTTTAAAATCAGGTACAGCCCACCCTCCTCTATCCCTAGGGACTGCCATATATCGTAGAGCCCTTCTAGTCTTACCGTGCACCCAAATAAATCTATTTATCATCTGTTCTAATATAGCGAACCTTTTTGCCTCAAACATAAGTGGGTCTGCCCTGAAGAGATAAAGAAACTTTGGCAAGAGGATCATGTTGATAATATTAGTATGCCCTACTATAGACAGATGAAGATTGTGCAACCTATCCAAGTCTTTATTTGCTTTATTAATTATAGGCTCTATGTTCCTCTCTACTACTCTATTCAAGTCCGCAGAGATATTAACCCCCAAATAAACCCCAGATTGCACCACCCGAGAATCCGAGCATTCTGCCTTCTCATTCTTAATTATCTGCATCTTGGATCTATTCAGGGTGTGTCCAGAAACCCGACCAAAACATGCGGCTTCCAACTCAATCTCCTTATGGCCTCTACGGGTGCTGGGGTGATAACTGCCACATTGTCGGCATATGCCAGAATTTTACATTGACCACCTGAGTCTCTGTAGGGGGAATCTTATTGTTTGCCTCCATCTTGCGAAGTAAAGGGTCTATATATAAGGCAAACAGGAGTGGCAAACACAGGCAGCACTGTCTCGTACCCCGTTTAATTTGAAGTGGCATCGTGAATCCAGCGTTCACACGGACTCGAGCTGTAGGAGCTATATATAATGCCTGAATAGCTTTAAGGAAGCTTTCTCCGAAGCCAGATCGTCTTAGAGTTGACCAAAGATGTTAAGTGTCTTCCAGTTTTTCATAGAGGTGGCTGGACAGACGGACTGCAGCTGGGTAGGGGCTGGTAGTTTTAGATTGAAGTGGATTAAATAGTGATCTGACCCACAGACGGGAGTTGTACTGAGCCATCTCAGGTCAGTAATATTAGAAAGAATTGGATCGAGCAGATATCCTGCTTTATGTGTGGATCCAGAGTTCAGTAGTCTCATATTCAGTGCTGTTAGATCTTCCAGCAGGTTAGCACATGTGGCATTCGAAAAATCGTCTAAATGCGAATTTAAGTCTCCGATCGGCGAACATTTTTTAGAGGCAAGATGGAAAGGTGAGATGTGATTCGCTAAATTCGGAGCCCACGTTGTAGCATTTCCGGGGGGCCTGTACATTAACAAACCAGAAAACGTGAAGTTGGGATTTTTTTTTTTTTTTTTTAAATATATTTTTATTGCAGATTCAAAAATAAAACCATTCAATAGGCCAACCTACACACTTATGGCCTCCCGACAGTTAACATGACAGTATTAAAGTACACAGCCATTCAGCCCACTTCCCGGAGGCTGGGCGGCGCTTCAAAGTCTCATTCTTCGGGAAATGCCTCAGTGCGTGCCCTGTCCGGGCTGCAGGTCAGTTATGTCATGTAATATCTGCTTTTATCCCGCAACACCCCTCCCCCCCGCACCGCCAAGCCCCAGACTGCCCTTATGGTCGCTCCCTGCAGGACTAATCTATCCCTTCTCTGGGCCCTTCTGGTTGATATATCGCAGCACGGTACTAACCTACCCACTCCAAGAACACTCCCTCTCCACCTTCCCCTCCCCATAACTGCTGCTAATGCGGGCACCCAGAATCTACCACCGCTCCAAGGCACGTCATCCATCAGGATATTCAGACAATCATATACCTCACATGGAATCTCCGTCCAACTCTAGTCTTCCTCTGCATCGTCTGTGGTATAGTCCCGTAACGCCTGTACCACCAACTCCCAGGACCATGCCCTTTCCAGACTTTTCTCGTTGCCAGTTCTAGTTGCCTGACGCAACTGAAGCACACTCTCGCAGGACGACCACCTCAACAGCTCATTCATCCATCTCTTCACCGATGGGCCTTCCCTAGACTTCCAATGCCAGGTTATTTCACGCTGCGCCAGTATGACCCCCAAATCAATGAATTTGCTCGTCACTTTAGTCTTTTTGGTATGCGGGAACCAGAGGAGCATGCACGCAGCCACATCAAAGTCTATCTCTCTGTCTGTCACCGCATTCAGAAGTTCACCTACTTCCATCCAGTAATCCCCTAATTTCGGGCATCCCCACAGCATGTGATCAAGATCTACCTCCGGCTCCAAGCACCGCGGACACATGGCATCAAGCACCTGGAAATGCCGCCGTAGCCTCTCCGGAGTCAAGTATGCCCTATGGACAATGAAAAAATGCACCTGCTGAAACCGCGCATTTCTCGTCCCTTTCCAGGTCCTATGCAACACCTGGCCCCAGACCGCGTCCGGTATTTGTTCACCTATGCTGACCTCCCATCGCGATTTTAGCGCCATCAATGGCGCCAGCCCCTCATTCAGCATTCTGGTATGTAGGCATGTCACAGCCTTAACGGTGCCCGCCGCCATTACCACATATTGGCATGCCATGGTCACCTCCGGCTCTGCCAGCCCTCCCCCCCAGTATCTCTGCATTGCCGTCACCACAGCTGCATGGAGTAAGAAGGTTCCATCCGGTAAGCCAAATTGTTTCTGTAAGGACTGATACGAAACCAGCGTCCCGTCCATATAGAGGTCACCTACCATCTGTAAGCCCAGCTCTTCCCACGTCAACAATCTGGACCAATCACCCCCATGCGGTAGTACGGTCAACATTCCCAGCGGTATCTCCGGTGCATATGGCCGGGTTTTCTTAGCCCTTTTTAAGCTCCTGTTGCAGCACAATTTGAGCGTCCTTTCCTCTATAGCAAGATCCCTCACGTCCAGTTTCTGTTGCATGACTATGGACGATAAAACATGCCTCTGAATGCCAGTCCCCCTATCACGATCCGGACCCCTGAATTCCCTGGCCACGTTCTGCGTCAAGACCTGAAGTTGCGCCGCCAGATAATATAACTCGAAGTCGGGAACGGCCATACCCCCCTCGCTTTTGGGCCGACTCAGAGTAGTCATTGCTACCCTCCGTCTTCCGTGGCCCCAGAGGAAGCCGGTCACCAATATCTTCAGTTCTCTAAAGATTCTTTGTGGGATCCACACTGGCAGTGTCCGGAAATAATAAAGTAGCCGCGGGAGTGCCACCATTTTCAGCAGTGCTACCCGACCCAACACGGACAATGGGAGAGACGCCCAGAACTCCATGCAACCCTTTAGTGCCCGAAGACAGCGCTCCACGTTCCCCTCTAAGAGGTCATCAGCGTCGTGGTAGATGCGCACCCCCAGGTAAACGAAACAGGAGGGTTCCCATACCACCGGCCTCGTGAGCTGCGGGCAGGGCGTAGCCTTCCGTAAGGGGAACACACAGGTCTTGGTCCAGTTCACCTTGAGACCTGACAGCCTCCCGAACCTGCCCAGCATGTCTACCGCACCTTCCAAAGCTCTCCCAGGATCCGCCAAGTACAGTAACAGATCATCCGCGTATAATGATATGTAGTGCGAATCAGGCCCCTGCGCTATCCCATCATATACAGTTCCTGACCGTGCCTGAGCCGCCAGTGGCTCCATCGCCAAGGCGAATAACAGAGGAGACAGCGAACAGCCCTGCCGCGTGCCCCTACACACCGAATAAGCCGAAGAGACTATGGGCCCTAGCCGCACTCGCGCCTTCGCTGAAGAATAAAGCACTCTCGTCCAACTCCGAAACCCCTCCCCTATTCCAAACTTCTGTAACACACCATCCAGGTACTCCCATTCTAAGCTATCGAATGCCTTTTCGATATCGACTGCTAAAACCACTGGATCCCACTCCGCTGTAGCGGCAGCGTCAATGACCTTGACCAGTCTACGGATATTCATCGATGTGCTCCTGGTCGGGATGAATCCTGCCTGATCCCCATGCACTAAGGTGGTCATCTGTGGAAGGAGCCTGGAAGCCAAAATGCGACTCAGGACCTTATAGTCCACCGTCAACATAGACAATGGACGGTAAGAGGTCACGTCTAACGCGTCCTTGCCGGGTTTCAACAGCGGCACCACCAGCGCTTCTCTCATGGAGTCTGGTAGCCGCCCCAACCGTTTTGCCTCCGCGTACACAACCAGCAGTCTGGGTGCCAAGATATCCACAAACCTGGCGTAGAATTCAATCGGGAACCCATCCACCCCTGGGGTTTTATTCCGCGCCATATGTTGAATCGCCCCTCGTATCTCTGCTAAAGTGATGGGGTCCCCCAGTTCCTTCGCCTCCTCTGCATCCAACAACGGTAAAGGGATCGGGTCCAGGTATTCACCTATCTCCGAAGCACCTGCCACCAGGTGGCTCGAGTACAGTCCCCTATAGTAGGATGTAAACCTCTCCAAGACCGCCGATTGAGAATAAACCACTTCCCCATCTTCGCGTCTTATACTCATGATCGGACATCTCCTAGGCACCGGATCGGCCAGCTTGGCAAGAAGTGTGCCCACTTTATCCCGTTCGTCATGCACTTTAACAACATACGACTTATAGTCATAACTACGCAATCTTTCCGTTTCAGTCGCCACCGCCTCTTTAGCCTGCAACAATCGGTCCTGCAATTCCGGCCTCTCGGGTCTACGCTGTTCTAGCCCTCTCAGCACCTCCTCCGCTTTCGCAAGGTCATTCAACACCGTACCTCTCACATTCAGAAACCTACTCATGCATACCCCTCTCATCACCACCTTCATTGCATCCCACTTAATCGACCTCGTGGCTGCCGTGCCTGCATTGTCTGTAAAGTAGCTATCCAGGCCCTGGCGGATCGAGTCGCTGAAGACCGGATCTTCCAGTGTGTCAGGACGCAAACGCCAAGACGGAACTGCCGATCTCGTCAGTTGCCACTGCATGGAGATCAACAGGGGATTATGGTCTGAAATGGTCCTGGACAGATATTCAGAATGAGTCACCACACCTGCCAAGGAGCTGCCACACAGCACTGAGTCCAGTCTAACATGTAAGTCGTGCAACACGGAAAAATAAGAGTAATCCCTGGTCTCAGGATGTTGTGCCCTCCAGATATCCAACAATCCCCTCCTGTCTTGCCAATCCCACCTGTGGGTTGCCAGCCGGCGAACCGGGGAGTCTACTAGTGGTGGATGCGACCTATCCAACAGTACATCAGAGATGGAATTAAAATCCCCGGCCAGTAAAATAGGGCCTGCTAAATAGTACGCCAGGGAGCGCGATAAATCCTCGAAAAAACGAGCTTGATCAGAGTTGGGGGCATATATGTTACACAGTACCACCTCCCTACCTCAGATGGTTTCTCCTGCTGTGACCCTGTGATGATCGCAGTCGCCGCCAACGCACTCTTCCTATCCGCCAGCATTTGTGCATCACGCTCGGCTCGCTGGCGCTTATTCCAAGAGCGAATACGCTGGGATTTCCTGAGTTTGACCGGCTGCTGCCGATCCTTGTTGGGTCTGTGCGCACGATCCGTCCCCGCCCGATACAGTTCAAGCCAGGACCATGCTTCCTCGGGTGTCTGAAAAAAGTGAGTCCTGTCATCAACGACCACTCGAAGCTTGGCGGGAAAAAGCAAGGAGTATTGGATCCCCTCCTCTCGCAGCTCCCTCTTCACTGATAGGAAGGATGCCCTGCCCCTCTGCACCTCCTGCGTGTAGTCCGGGAAGATCGTGACCTTGCTATTATCCACCTGGAAGCGGCCCTGGAAACTCGCCCTCTGTATTAACAGGTCCCGATCCTTATAGTGCAGCAACCTGACCACCATCGGCAGAGGGGGTCGGCCCTCCAGGGGTGGCTTGGCAGGCACCCTATGTGCTCTCTCCAGGGAGAAGAATGGGGACAGACCCTCCGGCGCCACTACCGTACGGAACCAGTCCTCCATGTATGCCACCGCATCATCTTTCTCAATTTTCTCCGGAAGCCCCACTACCCTCACGTTGTTCCTCCGGTTACGTCCTTCCGCGTCCTCCGCTCGTCGTTCCAGGAGCGCCAGCCGGCTAATAATGTCTGTCAGTTGATGTTCCGCGGTGACCACCGCCGGTTTCAGCTCTTGAAGCAGTTGTTCGTTCGATTTCACTCTATCAGAGAGCTTGGCATGGTCTGCTCTTAGTAGGCCCAGCCCCGTTGCCACCTGCGCAATGTCCTGGTGCAGCGCGTCCTTAGTAGCTGTGATCGTGTCCAGAATAGCGTCCAGGCGTTGGTTCAGCCTCTGTTCCTGCTGCGACGTCTCCACCGGGGCCGGGGTCCCGCCAACCTGGGGCAAGGCATTCCTGTCCTCCTGCACTGGCAGCGCGTCGAGGCCTGCACCCAGCGCGGCCATCTTGGCTGCAAGAGATGCGCCACCCGGTCCGCCGCTACTGATCACAGCTCACTTTGGCACTTCCACTGGCCGCACCGTGCTCGGTCCACCCCAACACCGCTCAAAGGCAGATAATGAAATGTTCAGCACCCTCTGCCCACGCTCCAGCCTGATTAGTCGGGACAGGTGGACCCCCCTCTACGTGCAACCGCCAGCCACCAAATTAGAAGTGCGCACTGCGCAGTGCCATCCATATGCGCACAGCGCCTCCGGTATCCACAATAGGTGGGTAGCAAGCTCAGCGCGCCTTTCCAGGAAGAACCGACGGGCGTGGCTCCGGGCAGACTGGGCATACCACTTATGTCAGCATCCCAGCACGCGGGCCCTTATGTGCACCAGTGCCCAGCCACTGTCCCGACAGCTCCGCGCCACTCCCCGTGTAGACCCCTCTTCTGGTGTCAAGGTCCCCGTCCGCTTCCAGGCTCTACTTCTCCCCTGGGCACACAGGAACCGCTGGGGGTCGGGTCACCGCCCAACCCCAGGGGCAGTCCGCTATTCGCCGCTACCTCGGCGCGGTCTTCAGTTGAGCGCCTGGGCCCCCAATCAGCGCTGCCCCCGTCCACCCAAGCTCATCAGCAGCTGTCCCATCCGCCGGCGACCTGCTCAGGCCAACAACACCGCCTCCAGGCTAAAGCAGGGCTGACCTCTCCAGCCAGGGACCGGAGAGCAGGAGGGGGGAGGGGCACCGCTCACACCGGGTTTCCGCCGTGGACCGCAGCGCTGCCCAGGATCCACTGACACGATCCGCTCCGATATCTTCCGTAGCACTAGCGCCGCCCGGCAGTCTCCAGTGCGCTTAGTACTCCGCAATGCAGGGATTCCAGCGCTCCCGATCCAGCCGCGCCGCCATCTTGCCTTTGTTCTTCAGTGCGGCCGGCCGGGCTCCCAGCTCCGTTCGCTTGTGGTTCCCGGGGCCCCGCGAGGGTCCAGACCCTCCACTCTGGGTCAGTGACCCTTCCGGACCACGAATGAAGCCGCCACGGGTATCCAGGGCAGGTTGAACAGGAGAAAAGCGGGACTCGGCGCGGAGCAACTCGCTCCCGCAGCCATCCCGTTCGGCGCTTAAGCCACGCCCCCCGTGAAGTTGGGATTTAAGGTGATTTTAAAGAAGGCCGCTTCACATTCTGGGATGTCAACTGGCACAAGGCTACATATTAGTTCTCTGCTGAAAATTATGGCGATACCGCCACTTGTTTTGCCCACTCTGTCCTTTCTGGCTATTGCATAGTTAGGGGGGAGCGCAATGGCTATGTCAAGGCCAGCGCTATCATGGAGCCAGGTTTCCGTCAGGAAGAGTGCACTGGGTTTGTCTTCCAGTAGTAGGTTAAAAATGTCTAACTTATGCTGAGGTAGAGAGCGGCAGTTAATGCTATAAAACAAAAAATCCAATGCCTTGGATTTGGGTATTTGTCTCGGAATCGTGCTACGTTCTCTCAGGTCAGGGTTGGGTTGGAAGTTAGTGAGAGTGAGCTTACAGTTAGGGCATGAGGTGTTACCTGTGAAGTCAGGCCTAAGTATAGTGCATTGTCCATGCAAGGCGGTACGTAAAGCCCTCAATTGGTCAGAGTTCCATCCCTGTAGCAGCGGGCTTAATTATATGCATTATTGCAATGCAACACTGGTGCCCCTTTGATCCCTCTTTTCTTTTAGCTCTGTCAAATATGCTTGGGTCTTTATTTCCGAGAAGAACATTCTGACTTGACCATTCACCAGCACTTTGAGACGAGATGGAAATAAAAGGAAGGCCTCACAACCCAGTTTCTGAAAGGCAGATATCAGCTGGCTTAACCGCCATCTCCTCTCTACGGTAGCGTGACAAAAGTCTGGACGGGCCAAGAATGTTGTACCGTTGAATGATCGACTGGCCTCAGGTTTTGCCTTGTCCATAACCTCCTGTCTGAGAAGATAGTTCCCCACATAGACAAGTATAGCCCTGGGCCTATCGGTCTGGGATGCCAAATGTCCTTTCCTCTGAGTCAGAGGGAACCGATGCGCACACTGCACCTCATTCTCCTAGTTCCATGCTCACATTTCCGGAAAAGCCCCCCTCAGTAAGACGATGACAAATGCCCGGACATCAATCCCCTCTGCCCCCTCTGCCACTCCCGACAATCTGATGTTATTTCGCCTTTGGCGATTCTAGAAATCCTTCGTGATTTTCTCTTGTACCTCTTTGAATTCCTGCCATTTAGTGACTTCATCCTCCAGCTTTCCCGTCCTTTCCTCCACCTGCGTGGCTCAGCCTGCCATGTCTGCATATATTTTATTCATTTTCCTTAATGATACCTGTATTTCCTTAGTTGCCTGCTTGGCGCTTCGACTCTCCGACCTGGCCTCCCCCTGCGTCTGTTTCAGGGTGGTATACAGCAAGTCCATGGTGGGGGTCTGTGGAGGACTAGAAGAGTGCTGTTGCTGTTGTATATTCGTACCCCTAACCTCCTGATACAGCTGAGATGTGGCAGAATAGTCCTAGTCCAGTTTTTTAGCTACCTCTGTCTGTGATGAGCTCCCTGCCACTTTTGGTTTTGAGCGGGGTCTATCCTTCCGTTGCTTTGCCCTCTGAATAGCTGATGCCCACTAGACTGAAGTGCTTTCTACTGCAGAAAGCTCGGAGTCTGAGTCCCCTGTGAAGCTTTCCCCGCAACAAAATCTGGTGGGAGATGGTATTGAATGCTGCAGACAGGTCCAGCAGTAGAAGAAGCTCTAGTGGACCAGTGTCTGCGAGCATTCAGATGTTGTCTGTGACTGGTACAAGTGCCGATTTCATACTGTGCCTAGGTCGGAATCCTGATTGTGAGTGGTTGAGGCTGTTTGAGGATTCTATGAATCCCGACAGGTGGGTGTTAATATGCTTCTCTAGAAGCTTTCTTTGCAAGGAGAGTAATGAGATGGGACGGTAATTGGTTATAACATCAGGGGGTAGCTTGGCGTTTTTCCTGATGGGCAGGATCTGAGCCGCTTTCTATTCTATGGGAAGCCTGCCTTCTTTTAGAGTGCTATTTAAGATGCAGCAAATGGGGGCAGCGAGCTGATTGGCGAGCAAACCGGAGACCTTGGCTGGCATCAGGTCAGATGGGGAGTCAGATTTGGTCGTTTTTAATAAGGATTCAGTTTCCTTATGGGAAAGCATAGGGCATTCCTCCAATTTGTATGTGTTACTTGTGTTTGACGATATAAAGGGGGTTCTGATAAGCGATTTGAAGGGGGGCCATTGTTAGCAGTTATCTTGTTATAGATGTTATCTATTTTTGTTGTGACATATCCTGCAATATTGTCACATAAATCTGAGATGGCGCCTCTTCTCTGTTACAGGCTTTGGGATTAGTGAATGTTTTGAGGACCTGGAATAAAGCTTTGGGAGTGTTGACTGCTTGGTCTAATGTATTGGTAATATACATTTTTTGAGGGATTTTCAGGCTACTATGTTATTTGATCTGGGTTGATTTAAACCGTTCTCTGTCATGGGAATCATGTGCGCGATGCCATTGCCACTCTAATTTCTTGCACTGGCTTTTCTCAGTCCGGAGATCAGTGGTGTACCAAGGGGTCTGAGGGCGTTTGGAATCCACTGGGGTCGTTTTCAGGGGTACCAATGTATCTTTTGCTGTCTATATGCTTATCTGGAAGGCTGTTAGACGTTTTTTCTACCGTGTTGGCGTCAGAGTATTCTGATGGTGTAAATGTATCATTGAAGAGAGTGGGCGTCAATCTGTGCCATTGTCTGTAGCCCCTAATCGTATACGCTTTGTGCTTTATAGATCCTGTAATATTGAAATCGATTTTGGAGTGGTCTGACCACGTGAGGGAGCCAGTTGTTCCATAAACAATGTTGGGTGAGTTTGAGAGGACTAAATCTAGTGTGTGTCCTGCTATATGGGAGGGATCATTGTTGATTTAGAGCAACTCAATTGAAGATAGCTCTGTCAGAAGGGAGACGGCATCAGGATTGTTAGGGTTTTCGCTATGAACATTTAGATCACCAGGAACCGGAATAATTTTGGATGAGATAACATAAGGGGAGATTAGGTCCATAAGTAAGGTGACGGAGTCATGGAGTGGTTCTGGTGGGCGGTATACTAGGGCTCCTTTCCAACTAAGTTGAGCATGTAGGTCAATTCTAAACCCAATAATTTCAGCTTTTTCATTGATTAGTTAATCTAAAATGTTAACTTTTGTGGGATCTTTGTAAATGATTGCTACCCCTCCCCCCGCCCTATGTGGGCTATCCAGTTTTTGGATGTGATAGCCATCGGGTAATGCTAGTGCAATTGCTGGATTCGAAGATGGCTTAATCCATGTTTCCGTCATAAAACCGATGTGGGGGAGTGAAGAGGAGAGCATGTCCCATATATTGATGGCGTGCTTGGGGAGCGATCTAACATTTGCTAGAAAGCAGTCCGAACTAGTCGTCTTATCAATTGGTTTTTGAAGATTTACTTGCCTATTGGGGCCATATAAATCTCTGATTTTTCAGTCAGTTTTTTTATCATTGGTACTGGGTGGTGTGGGTAAAACAATCTGGTATCCACACCTTCTACATGCGAAAGGGCCTTCTATTTCTGTTGGGAAGGTATGAGCGCATGAGATGTGACTTGCCTACTGGGCCAGCAGTGGTTATCTCTAATACTCAGTAAGTCTTTTCTAGTATATTTGAGGACGGTTACTGGGCTATTTGCCTGATCTCTGTGAAAACGGGCAGGATTTCTGGCTCCTGGCGACGTCCAGGCGTGGGTGGGCTTGCCTTAGGCGTGCCCACTGCGCACGTTCACTGTGCATCGGTCCGGCCATCTAAATTTGCTGCGGCAGGCAGCTTAACTGCTGACCTGGGGAGCTAGATGGTGGTACCTCCCTCCACTCAAACGGAACAATCCGCGGTGGACCGGGGAGGCACCCCGCTGAGTAACTCGTGTGCAGGCGAAGTGCAAGGCAACATACAGGTGATGGCAGCTTTAAGTGAATTTCAGCAGGGTGAGGGTGATTTTTAAAAGCGAGCGATTACATTTTTTAAAAGCAGGCGCATTCATAAAAATGATCAACGTGCTAGCGCTAAAATGCAATATTCAAAAAATAATCCAAAAATGCTCAAAAAATTCTCAGACATACGGTGAGCTGGATGACAGCGAATTCGCTGAAGATCAATCCAGACAAAACGGAGGTTTTGGTGGTTTCAACGGAAACCTCTCCCTGGGGTGACTTGTTTTGGCCTCAAGAGCTTGGCCCCACCCCGAAACCATGCTCTAATGTAAAAAGTTTAGGCATAAAAATCGACCATGAGCTGTCAATGGCCAGCCAGATCTTCTCTGTGGTTGGGACCTGCACAAATTTAATCAGACAGCTACGTAAGCTTGTCCCTCTTCTTTCTTTTTCCACGCTCGTACAATTGTTTCTGCTACAATAATTTCAAGACTAGATTATGGGAATGCCCTGTATTTAGGTCTGCCCAAAACATTGATTAACAGGCTGCAGGTAGTTCTGAACGATGCAGCTAGGCTGATCTTTAGGCTACCCAGACGGACTCATGCTTCTCCATTACTGTATAAGCTACACTAGCTCCCCATAAAACAACGGGTGGAGTTTAAGAGTCTATGCATCGCCCATAAGGCAGTCTATGGTCAAGCACCTGCCTACATTAAAGAACACCTTGGGGTGTATAACCCCACACGTTCACTAAGGTCCTCGAACACTCAACTGCTGTCCTGTCCTCGCTACAAACTAGCAACGAAGGGTGGCAGATCCTTTTCAGTGATGGTTCCACAGATCTGGAACAAACTCCCAGAGTCGCTTCGTAAGGAATTAGATCTGCTGCATTTCAGGAAGTCTCTAAAAACACTCCTGTTCAGGGAAGCCTTAAGCACTGCCTCGTGCCACTGCCCTACACACTTTTTCTTTTTTATCTACTTTGCTAAACACTGTCCTCTTCTGTCATAAGCGCCTAGAGACCTGACGGTGATTTGGCGCTATATAAGCTGTAGTTAACAATAACAATCGTTAACAATAACAATATTAATAAATGATTCAAAGGATCACTTTACCAGGCGCTTCTGCAGAGCCAGTGACAAACGAGTAAATTCATGACAAGATAAGCATGCTAGTGTAAACGGGGAAATATAATTGACTCTATGGAGCCCTTTACCAGGCGCTCCTGCTGATTCAATATCAGGCCTGCTGTTACAATCCCTTGTAGACTGTCTCCGGGGCGTCCCCTGCGCGTCGGTCCGGCCATCTAAATTTGTAGTGCCAGGCAGCTGAACTGCTGACCTGGGGAGCAACACGTCACTTCCGTGTGGTGGTACCTCCCTCCACTCAAACGGAACAATCCGCGTAGGACCAAGGAGGCACCCCGCTGAGTGACTCATGTGCAGGCGAAGTGCAAGGCAAGATACAGGTGATGGCAGCTTTAAGTGACTTTCAGCAGGGTGAGGGTGATTTTTAAAAGCAAGTGATTGAATTTTTTAAAATCAGGTGTATTCATAAAAATGATTAACATGCTAGGGCTAAAATGCAATGTTATTAAATGATTCAAATGAGCCCTTTACCAGGTGCTCCTGTAGATCCAGTGACAAAAAAGCGCATTCATAAGAAGGTAAGCGTGCTAGCGTTAAATGGGGAAATATAATTGACTCTAAGGAGCCCTTTACCAGGCGCTCCTGCTGATGCAATATCAGGCGTGCTTTTACAATACCTCTAGACTGTCTCAGGTGCATGATTTTAATGCCTGAGATGACCTTGCTAGAGTTAGTAGAGCGCAGTACTAAATCTTGAAACGCAAATCGGCATGGTATTTTTTCCAGATTTAGCCTTGCATCCTGTCACTCCAGAAGTCTACATAACAACATTGCAGTGTATCGTCTCGGATGGTAATTTAATGATGTGATGAAACACGTTTTTGTTACAACACTCATTGTTCAGTGTTAACGTCCATCCCCCCTGTTCAGGACACCCCTCCAACCCTTTAGTCTAGATTCATACTTTGGTTTATTTTGCAAGTTTAACAGTGGTGAGCCATCACTGAACTCTCAGGGACAGGGGATACAGGAGATAGTTAATGATCAGCTGTCCAGTTGTTGTTTCTACTAAATACTTTTGATTTCTGAGATTACAACTATGTTGAGACTCAAATAGACAGGAGTGGGTGGTATGAGCTTTGACCATGGCATGAGGTATTATCTTCAATGCTTTGTAGAAGAGCCACAGCTTTTTAGCATAATGTCGATCTGGGTCTTCTTGTGGATCATTTATTTGACAATCATCATTCTTTGACACTCCAGCAAATTTATTTTCATAACCTTGTGCTCACAGGGTCCGCGTCTTATTTTGTAATTATTACCTTTAATACATCTCAGTATCTGCCTAGACAGTTTTAAAAGTGAATGCAAGTGCCATGTTAAAAAGGAATCAACTGGAAATTATAGGAGTGCTATTGTTAAAAAAAAAGCAGGGCCTCATTTACTATATTTTGATACATGGCTGCTCAGGAAGCCTACCTGCAGTGCTGCCGTGTGCCAAAATAAAATGGCAGGAATGCGCCATATCAACAAGTTAGGGTGTGTTCCTGTCCTACTCCCCTGTGACGGCGCACAAGCAGCAGCTGTGCGTTAATACAGACACCCTTGTGCCATTGTGCAAGGGTGCCTGCAATGCAGGGATGATTGTTTATATACAGGAAGGGGTACCTTCCTGCACATAAACAATCATTAAAAGTAATTTGCTCCTTCTTTGTGTTTTGCACAATGCAAAACACATGGAAAGAGCGAAAAACGAGGAAAAAGAAAAGTATTTTCCTTGTTATGCCATTCCCATGCCTCCCCTGGAGAGGCATAGGATTTTGATGCATTCCCAGGTTTACAACACTTTGTTAATCTGGGAATTTATCAGGTTCTATGGATGTTGCATGGGAACACTCACAGCAATACCCATGGATGCTCCTTTCACGCACAGTAATGCGTGATAGGGGGCCATATTTACAAGGCATTGAAAAGTCACACGGGGTGACTTTTTGTGGCCTTGTAAGTATGGGCAGGCACACTGTGCCACCGGTGCATCTAAAAAAGTGATGCTTCTGTGGCACAATGGGCTGGTAAATGAGGCCCCACTTTGTTGCAGAGGCGTGGTCTACAAATCACAGGTAATAGTGGATTTAATGTCCAGTCTTTAAAAACTAAAATCAATGAAGGGGCACACAACCAGATGGAATTGTTTATAAAGTACTTTTCATGCAGATGCAGCATAAGATATTTTGATTAAGCAATAGAGCATCTGGTGACTATGAAGAAGGTCGCATCACATAAGCTCCAGCAGTGCTGGAGTCTCAGAGGTGGTTTCTGCCTTGCATTCACTGGTTTGCTGCTCCTCAGTGCTAAAACCATAGAGTAACTCAATTTTTCAATCAATTCACTTATAGTGCGCACTACATACTCGTGAGGGTCTCAAGGCTCAAGGGGAGGTGCTGTTACTGATCAAAGAGCCAGGTCTTGAGGAGTCTTCTGAAGGCCAGTAGGTCTTGGGTCTGCCGTAGGTTGGTGGGGAGGGTGTTCCAGGACTTGGCGGCAAGGTGGGAGAAGGATCTGCCACCGGAGGTCGTTCTTCAGATGCGGGGGATTGTGGTGAGGGCGGCGGAGCAGAGCTGGCGGGTGGGGGTGTAGAAGCAGAGTCGTCTGTTAAGGTATGCTGGTCCGCTGTTATGGAGAGCTTTGTGTGCGTGGATGAGGAGCTTGAAGATTATCCCCTTGTTGACGGGGAGCTAGTGCTGGTCTCTCAGGTGGGGTGGGATGTGACTTCGGTGGGGGATGTCGAGGATCAGACATGCAGAGGTGTTCTGGATGCGTTGCAGCCGTCTCAGGAGCTTGGCCGAAGTTCCGGCATGGAGGGCATTACTGGAGTCCAGCCTGCTGGTGATGAGGGCCTGTGTGACCGTTCTTCTTGTTTCGGTGGGGATCCACTTGAAGATCCCGCAGAGTATTCGGAGGGTGTTGCACTGACTGGGGCAATGATGTTTGAGGAGACCGAGGATTAATTGGAGTTGCAAATCTCATATCATGATCAGCACTGGCCTCCACCCCTCTCTACCCCGATGCGTAAATACCAATGACATTTGCCCTAGCTTTTGATGGTAGCAAGGTTGAATGGTGGACACATGCCCTCCAGTGGGGTGATGAAACTCTGCTAGTGTTCTTGCTGCTCTGGAGATGGGGAGAAGTTACCATAGCTTGAGAATAATCTTTGTACTTGACTGCAAGCACCAAATGAGTGCTGGAACAGAACATCAAAGCCAATGGTGATGGGAGCTGGATATGGCTCTATCCCACTGTGCCAGGTATAAAATGCATTAGTTTGATAGCTGACGTGCGTGCTCCTATTCTGAGTGAATTTTGATGGAAGCAGCCAGGACAGTATAGTGCTATTGATCCTTTGTTGTGAATGCGGCGAACATCATTAAAATGAAGGCCTAAAGACCTAAAGAAGTCTGGAACAAGGACTTCATCCATAGAGACATCTTGCATTAGCTAGTGATGATAATGTCCGCACTTGCTCTAGAATATAGTAGCTGTGCAATTAAATGAGATACTACTAGTTGGCTCACTGCTATCTAGGACTGTCCATGATGCATATCCTCAGATTATGCTTTCATACATGGTGTAACTGTAATGCTCTACTCACTCAAAGCTGCTAATCCAGTAGCTTGTTAATTTGTACATCTTCGTTGTTCCTCAATATTGAGGAAAAATACAAACAGTGAGATGCAACTTCGTAGAACTTCCAGCCAACTAAGCACATGCCACCTGGTGGATTGGGAGCCCGAGCTCATATGTTCTTTTAATTTGCTGACTACAATATGTTTTTGGGCTGGTTTCTGTCACCCAATACTCTCTAAGGTTTATAGTGAAAGTGAAATTTGCTCATTTATTCTACAGACTGGTGCATGAAGGCTTACATTCTGCTCTGTCCTTCAATTGATACCAATTTTGGGGACTATTGCACTACCCACTTTCTATGAAGTACTAACATGCTGAGATGCCTACTGAGATGTTTCTGCCTATCTTTGTCCTTCTTACCCATGCCTGACTCTTGGGCACGTAGACAAGTGCTGTATTCATACGTCATATTCAGCAAACCAAAACCTCCTAGAGAATTTAAAACACTCCATCATACCTGGCAAGCCAAATTAAGATTTCTACTGCTTTGCAAGCAAAAACACTCCTAGATACTGATTACAAGTGGCCCGGAGGGATAGATGGTATTTAACGCACCAGATAAAATCTGAAACATTAAGGTTAGGATTTTGTTTAGTGGTATAAATGGCACCTATTCAAATTATTTTCCTTTTATAGGGAATAACATGCAGATTTTAGTGCTTACATCACTAAAATCTGTTCGCCTTGATCATTTTACCCATGTTAAAATCTGCCATAACAGCTAATGGGGAAAAAAAACGATTTCATCAGAACTGGGGTAATAATCAGTAGAATCTTATGTGGTTTTGTTGCAATAATTTCAAACAATAATTATATGATGCAATAGGTCCAAGCCCTACAGGAGCAAAGAGCCCCAACAGTGCATTCGCAATAAATCCTTGACTTTCATCACTCATTAATATAGATGTTTGTTTTGTAAACATAAACCCCATTAAACTCTGTGTGAACGATTGTGCGAGGTAACTGACATGGATATCTTGCATCTGGTTTGGTCTGACGAATACCCCAGAAGTTGGTTTGAGTAAGACGTGTTGATCTAGGGGTCAAAACGTTGATGCTTCAATAACCTACACTTGGACTGCGAGCATGTGGTCGGGATATAATTCATGTTATTGACCCACCATTAGATGAACGTTGGTAAATAGATCTTAGCCAAGTTGTTTGAGGAAAAAAATGTAACATCTCTGTTGGAAAACGTTTTTTTTTATATTAGCACTCTTTTTGCACTGCACAAGCACTTTACCACTATTGCTCATCCTGATTCTGAAAATTATTCTTTTAAATTTTTGCATGATATGTCAAATAATGTATTCAATTGAATTGGACAACATACCATTTAGCCTGGAGGTCATTGTTTAATGTATTTTGTATGAAATAGTTTGGAGAAGAAAGAATCAGTGGTGGCTGGCATCTACTGCGGGGTGGGGCCGGTAAAAGAGAATAAAACAAGAAATAAAAAAAAACACACTTACCTGATCCTGGCAGACGACGTCCTCCTCACTCCAACCACTTCTGCTGGGACTGCAGTGCAGGCCTAGCAAACTCCCTCAACCAATCCTGACCTTCTCAGTGCCCTGATTGGTTGAAGTGGCCTCTCTGGGCGCTCCTGAGGGTACTGGATGCCTCACTTGCTCTCAACCCAGCTGTCTGAAGAAGGCTAGGTTGAGAGGTTTATAGTGTGCATGTCTAGCTGGCCATCGCAAGACCGCCGGCCAAAAAGACATGTGACTTTGAACAATTGCAGATGCAGCCCTCTGCCCACCACTCATCCCTGCTGTCACTCAGCAGGGCCCTGCCCGTCCTGACGCTAGTTTCAGGATGGGAGGATAAAAAATAAAATGGTAACAAATACATTTTTTTTTCATCTCTGGGGATGTGGGAGGCAATTAAGTGGGGTGGCGTTCGTCCGCTGCAATGGGGGAGCAGCCACTGCTCACAATGATATGAATGTTGTTTGAAATGATTGCGTCAGAACTACCTGTGCTTACATGTTATAATTTCGGCAGGTTTGACCTGCTGAAATGTAACAGTTGGAGCAAACATTATCTCACCCGGTAGTTACTGGGTGCAGTGAACATTGCACCACTGTGCAAATGACTGAAGTTTTCTAGGGCACTTACAATCAGGCCCTAAACTGCACCACTGGCAAGCTCCCAACATGAACTTGCAAGAAGGAGAAGACACGTCAATAGGGCTTCTCCTGCTGTACATCAATGAAATGGATTTTCATCCTGTTGCAAGACAGGCACAAAGAAACCCTCTTTCATTTGTGGATTAGTTGTTATCATGCTTGTTTATTTATTTATTTATTTATTTATTTATTTATTTAATGCAATTTTACATATGTGAATGTTAAGCGCCCAGCGGGCCATTTTGGACCACTGAATTGCACAGTTTCATTTAATTCATCATTTATGCTCCGTTTCTTAAAGCGGAGTTGTCTTCTTTACTCTCGGTCGGTGTAGAACGCTTCTGAATGAGAACCTCTTTTTCCCTCTCTTCATCTAACTTGCTTTGGGCCTCATTTATGAGGCCTTGCGTGAGTTTTGCGCTTCCGATGCGCCACTTTTTGTGACGCATCGGCGGCGTAAAACTTGCCTCCCGATGCGCACTATTTACAAAGTGACGCATCTAAGCAGATGCATCACTTTGTAAACCCCTGCGCTACATTATATCTGCGTCAGGTATAATGTATGCAGAGGGGGCATTCACCCGCAAAAAGCCTCGTAATAGTGACGCAGTGAAATCTATGAGATTTCACTGCGTCACTTTTAGGACGCTGTTGCGTCAAAATCTTGCGCCTGCCTCACAGCAGGCGTAAGACTGACGCAAGCCCTTTCACATGGGGCTTTCCCCATGTGAAAGGAAGCATTGCTGGAGTTGCGTCACTTTTGTGACACACTCCAGCAATGCGTCACTTTTGCGCCTACAGATACGTCAGAAATACTGACGTATCTGTAACTCCTTGCGACATGATGCATCATATTATAAATATGACGCATCAATCATGTCGCAGGGAGAGCGCAGTGAAAAGTGACGCATCGCTGTTTTCACGCAGCGATGCGTCACTTTTCATAAATGAGGCCCTTTGTGTTTTGGTAGATGCTGTTTCAAAGAATGTTTCAGGATGCAAATATTTTCCTTCATGCACCACAATTGCCTGCACGGTTTTTCAAGGTGTAAGCTATCAGTCAACAGACACAACTGTATGGAAAGCATTGGATTATTACTTATTAGTTGTTGCAAAACATTTGTGGAGAGAAGGATTTTGTGATTACAGTAAAAATGTAGCCCGATGCAATTTTGTTTTTACTAGAACACATTTGAAACAAACATATCCCGAAGTCATTTACAATCACTTTTAGGCACGCAATGAAATGTAGCAGAGGAACAATAAAATGTGGCAAAAGCCAACGCTTCACTCTTTACAGGATTAGACGAGGCCTGTAAACGAATTTGCGTGCATTTCACTTTAAGCCACAGCAGAACATTTTGCTTACACGAAACAAAAAAGGACACAGGCATAATGGAGAGCAATAAAATACATAGCCCCTCAGCAGATGCATTTCTCTAGGCCAGAAAAGTGGGTTAATAATTAACCACTAGTAATGTAGGCAATTACAAAGCTGATATGAATAATTAAGGAGCAGAGAAGAATATTGTATACACGACACAAATAAATTGTGTTCAAAACATGTATAGGAAATCCGCAGACGGTGTATCAGATTGCTCATTACGTCGACTACCATTACCACTGTTAAAATTCAGAAAAATATTCAATATCTTCCAAATAAATAATTATGTAAGAAGGAGTATACCGACAAAAGGCCAGGGTGTTCTAGTCACAGTGTGTAGGTCCCCGGCACTAACAACGGAATTTTAAATGATACTGGAGTAATGGAGGCATTCTATTGAGGAACACGAGGAGTATTTTTTACAGAGAAAGTGAGTGGCTAGTAAATGTTGTCTGAGCTGTAATTTTCATATTAATGTTTCTTTTGGGCAGTTAGCATGCCAATGGTGTTTTTACAAATTGGTGAATGTTTATAGGAAATAGTAAGTGACAGACTCAGCTGTACTGAAAAAGATGAACAGACTAAATTATGAAAAAGGTAGGTTTCGTTCAATCAATTCTGTCCACGGAAAGGAGAATGGAATGGAATGGAATGAAAACTTATATTGCGCAACTTAGCCAAAAGGCATCAAGGCGCCTAAAGAAAAAACATCATAAAAGGCTAATCCAAAAACTAAGGGTAGGCTTTGGAAAAAAGCCAGGTCTTCAGGGCCTTTCTAAAAGATTGCATTGATGGCAAAGTCCGAATATCCAAGGGTACAGTATTCCACCATCTAGGAGCAAGGCTGGAAAAGGCTCTGCCTCCCCACTTGGCTCTTCGAACTCGGGGAACGGATAGAAGAAGCTTCATTGAGGAACGAAGATTTCTCGAGCGGGCATAGGGAGACAGCAGATCTTTTATTCCTCCAGTCTCTTTTCTAGTCAAGGACCCATATACCAGACAGAGAACCTTGAAAGTGATCCTGGCCTCGATTGGCAGCCAGTGCAAAGACTTCCTGGCAGCAGTAGCTAATGACCTCCTGGGTAAGTCCAGTACAAACTTGGCTGCGGCGTTCTGCACAGTTTGTAATTGCTGCAGCAGGCCCTTATTTATCCCAGCGTATAGGGCATTACAGTAATCAAGCCGAGAGGCTATCAAAGCCACCGCAATTTTCTTACGGGCTTGTAGGGACAAATAGTGCTTGATCTTACGTAGGATTTTAATGATGCCCCAGCAGGTGGAGATTGTCCTATTGACTTGATGACCCATCGCAAGTGCCGGATCGATCATGACCCCCAAGTTTCGTGCTAGGGTGGTGGGCACAGGGCAGGTCCCCAGAGATAAGGGCCACCATTCTGTTGACCAGATGTCATCCTTTCCACCGAACACGAGGATCTCTGTCTTCTTGCCATTCAGCCTCAATGAATTATCAATCATCCATTGGGCAACTGCCTCCATACAGTGTCTAAAATTGGAGGCAGAAGAGCTGACGGACTGGGCGAGAGACAGCAAGATCTGGGTGTCATCGGCGTAGGAAACTACCTCCATCCCAAATGATCTAATAAGCCTGGCCAGTGGGGTCACGTATATGTTAAACAGGGTCGGACTTAACGCCGACCCCTGTGGGACCCCATACTCGACCGGCAGGGATGGAGATAGGAACTCCCCCAGCTTCACTTTCTGTTCCCTCTGATCTAAGAAGGAGGCCAAGAGACTGAGAGCAGGCCCCTCCACCCCAATCTCCCTCAGTTGAGATGTTAATACGGAGGGAGAAAGGGTGTCAAACGCAGCCGTGAGATCAAGAAGGATCAGCAGGGTACTCGTGCCCCCATCAACTGAGGTGCGGATGTTATCAAGCACCACAGTGAGGGCCGATTCCGTGCTATGACCCTTCTGAAATCCGTGCTGCAAATGATCCAAAAGACCCGAGGTTTCCAGAAAGGATGCAAGGTGCTGGTTAAGATGGGTTTCCAGCATGTTTGCTGGGGCTGGGAGCAACGAAATGGAGCGGAAGTTTTTAAAAATCTCCGGGTCAAGGGTAGGCTTTTTCAAGAGGGGTTTAACCACCGCTCTCTTCCACTGAAGGGGGAAGATGCCATCCCGCATTGCCCTGTTCATGATCTCTAGAAAAGAGGGCAGAAGGGTGTCCTTACACTGCTTGAGGAGTTTAAGGGGGCAAGGGTCAAGAGGAGAACCCGATCTGGTCTTGGCCAAGAGGACATCCAATTCCTGGAGGGAAAGGGAAGGAAAACTGGACAGTTGGACCGTGGTAGCAGGTCCAGCAGATACTTGAGGGAGAGTAACCAGCGAGGTTGAGGGAGATATTGAGGCCCTTTGTAACTCTAAGGACGAGACGATATCCGCAATTTTAGAATGAAAATAGAGGGCAATATCATCGCACAGCTGCTGAGTGCAGGAGACGGGATCCGGGGTCTGCAGGGTCGTCAATGAATCCACAATCCTAAAGAGCTCTTTCGGCGAGGTGAGGGCAGTAGTCAAATTGGAAAAGTAGACCTGTTTAGCTTTTATAACCTCCGCCTTGTATTCCCTCAGAAGAGTTTTGTGGGTTTCCCTATCCAGTGTGTTCCAGCTAGCCCTCCAGAGTCGTTCCTGCTTCCTACAGTCCTGTCTGAGGTGTCTTAACGACTCCGAGTACCAGGGGGCCGACGGCCTTTGTCTGGCAGAGTAACGAAGGGAGGCAGGTGCTAATTCATCAATGGCTATTTTGATGGCACTTTCCAGCTTGCACACCGCTGAACCCACATCTTCCTCCATAGAGATCGCCATAGTGGGAATTAGAGGGACCAATAAATCATTGGTTATACTCTACAGGTTTCGCCTGGATTCCATTTTGCTCGGAGCCTTCGGGTTAATATTTCTAGGAGTGATATCCAATTTAAGGGGAACTGCAGAGTGATCTGACCAGGAGAGCGGGATAGGGGCATCAGTAGTCAACCGGCTATCGTTAGAAAAAACCCCGTCTAACGTGTGTCCCGCCTGATGAGTAGAACCCTTAACCAGTTGCTGCAGGCCGCAAGCAGATAAGGTGTCAAGGAGGGAGAGGGTTTCATTCATCTCTAGATTTTCAAGATGGAAGTTCAAATCTCCCAAGACCATGACATGGAGACATGGAGAGATTATAGAAACATTTTTCTGCAAGGTGCAGCTATCAATGTGCACTCATTGGAACTATAATGTTAAGGTTTTTTATCTTTCATGATTATTTCAGTTTGTTTTACCTTTCATGAACAGATTGTTGATTACAGAATGAAAAATGGTAAAGCTCTACAGAGCAGTTTGGATGTCTTTATAAACATGAAAAATATTTCAAAGTGATATTTTAAATACTTTCTATATTGCACTGGCATCTGTGAAATGAGGACCCATGAACATGAAAATACATCTATCTATCTATCTATCTATCTATCTATCTATCTATCTATCTATCTATCTATCTATCTATCTATCTATCTATCTATCTATCTATCTATCTATCTATCTATCTATCTATCTATCTATCTATCTATCTATCTATCTATCTATCTATCTATCTATCTATCTATCTATCTATCTATCTATCAATCAATCAATCAATCTATCTATCTATCTATCTATCTATCTATCTATCTATCTATCTATCTATCTATCTATCTATCTATCTATCTATCTATCTATCCATCCATTAAGACCCTAGTGAATGGTACCACAGGTACCCAGCTGCATGCAAATTAGATGCTACTTGTGGGAAACAGAACATGTTTTGCCTCCCACTAAAGTTCCCTTTAAAACATGTCTCAAGCCTTTGACAGCAGCTTGTAGTGCAGTTTTAAACTGCCATTTCACCGTGGCCAAATGAACATTTTGCTGTGTCTGAACTTTTTTTTACACTTATAAAGCACCCCTAAATGTGTCCCTAAAGGTTTATAGGGCAGGGTGCATTGTATTAAAGAAAAGTAGGACATGTATGATTATGTTGTATATGTCCTGGCAGTGCAAAACTCCTAAAGAGGATTTTCACAGTTGTAAGGTCTATCTCCTCCTTGACTAACACTGTGAATACTAACAAGTGAATACTTCAGATTGACAGCAGATAGAGATATGCTGCTTGCACTCCAATTAAAAGTAATTTGAAATCCTCTTTGATGGTGCAGTCAGATTATAAATTACAATTCTGAAAATGCTACCTTTAGAAAGTTGGTATTTTTTGTGTCCCAACCAACTGGGTCCTTCTACAAGTGTCCTGGGTCATCTGTCTGTGAATGACCCTACTGAAAGGAAGACAAAGAGGGCTTACGTGTGGACAGGATGCAACATCCAGACAGGATGGTTTGGGAGGTGTTGTGCCCAGCCTCATTTGCACTTCAAATAACTTTACCTACAGCACACACCAGGCCTGACACCAGGCCTGCTTGCCTTTTGTCACCCTAGACAGTTTGGAGCCTGGACCAGGGGAAGGACAATAACTGATCAGAACATTGTTTTGGGGATAGGTAGGGGGATCCCCCTACACAAAGGTGGCACCAGGTATAAAACAAGGACCATCAAAACCGCACATTAGAACACTCCTGGAATAGTGGAAGATTCAGAAGACGGACTGCACTGCTGCCAGAAGGACTGCCATGCTGCTACAAAAATTGCCCTGCTGACTGAAGAGGAAAGAATGGACCTGCCCGCCTTGATCCCAGGCTACCCAGAGTGACTCCAAGGGTCGGTTGGCAGACCTCTTGTGTGAACTACAGGGACACACCAAGCTTCCATAACCCTCCCTGCAACTGCTTACCTGACCAGCATGAACTGGACCTGCCTGGACCTGCCTGAACCCTGCTACTATCCTCTACTGTAGTGAGTCCTGATTCCAAAGAGGTGCTGCCAAGTCTTGGGCCATTGGCTGACATCATAGAGAGAGCCTCCTAAAAAAGATGAAAATCCTGATGTTTTGGCTTCACATCAAGACTCTGTCAACCCCGAACATGAAGCTGCGGTGAGACCTGCTTTTTGTGCAAATAGCAACAATCAACCATAACTGGCATCGCAAGACCAGCATTTCAGTTTGACAATGACCATCCAAGATGACCAACCAATGGGAGGCTCAAAAAATGCCTGTCTCATCGTGCTACAGCACCGACTATCAGTGATGCTCCACCTGCTCCTTGTGACAAAAGCCTCCTCCTTGCATTCTTCTTCAAAGTGAACGGAACTCTTTGTGAGGGGCTAAAAAATGTAACTTTTAATTCTGACTAACCTAGTCCTTGAATCGAAGCATAACAGTTGGCTTGAACGTGTGACTATCCCCCGGTTTAGCGAGACCGGGTAACTGCAAGTGCCACTTTTGCTCCTTGGTATTATTTTGTCTCTAGCTCTACTGATTGGATTTTTACCATTCTTGTATTATATTATTTATTAAAATGTGCTCTATGTTTCTCAATTGGCATGGGATTTTTCTTGTGTTGTGTTTTCACTTTATTACTGTTTGTGTATAAAGCAGCATACAACATTACCTCTAACTTAAGTCTGACTGCTTTTGTGCTATGCTACCAGTGGGTTAAGTGCAGGTTCATTTAGTGACATTTGTGTTTCACTCTGTCACTCCCCCCAACCAATAAGCATAAGCTAATTTCTCACACACTTGTATCTCATCAAGTGTCCTCTAGTTCCACTCCTTGCCTTGCAGAACAGTTGAGTGTTCTACAGGGTGTATTACTAGTTTTCATTTAGTTGGGTGGAACAGCACAGGTTAATAAAAGAAAGCTTATGATGCTTAGTGAGAAATAGGGAAAAGCATGCCCTGATATTTTAAGGTATTACAAAGTGTCTCATCATTCAACAAAAGTGGACTGGATTGTAATGGAATCAGAGAAAAAGTGGAACCCAACATAACATGTAGTGATGATATGCCCCCTTTGGTACCTGACATGGGTAGCAAATTCCCAACATTCTCAAAAACAAATATCTGGCAAATCTAGTTAGGACAGAATTAAAGTTGTGGCACACAATAGCATTCACAGTAAAACTGACAATCATTCTGCACACTGGGCATCACTGTGGTCAGTTATAGGTGCTGGAGACAGGGGGGACATGTAGAACAATCTCGGATTTATTTAACGAGGGCCAGATGAAATATTTCAAGTAATGTAAAGCAGAGTTCAAGGTTAAAGAAACAGACAGGTTTAATTACTTGCAGATCAGGCACTGACTGGACAATGTAGCCACAGAACAGGGAGGTAGCAACAAGAGAACTGATTATTTGTTGAATTGATCACAGATGGACTCAAGGGGACTGGTCTCTGACATATACAAAATCTTATGCAAGGATGTTTGCTGTGCTCGACGGATCTATCAAGATAGATGTGCTATGAATACCTACATAATTTTGGATATTTCCCTAGAGGCAGTCAGCCTGCAAGATAGTATACCAATTGTACTTGCCACTGGTACTCCACCAAACCTAGAACATGGTTTTGGATTCTTGCTGGAGGTGTGAGAGCGCAAAGGGGTCAATTTATTCCAATACCAATACAATAATCTTTATTTCGGTCATAAAAGACCATAAAAGATATACAAGTAATTTCCATCATAAAACATTTAGATTTATACAAAAAGACTCATGATTAAAACTAATTACTAAAAAACATTTATAATACAAAAAGGGAAAGAGGGGGAAAATAGAGATATTTCATACAGCTTTAGTGTTCCTAATAATCAATGCACGTGTTCGCCACATTGCCGTCAAGAATTTAGCCATTACAAACACAGTAGGGGGTGCTAGATCTGTCTTAAGGACTCTATAGGCGGGGGCAAAAGTTCTAAAGCCCAAGTTCCTTAGGTAAGGGACCAACCAGTACCTCCTAATTCTATTGTAGGCTCTGCAGAACAGGGCCACATGAAGGTCACTTTCCAGTTTGTAATTGCACGCAGGGCATGCCCCTGATTCCAAATTACCTTCCCAAGATTTAGTAAGGGATCTAAGTGGGAGACAACCATACCTCCATTGCATATAGATTTTCCGGACAAACACAGGTCTCATACTGTCCAGTACATATTCAGGGCTGTAAGAGTCTTTTATTTTAATAAATGAGTCAGATAATGATCCTTCCCGGAGTGAAGTCATAGTTTTCTGGAGCATAGCGCTGTAGAATACATTTGAGAGTTCTTTTCTGGAAACCCTTACAGACGCTGCTTCCGGGTTGGACCATAGTTCTGGGACTCCAAGATGGAAGCACATATCCCTGATGTACTTTAACCACGGAATTTTAGTGGCATAGGTTGATCTAAGGAGTTCCTGCAATTCATTTCTATAGTGTACCAGGTCCTCACTGCTCCACAAGCGCCTCCAATAGGCCAGAGGTTTTAAGCCCAATTCCTCCGAAATAGGTCGTAGAGCCAGATCTATTCTTAGGGGGAGTAGTGGGGTACTCGGTGGGAGAGCAGCCAATTGTCTGATAAAATTGTTTTCTGCAACCTGGACCGTATGTAGCGGTATATGTCCCCATAACTCACCCCCGTAGATGATTACCCCCCTGCCTTGTGTTTTGTAGATGTGGATGGCAGGTGTCAATGGACGTAAAGGTGATTTTTTTGCAATTCTTGTAATGGCACCAGCCCGCTGGACCAGTTTAGTTGTTGCTTTAATTTTGTGTGGCAACCAGGTCATATCCCGGTTGAGTGTTATACCAAGATATTCTATTGATTGGACTCTCTCTAAAGTTGTAGGTCCCAGACGAGGGTTTGGGCAACTTTTGGGTTTGGGGCTGAGGATCATGAATTTGGTCTTAGTTGGATTTATTTCTAGACCTCTCTCATTGCAAAACCCCAAGACCTCAGGACCCTTTGAAGCCCCATTGGTGTTTTTGACAGCAGCAGGGTGTCGTCCGCAAACATAATTGCTGGCACCCTGCTGCCATTCAATTTTGGAGCATCGATGGTACTGATCCTGTTCAGGTACTCTATCACCCCGTTCACAAATAAGCAAAACAGGGTCGGGGCCAGCACACAGCCCTGCCTCACCCCTCTGAGAACTGGGATTCTGTCAGTCAGCTTACCTCCCTTTCCATATCTGACTCAGGCATAGTTATTTGAATGCAGTCTGACTAGGATGTGAAGGATATCTTTCGGGACACCCAAGTCAGACAGCACCTCCCATAGTCTAGCCCGAGGGACTAAATCGAAAGCGGCGCGGAGGTCCACAAATACCGCGTACAGTGTCCCCGCTTCTAAGTACACTGTCTTCCAATATATTACGCTCAATCTAAGTATTTGGTCAACTGTTGAGACTCCCTTTCTGAATCCCGCCTGCAAGGGGCTTAAAATATGAGTCTCCTCCATCCTGCTCAACAACAGGTTAAGAATTAGTCTTCCAAACAACTTTTGGGACACATCAATGAGGCTGATTGGGCGATAGTTGGCTGGGTGCAGGGGCGGCCCCTTTTTGTATATCGGGACCACCTCCGCACCCAGCCAAGTATCTGGTATGTTCATTCCCCCCAGCACTGCATTGAATAAAATCATGAGATAGGGTGCCCAGATTCCCGGTTCGTGTCTGAAAAGGTCACCCGGCAACCCGTCCAGGCCCGGTGCCTTCCCGGAGGATAGACCAGCAATCGCCATCCTAATGTCTTTAATAGTGAAGGGTTCAGCAGTCTGCCCCGGATGGGTGGACGGCAGTGAGGCTTCTACCCCCCCCATTCTCTAGGGAATATAGCTGCTCAAAGTGTTTTTGCCAAATGTTTGCAGCAATATTGGGTTCAATAGCCGTGGGGAGATCCCCACTTCCATGATTAACTATTCTCCAGAATCTACGGGAGTCCCTTGCAGCTAAGGACTCTGATAGATTCTCCCAATGCTGTACATCCCACTCTATTTTGGCGTTTGCTATCAGTAATTTATAAGCCTTCCTCCTAGCCGCAATCTCTTCCCTCGTACCACCTACTTTTATAATAGATAAGAGGTCATGTTTTGCGGCTCGACAAGCCGTGTTGAACCAAGTGCCATTATTCTGTCTCTGAGTTTTAGGTGGTCTAGTGCTGAAAAGATGTACTTGAAGGTTCCTAATTAAGTGATCATGTACCTGTGCGAGATCCTTAGCAGTTTCCCCAGTGGACTCCAGATTCCATAAGTGGAAGGCCTCCTCAAGGGTTGGGATTATTCCGGCATATAGGGAGGCTACTTTATCTTCACTGCATACAAGTTTTCCCCATTTAATCCTCCTCCTGTTGTTTTCCAAGAGGTGTCCCGATCTTGGCTCGTGCCTACGTAACACACTCTCCTCCAAACAAGGGATGGCAAAATCTAGCATTAGTGCGTTATGGTCACTATCCTGTCTTGGGATAATTCTAAAATCCATCACCCTTTTCCAAGTATGCAACTGTACGAGGATGTAGTCCAATCTGGACTGCCTCCCGGCTTTGTTAAACGTGCATTGGCTCGGGATATCGGACCTTGTGCGGCCGTTACAAGCTCTCAAACCGTAGTTGAGATTTAATGTATTTATTTGAACGGCCAGTGGTGTCCATGCTCTAGGAGGTGGGGCCTCCGTGGAGGGCACCTGCCAACTTGAATCCTCCTCTAGGGAGGGTCCATCAAGTAGTCCAGGTAGCGGTTCGAAGTGCGAATTAAAATCCCCTCCTATTAAGTATGGTATATCCTCTGGGATAGTTTCTAAGAGACGGGAGAGTGTCTCAATGGTTTTAGAAGAGGCAGCTATTGGAACTGGCCTGGAGTAAATGTTTATAACGAGCAATTTATAAAGTCCTGGCCATTCAAGTAGAACGGCCAATATATCCTCCGATTCCACAGTATGGCGTGAAGCTGAACAACCCAGGTCAGAAGCTATCGAGGTAGCCAGCCCTCCTGATGGTCGACCTCTTCCACCCCAGCTAGCCTGTTTCGAAAATATCTGGAAGCCCCTGTATATAATCTCTTCCCTTCCCCATGTCTCTTGAAAGAGACAAATACTTTGCAGGTTTATTAGTTCAGCCCATGAGTCTGAGTCTATTTTGTTGGCCATACCTGCCATATTCCAAGAGAGCATTTTAATTATTTGGGGGGCATGGTTCCCAATCAACGCCATGGTTTGATTTGGCGTATCCTTGTCATTAGCATCATGTGCAGTTAGTAAAGGTAACTCCTCCTTTCCGTCGTCAACCCTTACTTCTCCAGACCCTCCCCCTTCATTCTCGATATTGTCACTGTTGATTAAATCGATTAGCTCTGTTCCAGCATTTGGATCAGGTTTATTGCAAACACCGTGATAATTCATGTTGTTTCCTCCCCCACCCATATTCCAATGCTCTAAAGGTGGTCACCATCCCCCTACTGCGTCTTGCCGTCCAACCAAAAGGTTAGGGGTCTGGCCAGTGAGGTGGATTTGGCGTGGTATCAGTGGAGCAGGTTGGGGGATCCTTGGCCAGGGTGGGTTGGGAAGACGAGACTGCTCATTGTTCAATCCAGTCATGATGCTAATGGGGCGTGGATAAAAGAAGGTAAGATCAACAATGTTGATCCCTCCGTTATTTATGTCCCAGCCCAATCTTGTTATCCATGCTGCCACCCTTGAATCTTGGAAGTTAACCACAATGCAGTCCCCCCCCAAAGTTTATGGGAGTACAACCTATCCATTCTATTCTCCTCACCCCCAATATTAATCCATCCACCTCCCCTGGTAGGGGCCGGTTCACCCTTAGCCAATGCATGACCTTGTTTTTGAGTGTCTGAAAGGTTTCTCTCTGCCCCATTAAGAGTGGAGGGACATTAGTGAGAACGGCTACATAGGGGAAGGAATCCGGCGTAAGATTCATTGGGGGTTTATTTTGGGGTGGTTTTATCAGTGATGGAAAAGACATTTTTTGGACTGTAGGAAGTGGACCGGGTACCGGTTTACTTGCTATTGGCTGATTACTTGTGGAAGGGATGGTAGGTGGAATAGTGCCTGTATCAAGAAATGCATTACCCCCGGCTCCCTGTACACACGGGGGATTGAGGCTGAGTGGCCTAGGTTGCGCCGCCTTCTGAGAAGTTATTACACTATTAGTACAATTATCGGTGGTGCCCGGTGGGACTAAATCATGAGGCTTGGGTGTGCTCTTCCCAACCACACTTCCCACCTTAGATGTCAGTGGGGAGTTGGTTTGTATCCTTCGTCCCTTTTCCTGCATTATACATTGGGTGTTATTCTGGGGCTTATTATTTTCTACCAACCTTGCTTGGGTTTTTACGAGAGCCTTTGTTGAGAAGAAATTATTTAATGTGACCTGCTCAAAATGGTCTAGACGGTCAGATAACTTACTAAGTTGCTTCTCTATTGGAAGCAACATTGACCGTAACAACTTTTCTAGATCAGGAAACCAGTTGGGAGGAGATGGTGGTTTAGCGGCCGTTGGAAGGTCAGTTTCCAGGGGATTAATAACTACACCGGAATCTGAACTATCAAATAAAACAACCTCTCCTTCTTGTGTGCCCTTCCCGCTGCAACTGACTTCAATATCACCCTTACTAGAACGCGTGTTTCTACCTACTTTCCTGAGTTTATGTGGAGGTTTTGCTACATGACATTTTTTGGGTACTGTGCACCTTTTCCTTTTTGAGCCTAGTTTGTGTTGGGACAGGGAAACCGGGGATCCTATCTCTGTAATACTTGTTGTGGGGTCGTTATGACTTGAACCGGAAGCTATTATTTCTACCGCAGTCCCCTGGTTTACTTCATTAATGCATACGTTAGAACCTGTTTCAGCTAAAAAAGGTAAATTAAACGATGATAAGGGTGTGACAAGTGCAGGATAGATTTGTGCTGGGCGCTTGTCTACAGGGATTTTAAGAAGTTCAATGGACAATCTACGCTCAGCACGCCTCTCAGCAAGCGTAATCTCTTTGTCAATTTCTGAGATAGGCCGATTAAAATATTTATCTAACGGACCAATGACTGCATACCCTAGATCGACTGGTAGAGTCATCGGGGTGGTACTGGTAGGAGATGTAGACATCCTTATAGGCTCCAGCCTGCTCGCCAACCTTATTGTCTGGCACTTATCTCACAAGCCCTTCCCTGCTACAAAATATTCAGTTCCGTTAGGGCTGTTGACAGAGGGGTGGCCCGGTCCGGCCTCCCTCGGCCCCGGACGGCCACAGACGGTCCCGCCCTTGTCCCGGGCTTCTGCCGGCGCGCTCCCGCGTACGCGGATTCTACTACCTGGTTATAGCGGGAGGAGGCGGGAAGAGGACCAGCTGCGGCGAGTCAAGAACGCAACGCCCGCTGGTCCTCGCAGTCCCGCAAGGGTGGTAGGCGTCTCCAGCAGCTCCTCTCACGGGGGTGTGTCCCAGATGTCAGTGGTCTCGAGCGGCTCCCGCGGAGCGGGGGCCGCGAGGAGTAGAGATGGCAACAGCAGGTAGGGATTCTCAGTCCACGAGGCACAAAACACGAACAGCCGCAAAAGACCAGGACCCTCTCTCAGCACAGGAAGCGCCGAGGTCCCTGCCCGCAGTTCTTTTTAAATCCAGGCGGGAGGGGGCGGGAAGAGGACCAGCTGCGGCGAGTCAAGAACGCAACGCCCGCTGGTCCTCGCAGTCCCGCAAGGGTGGTAGGGGTCTCCAGCAGCTCCTCTCACGGGGGTGTGTCCCAGATGTCAGTGGTCTCGAGCGGCTCCCGCGGAGCGGGGGCCGCGAGGAGTAGAGATGGCAACAGCAGGTAGGGATTCTCAGCCCACGAGGCACAAAACATGAACAGCCGCAAAAGACCAGGACCCTCTCTCAGCACAGGAAGCGCCGAGGTCCCTGCCCGCAGTTCTTTTTAAATCCAGGCGGGAGGGGGCGGGAAGAGGACCAGCTGCGGCGAGTCAAGAACGCAACGCCCGCTGGTCCTCGCAGTCCCGCAAGGGTGGTAGGCGTCTCCAGCAGCTCCTCTCACGGGGGTGTGTCCCAGATGTCAGTGGTCTCGAGCGGCTCCCGCGGAGCGGGGGCCGCGAGGAGTAGAGATGGCAACAGCAGGTAGGGAATCTCAGCCCACGAGGCACAAAACACGAACAGCCGCAAAAGACCAGGACCCTCTCTCAGCACAGAAAGCCTTTATTTATTGACATTTGGTAGGAGTGCTCTTGCCTTGCAACATTCTTGAAAGAGGTCTGGAGCCATTCTAGAAGAGTATTGAGCTACCCAGATGATGTGGGCACTCTGCTGTTGCCAATTATGGCACCTACTTTAGAGAACATTGGCCGTGCTGATAGAGCTTCACAGACAAACAGAAATGTTAATAAGGCGGGAGGGGGCGGGAAGAGGACCAGCTGCGGCGAGTCAAGAACGCAACGCCCGCTGGTCCTCGCAGTCCCGCAAGGGTGGTAGGGGTCTCCAGCAGCTCCTCTCACGGGGGTGTGTCCCAGATGTCAGTGGTCTCGAGCGGCCCCCGCGGAGCGGGGGCCGCGAGGAGTAGAGATGGCAACAGCAGGTAGGGATTCTCAGCCCACGAGGCACAAAACACGAACAGCCGCAAAAGACCAGGACCCTCTCTCAGCACAGGAAGCGCCGAGGTCCCTGCCCGCAGTTCTTTTTAAATACAGGCGGAAGGGGGCGGGAAGAGGACCAGCTGCGGCGAGTCAAGAACGCAACGCCCGCTGGTCCTCGCAGTCCCGCAAGGGTGGTAGGCGTCTCCAGCAGCTCCTCTCACGGGGGTGTGTCCCAGATGTCAGTGGTCTCGAGCGGCTCCCGCGGAGCGGGGGCCGCGAGGAGTAGAGATGGCAACAGCAGGTAGGGATTCTCAGCCCACGAGGCACAAAACACGAACAGCCGCAAAAGACCAGGACCCTCTCTCAGCACAGGAAGCGCCGAGGTCCCTGCCCGCAGTTCTTTTTAAATCCAGGCGGGAGGGGGCGGGAAGAGGACCAGCTGCGGCGAGTCACGAATGCAACGGCCGCTGGTCCTCGCAGTCCCGCAAGGGTGGTAGGCGTCTCCAGCAGCTCCTCTCACAGGGGTGTGTCCTAGATGTCAGTGGTCTCGAGCGGCCCCCGCGGAGCGGGGGCCGCGAGGAGTAGAGATGGCAACAGCAGGTAGGGATTCTCAGCCCACGAGGCACAAAACACGAACAGCCGCAAAAGACCAGGACCCTCTCTCAGCACAGGAAGCGCCGAGGTCCCTGCCCGCAGGTCTTTTTAAATCCAGGCGGGAGGGGGCGGGAAGAGGACCAGCTGCGGCGAGTCAAGAATGCAACGCCCGCTGGTCCTCGCAGTCCCGCAAGGGTGGTAGGCGTCTCCAGCAGCTCCTCTCACGGGGGTGTGTCCCAGATGTCAGTGGTCTCGAGCGGCTCCCGCGGAGCAGGGGCCGCGAGGAGTAGAGATGGCAACAGCAGGTAGGGATTCTCAGCCCACGAGGCACAAAACACGAACAGCCGCAAAAGACCAGGACCCTCTCTCAGCACAGGAAGCGCCGAGGTCCCTGCCCGCAGTTCTTTTTAAATACAGGCGGAAGGGGGCGGGAAGAGGACCAGCTGCGGCGAGTCAAGAACGCAACGCCCGCTGGTCCTCGCAGTCCCGCAAGGGTGGTAGGCGTCTCCAGCAGCTCCTCTCACGGGGGTGTGTCCCAGATGTCAGTGGTCTCGAGCGGCTCCCGCGGAGCGGGGGCCGCGAGGAGTAGAGATGGCAACAGCAGGTAGGGATTCTCAGCCCACGAGGCACAAAATACGAACAGCCGCAAAAGTCCAGGACCCTCTCTCAGCACAGGAAGCGCCGAGGTCCCTGCCCGCAGTTCTTTTTAAATCCAGGCGGGAGGGGGCGGGAAGAGGACCAGCTGCGGCGAGTCAAGAACGCAAGGCCCGCTGGTCCTCACAGTCCCGCAAGGGTGGTAGGGGTCTCCAGCAGCTCCTCTCACGGGGGTGTGTCCCAGATGTCAGTGGTCTCGAGCGGCTCCCGCGGAGCGGGGGCCGCGAGGAGTAGAGATGGCAACAGCAGGTAGGGATTCTCAGCCCACGAGGCACAAAACATGAACAGCCGCAAAAGACCAGGACCCTCTCTCAGCACAGGAAGCGCCGAGGTCCCTGCCCGCAGTTCTTTTTAAATCCAGGCGGGAGGGGGCGGGAAGAGGACCAGCTGCGGCGAGTCAAGAACGCAACGCCCGCTGGTCCTCGCAGTCCCGCAAGGGTGGTAGGCGTCTCCAGCAGCTCCTCTCACGGGGGTGTGTCCCAGATGTCAGTGGTCTCGAGCGGCTCCCGCGGAGCGGGGGCCGCGAGGAGTAGAGATGGCAACAGCAGGTAGGGAATCTCAGCCCACGAGGCACAAAACACGAACAGCCGCAAAAGACCAGGACCCTCTCTCAGCACAGAAAGCCTTTATTTATTGACATTTGGTAGGAGTGCTCTTGCCTTGCAACATTCTTGAAAGAGGTCTGGAGCCATTCTAGAAGAGTATTGAGCTACCCAGATGATGTGGGCACTCTGCTGTTGCCAATTATGGCACCTACTTTAGAGAACATTGGCCGTGCTGATAGAGCTTCACAGACAAACAGAAATGTTAATAAGGCATGGGACCCATCAACTCCGTTACTGTTGTGTAAGAAGAAGCTATAATTTTCACATCCAAAATTAAGAGCATTGGAATTGACTTATTGAGATGACAGTTCAATATGCACTGTGATTTCTGGGTTGGGGAAGGGGTTTATCACAATAAGGAAGTTATGAACATCTTGCTTCATTGAAAGCTGTTTAATCAAAAGAGTTATGCAAAAACTGTGCTGTGATTTGTCCTGAACAATGAACACCTGAAAACTATGCATAACACTAATATTCTATTTGTAAGGTACCCAAGCCTTTAACAATAATTCTGTTGATGTCCATGCCAAGTAAATCTATTGTACATTGGTGCATCAGTTAAATGCAGAGGCACAGATTTATTATAGCTCTTACATGTTAACCTTGGTTTCCATGAATATAGCAGCATAGGGACTGATTCACAAAGGTACGTTTACACTTTTGTGTAGGTTTACTATTTAGTTAGTGCACAACATTAGAAATAATTTTATCCTGCATGAAAAGTATACATTTTGTATGCATGATATGAATCAATCATCAAGCTCCATAAGTGGGAACACCTTAATGAGAAAAGACTGGACAAAAAGTTGAATAATCTACTGATGTCCATTGATGCTGAAATTGGGCAAACAGGTAGGAAAGGAATGTCAAAATCATGATGAGAAGTTACAGATTATTGAGAGAATATGTGTCCAGAATTAATTCAGGTAATTGACACAAATATTGGATCCTAAATATTGTGTAACATGATAATGTGTACAAAATATTGTGGCTTCCAAAATATTGTAAAAACTGAAATTTTAGGTTAAGAATACTGTTTTAATGAATATTGTTTATTTTAATATAGTTGTAATAATTATCTTTAAAAAAGTAACATTAATTAGTATAATAATAGTAGGTGTTAGCATATTATTATTAATTTACATGCTATTGTCTTCTTCTTTTTTTTGTGTAACATTTATTTTTGTCCTTATTTGTTTGATCAGTATAAATATGGAGAAGGAAGGGATTACCGACCTAGTTTCTCACTGTCCAGACAAAGCGATACCCGCTCTCGCCACTCTGGAGGGGATGGTAACCATCACAGGATCCTTCTCTACAGGTTCGGCTTACTCCTTTCTCCTATATTACAGGTTCTTACTTAGATTCTCTTATTAGGATCACCAATCCGTCTTGATGAATCACCTAGATTATTGAGAATATCCTGTGTTTACTGATGCTTAATCATTGGATTAGTAGTGATCATTTTTTTCCAATTAAGAAGTTAATTAAAAAATATACAATACAGATTTCATACTATGGGGTACCAATACTACACCAGTGAGATTAAAAAGAATAATATTGGTATTAAATAAAATCCCATAGGGGGAAAGAAAGTGTGTAACGTGGAAAAGAGGTTTAAACTACTGTGAAGGGCAGGTATTCTCAAACTAGCTATCCCAGATCCTCCTATGCTTCGTTCTCTTATTAGAGCGCGTTCCTCTATCCATTTTGGCTATCCTGTGGATCGAATGTATCCAATTCAGATTCTACAGGCGGAATAGATAAGATCCACTTAATACACAATTCTCTATGGGCTAATAAGATCAAAACAAATATAAGAGCCTTAAGATGTTTAGGTATACTACCAGCATATTCTTCTTCCGGAATCACCCCAAATATTACCAGTGCCAGACTCACCTTCACTTCTTGACCCACCAACTCTGACAACGTTATTCCCACTCTCTGCCAGAACCCTTAGATGGAGGGACACCACCGGAACATGTGCGCTTCATCTGTGTTGATTTCACTGCATTTTTGGCATTTCCTCACCGTTTGCATTCCCATTTTCGCTAATTTCCAGGGCATCCAGTAAGCCTTATGTATGGTAAAATTGAGTTTTTTCTTTAATGGCGAAGATTTCACACAATACCACAAAAGAAATATAGATACTTACCATAGTGCTTCTAAGTCTAGCTCCGGTAGTTCCCTCCTCCACGTCTCCATGTGCCATGTATTGGAGTCTTCTGATGATAGTACCAATAACCAGTACTATACCGAGATCTCTTTCCGTATACTTGGCTGTAGCACTATTTTAGCCTCCTGAAGTTCATTTTGTTTTGCCCCCTGTCTCAAAGTCTTAACCCAGCTTAATAGCTGGCAATATTTGAAGAGGGAGGCGGCATCTTCTGTGATCTCTTGAAAGTCTTGCCAAGATATTAGCTGTGTGCCCTCCAGTAACTGACCCCATCTACAAATTCCCTTTTCCCTTATCAGGATCGCTAAAGTGTCTTGCAAACATGTGGGAGTTCCTGGAGACCTCCATATTGGTGCATAGTGGCTATAATATGGAATCTGTAGCATCCTCCTAATTTGGTACCACAGTTTACAAGCCCAATGAAGAGACTTTAGTCAAATATTTTTTTTAAATTGGGGTCTCTGAACTTGTAGAGAAAGTGGTTAGCAAGGTCTGATGGACCGTATGTCAGGGCACGAAACATAGGGGTGAAATTATTGGAATCCTTTAATAGCTGTCTAAAAATGTTCAAATGGAAGGCTCTCTGATATTGTAGTAGATATGGGCTTGCTATGCCCCCTTTTTCCTTTTTTTCCCAGCATTTCCTCCATGCGATTCTGGGCCTTTGTTTCCTCAGATAGAGCTGGAAAATCTCCTTGCACTTTTTTGACCCATGCAGTCTTGAATTCTAGCGGAATTGCGTTGAAGATAAATGTACATTTGGGTAAGATAGACATTTTAGGTAGGTTTCATTTGCCCAGAAACGATAAAGGTAAAGAATCCCACTGCCGCAGTTGTTTCCTGACTTTTGAAGTAACTAGATCAAAATTCACCTTCGCTAACGTTTCCAGATTTTGAACCACCGATCCCTATATATCTGATCTTCTTTTTAATGAGCTCGCTTTGGAAAGTGGTGTTCCACTGCATAATCTCTGTTATTAGAGGATTTACAGCATATCCTGATAGTCTACCAAAATTATCTAGAATTTCCCAAATGACAGATATTACTGGGCCAAGATGAGTTGTAAAGATCATTAGGTCATCAGCATAAAGCCCTATCTTTTTTCCCAATCATTACATGTAAAAGGATGAATCTTTTTACATGCTCTTAACTTGATGGCCAACAGCTCCATATATATATATTAAAGTGAATAGGGGAAAATGGACAGCCCTGTACAGTTTCAGAAAGGGAGCCATTTACTAAAACCCGGGCCATAGGATTCCTATACAAGGCCTTAATTGCTGACCCAAATACATCCCCCATATTAAAACGCTGGATTACCTTACAAAGAAAGTGCCAGCTGACCCTGTCAAAAGCTTTTGCAGTGTCGCAGGTTATTATAGACACTGTTTTCTTCTGTTCTATAGCAAAGTCTACTGCACTAATTAGCTCATGGGTCAATCCTCCAAATGCCTCCCCTTCATAAATCCCTTCTGATCATTATGAATAATTGAGCCGACCATTCGCTCCAGCCTTTTACTCAGAATCTGTGTATAGAAGCAGTGATATCGGCCTGTATGATTCATATACTCTGGGGTTTTTCTTGGGTTTAAGAAGAATAATTATGGTTGCCAAGTCCCAGGAAGGAGGGGTATCTTGTTTTAAAATATATGCTGAGTTAAAAAGGTACTGCAGAATTGGAGCTAGGTCTTCCCTCAGCAAGACATACAGCTCATTAGGAATAGCATCAGGGCCAGCGGCCTTACCATTTTTCAAATTCTTGATTGAGCAGTGAACTACATCCAGTGTTATGGGCGCTGATAATTCCTCTCTTTTTTCAATACTTAACCATGGGAGGTCTATATCTTTAAAAAAAAGCGCTATCTGATCTTTATTTTGGATTAAGTCTTCTGTGTAGAGATCCTGAAAAAACCAAACAAATTCCCGCTAGATGGCGCTATCTTCGGTATTGATATCACCCGTAACTTGATTTTTCAGGTCCTTGATATTATTCTTGGTTCGATCTGTTTTAGCCTTCCCCGCCAAAAGTTTGCCGCTACCCTCCCCATATTCGTAATTAGTTAGTCTACTTGCTTACCATCTCTTTTTCACCCTGAATTCTAAGTAGTCAGCTAATTTTATCTTGGCCTTGGCAAGATCTGCCTCTATTGAAGGTTTTATATTGATATCTGAGGTTTGGGCTAAAGCTTCTTAAATTTGAATCTGCTCTTCTGAAGAGGTAAGTTATTTTTTTCCTTTTCTTGCTTTCCCTGGCATTTTGGCTAATTAGGACACCTCAAATATATGATTTATATGTGTCCCAGACCTTATTTATGGGGGCTGTGTCAAGATTAAAGAGAAAAAATTAATTTGTCTGTTTTAATAGGGTCTCTACTATCAAAGGTTCAAGAAGGAGAGATCGATTTAATGTGCAGCGCAACTCTGGAGGTTTTCCAGTAAGGTTAACCTGTAAAAATATTGCTGAGTGGCAGATAAATGCTTCGATACATGAGGTATTTTCTTGACCAACTTACTGATACTACTGGACGTCAAAAAAAAATCGATCCTAGATCGATGCCCATACTTTTTATTGTGAAATGTGAAATTCCTAATAGGGTTGATCGGCACACCCCCCTTCTTGTATTTTTTAGACTTCATATATATACTAGGCCAAGATCCTGAATTATTGATTTCAGCGCGGTTCTCATTTTCGAAGTTGCTGTGTTAAATATTTTTGAGGTGGTATCTTTAGCTAAATCAAGAGTGACATTAAAATCCCCTCCCATAATAATTGTATCATTAAATTCTAGTAGATGAAGCATTAATGTACGAAGGGGTAGAGGATCGTCCAGAATAGGGCCATAATTTGAAACCAAAATTAACCTAGTGCCCTGAGCTCTTGCCCTGACAATTACCCACGTACCTTGGGGGTCGACCTTGACTTTGGCAATGGTACATTGAGCAGATTTTTTAAGAATTATAGCTACCCCTTTAACTGTCACTTTTTGCGGTGCACAAATACAGTGCTCTATCCAGGATTGATATTTAAGGATATCGAGCCATTCCTCTTTTAATAGATGCGATTCTTGAATAAAGATAACATCTGCCTCCCTCATCTTCAAGTATTCCAATATTTTATTCCTCCTTGGAGTCACTCTCAAGCCGTTGACGTTCCATGATAAAACTCTTAAGGATGTGATGCTAGCTAAAACTACCATGGATTATTTAAAAAGGCCTTTTTGCTATCTCTTAACATTAACATGTAAAGTTCAACTCTCCTTAAGAAATGGTAACCCCTATAAACGAAAGCGAAAAGGAAATAAAAGAAAAACCTGAACTTCTGCATCAAACATTGTCGGACAAAAGATTTGTTTTTGATTTTCTCCCATATGCTCCCCCACCCAATGTGACTTAAATTTCTATTTACACTTATACCTGTGACCCGACCCTCCCTCCCTGGGGAACCCTCCCTAGTAACACAAGGTATATTGACACCACCAATGAGCTCTCTTGCCCCTTGATGGGCTAACTAATTCCCACTCCTATTGTTGAGCCCTAATCGGTTCAACAACATTTTTTATATATTCTGGGTCTCTGAGGTTATACATTTTATTGTTCCTCGTGACCCTCAAAGTGGCTGGAAAGCGTATATTTGCAGTGGTGCCTAGGTCTCTTAAATCTTGAATATATTTTCCTAATTCCCACTGCCTATCTAAAGTCTCTTGTGAAACATCCGATTGAATACCAAAGGACCAATCATCCTTCCTATACGTTCCTACTTTCAGAGCTGCCGCAAGAATGATTTATTTTAGGGAGTATGTTTTAAAATTGACCAAAATCCACCTTGCTGTTTTCCTCCCAGGGCGTGTGCGAGAAAAGGATCACGATGAACTCTCTGGAGATCTTGCTCTATGGTATCAGAATCTAAGCTCGTATTGTACTCTTTATGAAGGTCTTAATATCATCTCCTTCCTTTCCCTCGGGAACATTTAAAATTCTCATGTCATTTCTTCTGGCGTTGTTTTCCAAAATCTCCAGCTTGTCTCTAAGGTCTCTTTCACTTTTCTTCAGTTTCAAAATCTCTTCTTGATTTATAGCCACTTTATTTGAGATCTCCTTTCCTTTCGATGTAATCTCCCCTACCCTATCTACAAGACTATTGATTTATTCTTCCATAGTCTCGCAATACCCTTGTATTTTCTGTTGATTGAGCTCGGATATTGCAAACCTCTCTCTTAACTCTGTTAGCATTACTGCCATTGTATTTTCAAGGTTTGCTGAGTTCGACTCCGTACTGACTGGTAAGAAGGTGGACGTAGCTGTTACTTGCTCAGAGACATTTATTGGGTTATGGCTCTCAACATTGTCTACTGGAGAGGGGGTTTTGTTTTCCTCAATGCTGAGTAGGGGGTCATATCTGTTCTTTAATAAAAGTTGTTTTGAGGAGGGTTCCTTAAAGCCTGAACCAGAAGCCATCCTGCCTTTTATGTTTGACTTCTCCAACTGAATAAGAGGTATACTAGACTCTGCCTTTCACTTTAAAGAATGAGCGGAGTAGGGGGGTGACTTTTAATATCCCTGGTTCCTTCTTTAGCAAGTTCTTTGCGCTAAACTGGGTTTTAGTAGCTTCTGCTGTGCTTCTCCTCACTTTTGCAGCTTTTGTTTCCTTAATACAGGGAACTGCCTCTTTTAATTGGACAAATTGGTCTATAGTGGTTATTGTTCGAAGGCTAGTGTGTGACTTTTTAGATACCAAACTCTCCAGTACCTCCTTCCCCCGAACCCTTCTATTCCATAAAGTATACCTATTTGTCTCTTGCTCTGGACTTAAAAGACAATTCTGCTTCCCTTTTTTTCTGTAGCTATATAAGAAAAAGCTTCCAGATCTCTCTGGTCAGATTCCCCCTTCAAATCACCACACAGCTCCTGTGGTTCTCTCCCCCTACTCATATGTGAGGAGCACCTGGTGTCACCTTGCGGTTGCAAAGTATTTTCCTTGTTGATCCCCAGGCTTGCCAGACTGGATAAACAAACAAACAGCTTCCCGCTGCCTCCCCGCGGGAAGCTGATTCTTGCTGTGGCTCCAGCTGAGCCACGCTGCCGCCTCCTCCCATACTGCTCCCAGTGCTCCACAGCCGACACAGGCAACCTCAGAGACACGCTCGAAAATGGCAAAAAACTGTGAAAAAGGTGACTATCCAAAGACCCGAACAATCCTAAAATATGTTAAGCGGTGAAAAATCCACTTTTACGGGCAAAACTACCACAGCATACGGCATCCTCCTATGAGTTTCGAGAGCTCACAACCACAACTAACTCACGGCCGCCATGTTCCCCGCCGTCGTCCAAGTGTGCTATTGTCTTCTTAACATATAGTTACAATCTTAAATCTATATTTTTGAATCTAATTAGTAATTTCTAATGTACTAGCAGGTTGTTGGATTAGTAGGGAAATAAGGAGGATATTTAATTAAATTAGAATTATTTTATTTGTAACTATTTTTATTGTTAATTAAATATTGAATTGATTTTTGGATTAAAATGGTCATTCAATTGTTGTTATATTTGTTTGTGTATAATTTGAAATCATAATGCAGATTTTAATTTTTGTACATTTGTTAATAACTCATATTTTACTAATGTGTTTTTGGGTTTGTAGTGGGAAATGTTACATTGTTTTAAGTAATTGTTAATCGTAATCAATATCTTAATAGTTAATTATTACGTACATTTTGGGATTCTTTTTATTATTTGTATTATTGCTTTTATTTTAAATATTTATTAATTTATTACCACAAGGTTCAATTATAATAGTTGCAAAATATCTTTTTTTTTTAAATATCAATTTGTTATAATCTACTTACTAGTATAACATGTGCTTTAGCCCTGCTGCCTCTAGCTGCTCAGCCAGAGTGTGACTTGGTCTTAGAATGTTGGTGTGCCAGTGATGCGTGGAATGCCTGGGTGACTGAGTGGGATGAATGTGGCAGTTAGAGATGGGCTGAGCAGCTATGCAGGCTGCTCCTGGTGGGGCTGGTACCACAATAGGCTGGCTGGAGTCAAGACCGATGTAACCTGAACTGAAGACTTAATAAAGAAGACCTAAATATACATCCTGGCTCCTGGTGTCTTTCTACATAGGACACAACACAATTGCCTTATTTAATAATAGTTTCATTTAAAAATGGGTTTATTTAAAAATGTCTTGTGATGTATGTGGTTATGGGTTGCATAAGGTATTTTCTTTAAGTAGTTTGTACATTTTGTATATCGTATCATTTTTATTAGGTCTCGCGTCGTGTACTGCGCACATGCGCAGACGAGCATGCGAGATTTTATGTCTTAGAGTGAGTTTCACTAGCCAGGGTTAAGCCCTGCCCCTCTTCTCAATTGGCTGGCCTCCTAAACGGTGGCCAGCCATTGGAGAAGAGGTCGCCATGACGTATTTCTTTCTCTTTAAACCCTGTCCTTTTCAGACTGGCTGACTTGACTTTCTGCTGGCGTAAAAGCTTTCTTATCTTCTTTGTGGATAAAGAAGATAAGAAAGCTTTTACGCCAACAGGAAGTCAAGCGAGAAAAGTGTATGTCATGGCGTCCCTAGTATAATTTCTTATTCTCCTTTTTGGTTCGACATTATGTATTTTCTGTCTTTTTCTTGTAGCTTATTTACTTTCTTTTTCTAGTCTTGTTTTTCTCTCCGTTTTCTCTTTCTATAGTTTTCTGATTCGCATTTTCTAGTTGGCGTGATCCTTTGAGAGCGCTGCAAAGGTTGTCGGTGTTTTCAGTCTACTCGGCGCTTGGCTGGTCTTCGTGCCAAGGATGGAAGGCAGGTCGGCAGGCTCCCTGAAGAGTGCAGACCGCAAGGTGAAGAGGAAGGAAGGCTCGGCGCTGGAGAGAGCCGGGAACAGCCTGTTCCATCAGATACTGAGCAAGAGAACTTTCCTGACAGCCCAGGAGGACACTGTGGAGAAGTGTGGCTCAATGGTTAGAGCGGCAGACCCTGATGCAGAGGTATAGCCCGGGACCAGGGTTCAATTCCCCGCCTCGGCGGGTCTTGGGCTAAAAAATTCCATGGACCTGATAATTCTCGCCTCGGTGCCTATTCCAATCATGGAGTCCCACTCTGCAACTCTGGGCAATAGCTTGCTTAATCTTCACAACGGCCCCCACAACGCTAAGGATGCCTGGCCTCCACCTTGGGGGTGCCCAGGAGTGGACACCTCACAGGGAAAGCTAGGATGGGTTCCACAGCGGTATTCGTACAAGTGCCTTGAGACCCTTGCGGGTGAGTAGTGCGCTATGCAAGTATCATTTTTTTACATTTACACAGTCAGTGCTGTCCCCCTTGTAGATACTCTGAGACTCCTAAAGCGCTGCATGCTTTGTCAACTCTGACCCCTTAGTCGTCTGTGCCGTTTCATGAGCATAGAAGGGCACATCAACTTTGTTAGCCTGGAAATCTGCCCCAGCACGGCCAGCTCATCCCCCTTTGTTCTTACTGAAAGTCCTTCCTTCTCTCTTGGCTGGTGCTTGTCTGCACCCTCTTTGAGCGTGGTTGCCATACATTGTCACAATATTATATTCCACAGTTGCATAGTGTTTGCCTCAGCTGCTTAAGTTGTGTGCTGCTCCCAGCTCATGTTGCTGCATTTTAAGTGAGAACAGTTCACCCTGTCAAGTTGTTTACCATACCTCTCTACTGCTGGTGCTAGTTGTACACTACACGTACCAGCAGACCTTGGGGCAGGATGATAGCTTGACATAGCTTCTTATTGTGTTTCTTACCCAGCGCACGTCGACCTAGCTGTGTGAGCCAGGGAGGCTACGTTGTTTAAAGAACTTGAATTCATGTGCTTATTTCGTGTGCTTATTCATGTTCTTATTTCGTGTGTTCAGGTCTCTGTCTCCAGTGCTAGAGTTTATTTTTAGAAGGCATCATTTTTACTGTGTTAGTCCGCTTAGTTCAATTATGAACTGACATTCCCAGAATGCACTTACTTTTAAATGAAGGGTAGTACTGAAATCATGACTGCTGATCTTTCATTTGCTCTACAGAAGATCGATCAGAGAAGGGTGGACAACTTTTGGAACATTTTCTGTAACTTTGGGCTATTTTCTGGCGAACTGATTTGCACCTTGTAAATGGGAAATGTCGTGGAACCTGCTGTTTAAGAATATAGCAATGCAACAGACTGCGATGGTAAAGTAGTTCTGCATTTACTAGTTGATCAAATATTGCATTTTAAAATAGCTTACGGGGATAAAACACCAGTTGCTGAAATATTCATTGGTAATCAACAAATCGAAGGGTAAAGCAATGGTAAGGTAAATCAGGATGTTAATGCACTTGCTGGAGATGTGTGTGCAAACCTTGCTCACATGCTGACTACAAATTAGCTGCAGAACTCTCAATTTCCTAATCCAGTATGAACTGTAAAACCCATGCGTGCTTGAGCATTTACAGGCGGCATGTGTTATTACCTATTTTGAAATCTTCAGCTTTTAATATGTTGCAGTAGGTTTGTTCCTTGCTCAATATTAAGACCACGTGGTTTCATCCCCCTGTGATACCAGCCTCAAAGCTCCCGGTACACATGGGAACATTTACTTCTCAATTCCTCGGAAGTGGCAATGCGTCTCCATAGCGATGCCTAATTAATCAGGCCCTTAGCACGCCAATCACCCCCTTGAGTGTTGTCTGTCTGAGAACCCCGGAAGTGTTCTCATTGATGCGTCAGAGCAACAAGTCAAAGTCAATACCAGTGCAATGACTAGACGTGCTTGTCCCCCTTCACAAACACTGCGCCCTGTGTGTGTGTGTGTGTGTGTGTGGCTCTGTATGTGTGTGTGTGTGGCTCTGTGTGTGTGTGTGGCTCTGTGTGTGTGTGTGTGTGTGTGTGTGGCTCTGTGTGTGTGGCTTTGTGTGTGACTTTTGAAGTAACTAGATCAAAATTCACCTTCGCTAACGTTACCAGATTTTGAACCACCGATCCCTATATATCTGATCTTCTTTTTAATGAGCTCGCTTTGGAAAGTGGTGTTCCACTGCATAATCTCTGTTATTAGAGGATTTACAGCATATCCTGATAGTCTACCAACATTATCTAGAATTTCCCAAATGACAGATATTACTGGGTCAAGATGAGTTGTAAAGATCAATAGGTCATCAGCATAAAGCCCTATCTTTTTTTCCCAATCATTACATGTAAAAGGATGAATCTTTTTACATGCTCTTAACTTGATGGCCAACAGCTCCATATATATATATTAAAGAGAATAGGGGAAAATGGACAGCCCTGGCTGGATCCTCTTCTTATTTGTACAGTTTGTACAGTTTCAGTGAGGGAGCCATTTACTAAAACCCGGGCCATAGGATTCCTATACAAGGCCTTAATTGGTGACCCAAATACATCCCCCATATTAAAACGCTGGATTACCTTACAAAGAAAGTGCCAGCTGACCCTGTCAAAAGCTTTTGCAGTGTCGCAGGTTATTATAGACACTGTTTTCTTCTGTTCTATAGCAAAGTCTACTGCACCAATTAGCTCATGGGTCAATCCTCCAAATGCCTCCCCTTCATAAATCCCTTCTGATCATTATGAATAATTGAGCCGACCATTCGCTCCAGCCTTTTACTCAGAATCTGTGTATAGAAGCAGTGATATCGGCCTGTATGATTCATATACTCTGGGGTTTTTCTTGGGTTTAAGAAGAATAATTATGGTTGCCAAGTCCCGGGAAGGAGGGGTATCTTGTTTTAAAATATATGCTGAGTTAAAAAGGTACTGCAGAATTGGAGCTAGATCTTCCCTCAGCAAGACATACAGCTCATTAGGAATAGCATCAGGGCCAGCGGCCTTACCATTTTTCAAATTCTTGATTGAGCAGAGAACTACATCCAGTGTTATGGGCGCTGATAATTCCTCTCTTTTTTCAATACTTAACCATGGGAGGTCTATATCTTTAAAAAAAAGCGCTATCTGATCTTTATTTTGGATTAAGTCTTCTGTGTAGAGATCCTGAAAAAACCAAACAAATTCCCGCTAGATGGCGCTATCTTCGGTATTGATATCACCCGTAACTTGATTTTTCAGGTCCTTGATATTATTCTTGGTTCGATCTGTTTTAGCCTTCCCCGCCAAAAGTTTGCCGCTACCCTCCCCATATTCGTAATTAGTTAGTCTACTTGCTTACCATCTATTTTTCACCCTGAGTTCTAAGTAGTCAGCTAATTTTATCTTGGCCTTGGCAAGATCTGCCTCTATTGAAGGTTTTATATTGATATCTGAGGTTTGGGCTAAAGCTTCTTAAATTTGAATCTGCTCTTCTGAAGAGGTAAGTTATTTTTTTCCTTTTCTTGCTTTCCCTGGCATTTTGGCTAATTAGGACACCTCAAAAATATGATTTATATGTGTCCCAGACCTTATTTATGGGGGCTGTGTCAAGATTAAAGAGAAAAAATTATTTTGTCTGTTTTAATAGGGTCTCTACTATCAAAGGTTCAAGAAGGAGAGATCGATTTAATGTGCAGCGCAACTCTGGAGGTTTTCCAGTAAGGTTAACCTGTAAAAATATTGCTGAGTGGCAGATAAATGCTTCGATACATGAGGTATTTTCTTGACCAACTTACTGATACTACTGGACGTAAAAAAAAAATCGATCCTAGATCGATGCCCATACTTTTTATTGTGAAATGTGAAATTCCTAATAGGGTTGATCGGCACACCCCCCTTCTTGTATTTTTAGACTTTATATATATACTAGGCCAAGATCCTGAAATATTGATTTCAGCGCGGTTCTCATTTTCGAAGTTGCCGTGTTAAATATTTTTGAGGTGGTATCTTTAGCTAAATCAAGAGTGACATTAAAATCCCCTCCCATAATAATTGTATCATTAAATTCTAGTAGATGAAGCATTAATGTACGAAGGGGTAGAGGATCGTCCAGATTAGGGCCATAATTTGAAACCAAAATTAACCTAGTGCCCTGAGCTCTTGCCCTGACAATTACCCACGTACCTTGGGGGTCGACCTTGACTTTGGCAATGGTACATTGAGCAGATTTTTTAAGAATTAAAGCTACCCCTTTAACTGTCACTTTTTGCGGTGCACAAATACAGTGCTCTATCCAGGATTGATATTTAAGGATATCGAGCCATTCCTCTTTTAATATATGCGATTCTTGAATAAAGATAACATCCGCCTCCCTCATCTTCAAGTATTCCAATATTTTATTCCTCCTTGGAGTCACTCTCAAGCCGTTGACGTTCCATGATAAAACTCTTAAGGATGTGATGTTAGCTAAAACTACCATGGATTATTTAAAAAGGCCTTTTTGCTATCTCTTAACATTAACATGTAAAGTTCAACTCTCCTTAAGAAATGGTAACCCCTATAAACGAAAGCGAAAAGGAAATAAAAGAAAAACCTGAACTTCTGCATCAAACATTGTCGTACAAAAGATTTGTTTTTGATTTTCTCCCATATGCTCCCCCACCCAATGTGACTTAAATTTCTATTTACACTTATACCTGTGACCCGACCCTCCCTCCCTGGGGAACCCTCCCTAGTAACACAAGGTATATTGACACCACCAATGAGCTCTCTTGCCCCTTGATGGGCTAACTAATTCCCACTCCTATGTTTGAGCCCTAATCCGTTCAATAACATTTTTTATATATTCTGGGTCTCTGAGGTTATACATTTTATTGTTCCTCGTGACCCTCAAAGTGGCTGGAAAGCGTATATTTGCAGTGGTGCCTAGGTCTCTTAAATCTTGAATATATTTTCCTAATTCCCACTGCCTATCTAAAGTCTCTTGTGAAACATCCGATTGAATACCAAAGGACCAATCATCCTTCCTATACGTTCCTACTTTCAGAGCTGCCGCAAGAATGATTTATTTTAGGGAGTATGTTTTAAAATTGACCAAAATCCACCTTGCTGTTTTCCTCCCAGGGCGTGTGCGAGAAAAGGATCACGATGAACTCTCTGGAGATCTTGCTCTATGGTATCAGAATCTAAGCTCGTATTGTACTCTTTATGAAGGTCTTAATATCATCTCCTTCCTTTCCCTCGGGAACATTTAAAATTCTCATGTTATTTCTTCTGGCGTTGTTTTCCAAAATCTCCAGTTTGTCTCTAAGGTCTCTTTCACTTTTCTTCAGTTTCAAAATCTCTTCTTGATTTATAGCCACTTTATTTGAGATCTCCTTTCCTTTCCATGTAATCTCCCCTACCCTATCTACAAGACTATTGATTTATTCTTCCATAGTCTCACAATGCCCTTGTATTTTCTGTTGATTGAGCTCGGATATTGCAAACCTCTCTCTTAACTCTGTTAGCATTACCGCCATTGTATTTTCAAGCTTTGCTGAGTTCGACTCCGTACTGACTGGTAAGAAGGTGGCCGTAGCTGTTACTTGCTCAGAGACATTTATTGGGTTATGGCTCTCAACATTGTCTACTGGAGAGGGGGTTTTGTTTTCCTCAATGCTGAGTAGGGGGGTCATATCTGTTCTTTAATAAAAGTTGTTTTGAGGAGGGTTCCTTAAAGCCTGAACCAGAAGCCATCCTGCCTTTTATGTTTGACTTCTCCAACTGAATAAGAGGTATACTAGACTCTGCCTTTCACTTTAAAGAATGAGCGGAGTAGGGGGGGTGACTTTTAATATCCCTGGTTCCTTCTTTAGCAAGTTCTTTGCGCTAAACTGAGTTTTAGTAGCTTCTGCTGTGCTTCTCCTCACTTTTGCAGCTTTTGTTTCCTTAATACAGGGAACTGCCTCTTTTAATTGGACAAATTGGTCTATAGTGGTTATTGTTTGAAGGCTAGTGTGTGACTTTTTAGATACCAAACTCTCCAGTACCTCCTTCCCCCAAACCCTTCTATTCCATAAAGTATACCTATTTGTCTCATGCTCTGGACTTAAAAGACAATTCTGCTTCCCTTTTTTTCTGTAGCTATATAAGAAAAAGCTTCCAGATCTCTCTGGTCAGATTCCCCCTCCAAATCACCACACAGCTCCTGTGGTTCTCTCCCCCTACTCATATGTGAGGAGCACCCGGTGTCACCTTGCGGTCGCAAAGTATTTTCCTTGTTGATCCCCAGGCTTGCCAGACTGGATAAACAAACAAACAGCTCCCCGCTGCCTCCCCGCGGGAAGCTGATTCTTGCTGTGGCTCCAGCTGAGCCACGCTGCCGCCTCCTCCCATACTGCTCCCAGTGCTCCACAGCCGACACAGGCAACCTCAGAGAAACACGCTCGAAAATGGCAAAAAACTGTGAAAAAGGTGAGTATCCAAAGACCCGAACAATCCTAAAATATGTTATGCGGTGAAAAATCCACTTTTACGGGCAAAACTACCACAGCATACGGCATCCTCCTATGAGTTTCGAGAGCTCACAAGCACAACTAACTCACGGCCGCCATGTTCCCCGCCGTCGTCCAAGTGTGCTATTGTCTTCTTAACATATAGTTACAATCTTAAATCTATATTTTTGAATCTAATTAGTAATTTCTAATGTACTAGCAGGTTGTTGGATTAGTAGGGAAATAAGGAGGATATTTAATTAAATTATAATTATTTTATTTATAACTATTTTTATTGTCAATTAAATATTGAATTGATTTATGGATTAAAATGGTCATTCAATTGTTGTTATATTTGTTTGTGTATAATTTGAAATCATAATGCAGATTTTAATTTTTGTACTTTTGTTAATAACTGATATTTTACTAATGTGTTTTTGGGTTTGTAGTGGGAAATGTTACATTGTTTTAAGTAATTGTTAATCGTAATCAATTTCTTAATAGTTAATTATTACGTACATTTTGGGATTCTTTTTATTATTTGTATTATTGCTTTTATTTTAAATATTTATTAATTTATTACCACAAGCTTCAATTATAATAGTTGCAAAATATCTAATTTTTTTTAAATATCAATTTGTTATATTCTACTTACTAGTATAACATGTGCTTTAGCCCTGCTGCCTCTAGCTGCTCAGCCAGAGTGTGACTTGGTCTTAGAATGTTGGTGTGCCAGTGATGCGTGGAATGCCTGGGTGACTGAGTGGGATGAATGTGGCAGTTAGAGATGGGCTGAGCAGCTATGCAGGCTGCTCCTGGTGGGGCTGGTACCACAATAGGCTGGCTGGAGTCAAGACCGATGTAACCTGAACTGAAGACTTAATAAAGAAGACCTAAATATACATCCTGGCTCCTGGTGTCTTTCTACATAGGACACAACACAATTGCCTTATTTAATAATAGTTTCATTTAAAAATGGGTTTATTTAAAAATGTCTTGTGATGTATGTGGTTATGGGTTGCATAAGGTATTTTCTTTAAGTAGTTTGTACATTTTGTATATCGTATCATTTTTATTAGGTCTCGCGTCGTGTACTGCGCACATGCGCAGACGAGCATGCGAGATTTTATGTCTTAGAGTGAGTTTCACTAGCCAGGGTTAAGCCCTGCCCCTCTTCTCAATTGGCTGGCCTCCTAAACGGTGGCCAGCCATTGGAGAAGAGGTCGCCATGACGTATTTCTTTCTCTTTAAACCCTGTCCTTTTCAGACTGGCTGACTTGACTTTCTGCTGGCGTAAAAGCTTTCTTATCTTCTTTGTGGATAAAGAAGATAAGAAAGCTTTTACGCCAACAGGAAGTCAAGCGAGAAAAGTGTATGTCATGGCGTCCCTAGTATAATTTCTTATTCTCCTTTTTGGTTCGACATTATGTATTTTCTGTCTTTTTCTTGTAGCTTATTTACTTTCTTTTTCTAGTCTTGTTTTTCTCTCCGTTTTCTCTTTCTATAGTTTTCTGATTCGCATTTTCTAGTTGGCGTGATCCTTTGAGAGCGCTGCAAAGGTTGTCGGTGTTTTCAGTCTACTCGGCGCTTGGCTGGTCTTCGTGCCAAGGATGGAAGGCAGGTCGGCAGGCTCCCTGAAGAGTGCAGACCGCAAGGTGAAGAGGAAGGAAGGCTCGGCGCTGGAGAGAGCCGGGAACAGCCTGTTCCATCAGATACTGAGCAAGAGAACTTTCCTGACAGCCCAGGAGGACACTGTGGAGAAGTGTGGCTCAATGGTTAGAGCGGCAGACCCTGATGCAGAGGTCTAGCCTGGGACCAGGGTTCAATTCCCCGCCTCGGCGGGTCTTGGGCTCAAAAATTCCACGGACCTGATAATTCTCGCCTCGGTGCCTATACCAATCATGGAGTCCCACTTTGCAACTCTGGGCAATAGCTTGCTTAATCTTCACAACAGCCCCCACAACGCTAAGGATGCCTGGCCTCCACCTTGGGGGTACCCAGGAGTGGACACCTCACAGGGAAAGCTAGGATGGGTTCCACAGCGGTATTCGTACAAGTGCCTTGAGACCCTTGCGGGTGAGTAGTGCGCTATACAAGTATCATTGTTTTACATTTACACAGTCAGTGCTGTCCCCCTTGTAGATACTCTGAGACTCCTAAAGCGCTGCATGCTTTGTCAACTCTGACCCCTTAGTCGTCTGTGCCCTTTCATGAGCATAGACGGGCACATCAACTTTGTTAGCCTGGAAATCTGCCCCAGCACGGCCAGCTCATCCCCCTTTGTTCTTACTGAAAGTCCTTCCTTCTCTCTTGGCTGGTGCTTGTCTGCACCCTCTTTGAGCGTGGTTGCCATACATTGTCACAATATTATATTCCACAGTTGCATACTGTTTGCCTCAGCTGCTTAAGTTGTGTGCTGCTCCCAGCTCATGTTGCTGCATTTTAAGTGAGAACAGTTCACCCTGTCAAGTTGTTTACCATACCTCTCTACTGCTGGTGCTAGTTGTACACTACACGTACCAGCAGACCTTGGGGCAGGATGATAGCTTGACATAGCTTCTTATTGTGTTTCTTACCCAGCGCACGTCGCCCTAGCTGTGTGAGCCAGGGAGGCTACGTTGTTTGAAGAACTTGAATTCATGTGCTTATTTCGTGTGCTTATTCATGTTCTTATTTCGTGTGTTCAGGTCTCTGTCTCCAGTGCTAGAGTTTATTTTTAGAAGGCATCATTTTTACTGTGTTAGTCCGCTTAGTTCAATTATGAACTGACATTCCCAGAATGCACTTACTTTTAAATGAAGGGTAGTACTGAAATCATGACTGCTGATCTTTCATTTGCTCTACAGAAGATCGATCAGAGAAGGGTGGACAACTTTTGGAACATTTTCTGTAACTTTGGGCTATTTTCTGGCGAACTGATTTGCACCTTGTAAATGGGAAATGTCGTGGGACCTGCTGTTTAAGAATATAGCAATGCAACAGACTGCGATGGTAAAGTAGTTCTGCATTTACTAGTTGATCAAATATTGCATTTTAAAATAGCTTACGGGGATAAAACACCAGTTGCTGAAATATTCATTGGTAATCAACAAATCGAAGGGTAAAGCAATGGTAAGGTAAATCAGGATGTTAATGCACTTGCTGGAGATGTGTGTGCAAACCTTGCTCACATGCTGACTACAAATTAGCTGCAGAACTCTCAATTTCCTAATCCAGTATGAACTGTAAAACCCATGCGTGCTTGAGCATTTACCGGCGGCATGTGTTATTACCTATTTTGAAATCTTCAGCTTTTAATATGTTGCAGTAGGTTTGTTCCTTGCTCATTATTAAGACCACGTGGTTTCATCCCCCTGTGATACCAGCCTCAAAGCTCCCGCTACACATGGGAACATTTACTTCTCAATTCCTCGGAAGTGGCAATGCGTCTCCATAGCGATGCCTAATTAATCAGGCCCTTAGCACGCCAATCACCCCCTTGGGTGTTGTCTGTCTGAGAACCCCGGAAGTGTTCTCATTGATGCGTCAGAGCAACAAGTCAAAGTCAATACCAGTGCAATGACTAGACGTGCTTGTCCCCCTTCACAAGCACTGCGCCCTGTGTGTGTGTGTGTGTGGCTCTGTGTGTGTGTGTGTGTGGCTCTGTGTGTGTGTGTGGCCCTATGTGTGTGGCTCTGTGTGTGTGGCTTTGTGTGTGACTTTTGAAGTAACTAGATCAAAATTCACCTTCGCTAACGTTTCCAGATTTTGAACCACCAATCCCTATATATCTGATCTTCTTTTTAATGAGCTCGCTTTGGAAAGTGGTGTTCCACTGCATAATCTCTGTTATTAGAGGATTTACAGCATATCCTGATAGCCTACCAAAATTATCTAGAATTTCCCAAATGACAGATATTACTGGGTCAAGATGAGTTGTAAAGATCATTAGGTCATCAGCATAAAGCCCTATCTTTTTTCCCAATCATTACATGTAAAAGGATGAATCTTTTTACATGCTCTTAACTTGATGGCCAACAGCTCCATATATATATATTAAAGAGAATAGGGGAAAATGGACAGCCCTGGCTGGATCCTCTTCTTATTTGTACAGTTTGTACAGTTTCAGAAAGGGAGCCATTTACTAAACCCCGGGACATAGGATTCCTATACAAGGCCTTAATTGCTGACCCAAATACATCCCCCATATTAAAACGCTGGATTACCTTACAAAGAAAGTGCCAGCTGACCCTGTCAAAAGCTTTTGCAGTGTCGCAGGTTATTATAGACACTGTTTTCTTCTGTTCTATAGTAAAGTCTACTGCACCAATTAGCTCATGGGTCATTCCTCCAAATACCTCCCCTTCATAAATCCCTTCTGATCATTATGAATAATTAAGCCGACCATTCGCTCCAGCCTTTTACTCAGAATCTGTGTATAGAAGCAGTGATATCGGCCTGTATGATTCATATACTCTGGGGTTTTTCTTGGGTTTAAGAAGAATAATTATGGTTGCCAAGTCCCAGGAAGGAGGGGTTTCTTGTTTTAAAATATATGCTGAGTTAAAAAGGTACTGCAGAATTGGAGCTAGGTCTTCCCTCAGCAAGACATACAGCACATTAGGAAGAGCATCAGGGCCAGCGGCCTTACCATTTTTCAAATTCTTGATTGAGCAGTGAACTACATCCAGTGTTATGGGCGCTGATAATTCCTCTCTTTTTTCAATACTTAACCATGGGAGGTCTATATCTTTAAAAAAAGCACTATCTGATCTTTATTTTGGATTAAGTCTTCTGTGTAGAGATCTTGAAAAAACCAAACAAATTCCCGCTAGATGGCGCTATCTTCGGTATTGATATCACCCGTAACTTGATTTTTCAGGTCCTTGATATTATTCTTGGTTCGATCTGTTTTAGCCGTCCCCGCCAAAAGTTTGCCGCTACCCTCCCCATATTCGTAATTAGTTAGTCTACTTGCTTACCATCTCTTTTTCACCCTGAGTTTAAGTAGTCAGCTAATTTTATCTTGGCCTTGGCAAGATCTGCCTCTATTGAAGGTTTTATATTGATATCTGAGGTTTGGGCTAAAGCTTCTTAAATTTGAATCTGCTCTTCGGAAGAGGTAAGTTATTTTTTTCCTTTTCTTGCTTTCCCTGGCATTTTGGCTAATTAGGACACCTCAAAAATATGATTTATATGTGTCCCAGACCTTATTTATGGGGGCTGTGTCAAGATTAAAGAGAAAAAATTATTTTGTCTGTTTTAATAGGGTCTCTACTATCAAAGGTTCAAGAAGGAGAGATCGATTTAATGTGCAGCGCAACTCTGGAGGTTTTCCAGTAAGGTTAACCTGTAAAAATATTGCTGAGTGGCAGATAAATGCTTCGATACATGAGGTATTTTCTTGACCAATTACTGATACTACTGGACGTAAAAAAAAAATCGATCCTAGATCGATGCCCATACTTTTTATTGTGAAATGTGAAATTCCTAATTGGGTTGATCGGCACCCCCCCCTTCTTGTATTTTTTAGACTTCATATATATACTAGGCCAAGATCCTGAATTATTGATTTCAGCGCGGTTCTCATTTTCGAAGTTGCCGTGTTCAATATTTTTGAGGTGGTATCTTTAGCTAAATCAAGAGTGACATTAAAATCCCCTCCCATAATAATTGTATCATTAAATTCTAGTAGATGAAGCATTAATGTACGAAGGGGTAGAGGATCGTCCAGATTAGGGCCATAATTTGAAACCAAAATTAACCTAGTGCCCTGAGCTCTTGCCCTGACAATTACCCACGTACCTTGGGGGTCGACCTTGACTTTGGCAATAGTACATTGAGCAGATTTTTTAAGAATTATAGCTACCCCTTTAACTGTCACTTTTTGCGGTGCACAAATACAGTGCTCTATCCAGGATTGATATTTAAGGATATCGAGCCATTCCTCTTTTAATAGATGCGATTCTTGAATAAAGATAACATCCGCCTCCCTCATCTTCAAGTATTCCAATATTTTATTCCTCTTTGGAGTCACTCTCAAGCCGTTGACGTTCCATGATAAAAGTCTTAAGGATGTGATGCTAGCTAAAACTACCATGGATTATTTAAAAAGGCCTTTTTGCTATCTCTTAACATTAACATGTAAAGTTCAACTCTCCTTAAGAAATGGTAACCCCTATAAACGAAAGCGAAAAGGAAATAAAATAAAAACCTGAACTTCTGCATCAAACATTGTCGGACAAAAGATTTGTTTTTGATTTTCTCCCATATGCTCCCCCACCCAATGTGACTTAAATTTCTATTTACACTTATACCTGTGACCCGAACCTCCCTCCCTGGGGAACCCTCCCTAGTAACACAAGGTATATTGACACCACCAATGAGCTCTCTTGCCCCTTGATGGGCTAACTAATTCCCACTCTTATGGTTGAGCCCTAATCCGTTCAACACATTTTTTTATATATTCTGGGTCTCTGAGGTTATACATTTTATTGTTCCTTGTGACCCTCAAAGTGGCTGGAAAGCGTATATTTGCAGTGGTGCCTAGGTCTCTTAAATCTTGAATATATTTTCCTAATTCCCACTGCCTATCTAAAGTCTCTTGTGAAACATCCGATTGAATACCAAAGGACCAATCATCCTTCCTATACGTTCCTACTTTCAGAGCTGCCGCAAGAATGATTTATTTTAGGGAGTATGTTTTAAAATTGACCAAAATCCACCTTGCTGTTTTCCTCCCAGGGCGTGTGCGAGAAAAGGATCATGATGAACTCTCTCGAGATCTTGCTCTATGGTATCAGAATCTAAGCTCGTATTGTACTCTTTATTAAGGTCTCAATATCATCTCCTTCCTTTCCCTCGGGAACATTTAAAATTCTCATGTTATTTCTTCTGGCGTTGTTTTCCAAAATCTCCAGCTTGTCTCTAAGGTCTCTTTCACTTTTCTTCAGTTTCAAAATCTCTTCTTGATTTATAGCCACTTTATTTGAGATCTCCTTTCCTTTCGATGTAATCTCCCCTACCCTATCTACAAGACTATTGATTTTTTCTTCCATAGTCTCACAATACCCTTGTATTTTCTGTTGATTGAGCTCGGATATTGCAAACCTCTCTCTTAACTCTGTTAGCATTACCGCCATTGTATTTTCAAGCTTTGCTGAGTTCGACTCCGTACTGAATGGTAAGAAGGTGGCCGTAGCTGTTACTTGCTCAGAGACATTTATTGGGTTATGGCTCTCAACATTGTCTACTGGAGAGGGGGTTTTGTTTTCCTCAATGCTGAGTAGGGGGGTCATATCTGTTCTTTAATAAAAGTTGTTTTGAGGAGGGTTCCTTAAAGCCTGAACCAGAAGCCATCCTGCCTTTTATGTTTGACTTCTCCAACTGAATAAGAGGTATACTAGACTCTGCCTTTCACTTTAAAGAATGAGCGGAGTAGGGGGGTGACTTTTAAAATCCCTGGTTCCTTCTTTAGCAAGTTATTTGCGCTAAACTGAGTTTTAGTAGCTTCTGCTGTGCTTCTCCTTACTTTTGCAGCTTTTGTTTCCTTAATACAGGGAACTGCCTCTTTTAATTGGACAAATTGGTCTATAGTGGTTATTGTTTGAAGCCTAGTGTGTGACTTTTTAGATACCAAACTCTCCAGTACCTCCTTCCCCCAAACATTTCTATTCCATAAAGTATACCTATTTGTCTCTTGCTCTGGACTTAAAAGACAATTCTGCTTCCCTTTTTTTCTGTAGCTATATAAGAAAAAGCTTCCAGATCTCTCTGGTCAGATTCCCCCTCCAAATCACCACACAGCTCCTGTGGTTCTCTCCCCCTACTCATATGTGAGGAGCACCCGGTGTCACCTTGCGGTCGCAAAGTATTTTACTTGTTGATCCCCAGGCTTGCCAGACTGGATAAACAAACAAACAGCTCCCCGCTGCCTCCCCGCGGGAAGCTGATTCTTGCTGTGGCTCCAGCTGAGCCACGCTGCCGCCTCCTCCCATACTGCTCCCAGTGCTCCACAGCCGACACAGGCAACCTCAGAGAAACACGCTCGAAATGGCAAAAAACTGTGAAAAAGGTGAGTATCCAAAGACCCGAACAATCCTAAAATATGTTATGCGGTGAAAAATCCACTTTTACGGGCAAAACTACCACAGCATACGGCATCCTCCTATGAGTTTCGAGAGCTCACAACCACAACTAACTCACGGCCGCCATGTTCCCCGCCATCGTCCAAGTGTGCTATTGTCTTCTTAACATATAGTTACAATCTTAAATCTATGTTTTTGAATCTAATTAGTAATTTCTAATGTACTAGCAGGTTGTTGGATTAGTAGGGAAATAAGGAGGATATTTAATTAAATTATAATTATTTTATTTATAACTATTTTTATTGTTAATTAAATATTGAATTGATTTATGGATTAAAATGGTCATTCAATTGTTGTTATATTTGTTTGTGTATAATTTGAAATCATAATGCAGATTTTAATTTTTGTACTTTTGTTAATAACTCATATTTTACTAATGTGTTTTTGGGTTTGTAGTGGGAAATGTTACATTGTTTTAAGTAATTGTTAATCGTAATCAATTTCTTAATAGTTAAATATTATGTACATTTTGGGATTCTTTTTATTATTTGTATTATTGCTTTTATTTTAAATATTTATTAATTTATTACCACAAGCTTCAATTATAATAGTTGCAAAATATCTATTTTTTTAAAATATCAATTTGTTATATTCTACTTACTAGTATAACATGTGCTTCAGCCCTGCTGCCTCTAGCTGCTCAGCCAGAGTGTGACTTGGTCTTAGAATGTTGTTGTGCCAGTGATGCGTGGAATGCCTGGGTGACTGAGTGGGATGAATGTGGCAGTTAGAGATGGGCTGAGCAGCTATGCAGGCTGCTCCTGGTGGGGCTGGTACCACAATAGGCTGGCTGGAGTCAAGACCGATGTAACCTGAACTGAAGACTTAATAAAGAAGACCTAAATATACATCCTGGCTCCTGGTGTCTTTCTACATAGGACACAACACAATTGCCTTATTTAATAATAGTTTCATTTAAAAATGGGTTTATTTAAAAATGTCTTGTGATGTATGTGGTTATGGGTTGCATAAGGTATTTTCTTTAAGTAGTTTGTACATTTTGTATATCGTATCATTTTTATTAGGTCTTGCGTCGTGTACTGCGCACATGCGCAGACGAGCATGCGAGATTTTATGTCTTAGAGTGAGTTTCACTAGCCAGGGTTAAGCCCTGCCCCTCTTCTCAATTGGCTGGCCTCCTAAACGGTGGCCAGCCATTGGAGAAGAGGTCGCCATGACGTATTTCTTTCTCTTTAAACCCTGTCCTTTTCAGACTGGCTGACTTGACTTTCTGCTGGCGTAAAAGCTTTCTTATCTTCTTTGTGGATAAAGAAGATAAGAAAGCTTTTACGCCAACAGGAAGTCAAGCGAGAAAAGTGTATGTCATGGCGTCCCTAGTATAATTTCTTATTCTCCTTTTTGGTTCGACATTATGTATTTTCTGTCTTTTTCTTGTAGCTTATTTACTTTCTTTTTCTAGTCTTGTTTTTCTCTCCGTTTTCTCTTTCTATAGTTTTCTGATTCGCATTTTCTAGTTGGCGTGATCCTTTGAGAGCGCTGCAAAGGTTGTCGGTGTTTTCAGTCTACTCGGCGCTTGGCTGGTCTTCGTGCCAAGGATGGAAGGCAGGTCGGCAGGCTCCCTGAAGAGTGCAGACCGCAAGGTGAAGAGGAAGGAAGGCTCGGCGCTGGAGAGAGCCGGGAACAGCCTGTTCCATCAGATACTGAGCAAGAGAACTTTCCTGACAGCCCAGGAGGACACTGTGGAGAAGTGTGGCTCAATGGTTAGAGCGGCAGACCCTGATGCAGAGGTCTAGCCTGGGACCAGGGTTCAATTCCCCGCCTCGGCGGGTCTTGGGCTCAAAAATTCCACGGACCTGATAATTCTCGCCTCGGTGCCTATTCCAATCATGGAGTCCCACTTTGCAACTCTGGGCAATAGCTTGCTTAATCTTCACAACAGCCCCCACAACGCTAAGGATGCCTGGCCTCCACCTTGGGGGTACCCAGGAGTGGACACCTCACAGGGAAAGCTAGGATGGGTTCCACAGCGGTATTCGTACAAGTGCCTTGAGACCCTTGCGGGTGAGTAGTGCGCTATACAAGTATCATTGTTTTACATTTACACAGTCAGTGCTGTCCCCCTTGTAGATACTCTGAGACTCCTAAAGCGCTGCATGCTTTGTCAACTCTGACCCCTTAGTCGTCTGTGCCCTTTCATGAGCATAGACGGGCACATCAACTTTGTTAGCCTGGAAATCTGCCCCAGCACGGCCAGCTCATCCCCCTTTGTTCTTACTGAAAGTCCTTCCTTCTCTCTTGGCTGGTGCTTGTCTGCACCCTCTTTGAGCGTGGTTGCCATACATTGTCACAATATTATATTCCACAGTTGCATACTGTTTGCCTCAGCTGCTTAAGTTGTGTGCTGCTCCCAGCTCATGTTGCTGCATTTTAAGTGAGAACAGTTCACCCTGTCAAGTTGTTTACCATACCTCTCTACTGCTGGTGCTAGTTGTACACTACACGTACCAGCAGACCTTGGGGCAGGATGATAGCTTGACATAGCTTCTTATTGTGTTTCTTACCCAGCGCACGTCGACCTAGCTGTGTGAGCCAGGGAGGCTACGTTGTTTGAAGAACTTGAATTCATGTGCTTATTTCGTGTGCTTATTCATGTTCTTATTTCGTGTGTTCAGGTCTCTGTCTCCAGTGCTAGAGTTTATTTTTAGAAGGCATCATTTTTACTGTGTTAGTCCGCTTAGTTCAATTATGAACTGACATTCCCAGAATGCACTTACTTTTAAATGAAGGGTAGTACTGAAATCATGACTGCTGATCTTTCATTTGCTCTACAGAAGATCGATCAGAGAAGGGTGGACAACTTTTGGAACATTTTCTGTAACTTTGGGCTATTTTCTGGCGAACTGATTTGCACCTTGTAAATGGGAAATGTCGTGGGACCTGCTGTTTAAGAATATAGCAATGCAACAGACTGCGATGGTAAAGTAGTTCTGCATTTACTAGTTGATCAAATATTGCATTTTAAAATAGCTTACGGGGATAAAACACCAGTTGCTGAAATATTCATTGGTAATCAACAAATCGAAGGGTAAAGCAATGGTAAGGTAAATCAGGATGTTAATGCACTTGCTGGAGATGTGTGTGCAAACCTTGCTCACATGCTGACTACAAATTAGCTGCAGAACTCTCAATTTCCTAATCCAGTATGAACTGTAAAACCCATGCGTGCTTGAGCATTTACCGGCGGCATGTGTTATTACCTATTTTGAAATCTTCAGCTTTTAATATGTTGCAGTAGGTTTGTTCCTTGCTCATTATTAAGACCACGTGGTTTCATCCCCCTGTGATACCAGCCTCAAAGCTCCCGCTACACATGGGAACATTTACTTCTCAATTCCTCGGAAGTGGCAATGCGTCTCCATAGCGATGCCTAATTAATCAGGCCCTTAGCACGCCAATCACCCCCTTGGGTGTTGTCTGTCTGAGAACCCCGGAAGTGTTCTCATTGATGCGTCAGAGCAACAAGTCAAAGTCAATACCAGTGCAATGACTAGACGTGCTTGTCCCCCTTCACAAGCACTGCGCCCTGTGTGTGTGTGTGTGTGGCTCTGTGTGTGTGTGTGTGTGTGGCTCTGTGTGTGTGTGTGGCCCTATGTGTGTGGCTCTGTGTGTGTGGCTTTGTGTGTGACTTTTGAAGTAACTAGATCAAAATTCACCTTCGCTAACGTTTCCAGATTTTGAACCACCAATCCCTATATATCTGATCTTCTTTTTAATGAGCTCGCTTTGGAAAGTGGTGTTCCACTGCATAATCTCTGTTATTAGAGGATTTACAGCATATCCTGATAGCCTACCAAAATTATCTAGAATTTCCCAAATGACAGATATTACTGGGTCAAGATGAGTTGTAAAGATCATTAGGTCATCAGCATAAAGCCCTATCTTTTTTCCCAATCATTACATGTAAAAGGATGAATCTTTTTACATGCTCTTAACTTGATGGCCAACAGCTCCATATATATATATTAAAGAGAATAGGGGAAAATGGACAGCCCTGGCTGGATCCTCTTCTTATTTGTACAGTTTGTACAGTTTCAGAAAGGGAGCCATTTACTAAACCCCGGGACATAGGATTCCTATACAAGGCCTTAATTGCTGACCCAAATACATCCCCCATATTAAAACGCTGGATTACCTTACAAAGAAAGTGCCAGCTGACCCTGTCAAAAGCTTTTGCAGTGTCGCAGGTTATTATAGACACTGTTTTCTTCTGTTCTATAGTAAAGTCTACTGCACCAATTAGCTCATGGGTCATTCCTCCAAATACCTCCCCTTCATAAATCCCTTCTGATCATTATGAATAATTAAGCCGACCATTCGCTCCAGCCTTTTACTCAGAATCTGTGTATAGAAGCAGTGATATCGGCCTGTATGATTCATATACTCTGGGGTTTTTCTTGGGTTTAAGAAGAATAATTATGGTTGCCAAGTCCCAGGAAGGAGGGGTTTCTTGTTTTAAAATATATGCTGAGTTAAAAAGGTACTGCAGAATTGGAGCTAGGTCTTCCCTCAGCAAGACATACAGCACATTAGGAAGAGCATCAGGGCCAGCGGCCTTACCATTTTTCAAATTCTTGATTGAGCAGTGAACTACATCCAGTGTTATGGGCGCTGATAATTCCTCTCTTTTTTCAATACTTAACCATGGGAGGTCTATATCTTTAAAAAAAGCACTATCTGATCTTTATTTTGGATTAAGTCTTCTGTGTAGAGATCTTGAAAAAACCAAACAAATTCCCGCTAGATGGCGCTATCTTCGGTATTGATATCACCCGTAACTTGATTTTTCAGGTCCTTGATATTATTCTTGGTTCGATCTGTTTTAGCCGTCCCCGCCAAAAGTTTGCCGCTACCCTCCCCATATTCGTAATTAGTTAGTCTACTTGCTTACCATCTCTTTTTCACCCTGAGTTTAAGTAGTCAGCTAATTTTATCTTGGCCTTGGCAAGATCTGCCTCTATTGAAGGTTTTATATTGATATCTGAGGTTTGGGCTAAAGCTTCTTAAATTTGAATCTGCTCTTCGGAAGAGGTAAGTTATTTTTTTCCTTTTCTTGCTTTCCCTGGCATTTTGGCTAATTAGGACACCTCAAAAATATGATTTATATGTGTCCCAGACCTTATTTATGGGGGCTGTGTCAAGATTAAAGAGAAAAAATTATTTTGTCTGTTTTAATAGGGTCTCTACTATCAAAGGTTCAAGAAGGAGAGATCGATTTAATGTTCAGCGCAACTCTGGAGGTTTTCCAGTAAGGTTAACCTGTAAAAATATTGCTGAGTGGCAGATAAATGCTTCGATACATGAGGTATTTTCTTGACCAATTACTGATACTACTGGACGTAAAAAAAAAATCGATCCTAGATCGATGCCCATACTTTTTATTGTGAAATGTGAAATTCCTAATTGGGTTGATCGGCACCCCCCCCTTCTTGTATTTTTTAGACTTCATATATATACTAGGCCAAGATCCTGAATTATTGATTTCAGCGCGGTTCTCATTTTCGAAGTTGCCGTGTTCAATATTTTTGAGGTGGTATCTTTAGCTAAATCAAGAGTGACATTAAAATCCCCTCCCATAATAATTGTATCATTAAATTCTAGTAGATGAAGCATTAATGTACGAAGGGGTAGAGGATCGTCCAGATTAGGGCCATAATTTGAAACCAAAATTAACCTAGTGCCCTGAGCTCTTGCCCTGACAATTACCCACGTACCTTGGGGGTCGACCTTGACTTTGGCAATAGTACATTGAGCAGATTTTTTAAGAATTATAGCTACCCCTTTAACTGTCACTTTTTGCGGTGCACAAATACAGTGCTCTATCCAGGATTGATATTTAAGGATATCGAGCCATTCCTCTTTTAATAGATGCGATTCTTGAATAAAGATAACATCCGCCTCCCTCATCTTCAAGTATTCCAATATTTTATTCCTCTTTGGAGTCACTCTCAAGCCGTTGACGTTCCATGATAAAAGTCTTAAGGATGTGATGTTAGCTAAAACTACCATGGATTATTTAAAAAGGCCTTTTTGCTATCTCTTAACATTAACATGTAAAGTTCAACTCTCCTTAAGAAATGGTAACCCCTATAAACGAAAGCGAAAAGGAAATAAAATAAAAACCTGAACTTCTGCATCAAACATTGTCGGACAAAAGATTTGTTTTTGATTTTCTCCCATATGCTCCCCCACCCAATGTGACTTAAATTTCTATTTACACTTATACCTGTGACCCGAACCTCCCTCCCTGGGGAACCCTCCCTAGTAACACAAGGTATATTGACACCACCAATGAGCTCTCTTGCCCCTTGATGGGCTAACTAATTCCCACTCTTATGGTTGAGCCCTAATCCGTTCAACAAATTTTTTTATATATTCTGGGTCTCTGAGGTTATACATTTTATTGTTCCTTGTGACCCTCAAAGTGGCTGGAAAGCGTATATTTGCAGTGGTGCCTAGGTCTCTTAAATCTTGAATATATTTTCCTAATTCCCACTGCCTATCTAAAGTCTCTTGTGAAACATCCGATTGAATACCAAAGGACCAATCATCCTTCCTATACGTTCCTACTTTCAGAGCTGCCGCAAGAATGATTTATTTTAGGGAGTATGTTTTAAAATTGACCAAAATCCACCTTGCTGTTTTCCTCCCAGGGCGTGTGCGAGAAAAGGATCATGATGAACTCTCTCGAGATCTTGCTCTATGGTATCAGAATCTAAGCTCGTATTGTACTCTTTATTAAGGTCTCAATATCATCTCCTTCCTTTCCCTCGGGAACATTTAAAATTCTCATGTTATTTCTTCTGGCGTTGTTTTCCAAAATCTCCAGCTTGTCTCTAAGGTCTCTTTCACTTTTCTTCAGTTTCAAAATCTCTTCTTGATTTATAGCCACTTTATTTGAGATCTCCTTTCCTTTCGATGTAATCTCCCCTACCCTATCTACAAGACTATTGATTTTTTCTTCCATAGTCTCACAATACCCTTGTATTTTCTGTTGATTGAGCTCAGATATTGCAAACCTCTCTCTTAACTCTGTTAGCATTACCGCCATTGTATTTTCAAGCTTTGCTGAGTTCGACTCCGTACTGAATGGTAAGAAGGTGGCCGTAGCTGTTACTTGCTCAGAGACATTTATTGGGTTATGGCTCTCAACATTGTCTACTGGAGAGGGGGTTTTGTTTTCCTCAATGCTGAGTAGGGGGGTCATATCTGTTCTTTAATAAAAGTTGTTTTGAGGAGGGTTCCTTAAAGCCTGAACCAGAAGCCATCCTGCCTTTTATGTTTGACTTCTCCAACTGAATAAGAGGTATACTAGACTCTGCCTTTCACTTTAAAGAATGAGCGGAGTAGGGGGGTGACTTTTAAAATCCCTGGTTCCTTCTTTAGCAAGTTATTTGCGCTAAACTGAGTTTTAGTAGCTTCTGCTGTGCTTCTCCTTACTTTTGCAGCTTTTGTTTCCTTAATACAGGGAACTGCCTCTTTTAATTGGACAAATTGGTCTATAGTGGTTATTGTTTGAAGCCTAGTGTGTGACTTTTTAGATACCAAACTCTCCAGTACCTCCTTCCCCCAAACATTTCTATTCCATAAAGTATACCTATTTGTCTCTTGCTCTGGACTTAAAAGACAATTCTGCTTCCCTTTTTTTCTGTAGCTATATAAGAAAAAGCTTCCAGATCTCTCTGGTCAGATTCCCCCTCCAAATCACCACACAGCTCCTGTGGTTCTCTCCCCCTACTCATATGTGAGGAGCACCCGGTGTCACCTTGCGGTCGCAAAGTATTTTACTTGTTGATCCCCAGGCTTGCCAGACTGGATAAACAAACAAACAGCTCCCCGCTGCCTCCCCGCGGGAAGCTGATTCTTGCTGTGGCTCCAGCTGAGCCACGCTGCCGCCTCCTCCCATACTGCTCCCAGTGCTCCACAGCCGACACAGGCAACCTCAGAGAAACACGCTCGAAATGGCAAAAAACTGTGAAAAAGGTGAGTATCCAAAGACCCGAACAATCCTAAAATATGTTATGCGGTGAAAAATCCACTTTTACGGGCAAAACTACCACAGCATACGGCATCCTCCTATGAGTTTCGAGAGCTCACAACCACAACTAACTCACGGCCGCCATGTTCCCCGCCATCGTCCAAGTGTGCTATTGTCTTCTTAACATATAGTTACAATCTTAAATCTATGTTTTTGAATCTAATTAGTAATTTCTAATGTACTAGCAGGTTGTTGGATTAGTAGGGAAATAAGGAGGATATTTAATTAAATTATAATTATTTTATTTATAACTATTTTTATTGTTAATTAAATATTGAATTGATTTATGGATTAAAATGGTCATTCAATTGTTGTTATATTTGTTTGTGTATAATTTGAAATCATAATGCAGATTTTAATTTTTGTACTTTTGTTAATAACTCATATTTTACTAATGTGTTTTTGGGTTTGTAGTGGGAAATGTTACATTGTTTTAAGTAATTGTTAATCGTAATCAATTTCTTAATAGTTAAATATTATGTACATTTTGGGATTCTTTTTATTATTTGTATTATTGCTTTTATTTTAAATATTTATTAATTTATTACCACAAGCTTCAATTATAATAGTTGCAAAATATCTATTTTTTTAAAATATCAATTTGTTATATTCTACTTACTAGTATAACATGTGCTTCAGCCCTGCTGCCTCTAGCTGCTCAGCCAGAGTGTGACTTGGTCTTAGAATGTTGTTGTGCCAGTGATGCGTGGAATGCCTGGGTGACTGAGTGGGATGAATGTGGCAGTTAGAGATGGGCTGAGCAGCTATGCAGGCTGCTCCTTGTGGGGCTGGTACCACAATAGGCTGGCTGGAGTCAAGACCGATGTAACCTGAACTGAAGACTTAATAAAGAAGACCTAAATATACATCCTGGCTCCTGGTGTCTTTCTACATAGGACACAACACAATTGCCTTATTTAATAATAGTTTCATTTAAAAATGGGTTTATTTAAAATTGTCTTGTGATGTATGTGGTTATGGGTTGCATAAGGTATTTTCTTTAAGTAGTTTGTACATTTTGTATATCGTATCATTTTTATTAGGTCTCGCGTCGTGTACTGCGCACATGCGCAGACAAGCATGCGAGATTTTATGTCTTAGAGTGAGTTTCACTAGCCAGGGTTAAGCCCTGCCCCTCTTCTCAATTGGCTGGCCTCCTAAACGGTGGCCAGCCATTGGAGAAGAGGTCGCCATGACGTATTTCTTTCTCTTTAAGCCCTGTCCTTTTCAGACTGGCTGACTTGACTTTCTGCTGGCGTAAAAGCTTTCTTATCTTCTTTGTGGATAAAGAAGATAAGAAAGCTTTTACACCAACAGGAAGTCAAGCGAGAAAAGTGTATATGTCATGGCGTCCCTAGTATAATTTCTTATTCTCCTTTTTGGTTCGACATTATGTATTTTCTGTCTTTTTCATGTAGCTTATTTACTTTCTTTTTCTAGTCTTGTTTTTCTCTCCGTTTTCTCTTTCTATAGTTTTCTGATTCGCATTTTCTAGTTGGCGTGATCCTTTGAGAGCGCTGCAAAGGTTGTCGGTGTTTTCAGTCTACTCGGCGCTTGGCTGGTCTTCGTGCCAAGGATGGAAGGCAGGTCGGCAGGCTCCCTGAAGAGTGCGGACCGCAAGGTGAAGAGGAAGGAAGGCTCGGCGCTGGAGAGAGCCGGGAACAGCCTGTTCCATCAGATACTGAGCAAGAGAACTTTCCTGATAGCCGAGGAGGACACTGTGGAGAAGTGTGGCTCAATGGTTAGAGCGTCAGACCCTGATGCAGAGGTCTAGCCCGGGACCAGCGTTCAATTCCCCGCCTCGGCGGGTCTTGGGCTCAAAAATTCCACGGACCTGATAATTCTCGCCTCGGTGCCTATTCCAATCATGGAGTCCCACTCTGCAACTCTGGGCAATAGCTTGCTTAATCTTCACAACGGCCCCCACAACGCTAAGGATGCCTGGCCTCCACCTTGGGGGTGCCCAGGAGTGGACACCTCACAGGGAAAGCTAGGATGGGTTCCATAGCGGTATTCGTACAAGTGCCTTGAGACCCTTGCGGGTGAGTAGTGCGCTATACAAGTATCATTTTTTTACATTTACACAGTCAGTGCTGTCCCCCTTGTAGATACTCTGAGAGGCCATGCTAAGACTCCTAAAGCGCTGCATGCTTTGTCAACTCTGACCCCTTAGTCGTCTGTGCCCTTTCATGAGCATAGAAGGGCACATCAACTTTGTTAGCCTGGAAATCTGCCCCAGCACAGCCAGCTCATCCCCCTTTGTTCTTACTGAAAGTCCTTCCTTCTCTCTTGGCTGGTGCTTGTCTGCACCCTCTTTGAGCGTGGTTGCCATACATTGTCACAATATTATATTCCACAGTTGCATAGTGTTTGCCTCAGCTGCTTAAGTTGTGTGCTGCTCCCAGCTCATGTTGCTGCATTTTAAGTGAGAACAGCTCACCCTGTCAAGTTGTTTACCATACCTCTCTACTGCTGGTGCTAGTTGTACACTACACGTACCAGCAGACCTTGGGGCAGGATGATAGCTTGACATAGCTTCTTATTGTGTTTCTTACCCAGCGCACGTCGACTTAGCTGTGTGAGCCAAGGAGGCTACGTTGTTTGAAGAACTTGAATTCATGTGCTTATTTCGTGTGCTTATTCATGTTCTTATTTCGTGTGTTCAGGTCTCTGTTTCCAGTGCTAGAGTTTATTTTTAGAAGGCATCATTTTTACTGTGTTAGTCCGCTTAGTTCAATTATGAACTGACATTCCCAGAATGCACTTACTTTTAAATGAAGGGTAGTACTGTAATCATGACTGCTGATCTTTCATTTGCTCTACAGAAGATCGATCAGAGAAGGGTGGACAACTTTTGGAACATTTTCTGTAACTTTGGGCTATTTTCTGGTGAACTGATTTGCACCTTGTAAATGGGAAATGTTGTGGGACCTGCTGTTTAAGAATATAGCAATGCAACAGACTGCGATGGTAAAGTAGTTCTGCATTTACTAGTTGATCAAATATTGCATTTTAAAATAGCTTACGGGGATAAAACACCAGTTGCTGAAATATTCATTGGTAATCAACAAATCGAAGGGTAAAGCAATGGTAAGGTAAATCAGGATGTTAATGCACTTGCTGGAGATGTGTGTGCAAACCTTGCTCACATGCTGACTACAAATTAGCTGCAGAACTCTCAATTTCCTAATCCAGTATGAACTGTAAAACCCATGCGTGCTTGAGCATTTACAGGCGGCATGTGTTATTACCTATTTTGAAATCTTCAGCTTTTAATATGTTGCAGTAGGTTTGTTCCTTGCTCATTATTAAGACCACGTGGTTTCATCCCCCTGTGATACCAGCCTCAAAGCTCCCGCTACACATGGGAACATTTCCTTCTCAATTCCTCGGAAGTGGCAATGCGTCTCCATAGCGATGCCTAATTAATCAGGCCCTTAGCACGCCAATCACCCCCTTGGGTGTTGTCTGTCTGAGAACCCCGGAAGTGTTCTCATTGATGCGTCAGAGCATCAAGTCAAAGTCAATACCAGTGCAATGACTAGACGTGCTTGTCCCCCTTCACAAGCACTGCGCCCTGTGTGTGTGTGTGTGTGTGTGGCTGTGTGTGTGTGTGTGTGTGTGTGTGGCTCTGTGTGTGTGTGTGGCTCTGTGTGTGTGTGTGTGTGTGTGGCTCTGTGTGTGTGGCTTTGTGTGTGTGTGTGGCTCTGTGTGTGTGTGGCTCTGTGTGTGTGTGGCTCTGTGTGTGTGTGGCTCTGTGTGTGTGTGGCTCTGTGTGTGTGTGGCTCTGTGTGTGTGTCTGTGGCTCTGTGTGTGTGTGAGGCTCTGTGTGTGGGGCTCTGTGTGTGGGGGGCTCTGTGTGTGTGTAGGGCTCTGTGTGTGTGTGTGTGTGTGGCATTAGAGAGAGATTAAGCTATTGGCATTGTAAATGACAATGACATTTATTTATTTGTTTTTAAAAACTACACTTAAATAAAAAATGTTGTAATTTACAATGCTAATAGCTCTAACTATTGCAAAGGCAAGACCGTTGCATTGTAAATGCTTGTTAATATAATGTATTGTTTTTATGCATAGGCTGGCGGAGGCTGGCTTTGGGGGGTCCCGTTAAGGGGGGACAGTTGAGCACTGAGGGGGTACCCATGGTACCCCCCTACATTTCCATGCACAAGGTGGCAGGACCCACACGTTGCCTGCAACGTTGTGCAGGGAAATGCACAACATGACCATTTAACATTGGAGCGGGTGCTGCAGCCAGCAGCACCCACCGCAATGTTAAATTGCCAGATGCGACTGCCGCGGTGGTGGGCGCATCATAATTAGGGGTGCGGGACCGCCACATGACAGGGGAGTGGTCCGTTCCCGCTACGATGGCAGGTGGACTCAAGTCCACCCGCCATCGTAATCGGCCACTTAGACTGAAGTGAGAATAGTAAGTCTAACACCTATGAAAGTCCAACACTTTCCCTACTGTTGATTAGACTGGAATGGGAATAGTAACTATAACCCACTCCCCAAAGTACAACTTATTCCCCACTGTTAATAAGGTTTGAGAGGGAATAGTAAGCCTGACCCCTCCGTAGTCCAATGATGTTTCCCACTGCTGTTTAGATTGGGAATAGTAAATCGAACACCTCACTGAAGTTGAATGCATTTCCCACAATGTAAATTGGAAAGGGAGAGTAAGTATCAGAGTGGATTTAAATAATTTTGATATTGCTGTTTAATTTTCTTTATTTGTGTTTTCATATTTTTGTCTTTGAAGTGTTTGTTTATTTAAAAAAATGTTTTTTACTTTTTTATATTAATTATATCACTTTATATGAATTTTGAATGTGTACATTCTAACTGTATTTTTTGTTTCTATTAATATTATTTTTGTAGATGTTTTGAATTGTTCTTCAAATATTCTTAATTTTTCATAAACATATATATGTGTGTATATTTTTTGATATATTTAGTGTGAAGTATTAAATAAAACTGTTTGATATTTTATTTTAATATTTAATAAGGTTATATATTTTTGTTGGTTGTATATGTTTGCTAACTTTTCACTTTATTTTACATTGTGGGACTTATTACAACTCTGTAGTAATGGTGGTAGTCCGACAACCGGTGCATTACGGGACCGCCAGCAGTATTATGACTGCAGTGGTCGGGCCACCTCAAGACCGCTTGCACAGCCGGGTTCGGTCTTTCCCTGGAAAGAATATGCTGGCAGTACTTCAGCCAGCACCGCCGAGCGCATTTTGAGTTGCGTCACCACAACCCCTTTTCATAGAGGTGCTACCACCTTGAAAAAGGTAGTGGAGAGGCAACACATGGGGCTACAACAGAGGACCCTGCAGTTCCAGGGCCAGGGGGTGCAATCAGGGGGGTACATGATATGTTTATGTACTTCAATTCCTGCATGGTGCAGCAGGCACCACAAGATTCACCACAGATTCCAAGTTGAATCCAGGGCCCGCAGGGCTGTGGCCATCTCACAGCAGGGGCTGTTAGGCTCATAAGAGAGCCTTAACAGCAGACGACCACTGTGACAACACCTGCGTCACATTCCTGCATTGTTTGGTTGCACCATGTCTTGCATGCCACACCGTGTAGGAACTGGTGCCCCTCACATGCACCCCCAAGCCTAGAAATGGCAGGGGGCTGCTTTAATTCTAGTTCCATCTCCTCCATCCGTTTCATGGCGGGCTCACAGCCATGAAATGGGATGTGAAAACGCTACCCAGAATATGCTCAGCAGTGCCGCAGTGGCACTGCCAGTATATTCCTGCCCCTTTCTCTTGCACCACTGCCTCGGGATCCTGGCGGATGTAGCGGTCATGTGGCAGTCTGACTGCTACACTGAAAATACAGCAGGTGGACCCACAGTGATTGGAGTTTTAGGACCGCTGCACTTGAAATAAGGCCCTAAATGTTTACAACTTTTTTTTTAACATGATCTAAATGAAAGTTGATATTTATTAAAACAATTATATGCTTGCCTTTTTTTGGGTGATATTCTCTTCCACAGGTTTTAGCACAATATTTTGTCATTTCAATTATAAATACAGAAAAAAACCTATTGGTAAACATTATGTTGACACAATATTCATGGCACACAATATGTTGTCAATTCAGTGGCATCTATGTGTAAAGTCTATGGGGAGGTAAATTAGCAAGAATCATGTTGTCAATGCTAACCATGGCAGTCTACTCAAACGTATCCCTCTCATTTCTAGGGGTGGAAAGGGGAAAGAGAGAAGTTTGGGGATTAAATATTGGTTCTTTTTGGAATCCTTGATTGTTTTTATTGAATGCAGTTATCCGCAGCAGTGGCACCAGGTTGGCCCACCTTGGAATCCTCCATTGATCCTATTGGATGTAGTTACTTGTAACAGCGGAGCCATTTTGCATTGGGACAATGTTATACTGGAAAAGAGACAGTGGTGAATTTCCAAAGAAAACCTTTTTCAAATAATATTTTGTGCAACTCCATAGCTACTATTTAGAAGAAACCAAAGACTTTACAAATGACTTGTATATTTTGTGCAGCCTGTGTTGTCTGATGATTTATTTTAGAAGTACTGTTAAGACTCCTTTCTTCAGGGACGTTCTACATTTATCACTTTCTGGCTATCACTCCTATTTAATATATCCACACAGAATCTTCCCTTGCCTCAACTATTTATGGTAACAGAAGGTGAACCATATATGAAATGGGAGGAATGGAAAGATATATTTAGTAACTATTTGTCTACTTTAGATGAGGAAGAGTTCCCACCCTAGAAATGAAACCAAGGTTGAGCAAAGTGGGCGATTTTCTTATCTCGTGGAAGATTTAGATGCACAACTTTGCCCACTGAATGTATTTATTTATTTTAAAAATTTATAAAGCGCAGCATATACCCGTGGGTGTCTTGGCGCTATGACTTGGCTGCAAATCTCAGATGGAGCATGTGTCTACCTTAAAAAGTATTGTGCTGATCAGTTTATTGGTCAAATAACCAGGTTTTTACCAATTTTCTGAATTGAAGTAGCGAGGGTGCCAATTTTATTTCCTCTGGAAGCGTGTTCCAAAGTCTTGCTGCAGAGTTGGTGAAGCATCTATCGCCCCACGTCACCGTCCTAGTGCGTGGCACTACCAGTAGATGTCTCTGTTCAGATCGTAAGGATCTTTTCGGTAGATAGTAAAAAAGTTTCTGTTTGAGAAATGCTGGTCCAAGACCCATGAGAGCTTTATAGGTGAGACACAAGGTCTTGAATCTAATGCGATTTCTCACTGTTAACCAGTGGTAGTTCCTTATCGCTTGCTTGGTGGACTGAAACTTGGGAATGCCAGCTAGAAGCCTTGCGGCAGCGTTTTGTATAAGCTGCAGTTTGGCCACCACCCGTGCCTGAGCATTTACAAATAATCCATTGCAATAATCAAGTGATGAGAGTACTAAGGAACTCACCACTGTTTTCCTTGTACTTTCAGGAAGATAGGGCAGGATTTTCCTGATGATCTTAAGCTTATAGAAGGCAGACGACGCGACCTGATTGGCATGGCTGGAGAAGTTAAGATTGTCGTCGAATATAATTCCCAAATTCCTGACCTTTTGCACAGGTTCTGGGGGGGCTCCAAGTGGGGTCGGCCACCAGAAAGTGGACCACTGAGGCAATAGTTTTCCAAAAATCATTACCTCAGTTTTTTCAGAGTTTAAACGCAAGCAGTTCTCGGACATCCATTCCTTGATGGCCAGCATGCCGTCTTGGAACCTGGCGGCTACCTCCTCACCATCATTCTTAATTGCGATCACCAGTTGGGTGTCGTCGGCGTATGAGGTAAGGCTCATCTGGTAGTTCTTGATTACCCTTGCTAAGTCCGACACATAGATGTTAAAAAGTGTCGGACTTAGGGATGAGCCTTGCGGAACGCCACATGGGAGGGCGAGCTCGGTGGATTGAAATGCGCCCAGTGTCACTGCTTGCGTTCTGTTGGACAGAAATGAGGCCAGAAGCTCCTTAGCCCTTGAGCAAATGCCCATTTCCTCGACACGGTCAATCAGGACAGCATGATTGACCGTGTCGAAGGCCGCCAAGAGATCCAGCAGGACCAGTATTGCTGTTCCTCCTTGGTCCCTGATGGTTCTGATGTCATCGGCCGCCTTTATGAGAGCAGTCTCTGTTCCATGAAGTTTCCGGAACCCAAACTGAGACTCGTCCAAGAGGTTGTTTTGTTCAATATATTCAGCTAGTTGGCTGTTCATTGCTTTCTCCACTATTTTGGCCAGGAAAGGCAGGCTGGCAATAGGTCTATAGTTTTTGAGAGTTGTTTTGTCTAGACCAGCTTTTTTAAGGAGAGGTTTCAGTAGAGTGTTTTTTAACTTATCTGGGAAGATCCCGGATTGGAACATGGCGTTGCAAATAGGAGTAATGACTTTACTAACCACGTCAATTACTGGAATGAAGATTTTAGGGGGGCAGGGATCTAGGGATGAGCCTGTTTTTACCTGTCTCATGAGATCACTTATCTCCTGATTCGTCACATCCCTAAATCTAGTAAACGAACAGTCCGGATTATTTCTAGGTGGTTTAGGTTGTGTGTTGGTATTTGATGAAGTAACCGAAAATTCCGAATATATGTCGTTTACTTTTGAAAAGAAGAAACCTGCTAAATTATTGCAGAATTCCTGTGAATGGGGAGGGCTCAAGTCTACCACTTTCCCTGCCAGAGTCTTAACTACTTCAAACAATTGTCGACTTGAGTTTTTTGATTTGTTAATTTGCAGCTCAAAGTAGTTTTTTTTTTTCCTCCTGAATCATTTTTTATAGATGGTAAGTTCGTCTTTGTACTTAGCTTTGCTTATGTTGTCATAAGTCTTGCGCCAGGTTCTTTCCTGGTTCCTACAGATCTGTTTTTGCTTTCTGAGGGTTTCTGAATACCAAGGAGCTGAAGGCACTTTCCTGTTTTTCGATATGGTTTTTAGTGGGGCATGCATATCCACCGCATTGCCTACCCAATTGAGAAACTGTCCCACTGCTTCAGTAGGGTCAGACTGAATGTTCGGGCAAGTGTTAGACAAGGACATCCTGAAGGTTTCGTAATCGATGTCCTTCCATACTCTGAATTTATTTTGGAAAGGGGTCTGTTTAGCGGGGTTGGTTCGTTTAATCGGTAACTGACAGAAAATGGCATGGTGATCTGTCCATGTGAGAGGCAGAATTTTAGATACCTCCAACTCACTGATGTTGGAAAAAATGGCATCCAAGGTATGTCCAGCATCATGTGTTGGTGCTTTTATGTGCTGGTTTAAACCCAGTGTGTAACATTCTGCTAGTAGAGCTTGTGTATCAGCCTCATCTGTTTTGTCCAGATGGAAATTTATGTCTCCTAATGCCATAAAGGAGTCCTCGATGGCTAGAGGTTCCATCCAAGAAGTAAAGGCGGAAAGAAATTCTGCGCGCGGTCCTGGTGGTCTATAGATGAGCACTCCCTTAAGGTTGTGTGAAGCGTTCAGATTGATGGCAAAGTGTAGCGCCTCACATGCCGACGATGGTACCGGGGCAATTCTAACTGGGAAAATATCCCGGGTAATGATTGCCAGGCCTCCTCCTCTTTTTCCCCCCTGTCTGTCCCGCCTATACACCTTAAAGCCGTCTGGTACTGCTACCTGAAGGTCGGGTTCAGATGTATCATCCATCCATGTTTCGGTCACAAATAGGATATCTATTGCGTGGTCCACAATTAGATCAGCGATATCCTGCCTATGCCTAGCCAGGGAGCGAGCGTTAATGAGGGAAATGGATATAGCAGTATGTTTGGCGGTGCCATCAGTCAGATGTTTAACTTTGTTATTAATTAGGGGAATGATGGATTTACAGTTCCTACACCCAATTTCAGCTTGATCTGAAAGCTCCTCTAGGCTGTGCTGGCTACAAGTCGTCAACTGTCCTGGATTCAACGTACGTATTTCTTCAGAGGAGTAAGTAATCCTTTCGATATCAAATGACACAGGGGGTATGGCGCTGGGCGCGTGTCCGGCGCAGACGGGCTTGCCTCTGGCGCGCCGCCGGCGCGCCCGCTGCGCCCGCCCGCTGCGCGGACGGGCGATGTTGTTGTTTTTATACATACTTTGGGCGGGGCGGGAGGAGGGTGGGAGGGGTGCCGAGCTCTCCGGCGAGCCTGCCCAATCTAAAATGGCTGCTAAAGTGGTGTTCGAAGCTTCCCTGCGCCTCGATAGAGCGACGCTATGGAAAGGGGGTGTTTGTGCCTCAGCGAAGTAGTCTCGCTGTAGGGGGTGTCAGGGATGTTTAAAAACGCTCCCAATAAAATATGGTACAGTTTTTAAAATAATTATTAAACAATTAGCAAATCAATCGTTTTTAAAGCAGAGGTGCAAGAGAGCACAGTAGACCTCCGGCTTCCGCCTCAGAGGGAAACAGCAATCATTTATCACGCGGATCCGATTTACATCCTGTTAAATACCCAGGGAGGGCGGGAGGGGTGCCGAGCTCTCCGGCGAGCCTGCCCAATCTAAAATGACTGCCAAAGTGGTGTTCGAAGCTTCCCTGCGCCTCGATAGAGCGACGCTGTGGAAAGGGGGTGTTTGTGCCTCAGCGAAGTAGTCTCGCTGTAGGGGGTGTCAGGGATGTTTAAAAACGCTCCCAATAAAATATGGTACAGTTTTTAAAATAATTATTAAACAATTAGCAAATCAATCGTTTTTAAAGCAGAGGTGCAAGAGAGCACAGTAGACCTCCGGCTTCCGCCTCAGAGGGAAACAGCAATCATTTATCACGCGGATCCGATTTACATCCTGTTAAATACCCAGGGAGGGCGGGAGGGGCGCCGAGCTCTCCGGCGAGCCTGCCCAATCTAAAATGCTAAAATGCTATGTCTAAAGAAACTTGTTGGAACATTTAAGTTTGGCAATTTGCATGATGAACTGATCAGAGATCAGTTCATCATGCATTGCAAAAACTCCAGCATTCAAGATAGTTTTTGGGTAGGAGTGGGTTAATTATCCCATTTTGCCCATGGAATGGGCAACTCTGTGTTACACTTGTAATGTGGAGTTCTGGCCAGATTCCACCAATTGCCTCCTGGTGGACTTTTTTCTCACACTACGTTCCATAGTGGTAAGTTGACAAGCAAGATCTGGCATCCCATAGCATGATTTCTGGTAGCTAGAAGGGCATCTGGTGAGGTTTTTCTAAAATGAATATTAACAACCATTCATGGCCAGAAGGCTGCTGCTCAAGTGGAAAATCTACTCGAGCGTCAGCAAGATCAACTGGAGTAGCTTTGTCCTCTGAGGCACTGTGTGGTGCTGTTCATGATGGTTTTTCAGAGCGGAACACGCTAAAGGCACTAAATCACAGTGCAGGCAGTGCAACAAGCCTATTTCCACCCGTTGGCGGAACTCTGCAGAATCTTGCGGAGATTTTATGTAAGTCTGTGGAATTCTGCAAAGTCAAATTCCGCCAGTTCCACCCACACCTAATTATGGGTTCAGGGTGATTCCCTTAAAGGAAGTTACTTCGATTGTAGGCAAGGCTGAGCTTTCTTCCAGATGTTTAAAACTGTTATGTCTGCTAGCAATTAAGAAGAGGCAGGGAATGTAGTGAAAACCATCACTAAATGAACTGTAGGTAAATCAGAGAATGAAAAGACTACAAAGTACATTGAGGGGGGCACAGAATGGAAGGCTTACAGGGAAGATGTTACCATTTTGGAAGCTGTAATCACTTAGCACACAACAAAAAGTACCCTGCTTTGCAACAGTAATCCCCTAAATGCAATATAAAAGGGCTCTTTGAGAGAGTTTGTCATAACCCGAGGTATGTGAAATGCATAGTGGTCAACTCATGTCTAGAGGAAGAACATTTTGAGTCAGAAAAAGAGTGTGGACAAGTTCATGAGCACAAGAGGATTCTTGTGGTCAGTGGTCAACGTGGTAAGAAACCTGTGTGCGATATTATTGCTGGTGGTGTGAATGTGAAATTCATTGCAGACTCTGATTCACCTTCACAATTGTTAGCAAACAGGTTTGGTAAGATAGATTTATCAATACATTAGGTACTGAGTTGCTACAACCTGATGTCAAACCATTTAGCTTTACAGGAGAACCCATCAAATTACTAGAGTTTTGCAAGCTAAACTGTGAATTTAAAGACAGATTTTCTGAGTTTAAACTGCATGCCTCAGAACATGACCCGTATTAGGATGGTGGAACCGAGGAGAGTTGAGAATATTGCTTAACCCCAATAAACCAGAGCCTCTGCTTCTACCGTATTCATGGGTGAAGTTGCTGAGTTGAACAAATTACAACTAAGGGGTTATCCTAATCATATCTTAAGCAAAAGCTGTAAGAGGGCTAAAAACCAACACAGGGACGTCCTTCTCGAGACTTACCCGAAAGACAACAATGCAGAGGTCCCCCTAACATGTGTGACTACGTTTAACCCTGTGTCAAACGCTGTGAGTCGCTGCATTAATAAGCATTGGAACATCCTTAAGAGCAATAAACACGATTGGGAAAAACCACTCTTTTCCTACAGACGGGCAAGAAGTCTGAATGACTCACTAGTACATACTCGCCCGAAAAACCATCAGAAGGACAGGGAGGAGTCAGTCTTGAATGCTTGGGGCCTCCCTCCCGTGACAGGGCATTTCCTCTGTGGGAGCTGTAGCGTATGCCACTTAACCACTAATACCAGGACTTTAGATCTTGAACCGGGGAAACAGTGGCAACAATCCAATCACACCAATTGCAAACTCATGTAACGTTGTATATTTGATTGTTTTTTCTTGCGGACTAAAGTATGTGGGGATGACGAAAAGACGCATCAAATTACGCATCTGCGAGCAACGCAGCAATATCCGTTGCCAGAGAAATACCACCAAATTAACAACCCACTTTTTAGAAATGAAACATACACCAAATGATATCAGATGGACAATTATTGAACAACTCCATCAAGGTACTGAAAGTGGTCTGTTTGAAAAAGAACAAAGGTGGATTTACCAGCTGTCCAGCCATCATTTTGGTCTCAATAATGATATCCCTTGGGGATCAGTGATGAGGCGTTGATACTCTGCCAGAAGCAGAACATGGGTTTCTTTAGCCATCCACCAGATAACTACAGCATTTAGTAAGCTAACCCTGGGTACAATGTGTATATTGCCCATGATAAGCACTACCTTCGAAGCTGTGGTCTTCCCTCTTGATTTACTGTGACTGTGGCTTTGAACTGATGAATATATCTCTCAATTGACTAGACATTGGGTTACATCTCTATTACACAAGGGGGCCTCTCTGACCACTCTCGTCACTGCCATACGAGATACTACCTATCGAAATAAGCTCTGAACAGTGACAATGATAAGAGCTTAACATTTCTGCCCTTGAAATCAGGCTTCCTAAAATACTGTCCGACCTGGGATTTACAGTATAATTAGACCCGTTTTAAGAGAACTTTAACCTTGTTAAAAAAAAAAATTCTCTTATAACTTAGGGCGTACTGTCAATAACGTTATTTTGTATACAAATAGTTATTTTGAACATCAGATTTGTCCACACTAACAGAGGCGTCCCCCTCTATTCGGAAGAACTATGCATCTGATTATGAGGGAGTACAGAACCTGTGTTGGTTTTTGGCTTTTTTGTTTTTTTAATATGCTAACAAGAGTGTGTCCATAAATACAACTTATCGGCACTCGTAAAGAAAAGACTCCTTTCCCCTTAAGACCTTATGACGTTGGTACGTTGCTCCGATGGCCGCACACGTGACCGCGGCAAGATGCATTTGACTTCCGCATCTCGCCGGCGTTCTGTGTGTTTCGGGCTGTGGAAGTAGTATGAAGTAGGTAGCCTGTGGGGAGTCGCCGTCTTGCAAGTAAGTGTTAGCGTGATCTGCTGATTATGTTAGTTCAAAAGGCGGTTGAAGTACCTGGTTAAGGCATTTTTCTTTAGCTCTCGTTTCTTATACGGAGCACGGCGTGAAGATTACCCCTGCCATGTGAGCCCATGTAGCATGTTATTCTACTTACTACAGTGAGTTGTAATTTTGGCCAAAATCTTCCATTTTAATTGTTACTACCCTTTTCACACCTGGGAATGACCGGTTTTACAGGGGATTGCACTTTCGATGAAATTTCATCGTAAACTCGAGTAACCATTATTAAAGGACATACTTGGGAGCGTATATTTGAATTTGGCAACTATATGCGCTTTTAAACACGCTGTGAATACAGTTGTTTGTAATCATTAACCCTCCTTACTTTTGGGGTTAAATTCATCGCTGGCACCATATTCGTGCAGTTTGGATTTACTGTCACATAAGTGTGATAACGGTAATTTAGACAGTATACTGCACATTTATTGGACAATAGTGATGGACACGAGTGGTTGTTCACCCATAACGTTTAAAATAATGTTATTTTCCATATGACTTGTCCTTGCATTATCTTTCTATTTTTCAGATCGCGGGCCCTGGTGATGTCTGGGTGAGCCTACACGGGTAAATCCGTGAGTTGTATCGATCCTTAACATACATATCCTCACGGTTAGGGTGCGCCTTAGTGTGCGCATACCACCGGAGGATAAACCTTGGTCCTGGAGAATGCTGAGTGATATAGGCTCTTTATAGCAGAAACATGTCGACCTTTATTTTGTAGGACACGGAGATTCAATTTTATAAACTCTGAATTGTCCGTTCCACTTGTTTTTATTTGATGCCGGCTGGCCCTCTATTAAAGTTGATACGGGGTACAGTTCGGTCATCTTTTAAATCACCTACACTACATTTTTTGAGCACCACCTCACCACTTTTCCTCGAAAAAAACAGCTCGGCTGTAAGTCAGGCGTTGAAGCACACTGGGGGGACACTCGGTCTCCCCAGTGGGAACCCGATGATGAAGCATGTCACCAACCAGGTTGGTGAGTGAGGGTTCTTTTTAAGAAAAAAGTTTTTTTCTTCTTTTTCACTTGATTCACCTTGATTTGTGACAGTTAAGATACTTCCTGGGTGTAATTGTACATACGGTTGCCAGGCACCAATAACTCTTCCTGTTGTTTTTTTGCACCCTTTGTCACTCTTACGTTGTTGTTATATAGTAATTTCTGAGGGGTAGAGGAGTGACTCTCCTGTTGTTTATATATAATAAATTGGCTTCCCCACCTCAGAATAAGGATGAGTCGCAGGCTTTTGTGGGGCTGGCAGAATTTTATTCTACATTTGTGGACAATTTCTCAAGCAAAATGTACCCTATCATACAGTTATAAAAAAATTCTAGAAAACGTGTTTGATCTGAGGAGTGCCAAGAAACATTTGCTTATATCAGGACATATATTTGTGAAGCACCATTTTTATGTGGATTTGATTCGAAGTGAAAGAACAATTTCATCACCACTGATGCAAGTGGAAAAGGTTTGGGAGCAGTGTTATCCCAAATCTCTGGATTTGGTACAGAACATTTAATTGCTTTTGCATCCAGGGCATTACCATCTACAGAAGAAAGATCTTCAGTTATTGAAAGGGACGCATTAGGTTGTGTTTGGGGTTTCAAACAATTACGTCAATTTATATGGAGAAATAAAGTGATTTTGAAATGTGACCACAAACCTTTATATAAAGTATTGACCACATAGGGTCTTGTGAATGCCTCCATATGAATTTCTAAGTTGGTAATGTACATGCTGCATCACAATTATGAAGTACAGTATGTGTCTGTTGCCTGTAATAGGGTCACTGATTTCCTGATAGACTGCCTTTAAAGATCAAAGAAGGATTGCATGGTATGAGTGCAGGAGTGTGGTTGACTAAGACAAATTTGGATGTAGTCCTGTACCAAATGCAGTCCAACTTGACAAAGTCCTTTTCATTTAATGAGGGGAAGGATCTCATGGACTAAGGATAATGTGGGGTGGATGGCTAGGTTGTGCATGATTGAAGTGCCTTTAGAGGATGTGAGGAACAAGTTAATTAAGGATTAAACTAAGTACAAAGACAGGTATGACAAGTTCCATGGAGTCACAAAAGTTGACATTTGTGTAGGGGACTGGGTCAAAATTAAACAAACGAATGGTTGGCAAGAAATGTAGAGAGCAGATTCATTGGACCTTTGCGAGTACTATGCAATGCTTCATTCCTAAGCGATGGCAAGTGTGGACTGACAGTAAAATGGTCTTGTGTAAGGGAGAATGGCAGTTTGGGTCTGCCGTGAACAACTATGATTGGTTGCGTGCTGATGGCAAATTGGTGAGCAAGCCATCAGGTATCAATATGAGGTTAGAGGTTGAATTGAACACTGGAGAGGTTGTGAATGTTTCTGATCATATAAGCATTCCATCTGGAGATGCTCTAATTGTCAACAGGAATACAAGGGACACTTTGATTAAGGGTCTTAAAGTGAGGTCTGGAAGAAGAAGAATCAAACTCAAAGTTTCAATGATTTTGAGTGCTATACATAGTTGAGCAGTTTGTTACTTAAGTTTCCTATTCATTTTATTGGATGTACTTGATTTTAATGATTCTGCATTACATTTTTTTTCTCTTTGATTAGAAACATTTTTTTTGATCTGACAAGATTACCAACATTTTCTCATTTTCACACAAAGTTCTGATTATGAAGGCCTCTATTTTCTCTTGCCTGGGCTATCGAAAGACATTTTACTTGGGTGTTTTAAAGAGCTTATTTCAGAATGCAGCAGCAAGGATTATTACAGATCTATCATAGCATGTTACTTCTTCGCTTGCTTCACTAAACTAGCTTATGATTAAGCAAATTATATTATTTAAATCTATGTGCTTGATGCACAAAACCATGAACAGCTTCAATTACTACCACCCTACATGGTCAATGAGTCTTCAGCAATAACATCTAGTTTAGGCTACACAAATAAACAAGTCAAAATTGAAGCAGGGATTTTTCAGTGCTGGCTGTGACTCATTGGAACCTATTCCAGCTTGCCATTAGACTTTTTATTAAAATGTGGCTTTATCCCTTCAAGTATTTGCTATTTTTATCCATATGTACAATCAGTTCTTTCACTCAGTGCCAAGTTGCCTTCAGGTGTAAGAGTGACTTATTAAAATAAATAAATATGTACAGACTTACACATACATACTCACACATGCATAAATACACCAACACCAATGACAACAATATAATCACTACTAAATCCAACACCACGACCAAATGCCACCATTCCATTAATGCAACTGTACCATTAAGACAACAACAAGTACTGTACTACTACCAATATCCATACCATCCGTACAATCGATACCACCACATAATACCAATATGGCACATTTTTTTAATTTTTTTTTTATTATTGATTTTATTGACATTTCAAAAGAAAAACAGAGACAAACCAAGGAAAAGGCATCATAAGCATTGGCAATATTCTCTGACAGCAAATAATAGGCAAGGAAAACACAGCGACCATGAATAGGTGCACATCAAACATAAATCAAAGCAGCACAGAGGAACGAAACCAGGCACAGCGCCCAGAAACATCCAAGGTCCAACACCGCGGGCAATTGTAATATGAGATGGGCAATCCTGAATACGGAAGAGCACCGTCTCACTCAAAACACAGTATCAGCATCATCACACTACCCAAGCACCTCACTCGGAGTGCTGCTCAGTCGCAGTGCCCGGTAATTCGCTCGGCAACTCCACACTACTATCCATGTCAGCCTCCGCAGTCTCATCACCCCTAGCCGTCTCGTCACGAGTCAGCGCGTCATCTAACATCAAGGACCAGAAATTCTTTGGTCTGTTGCGCGGAGGCATCAAGTCGCTGTAAAGCTCGGATTGCGTGCAGCAGTAAGTCAGTTCCCTCGTCCAGGACTTGAGAGTTGTGGGGGGACCTCTCATCCAAGCGCGCGCAATGCACCATTTAGCTATAAGGAAAGCCATGTCAATTAGACGCCTATGCGCAGTACGTAGGGGCTGCAAATAGACCAATATGGCTAAGAGTGGATCCGGAACCAATGCCAACTGCACGACTCTGTTGATCTCCCCGTATACCGCATGCCAAAATGACAGGACTGTAGGGCAGGACCAGGCAACATGCAAAAATTCAGCGACCTACTCATTGCACCTCTCACAATTAGGGGAGTCTTGCAGGTTATACCGGAATAGTCTCTCTGGGGTATAATAAGTTCTGTTCAAGAACTTAAAGTGTATGAGCCTGTATCGCCCATTCAGGGATATCTTTCTGGTGCTGGTGCAGCAATACTGCCACATCTCCACCCGAAGCTCAATTTGCAAATCAAATTGCCACGCCAGTCTCGGCTCCGTATATTCAGTCATTCTCTCACAGATTGCGATGCGGTATAAGTTGGTTAATAATTTAATGGGGGACTTAGCGCTGACCACATAGTCATATGCCGTGACTGTCGGGGGCTCCTCCATATCATCCCCCAGAAGGTCCCTTAGTGCATGTCTCACCCTGTGGAACTGGAAGCGTGCAAGCATCGGAAAAGGTGTGTCACCGGACACAATCCCCTCCCATGTACTTGCCGTTCCCCCCACAAACAGATCTCCCATGGTGTGAATGTTCAACAGGTGCATTGCCGACAACACTCCCCTCTCTCTCCGCGGTGCGAGCCAGGAACACCACTCTATCGCCGCCTTCGGAGCATATAACAGAGAGCACGCCTGGGTGTCCATCATGTAATGCCAAGCGTGCATGACAGAATTCAAGGAGTCGAGAATCCCTGTGCGGCGATTTCTAGGTCTCGCCAATAGAGCAGGCAGCGGGGTCTGCGACAATCGTTTTATTGCGCACGTGTGGGACATTCAGTGATCTGTGTATCCTGTAATAGGCATGGGCGCTCTACGCAGCACGGTAGTAGAGTTCCATATCCGGGGCGTTGAGGTCCCCTGCCGCGTACGGATGGATTAAAATGCTACACGCGTCCCTAGGTTGCTTACCCGCCCATGCAAGGTGGACCAATAGCGCCCGCAGCTGCCGGAAGAAATGAGACGATAAAACCATCGGGACATTGCAAAACAAGAATAAAAAACGCGGGGGGACTATCATTTTCATGAGCGAAATGCGTCCCAAGAGTGACAACGGGAGAGCAATCAATTTCTCGACATCGTCCTCCAATTTGGACATAGCTCTACCATAATTTTCCCTGAGGACGATCTCCGAATCCGTGTGGAGACGGATCCCAAGATATCGCACCGTGTCCGTATTCCACTGTTGTGGGTACTCTGGATCAAATCTCTCTGTAGCAGGCGTCAGAGGAAACATAATAGATTTGTCCCAATTAACATATATACCCGAGAGGGAACCGAATAAGACCACCTCGCGGAGGACTGGAGATAGAAGCATCTCTGGGTCCCGGACGTACAATAGAGTGTCATCCCCATACGTGGAGATGATCAGATTATATGTAGGGAAACGGATGCCTCTACAGCTGTGGTATTCTCGTAGGGCACAGGCAAGGGGCTCAGCCGTTAGCGCAAAGAGGATTGGGGAAAGGGGGCAGCCTTGTCTCGTCCCCCGTCCAATCTCAATAGGATCAGTAATAGGCGAACCAATACGTATTCGAGCCGTAGGGGATGTATATAGCACTGCTAAAAGCTGCAGAAACAACTGCCCCCCACCCATCCGACCCAGGACCTGGCGGAGGAAAGGCCACTCAACGGAGTCGAAGGCCCTTTACATGTCTAAGAAAACGGCCACTGCTGATACCTTCGGGCGCGTATGTTGAAAAGCCGCAAAAACCGTTCTAAGATTGTAGGTAAGATTACGAGTGGGAACAAATCCAGCCTGTTCCGGTGCCACCAATGTGGTGACCAAAGGTTGGAGACGGTTGGAGAGGAGTTTGGCAAATAACTTCGCGTCCACGTTCATAAGAGACAAGGGGCGATACGACGCACACTCCCCCGGGTCCTTGCCAGGATTAAGAATCGCAACGATAACCGCCTCTCTCATTGAGGGCGGCATTGTTCCTGAGTTAGCCATATCATCAAACAGAGTGAGTAGATGAGGAATCAAGAGGTCCAAAAATGCCTTATAAAAGGCTACCGTGATGCCATCACTGCCAGGCGCGGTCCCCCCTTTCATTGCAGAGAGCGCAAGAACAACTTCCTCCCGGTCGAATGGCCGAGCCAGAAATTTGTGGTGCAAATTAGAGAGCCACGGCAACTCGATACGGGACAGATAATCGGTAATGCTTTCCTCCGGAGCAGGGCCACGGGAAGCATACAGCTGTGAATAATATACTCAAAAGCGCTCCGCTACTTGGGTGTTTGTGAGGGGTTCGCCCGTCGCTTCAGATCTCAACACAGGGATACCTGTCCTGTTCCTGCTATGTTTGGCAAGGCGTGCAAGAACCGAGCGTGGGCGCTCTCCCTCACAATATGTCCTAGCAGTAGCATATTTGCCCAGATGCTTGACCTCGGCATCCGCTTCCTCATTATATCCCTGCAGAACCCCAGCTATTGTCTGGGTCAGTGTATCGTCACGCGACTGCAGCCGCTGGAGCTCCAGGTCCCTGAGCTTGTATTCTAAGGTTTGGAATCTGCCCCTAATCGATTTCAGCACTCCAGCCTGTTTAGAGATAGTGACACCCTGGCGAAAAGCTTAAACGCCTCCCTGATAGATTGAAAAGAGTCAACAGAGCCCACGTTGGCCTCAAAGAAGGTAACAATAGCCGTCAACAGTTCCTCCTTGAAGAGGGCATCGAGCAAGGAAAACGGGGGGAAGCGCCAAGCAAAGGGCGGAATCCTCCGCTTGGGCGTGGTAAAAGCCCTCAGTATAGGAGAGTGGTCCGAATATGTGCGTGGCAAGACAGTGCAGGACTGTATGTTAGAAAGGAAATGGGATGTAACAAACCAGTAGTCAATTCTCGTGTGAATATAATGTGGGGCTGAATAGTGCATGAACCCACCCAGTGTAGGGTGCCTGTGTCTCCAGATGTCAGTCATGTCCAGATTAGCAAGTTGCCCAGTCAGCACCCGAGCAGAGGCCGATGGTAATCGGGCCGGGCCGTCCAACCTGTCCAGTCACGGGTGCCGCATCAAATTAAAGTCCCCTCCCCAGCAAGTCAGTTTCTCAGTATGTGGCATGATTTTCGCAGTTAATGCAGTGTAAAAGTCCGGGTAGTCGAAGTTGGGACCGTAAGTATTCACTACGCACATGTCCATGCCCTTGCCATAGCATCTAGTGATCGTATACCTCCCATCATGATCCGTCATGAGGGGGGCCCATTGCAGTGAAGACTTTGGGTTGAACCATGTGAGTACACCTCTAGCGTGTGTAGTGAACCCTGCCGCATGCACATTGCTCCCAAGTCCCCTATAGCGAAGAATCGGGCTGTCCATGGGGAGGTGAGTTTCCTGCAATAGTGCTCTGTCAACCCTGTGTCTAGCAAGGTATTGTAAAAATGTTCGCACCTTACGGTGATCATTGAGACCTCGGACGTTCCAGGTCATAAACCTTAAAATATCAGGAGATTCGTCCTCTACTGCAATCATGTTATTCAAAGTGTGTACGTGTGACCTACCAAGAGCATGCCAAGTCCAACCATACAAATATAATCTGCCTTCATCGTACACATAAGCCTATGAGCCGTATCCAAAGAACACAACACAAAATTGCCCCAATGCAGAAATACGTCATTCCCTCTAAATGCCCCCCCCAGAAACCCTACCACGCCTGCCCTATCCCAACTAGGCCGCGCACCCCCTTCCTCCCCCCAAGCCCCACCCTAACCCCCATCCCGCCCCCAGCACAAGCAAGCTCAAAACTAGAACAACCAAATCTGCCATCCCAACCCCTCTCCCCCTTACACACATTAGAACTCAGTGTTTATCACACAAGGGCAGAAGTAGCCCGCAAATACAATCTACAGTCAACAAGAAGGAATAGGTAGCATCGCTCCCCGCTACCGCATCTCAAACGAAGATTAGATTAGGAGTTGAAAACACATTTTTCGTCATAACCAATTACCCCACATAGCAGAAATAGTAGGCCGTTGATCCCCCGACATAGCAGAGAAGCACAAACCCCACAGCAAAGTTCCATACCCCTTCTATCGTCCAGAATGACAGTCGTTGTCAGATGGGTAGAAGGGCGGGGAATCGTGTCCCACAGCATCCAGACATATGCAGCTGCCCCATTATACATAGAGCGACCACCAGCACTGTGGGCAATGGCTACCAACCAAAAACTGAAGTCCCCTCAATACTCAAATTCAGAATGCCGCATTCCTGCCCCCACCCCCCTCATCTGGTTAATACACATTATGTGCCATGTAGCTTATTTGCACAGAGTCCATTCAGTCTTGTTCCTCCAGGGAGCCATCCGCGCACCTGCCTCCCCATTTCTGGATGGTCGGCTCTCCCTCTGCCAGTCTCTGAGGGCTTTCTGTAACGCCTTGGGATCCGTGAAGATCAGAGACTTCCCCTGCCTGTTGATCCTCAGCTTTGCTGGATAGAGCATAGCATAGTCGGCTCCCAGCTCCCGTAGCTGACGCTTCATTGGTGCAAACTGTTTTCTTGCCTCCTGCACCCTAGCGGTAAAATCTGGGAACAATGATAGCACCGAGCCCTCGTACTGTAGTGGCTAGTGGCTGCTTGTCCCTGGCCAATCTCAGGGCTACAGCCCGATCTCGATAATTAAGCAGTTTAGCTATTATGGGACGAGGAGGGGCACCCGGTTTCGGATGTGGTCCCAGCGAGCGGTGGGCCCTTTCAACCACAAACATGGCAGAGAAAGCTGTGTCCCCAAGGAGTTTCTTTAGGAGTCCTTCGACAAAAAGCTCCATATTCCCGGTCTGGATGGTCTCTGGAAGGCCCGTGATGCGGAGATTGCAGCGCCGAGAGCGAGCCTCTAAATCCTCGGTTTTATCAATTAAGGTCTGCATAGCTCTGATGATCTGCTTATTCTCAGTGTCCAGAGAGGACTGCGCCTCTTCAACCTCGGTGAGACGGCGCTCCGACATATCATTCCGCTCCGCATGCTTGTCCAGCTGTTCGGCCATGCGATCCATGCGGTACGTGAGAGCGTCAAGTTTGGTTCCCAAGGTGGTCATTCCCCCCCTGTAGGTTCTTTTCCATGGCAATAAGCAAGCCGTGTAAGTCCTGTTGCTGGGCCTCCTCCGACATGTCGCGTTCCGCATTACTGCTGCCCCCTGCGTCGTCCAGCGGCTTGGATCCCCTGAGGCCAAAAGAGAGCTTAGGTTGCATTCTGTCCGAGTGACCCATATCTGCAATAAAAGCGCACTCTTAAGACAGTAGGTAAATCAGGGGCCTCAAGCTATCGTAGAGCAACCCACCACACCCATGCGCCCACCGCGAAGTCGCAAGTGCAGATGTCGTCCGATGAATGGGGTACAGGCACCGCTCCTCTAAGATTGCGCAATCCGCCTCATGGGTCACCCTGAGCAGGTCCCCCTGCAGGGGTCGTAGAGTTACAGGTCAAGGTAGGTCGTGGCAGACCGTTCCCAGTGCCACCAGCAAACCCTCTGCAGGGCCAGACCTACTGACAGCACAAGGGCGTGCGTGCTCCTCAGACCAAGGGATCCAATATATAAGCAAACAGGTAAGAATCGTCTGCTAGCACGCGTCAGTGTCTCCTGTTCAAATCACTAGGGCCGGCACCCACTGCAACAACATCAGATGACCACCAGACCAGCTGCAGGTACTGCCAACGGGCAGCAACACCTTGGAGGAGCCAAGCGCAGGGAAGCGTGCAACAGCACCCGCAGAGTCGGGGGTCGTAAAGAGCCCACAGGTCAGGCCTTTTCGCGGGACAGAAGATCGAGTCGCTCCAAAGGCTATCCTGCAGGTGTAGGGCGAGAAGGTGGCAAAATGGCGGCCACAGCACGTCAAGGCCTCCAGCGCCCCTGGCTCGGTGCCTTAGGAATGCAGGGAGGGCGTAGTAGCAGGAGAAGAGTTCTCGCCCTCTCCCTCTGTCTATCGAGGGGAGCAGCACGCCAAATCCCCCCAGGGGGGCACCACGAGGCAGGCAGCAGGGTCAGATGTTCGGCCCTTCACACAACGCTCCCGAGGCAGACCGGAGGAGAGGGCACACGGGCCGTCGCACTGCCCGGTTCACAAAGAGCACCAGTAGCCGCTGCCAGGGGCTGCAGCAGGCTCCCCACACCACTCCTCATGCGTGGCTCCAGCGCGGCGCTGATGTGTGTAAGTCTCTCCGTGGGGGGGGGGGACAGGAGGGGGAAGACTCAAGAAAGCAGGCCCCTTCCGCCACAATCTCGCACCCCCCTAAGCTATCACCACCGCCAGTTTCAGGTAGCCCCGCCAGGGTCACTCCAGCGCCAGGGGCACCTCTGGGAGATGCAGGAGAAGGAGTTGCGTCTCCCGCTCCGGGGCTCAACGTGATTTAGGCCGGTGCTCCGCTGGACCTCAGCACGGCACAGGCCGTAACAAGCTTCACGATGCCCGCCGGGCAGACAATCAGGGCAATTGGCAGGATTTCGTGCCCGCAGCCACTACAAACTTCGATGTACCACCGTGGAGCATAAGCAGAGCTCAACTCTCCAGGATAACTGCAGGATAGATGATAGAGACAGAGGAGCACGGATTCAGGCGGCCATCTCCGTTGCAGGCTAGCTCCGCCCCCCCACCAATATGGCACTAATACCCCCACCAATACCACACAAGCAATACCACCAAAACCACCAATACCACAAATACCACCCCAATCAAATCGGCCATCAGTACTATTGTATCCATTAATAGCCCCTAATAATTAATATCACCAATATTACTACCTCCATATAAATTACACCACTAGTATCAATGTCAGAACCACACCACTACTGTTATGATTACCTATATCCCAACCATTAAAACACCTACCACAATGACCACTACAAATATCTCCACCACTAATACCACACCACCAGCATCATTACTATCAAGCATGGACAATGTCAATAAAGCTGGCTTTCATTCACTATTGAATTGAAACACTTTTTGGTTACCCCTGTGCTCCCACTTTAATCACAACCCTATTAGATTTACCAATTATTTTTCTTTTTATAATAGTTAATCCTTTTTCTGAAGAGTGGGATCATGGGCAATTTAAAAATGCCTACAATCATCTTTGTGTGATGGAATTTTTCACAGACTTTGCACTGAAGCCTTTATTACAAGCTAGATGGAATTTAGCCGGTAACAGGTATTACCAGTCAAACTCGGTATACAAGTTTTGCATGTACATAGAGCTCCTGGTCGTTTTTTCTCATGACCTTTCTGCCAAGAGGCAAAACCTTGTGAAATGTACACTGGTAATAGCGCACAAATGACGGAAAAGCATGGATGACTCTGTGCCTATACTGATACTGATGGTCAGGTTTGTTGCCCATTCTTGAATGAAAAAGAGTAATGATCCCGTTTTGCAATATCCCAGAATGATCATATCTCACTGTATCAGTAATTCAAGATTTTGTGTTTGGTGATGGTTAATGAGTTGAAAGATAACACCCTACCATAAATGAGATAAAAAAGAAGTGCTTATGGTGATCTTGGACTGTTATACGGTTTCCACTACAAAAAGTAGGACTACTCATTAAAACAACAGAACTTCAGAATGCAGGGACTGAGCGCATCTCTTTCATCGGAAACTGTTGGCCCAAATCCTGGCTAGCTCACAGTGCCTCACCCACACCCCTAACCTTCAGTGGGTGAAAGATGATTTGGCGACCTCGAACATGACACTCTGATCCCCAAGGGAATAGAACCAGATCTAACCCCTTTTGTTGCTTACTCATGTATGCCATTGGTAAAACACAGGAAGAGTACAAATAGAGTTTTCAATACATTTATTGAAACAAACACACTCTAGCATAGAGAGAATGTGCTGCGATTATTAGGCAGATGAAACAATACAAAGTAACCAGCATTGTGAACATGGCGAAGAGAATGAACAATCAGACCACGGAAGTCTAATTTCTCATATACGTAGATTCCTACATACCCTTACTCCTACTCTGAGAGCATACTGGATGTTCCCTCTGCCCAGTGATGTCACACAGGCCCCCCAGGCCCTCTCAACTTCCAGGGGTCCCTCTGAACACTACTCTGCCGTGAGAGCTCCTTAATGAGTCCGGAGGGGGGCCCTCCACGTACCTTGCAGGAGGACCCCCTCAACTTTTGTTACGCCAGCGCCTCTGCCTGATCTCTTAGAAAAGCCTGAGACCGCATACCGTGAGTGACTTTGAAGATGGAAGATCAGCATCAGCAGACCTGCATGTCGTCGAACTCGACATCCGTCCCAGGACCTGTGTGGCTGGAGTGTCACCTTTCACCCACAAAGGAACACTACACTGTTTATATAATAAAACTTCATTGGATGAGAAACAGCTCTGATGCAATGGTGTGTCTGAATGCTAGAAGTTGTCTCCGAGCAGACAACTTATGTACCAGGATATCTCGTTCTATGTTCCTATCCTTGAACGAATAGGACAGATTATGTAGCAGGAAAGGCTTTCTAAAAACAAGCAGCATGTGCAGCCTTACTTGGAAACATATCATGAACATAAAATATGTGAAAGGTAACAACACTAAACCGAACAGGGTTAAAACGAAGTCTGCTAACAATCTGTAAAATTTAAAACTTAAAGGAGGAACAAAGTAGGCTTTAACAAGTGTCAGTGAACCATGATATAGTGAAGATAGTTTGGCAAAGCAAATATTACAAAAACAAGTGCAGGAACTATCCGGAACCTTTGATACAGCAAGCTGAACAAAAAGTGGAGACCATGCACAGGAAAGACCTGCTAACTGTCAAACAGAAAGCAGTGCAAGACAGAATGACAATCGTCTCTAAATACTCTACTTCAAGCTTTAGGTTCAAAAAGATCATTAAGAATCATTGGAACATACTAAAAGCTGAACCTGACTTCCAACAATCTTTTCAAAATCCGCCCATCTTTGCATTTACTAGAAATAAGAACTTTGGCGAAATGCTGAAACATACTACAATGGATCAGAAACAATATAGAGGCACCCGCCCTTGTCTACAATGTGGGAATTGCAATAGCATCATAAGAGGCAATCATATAACCCATCCCATGAAAGGAAACAAAATCAGACTCAAAGTGAATGCTACATGTGATAGTATGAATTTGATCTACATGCTGAAGTGTCCATGTGGCAAAACATACGTTGGAAAAACTAAACGTAAAATTTAAACGAGACTGAACGAACACAAGTCAAGCATTCGTACTAAGAACTTAAAGTCCACTGTTGCCACTCACTTTATAGAGGCCAACCATAATATCTCTCAATTACAATTTGTGGTACTTGAAACTGTAGAAAAAATCGAAGGCAGAAACAACAATCGTTTTCTTCTACAAAGAGAAAATCACTGGATTTACCTACTGAACTCAAGCAAGCCCTTTGGGCTTAACGAGCGCATTGAATTTTTATGTTATCTCTGAAATGTCATTTAGTCATATTGGATAATTTGCCAGGGTCGCCCTTTCCACATTTATTGCAGGATTTAAGATTTAAACTCATATGGTTTGTAACATCGCAGGTAAGATATGTCTTCGCTACGATATTTGTAAACAATCCATGCTTATCACTGATAGGCTGGCTGGCAAGCACGTGACACTAGCACGGAACGTATTGAAATCAGTCACACTAAGGGGTTGAGACTGGTCTATATTAAACCTAGCGTGATTGGCTTACACACCTTTGAACGTTTTTCGCGCCAGATCAGAGAGACAACTTTCTATCGAAAAGTATACAAACGCATTCTGCGTACTACAAGTAAGTTAAAATAGTAAACCACTGTGCCTGATATGCCGCTAATTTCTGTTGTGATGCAAAGTGAATAGCGTTTTCATTTCTGTCTAACTTTCTACAGAAAAAAATTCTGGCGAAAGGATTTCACGCACAACATGTGAGACTTATTCAATTTTTTCATTGCATGTATACACTGTTAAGGGGAGCACTGCACGTGTATTACAAGCACTACCAATGATGTTTTGCTATTATATTTTATATAGTTTGTTTATAGAATGTGGGAAACTCATAGATTTTATTTCGTCTTGCTTCTAGCGATTGTCCCGGATGAAGGGCACATAGCCCGAAATGCATTGGACTATGATTTGTGTATGATGATACCGTCTAATGAACTGTTTATTTGAGATGAACGGAAATTGATGAAATAACAAATACGCTAATACAAAAACATTGAATCAAAATATTGCTTGAAGATTGATTTTGAAATCATTTGAACCTTTTTGAGAGCGGAGCGCCAAGGGTTGCCTCTGATAGACATTGGAGGCACTTGTTTTGGTTTCATTCAACTGGTCGTCCCAGACAAGAGACGACACCTGGGCTGCAGACCTCATTTACCTAGACTAGCTTGTCAATAATATATGCTGAACCAAAGATAAAACTTTGCTGTGCGACAAGTCAACCATTTTTGGTAAAGCAAATATTACAAAATATACGTTAATGTTTATTTGTTTAAGTGCAAAACCATTCTGTAGGAGTTTCTTGGCGCTGGATAAGGTTCAATGCACAGTTAAGCATTCTACTCTCATGTGGGACTCACAGCCACCTTCCATATAATAAAATGTATTGCACAACAACCCATATTTTACATTTCTCCCTAAATATGAGGATGGAGGGATCAGAGTGAACTTTTAGAGGAACACTATTCCACCACTCTGCTGCCAGTATTCTGAAGGCCTAGCCCCCCATTCTTTTTCTGCTGTAGCCCAGCAATGCCACTAAGCCTTGTATTCGAGACCCTAAAAACAGAAAGCAACATAATTGACTTGTTTGACCAGAAATGAAGGCCCACTGTTGTTATATATCTAAGCTTGCATGCCCGGGCTCGAAGGTAACAAACCTGCTGCAAATAGGCAGGGATGCGTTCAAATTTACCTAGATTAAAAATCAGTTTCACTGTAGCGTTCTTAACGCCCTGTAGTGTCTTTATACCTTTTTGTAAGTCCTTTAGAAATAAAATCTTCAGATTCACGACTAGCTGCCAATTATCCGCATACAGAGATGCAATTCCTTGATATTCCTGCAACAAGGCTGCCAGTGGTCACATATTAAAAGGAAGGAGAGACAGCCCATACTATTTAAGGGTTTTCAAAAGTTTAAAGCTATGTGTGGGTTACTTTATCACTGATTCAGTAACTATTAAAGGTTATTGCAAATATAATAATTTGTTTGCTTTCTGTTAGAGAATCTCATCAATTGTTCAATTTAAGAACAATTAACAAATCAAACGATTATATTGTGTGCAATTTGGCACCGAGCTGTCTGTGCAAGTGAATGTCATATAATGCAGTGTAATTAGCATACCGAATTAGCAATCATTCATGAAAGAAAAGAGCTTCAATGCGTGAAAAATGGGACGCGAATATTTTTATAGCTGCTTTTCTCAGGTAATGCGTCAGTTGCAATTAGCCTGTTTTGAATGGATGAACATAATTATATAATTCCACTTTTTAGTGTTGAGAAAAACAAAAAGAAGTTAAAATTTAAGGTTGCTTTAAATTAGAGCATGTGATGTGAATACACTGAAAAAGGCATTTGATAACAATATAAAAATAACATGTTGTTCTGTGCCTGTATTTGGTGTCGTGACATTCCAAGGTATTGACCGTATTACGCATGGACATGCGATGCTTGGAGTTACATGAGGAAAAGACTGTTTTTGAATTCAGTAATTTGTTTGTGCTCTGACCTTCCATGTATCTTCAGTGTGATCGAGCTGAAAGCAGGGCCACAGGGTTACACAATGTGCTCACAGAAATCAGGAGTTAATTAATTTATTATAAAGAAACATCGAGCTACCTGTACTTACTCAAGGTTTAGGGAAAAAGGAACTGGAACAATATGCTGTTTTTGTTTTTCTCCTATTGCCAGAGTCTAGAAAGATGGAGTTTTTTTGTCTCTTTTGGAACACCATAGTCTTGCTCTAGTCTCATCCAGAAAATGTGAAGAGGTGAACGAATATTTTTAATCTACATTTTTATTTGAATATTAAGAGTTTTATAAAGCCACACGTCTGCCTTGCTTGTTTCCGTCTGTCTCCCAGCGTTGTTTACATCTTACATCCACTACACGTATAGAAAGTGGAAAATCAATATTTAGTTAAAAAAAAATCATTGTCACTGATCACGTGTCAACTTTATGCAAAGGGCAAGGAAGAGTTCATATTACATGCTTTTATCGTAAGCATAATTCCCTCTAAGACTTACACTGTACAATAATTATGTACAGGAACTGCCAATGTAGATACTAAATCACCAACTATTTAATGGGATGTATCAACATACTACGTAATTCATCCTAAACTATCAATGGTCACAGTGGATTCCAGGGTGCTTATTGTCTCGAAATCATTATTTAGGATGCTTCTGTCATCACACATGGAGTAGATTTGCATCAGCTGTGACCACCTTCATTAGATTTATGGAAGGACTTGCCCATCAACATCTTCATCTCTCCAAATAGGGCTCCGATCAGGGGCGTAATTTATCATTTAGATTGGTGGTGGGTTTGAAACTTAGATTGTCCAACCACCTCATGGTTTGATCCAATGCAAATGATGGTGTGTTGATGAATGGTGGGGGAGTAGGTAACTGACGTCATCAAATTATAGAGGGTTTCGGGAAGTAAGGTGTGCCAGTGATGAGGATGAAAATGTAAACATTTTTAAACGGCATCAAATCTATTAAAACATTGGGGTAGTTTATACTTTGTTATTAGAATGTACAAATACTAAATAAAGCTAACACTACTATACTGACCCGTGCACCTCCTCTTGATAGAACAAGCTGACTTTTTAGTTTTTTTCAAAATAATAGATGCCATTCCTCCTTGTTCCTTAGCCTAGCTGCAATCCTAGGGAATGCTTTACCTTCTATTCCTAATTACCGGAGTTGGGCAGGGAGAATGTAAGGATCTCAACGAGTCTGAAGAGACCTATGTGTACATCCCAAGAGAGAAGGAGACTTGGAGAAAATAGCCTATCAACAATAACATTAAAATAATATGTCTTCTTTTTTTTGCAGCCAGTGTTTGGCTCTGACATTGTCTGATATATGATCACTCTGCAGTTTTCCTATAAGCCTAGTTGGCATTACTTGTAAAATGACATTGTTCCTTCTGCGGCAATCAGGTAAATACTGTTTCCATTTACCATTGTCCCAGGTAGATGGGGTTGCAATTATGGAAAAATTCCATAATGTGTCCTAATGTGGTGATTACAGGTGCTAGTGAATTATTTGCCTATCTACACAACCTGTTGTTGATGGTCATTTCTATATTAATCACTTCCTCAGGTGGAGTGGGGCAAAGATCCATTGAAAAAAGGGAGAAAATATATCCTTGCAGCGCTACATCATTTTAACCTCCGGGGGGCAAAGCTGCCATTGTGTGGCATCGACCTTGCACCACACAAGAGGGTGCAAGGGTGACACAGCACTAAAGTCAGATTTATCAAGGAATGCAAGGCCCCTTGCTTTGAGGAACTGAAGTCTAAATCAGGCCTTGTCAGTAAACTGAAGACACATAGTATCGTTTAGAGATTAGCGTGATGCATCTATTCTGTTCAGTATAGGTACCCGTGCATTAGTGGGTTTCACATTAACTAGTTTCTTCTGTGTTGCGATATGGGTTTCTGCCTTTTGACAGGTATTATAACTTAACCCGACCAGCGCCATTTTGTGGCCTTGCTTGTTTGTAGCACTAGCAGAATCCCACCGATATAGTCGGTGAGGGTCGTTCTCTGGAGAAATAGCATGACAACTGTAACAAACTGCTGCTCCTGCATGTTAGACCTGTCAAGGTTATAGGTGGGGGTAGGCAAGATAAGCACATTCCAGGAGGCGCTGTGCGAACCCTCCTGAGACAGGGAGAAGGGAGTTGCCCTTATCGGCCTTGCTATAACGAGCTGAGCTGAACTGAGGTTGCTTTGTGTCCCATATATGGTCTTTCCGTTGCAGAAACCTGTACCACCTTTTATTTTTCCTTCTTAGGTAATGTAACGGTGCCTTTCGAATTGTAACAGTATATATGTGATCTCTTGATAATGTGCCAGCAGGCTTCTCGGCGGACCTCGAGGGGTTAGGTCACGAGAGGCTCCTCTGGCAGAGTTGTTGTATAATAAATGATTGTACCTTCTTCACTGCCAACTGACTGGTTATTGGTAATTGGTATTGAGGGCTATCAGTAAGTATAGCTCTATATGGATTTATTTATTTTTCGGTACTTCAGTTGGCGACTCCGCCGGGAATCCACGTTGGGGTCGTCCCTCCGTAATCGGAAAAGAACGGGACATTAGAAAAGGTGATCTTGGTCGAGGGGGTGGACTGACTGCAGTTTGGGAGTTACTCCGCTCTCCCGATCAGGAGGGCCTCAGCTGCTAGTGGCCCCACGCCGGAGTCCTACGGGTGTAACCCAGAAGCAGACCGTGTTGGTCTTCAGGAGTTGGCAGTGGAGAAACTTGCAATCGAACCTGAGTACACCAGGTGAGTGATTTGTCTTGTTTTGTGTTGGATATCCTTTTAATTTTGGTTTTTGGTATTTGGTGGTTTGAAACTACGGAGAACTTGGTGATGGTCTGATGGGGCAGTACTGAGACTGCACGGGCAGACGCTCCTGTTTTGAGAAATCTTGGTGAGTAATAGAGATATGAACTGGACGCCTAGGTGTGACTTGTGACCAAGTTTGCACCTGGCCGGACTGCTCTCTGAAATGCTGGCGGTCACGATTGGGTAGCCCCTGGGCAGATCTGGAGCGACGCTTAAAAAGCGGGCTAAGCCATAATAGTCCAGGAGGTGAACCAGGAAGACCGCCGGATGGTCCGTAGGTCAGTCTCTGGTTTTGAAAACCTGTGTGGCTATCTCTAGGTAGTCTAAGGACAAGACTACTTGACTTTGGGTTTCTTTTTGTTAAGAATTGGAAAGTACACGAGTTCTCCATGAGCAGGAGTCGACGGGCTCTGCCTTTTGTTTAGTACGAATTTGTTTCATCTTTTATGTCGTCCAACAATTGTTGTATGTTCATTGTATGTGAATAATCGAAATCGCTTAAACATGGCCATGTAAATGTATTGCGACTTATATAGCGCACGTATCACCCGAAGGTATCAAGGCGCTTGCTTAGGGAACCCGTCCTGGTATTCCCCTGTGAGATACCCCGGCAGGGTATCCACAAGGTGAAAGCCAGGCATCCCGCCGCGAGGGGCCGTAGTGGAGATTAAGCAAGCTATTGCCCAGAGTCGCAGAGTGTGACCCCGTGAGTCGAGTAGGCACCGGAGCGAGAATTGTCGAGTCCGTGGAATTTTGAGCCCGAGACCCGCCGAGGCGGGGAATCGAACCCTGGTCCACGGCCGATCTCAGCTTCCGGGTCTGCCGCCTCTAACCACTGAGCCACGCTTCTCCACTAGGCAGTAGCCATGTGTATGAGAGTGTTGTAATTAACTTTCTTTCCCTTCCAGCCAGATAAAATAGACTCTAGAAAGATAATGCCGTGCTTTAGTAAGTTATGCTTCAGCTGTATTTTTCGGAGAGGCACAAGATTGGATGAAAGCCAACCGGCCCCTCCAGAAGGGTGCCCTAGTCATGATATGTATTGCAAGCACGGGATTGTGCCACTCTTGTTTAATACTTTACGGCACAAATATACGAAGGATAATGTAGAACTACAGTGGCCATTGACACAGTCTTTTGATGAAAAGAAGATTCAATATTTACAAGATCGTCTGTTCGCTAAACGCAGCCATGTGTGACACCCTAAATAAATGGCAGAAAGAAGCAAAGCGTAGATGCATCAGAGCAGAAAAATTTGTCAAGATAAAAGAGGGGCAGACTGTTACCCAGAAAGCCGTCGCCTATGATAAAAATCAGACTGAACAGAATATTGATTGTTTGGATGGACAGTTCAGATTGCAGACAGACAAAAGTGATGTTACTCGAAATGAAGCTGAAGAAATAGAGGATCTATTGGACGTTCGACCTCCCCCACCGTATGCGCCGCAGTGCGTGTACCCCGCTGTCCCCTTCCAGTTAGCCACTGCTCCCCTAGCCCTGGCCCCAGTGGTAACTGTGTCTCTACCTACTGCTGGTACTTCAAGTGCCACACCTACCTCACTAAGAGATACAGCTACCCTAATTCCTGACACACAGCAACCCATGGGGAGTTCTCATGTAATTGTGGCAACCCCAAGTCCTATATGGACTTCCCAATCTGCTGGTATGACACCTGAAGTAACGGACCATACTCCATTAGGGGACATAAGTGGACTAAACGCTAGGCGACTATTCACAAGGGCAGCAGTTGGATATAGCAAAAAGGAAGCAATAGCAGAAGAGGCAGTTAAATGGATGCGGAAAAATGTGTATACTGTGACTGACTTATGGAGTACCATAAGGGATCTTGAACCCGTTATGCAACAGCATGCATTGTATCAAATGTCTCATTACCTTATTGAAATTTGGGAGAAATGCTTTCGAGCCGGGTTGGCTCCTCAGATACTGTATGACATTTTGGACCAAACTCATAAGTTTGATTTAAGTCAAGGGGAAGTGTACAAGAACAAAGAGACCTTGGTAAAATACAGAAGGAGAATGTTTTTGAAATGTCCCAATTGGGTTTCTCAACATCCCATGAGGGAAGTACATCCCATTTTCCATCCTGAAATACCCGAACTACACAATGACCAGAACGTAGTAACGAGAGACAGAGTAGAGGCTCGGTTTCATGAGCAATGGGTATACACTCCATGGAAAAGAAGTGAAGTCCTGGCCCTAAAATCGCAGCTTCCTGATCCCCGCAAGAATCCCACAGCCTGCTATAAAGAATTAACTGAAGCTGCGGCTTCGGCCGTAATGACCTTAGCCGATGTTGAATTGTTTTTCGGGCTGTTGGTCCCTGTGGATATATGGCGACAGGTACATGACACTGATCACATTGCCGAACTAGGGGAAACTTGGGAACAGTTGAAAGAATGGGATAAGGACCGCAAACCAGGGGACAAGCCGAAAAATTAAATTACTACTCTCCCAGCCAAAATTATTGCTTATATGCACTCCTTGATCCCACCTCGCAAGGTCGATTGGGATAAATTGACAGCCTGTAAGCAAAAGAAAGAAGTAAGTGTTTCCGATTTCTTCACGAGATTTGAAGGCACATTTATCGACTTTAGCGGACAGGACCTGGCTACAGACGGTTGTTTGTAAATCGTTTTGTGACTACCTTGTTACCAGAAGTCTCTACCCGCCTACAAGCCGCTGAGAGCACTTGGACTACGTCCACCCCTTCTGTTATACTGAGCATGGCCCAGTACTATGAACATAGGGAAAACGAAAGTAAGGATAAAATAGAAAAGAAGGCTAAAGACCTCAAGACTCGGGTGTTATTGCAGCAAGTTGTCAGAGGACGAGGAGGAGGAAGAGGCGTCCGAGGGCCCGTGTCCAGAGGGGTGGGGACAGGGAGGGGCGGAGGCCCAGTCCAAACGTTGGGGATGAATCAGTGTGCATACTGTAAACAGGAAGGACATTGGAGAGCCCAGTGTCAGTTGCTGTTAGTGCAGAACGGAGCTGTCCAAGGGCGGGGACGTGGTCGAGGTGGTCCAGACCGAAGTGATATGCGTAGAGAAGAAGTGGCGCAAGGACAGTTTGAACGGAATCATTTTGATAATCCTCAAGGTAGGCAATACTTTAACGAGGACTCGGCATTTAGGGATCAAGACGGATATGTTTATACATAGGACAGCCAAGGACAGAGTGGGGGCCAAGTGTCGATACCAGTCAATCAACAAGGACCCTATGTGAAAGGGGAATTGATGGGAACTTCCGAGAATTTTCTGATTGACACAGGAGCAATGAACAGTTCCATTGCTCGATCGTTGGTCCCTGGGGCTGCTCTGTCCGGGCAAAATAATGTTTCAGTAGGATTTTCAGGAGTTCTGGTGGTAAGCCCCATCTCCAGGCCGCTCCCATTCACTATTGGTCCAGTTACTGTTGACTCCCCCTTTCTGTTGACTTCGCATTGTGGTGAAAATTTATTGGGCCTGGATATGTTAAAGAAATTAAATGCAAAAATCCACTGCTCCCCGGATGGTGTCTATTTGACAATACAACCCCCCAATCTAGATATGAAACAGTACTTTGCTAAAAACGAACCTCTTCCACCTGAATTTGACACTGTTCCCTCTACGCTGTGGGCTACGGGAGATGCGGATGTCGGTAAGTTAGACATCCCTCCCGTTCATATTACATTGAAACCTGGTGTAAAGTTACCACGGATACCTCAATATAAGATTTTGGCGGCTGGCGAATGAGCTTTACTCTCCATTATACAGGATTTGATTGATAAAGGTGTAGTAGAGGAAACAGCTGCTAATGTCTGTAACAGCCCTATTCTCCCGATTTTGAAAAAGACTCTTGACACTGGGAATTCGGAAACCGTCGATACATATCGCATTGTGATCGATTTACGGGAGGTTAATAAAATTGTGGTGCCCCAGTACCCAGTGGTATTTGATATTACTACCATACTTACCATGATCCCTCCAACTGCGAGGTATTTTTCGGTCATTGACCTGAAAAATGCTTTCTTTACCATCCCAATCCATCCCGACAGCCGTCAGATTTTCGGCTTCTCATTATCTGGCCGCAGCTTTTGATTTTGCCGCGTACTTCAAGGCTATACCGAAAGTCCTAGCATCTATAGTCAAGCCCTTAAAGCAGTTCTAGACGATTTGATTTTGCCTGCGGGTAATGTGCTCTTGCAATATGTGGATGATTTGTTAATAGCATCAGACACTGAAGAGGGTTGTAAAGACGCCACTGTGAAACTATTGCACCACCTAGCGGCGAAAGGCAATAAGGTGTCCCTGTCCAAATTCCAATATTGTCGACAGGAGGATACCTACTCAGGTCATCTACTGTCGAAGGAGTGGAGGCGTTTGACTCCTGAACGTATTACTACTATTGCTAACATGTCTGTGCCTCGCACCCAGCGTGATGTTCATGCTTTTCTTGGCATTACCTCCTACTGTCGCCAATGGATTCCTAACTTTTCTCTCCTTGCTAAACCTTTGTTACATTTAACCACTAAAGATGTACATGAACCCCTTCCATGGACCGATGAATGTCAAAATTATTTTGACTCTTTGAAATCTGCTATTTGTTCTGCACCAGTCTTGGGTACCCCTGACTACCGTAAACCTTTTGTACTATATATGCATGAGGTCGACGGTTGCTCGCTTTCAGTGTTAACACAAGGATTTGGTGGTAAGCAAAGACCTTGTGCTTATTTTTCGGCCATATTGGAAAATGTTGCCAGAGCGCTTCCGAGCTCTCTGAGGTGGCCATCCGAAAGTCGGAGGGGCTCATTCTAAATTCCAGCTTAACAGTGATGGTGCCTCATGCTGTGGATGCCTTGTTAAATAAAACGAAAACACAGCATCTTACGAGTGCACGCCTTACTGGTTATGAATTAACTTTGTTTGCCCCACATATCACAATTAAGCGATGTGCTACTTTAAATCCTGCCACATTGCTACCTCTCCCTTCGGATGAAACTAAAAATGATGTGCATGATTGTATATTTTGGACAGAAGAAGAAACGAAGGGGAGAATTTACCTCACAGACATTCCTCTTTCTGACCCCCAAGGGGAATTGTATGTGGATGGTTCTTGTTTCAAGTTAGCAGATGGTACAACAACAGCTGCATATGCAGTCACAACGCTAAAAACAGTAGTTGAGACTTCTCGAGTGCCCTATCGATCAGCTCAGGCTGCTGAGCTAGTGGCATTATTACGAGCCTGTGGATTGAGCGAGGGGTTAGAGGTTAACATCTATACTGACAGCCAATATGCCTTCGGCGTGGCCCATAGCTTCAGGCGGCTGTGGAAGGAGAGGGGTTTCCTTACCTCTCATGGTCAGAAAATCCAGAATGGTCCCTTAGTGTTGCGAATGCTTACAGCTCTGACATTACCTAAAAGAGTAGCAATAATAAAATGCAGTGCACACAAGGCAGTAGTGGACGATGTGGGCGAGGGGAACGCTTTTGCTGATCAAATCGTTAAAACAACCGGCCCAGTCCACACTCACCGCTATGTTTGTAACTTCTTCTGCCAGGTGGGTGGAGGAATCTGATTTGTTCAATAATACCATAGAAAGTATGCAAGAAATACAGAAAGAGGCAACCCCAGTTGAGTTGGTTCGATGGGAGCAGGAGGAGGGAAGGTTGGATGAAAATAACTGTTAGGTTGATTTGACTGAAAGACAACGATGGCTGTCGCCCAATGCTCTGGTACAGGCAGTTGTGACTATGGCTCATGGCCCAGCTCATATTGGAGCGATAGGCATTTGTGCCTTATTGGGCCCAGTATGGAATAACCCCAATAATCAGAAGACGGCTGTCCAGTTAGTCCAATATTGTATGGTTTGTTTGCAACATAATCCGGAAAAAGGGGAAACTGTTCTAAGTGGGAACTTTGCACCCCCGAACTTACCCTTTGAGGTGCTCAAGGTGAATTATATCCATATGGAGCGTGTCAACAACCTGAAATACGTCTTAGTGGTGATTTGTGCTTTTAGCAAATGGGTTGAGGCCTACCCGATGAAAGAAAACACTGCCTTGGCAACAGCAAAAGCTCTTCTCAAAGAGTTTATCCCAAGATTCGGATTGCCCCGTTTGATTTGATCAGACAACGGGGGACATTTTCATGGGGCCCTTGTTAAGCACATCTGTAATGGGCTGCAAATAAGACAGACATTTCATGCAGCTCGACATCCTCAGTCAGCAGGATTAGTTGAGAAATATAACGGAATTTTGAAACTAAAGATGGCAAAAATCCAAGAAAGTACTAATCTAAAATGGCCTGATACCCTGCCCTTAGCCCTAATATCGTTACGAGTAACCCCTCATTCACGTTCTGGCCTATCGCCCTATGAAGTGATTTTTGGACGGCCTGCTAATGTATGGGGAGTACCTAGGCCGAGATCATTTAAAGATGTTGAATATCCTATGTTAATAGACTATCTGTACACTCTGACTAAAGATCTTCGTTCTATTTATCAGCAGGTGGCATCCGTGTTGCAGCCCCTGCCAGAGGGCCCTGGACATCGATTGGAACCTGGCCAATGGGTACTGGTTAAGAAATATCAGCGAGACACCAGCCTGGCTCCGAGGTGGTCTAAGCCATACCAGATTCTCCTGGCGACACGGACAGCAGCGAAGGTGGATGGGAAAAGGCACTGGATCCACGTGTCACACCTGAAGAAACTGCCCCTCCTGCTTCCTTATGATCAGCAGCATCACAATGGAATTCTGACACAGGAAAGTGAGAGAGCCACCAGATTTGTTCCTTTTTCCGACACCCATGAAATAGAGCAGAGGCAAGAAGAAGGAGTAACGGGATCGGGTGAGGCAGCACCAGTGGATTCTGCAATTGCCCCTAATCCTGTCGCTGTCACTTCTGTTAGTAGTTGCTCTGATGAAGGAGACACACCTTCTCCTGTGTTACTTTCCGATCAGGAAGTCCCGGGTCATGTCCGCTACAACCTGCGGCCAAGAAAACATCACGGTACCTCAGACGAAAAGGCTAGGAGATAAGGAAAGACTTGAGTAAATAGAGTTTGCTAGATTCTATTCTGAGGTACTGAGCGAGACACTGGACTGAACCCATTGAGAGCTGGAACTGTAATATTTTGCTCTGTTCAGAAAGAAAGACTTTTGCATACCAGGGCCCAGGTTGTACGCTTGATTTCCTCGCTGCATCATGAAGTACAACACGAATTGATGGTTTTTGAGATGAACGATAGGAGTCTGCCTGTGAGACTCTAGACGGACACAGGAAAGAAGAACCCTCTGGGGGGAAGGTCTGCTCTGGCCCAGTGTAGTTTTGGACTTTTAGCTAGGAATGTACCCCTTTGTTCGTATTGTCCCTGAAGAAGAACGCCCTTTTGCTCCACGATATTTACCTTTTTATGAACCCATGTTTTCTGCTTGGACCATGCGTGTGAAAATAGCCTTTGTAGTAATTATAGCAGTTATATTAGCAATTTTTATGAGTGTATTCATATATTTAGAGTACCAGCATCCGATGCAAACAATGATGATTTGTAACTATACCTATAGAATGAAGATTTTCAGCAGCCCGACGTTATTGACTCCTCCAAATGTTTATTTTGTATGTGGGGAAAACGCTTATACCTGGTTACCTCAGGGATGGCAGGTCAATGTTATTTGTCTTTCTTGTACCCCCAGTGTATATAGCACCTTCAAATTATCATAAAACTCACCAATTATATGATTCCAATGCAGTTCCTAGTAGACGCAGGAGACAGCTCGGAATGTCCGAAGTTGATCAGACTGACACTTCATTGCAACCGTTTTATGATGTTGCCAAAGGATTATTTCCAATCTGGGATCCAATATTCACCCGTAGAGAAGTTAGGCGATTGTCCAGGGTGGTGGAGAATGTCATCAATATTACTACGGATATTATGACAAATATGCCGGAAGAGCTTTAGGTCACGAGACTTGTTTTGCTTCAAAACTGGATGGTTTTAGACATTATCTTGGCTGATCGAGGAGGAGCATGCCGTGTGATCGGCAGCTTCTGCTGTGTTTACATCCCAGACTTCGCCCCCACAGTCCATTTAGCAATTCAGAAGTTACATCGCATAGCCTCAGAAAGGCACACAGACAATGGGTCCTGGTCACTCTCTGGTTGGTTCTGGGGGCTCGTATCAGCATGGGGATGGAAATTATTAATGATAGTAGCCGGGGCTGCAGGCATTCTATTCACTTGCTGTCTTTGTATGCATTGTGGTCCTGCCTGTTGCTCTTAATGTGCTTCTAAAGTTACAGCTTTGATTGTCCCCTCTCCCATCTCCTCCAAAACTCAGATGCTCCAACAGGAGATTAATGAGTTGATGGCCATTGATGAGGAGGTTTTCCAGGATTAGTTCCTAAATGGTTAGCTACATTACGCTAAAAGGAGGGTTTGAGGAACTGAAGTCTAAATCAGGCCTTGTGAGTAAACTGAAGACACATAGTATCGTTTAGAGATTAGTGTGATGCATCTATTCAGTTCAGTATAGGTACCCGTGCATTAGTGAGTTTCACATTAACTAGTTTCTTCTGTGTTGCGATATGGGTTTCTGCCTTTTGACGGGTATTATAACTTAACCCGACCAGCGCCATTTTGTGGCCTAGCTTGTTTGTAGCACTAGCAGAATCCCACCGTTATAGTCGGTGAGGGTCGTTCCCTGGAGAAATAGCATGACAACTGTAACAAACTGCTGCTCCTGCATGTTAGGCCTGTCAAGGTTATAGGTGGGGGTAGGCCGGATAAGCACATTCCAGGAGGCGCTGTGCGAACCCTCCTGAGACAAGCAGAAGGGAGTTGCCCTTATCGACCTTGCTATAACGAGCTGAGCTGAACTGAGGTTGCTTTGTGAACCATATATGGTCTTTCCTTTGCAGAAACCCGTACCAACTTGTATTTTTCCTTCTTAGGAAACGGTTTCAAAATGTAACAGTATATATGTGATCTCTTGAGAATGTGCCAGCAGTCTTCTCGGCGGACCTCGAGGGGTTAGGTTACGAGAGGCTCCTCTGGCAGAGTTGTTGTATAATAAATGATTGTACCTTCTTCACTGCCAACTGACTGGTTATTGGTAATTTGTATTGGGGCTATCAGTAAGTATAGCTCTATATGGTTTTATTTATTTTTCCGTACTTCAGCATGGCCCTGTATTGCTTGATAAATCTGGAGTAACACAAGCAGTGTAAATCGCTACCTTGCGTTTCTCTGCCTCATGGAGGCATTCAATGGGTGGAGCCTGGGTATTCCCTCGCATCCACCCAGGGATTTTGGTGCATTTCCAGATTTACCATTAGTGATAGACCTGGGAATGTGTCAAAATGCTACGTCCCTACAGGGAAGGCATAACAAGGAGAAATATGTTTATTTTTCCTCTTTTTTTCTCCTTCTATTTGTGCTGATAGAAAGCAAAAGAAAAGAAAAACACCATTCAGGATTGATTTTGTGCAGGAAGGTATCCCTTCCTACACAAAAACTCTCCTGCTGACAGCATAGGCATACTTGAACTATAGAGCAATATTTGGTGCTAAGCAACCAAAAGTGCTCCAGCGCACTGAAAGGACAGGAAAGCGCCATATGATGTTAAATACGCAGCATTCCTGCTCTTTCATGCAGCGCCGCAAGGTAGCTTGCTGCGTTGCACTGTGTTAAACTAAGATAAATATGCCCCTAGCACAGTGCTGAGGCTACCATCTGAGAATGGACTATGAGGCTTTATTTTAATCATTTTAGTACCATTCATCTCATTCTAGTACAATCTAGCCAGTTGAGAAAGATATTTTAAATTGAATGGTGGTTTCCTCAGGGTAAGCTAATAGCCTACGTTTTCAACGAAACAATAATGAAGGGATCTAGTAAAAAAAAATGTATAAAAGTCCTACTGTTTAATAGTTATACACATACTTACATGCGCATGTATGTGCAAGCATTAAGCATATATATACGTTAATGGTATCTTAACTGAAGTACATACAACTGTACAAAAAGACACAGAGCAGGCACTCCAAGTGAACGGCACAGTGACATTGATAAATGAAAGATTGTGAACAATGGTGCACAGTGTTACATTAACAAAAAGAATGCTGATTCAAAAAACATCATTCTTTTAAGGATCTCTGCTCAAAATGACCATGTAAGTTCCACCATTAGTAAAACATCTAGTTAAAGTCAATATATATACCTAGACGTTTTGACCCCTAAAAGTACACTTGTATCAAGGTCTTCAACAGGACAAGAGTGGCAGATACCTCACAAAAAAGGTTAAGAACATAGAGAGATTGGCTTCTTGATATTTATATATAGTTTTGCGGACCAGCCAACTAATACAACGTAATAAAGGTTCTTTATGAGGCGGGATATAGGCGCAGCAGGCATGTAATGCTATTTCAAAGGACGCAGTAGTTCAGGCTGGACTGTTCCAATTGGAGCAGGGTCAAGACTGACCTGAAAATAAATGATTCCAAACTGAGGTGACAAAGTATGCAAAATAACACAGGATTGGGATACAGCCCTGAGAAATTACCAGTGGGTGAGATTAATTCAAGCATTCCATCTATCACTTTTTTGTACCCAGACATGGGTTCCGTGCACACTGTGTAACTGGAACCAAGCTGTACCTGGCTGATGAGCCCATAACTAGAGTGAAACCGGTACTGGGTTGCTTGTGCCCCGGTTCAGGGAGGACCTGGCTTGGCAGTTCGGGCTGGACTGCTCCAATTGGAGTAGAGTCAAGATTGATTTGCATATCACTGGGTCCAAACTGAGGTGACATGATGTGCCAAATAGCAATAGATTGGGTTGCGGTCCCGAGTAATTGCCATTGCCTGAGATGAATGTAAGCATTCCAGCCTTCATTTTGTTTGTATATTTTAGTGTGCTGCCCTAAAAGGACAGGTGTGCCTAGACGTGGATTCCATGCACACTGTGTCTCCAAGCTGTACCTAGCTGATGAGCCCATAACTTGGGAGAAACAGGTCCTGGGCTGCATGTGTTTCAGTTCAGAGAGGACCTTGCTTGGCAGTTTTGTGCTTGACAGTTCCAATTGGAGCTCGATCAGGACAGATTTGCATAAAACTGGGGCCAAACTGAGGTAAAATGGTGTACAAAATAATGATGAATTGGGATGCGACCAGAGTAATAATCAGTGGCTAAGATTAATCCAAGCATTCCGTTCATCAATTTTTGTATGCTTTAGTGTGCTTACCCCCATGTCAGTTGCTTAGGGCCGTCATATGTACATGAATTATATCATCCTTGGGCAGAGAGGGAACTGGACCCTTTTTCTATATATTGTTTTTTGTTTCAAAACTTTACAAAGATTTTGAGCACAACATTTAGCAATGTTAGTAGCAAAGAGCATAACGTGTGTACATATAAACGCTTTTCAAACGTTATTTGTGCACCTGTCAATGGGATTACCAGGAGCTATTTTTGAACATTTATTAAAAAATACTGATTTTTGCAAGAAAGAGGGTAGATACCGAATGGAGAATACATTGCCATCCCACACATTCTTCATTCACTGGCTCTTTATTTTCACAGCTGCCGGTGAAACTAAATATGGGTTCTTATCAGAGTCATCCCCTTCCACATGTTCCTGGCCATTTTCACCTGGGCAGCGACCACTGCAGTGGATTCCAAGAGGACATTATTTCCAGCCTCTGCTCTGAGGAGGAACACTGTTGCATAGCTGACTGGTAAGACTTCGAGGGTGCACTGACGCTGATTGGCAAAGGGTCATGGTCCAACTGCCTAAACTTGTATTTATAAACTGAAGCTTCACTAAAGCTTGTTGAAAACTGTTTTGTCTTGAGCCTGCTGGACTCTGCTGATGGTGCTTCCAGAATACGGTACCAAGTACTGTCCATGTCATCCTGGCTAGGGACAAGCTTAATGATACCTGATAAAGCTATTCTGGACCGCACTGCTACCAATGTTGCCAGTGCGGTCACTTTCAAACAAAGATGTCCATAGACATGGACAGAGCATTTTGAAGCCATGTCTAGACCTTTCCAGAGACTGGAGAACAGCTGCATCTGCAAGTGCAGGTGAGAATAGTGGTGATTCCACTTTGAGCACACCCTTTTCTGTACTGACCTTAGTCTTTTGTACTTGTATTTTTACCCTGCTACTGTAGTGGAGCACCCTGTTGGCCTGAGGTGGCCTGATCCATAGGACCTACATGGTCCAGTGCAAGACAGTTGTCAATTTGGCCTTGCACATTATTGCTGTGGATCAGACACAATTAGGAGCTCCTGAATTAGACCTTTATGTAGCCTATAAGTCAGAAAATATATCCCCAGTTAAACCTAAACTGTTAATTAGGTTAGATTGACTAATAGTCCTGAACTGCTAATTTCATTTGCAATTTACTCATAAACTGAATCTTTAATTGCCACTATTATTCTATAATGTTTACTTGTTTGCTGTGTTTATGAGGCTACAAAGAGTAGTCTAATGGTTTGCATACTTCATATAAAGTAAGTTCATTCTGGAAGGAAGATTGGAATCCTAAGCTTTAGTGTTGGGCTCCAGATTGGTTATTGATCCCAAACAGTATAGTTTTGAAAGCTTTTCTTGAATTCCATTATTCTAGTGACTGCATTGCTCAGACGTTCAGAAGATTTCTTGTTTTGGTGCTCACTATGATTTAGTGATTGTGTAAAGTGCATCATCTTACAACCAAGGACCTTTGTTTTAATAATGTTTTGTGCCTCAATGCCATGCTCATTGTGTGTTGTGTGCATTGCGTTTTTTTCATTGTAACCCTCAATCTAAGTTCAGATATATTTTTATGTTTTGAGATAGTGTAACCATTTTTATTGTGCATTGCATGCTTTTTCCACTTAATATCCATTTCAAATTTAAATATATTTCTATATTTTACAATAAATAAATAAGTGTTGTGCATTTCTCACAATTTCTGGCTGGACATTCCTGTTTATGATGCAGCCATGATAACTGTAGTACAGTCCTCTGGCTCAGGGGTACCTTTGAGCTATGGCTTACCTCCTCACCCACTCCTACCCAGGTAGTCAATGAGACCTGGGATGCCACCTTTACACCAAACACCAAGGATTAGTGTTCTAATTGGCAGGGAACCACTTTCATCTTTGATAGTCCTTGATGGTCCATACTACAGCACAAACCAGGACTAAAAGAATGAAATATGGCATAAATGGTTTTATTATTTTTTTCGATTTCTTAGTGAGACTGATGTAGCAAGGTTGCACACGTAAAGCGACTTGCTTGGATTTAGTCCTCTCAGAATAACACTTAATATGCTAACCAATATGTTTTGTTTACTAATAACTGCATTACACAACATTTCTAGTATCTAGGGGAAGCTTTTCTATGTGCTTTTACTAATCGTAATCCTAATGAAACGCGAGAACTTTACTGCGCATGCGTCTCTTATACTCATGTGACATGACGTAGTCTCTCTGCTTGGTGGGAAAACAAACTTAGCTTCTGCGCACTAGAACTAAGATGGCTTCACTATGTTATAAATATGTTAAAGCATGCATCGCTGCTTTGCTAAATTGTTTGTTCTGCCTAACCCTTAACGCTGTAGTTATAATAAAATAATGGGAATAGAGTAGAGATAAGTGGTATACAGTGCATTCATTTATTTTTTGTTCTAAAACTGTTTCTCTTCTACTTTGCTATTATCTCCTGTTTGGACTAATCAAAATTAAGGTTGCTCCATCTTGGGTTCTGAACTGAACATGCGCTGACTTCACCCGAGTCCACAAGCCAAGGCATTGAACACCAGCCAACTCCTGACTTGCTAGAAGATGCTCATGGGAAACTTACCTTCTTACCCTTTGGAAGGAAGCTGAATGAACCGACAAATTACATTGTAATTCTAATTGATACATTCACTGCCGGGTGGAATAAAAGTGCATGGGAAAAAAAATATTGAGGGAGCGTATATCTGAATAATGAATCAAGTGACCTCATAACTGGTATGGTGTGATGACCTCTCCTCGTCTTTTGACCAATCAAATTGTGGGAATACACAACTTGCAGCATTGGGGGGAGGTACACTACCCTGGAAAATGGTATATCTAAGGTAGGCTTAGCTAGTTAGATCGTCCGACTTGTCCGAATAGCTGACCTGTCACTGACCCAACGCACTCAATAGGTGATCAAGAGCAGAGGTGCTGGCGGAGCACTCTGTCAGAAGATTCGATAACCCAATCCGGGTTCTGGGAAGGAGTTCGATAACCCAATTGGGGTCCGAATGTTAGCTGCAGAGAGGGGTGTGACGCATGTGTTGCACTTTAGCTGTGGGTGCCGTCCTGACCTACGGTGGTCCTGTCCTGATCCAATTTGGTCCGTACCTGTCCTAATTCTAATCTGCACCTGTTCTTTCCTGTTGGCACCTGCACTATCGGGGGTCCTCTGTCCTTTATCCCAGCCCAAGGCCAGGGTTGGCCTTCACACCATCCTAGGTAAATATGAGATAAAGTGGGAATGTCATTGTACTGTTTCCTTGTCTTCCCCTTCCCACACTTCAATGCTTAAAGAAAGTCTTGTTAAATATTTTCACATCAGTTTGCTTAATCATAACAAATTTTGACTGAACTAGTATGGACTCTGACATTTAAACTTTACATAGATAAAGTGTTTAAATCTTTCCCGAGTTTGTGGTTATTTTATGACTGCTAATGTTTATTTACTGCCTATTATGCTAACACCCTTGATCCCTTAAGACTCTAGGTACCGGTGACGAGGATTGGTAAGTCAAATGGTATAGGTCCTAAATGGTTAAACAATCTGTTTATTTGTAGGTTTACCTGTTCAAAGTGTGTATGTTTTATGGGCCCAGGTGAGTATGGTAAAATCCCGAGCAGGTGAGCCTGAACTTTATCAGTTATTTTGGTAGCAGTTTTATGGTTGGGGTTTAGTTAAGATAGGTAGTTAGTCATGTTAGGATTATTGATTTGTATTTTGAATTTGATTTATGTATTAACCAAACTTGTTTGTACCTGTTATATGTTTGTTTTGGAATCCGCGGGGGCAGATTAGCGGGTGGTAAATGAAGCCACACTGCAGTGAGGTCACTGGCCTGTAGAAGTAAGTGCATATTTAGGTAAAACTTGAAGCACTATTTTAGGGACTTTTTGTATACATGTGTGAATAATTGATAGCAAAGAGTTTGCTAGTAAAACTTTAGTGTGATATCACCTAGAAAGGGTCAAACTGAAGGAGTAACAGGTTCTTCTGAGCTTGACTGACAGCAAAGGGGTTCGCTGGTGAAACTTTGGCCTTATATCACCTAGAAAGGGTAAGACTGAGGGAGTAACAGGTTCTCTGATGCTTGTGTGAAAGGTAAACAAAAGGGATCTACTTGTAGTGTATGAAGAGTAAACGGAAGGGAGTTACTCACAGTAAGTGCAAAACATCTTTCCTTTGAATTAGTCACAGTGGCAAATGTTTTTACGTTGTTAATTAATGAAATGTGCATTTAAAAGTGAAAAGAAGTAAGCTCTCGTATTAGCTTGTAAAGAAGGGAGTCAGTTGCCGAGCTGCGTTGATGTCACTTAGAGCCGTGCTGGTCTTTTTTGAAACAGCGGGTGTGTAGCTGAGGTAATACTGTAGAGGAGGGGTGAGTACAGGAGCGTGATAACTTGTCTCACAGGAAAAGCAGCGCAATCATTGGTGGAATATATTTGAATTCTGATTGCCGATTGGTCATTGAAAATTAAGAAACGTGCTGGTATTTATTTTTATTTTATTTTTTGCATTTTTATGGCGTGCAGCTACCCAACAAGGGTTTCCCGGCGCTGGTATTGGAAGTCTATTAGTAAACAATTGAGAGTCTTTATAAACCAAAGCGGCATAAAATTACATTTAGATGCAGCAATTATAGGAAATAGACCTGATAGGAGGTACTTAGGTTTTGCGCAAGAGCAATACATAAGAGGAAGACCTCATATCATGTATGGAGATAAAAGAAAAATGTCGTTCATTAAGAAAGTTAAAAATGTCTTTAAGAAAGATAAACCGATTAAAACCAGAGAAGGGATTATTATTCCACCACCGAATACGCTTGCATCATACATGATGGTTGAAAGGGGCTATCACACTTGCGTGTGGTTAGAGAACTGGATAGAATACACAAAAGATGATATTGTTTTAGCATTTTCAGAAAATGGTACTTTTAATGGTAGAATTTTGTACAATTTAAGAACACGCTTGAATGAATTAGATCCTAGACCTAGATAAACCCAATACGAAGCATTCAAGAATGGGAAACTGAGGCTTTTGAACGAGATAGACCCAGAAGCGACAGAAATTGGAGTAAATTGTATCCCAGATTTCCCAAAGAGACAAGAGATAAGCAACTAAATGGAGACAGTCCATGTTCATGGAAGGATTGTATCCTATATTAGCCCTAGAAGAACCATCAAGAAGCAAGAGTACAGAGAAAATGAAACATCTATTGACTAGTGTTGATCCAGAAGATGATTACATGGAGGATTTGTCAATGAAAAATCCGCCACCTTATAATGAGGAGTCAAACCCAGTTAATCCTAGTGCTCTGTTCTTAAAGCCACCTTTGGTTCCGCAAGTAATACATGAGACTTCATTAGAAAAAGTGTTACAGGAAAGGGAACGAGAAGCAATAAATAAACAGAGAAATTAGTTAATTCAGAATATACCCCAACTGAATACAAGTCCGGAAGCCTTAATGATTCCAGTGACTATAGATTCCTGTTGTTCCCTTATACGGAGATAAGCAGACTAGTCCTAGGCATCCCGTTCTGACTACTCCTGTAGTGCAGCCAAGAAAAGAAACATTAATAGTGGATGAACAAGCAAGTGAATGTGAGTCAGAAATTTCTCTGATGGATTTACCTATAAGAGAACCGGTAAATAGCTCAGTCAGGAAAACTACTCCCGCAAGTTCTAGAGAGGTGCGAATGGAAACATCCTCAGGTACAAGAAGTACTACTGTAGTTACCCTGGAAAAAATTGAGAGATGGTCCCGAGAAATAGAAAAGCCAAAAACACAGCCAAAAAGCATTGGATAGTTTTAAATAAGAGTTGAATTGGAAGAATTGCTTGCTGGAAATGTGGGGTTAGACGGATTAAATACATTAAATGAACACCACCACCCTGCTGGACAACCTCGCCAACCTCGGACTCAAGCAACTGGTGAACACCCCCACCCACTACGCTGGCCACACGCTTGACCCCGTCTTCTCCTCCAGCAAGCACATCTCCTTCAGCCACTCCACCGGACTTCATTGGACTGATCACAGCTGCGTCCACTTCAACTTCAGGAGAACCACGACCCACCACCACCCGCAACAGGTTCCCCGTAGGAGCTGGAGCAAGATCACCGCCGACCAGCTCACCACCTCCCTCAGCCAGAACCCTCCCGCCAACACTACGGACCCCAACGATGCAGCCCGCAACTTCACACAGTGGCTCACCAACTGCGCCGACGACCTCGTACCGCTGAAGAACCCACCTAGCAGACCCGGCAGCAAGAAAGCCTCGTGGTTCGCCAACGAACTCAAGACCTCCAAGAAAAACTGCCGCACCCTCGAAAAAGCCTGGCGACACGACCAGACTACAGAAAACATGATAGCCCTCAAGAACGCCACCCGCAGACACCACCAGTTGATCCGCCCCACCAAAAGAACAACATTCAAAGAACGACTGGACAACAACACCCACAACAGCAAGGAACTCTTCAGCATCGTCAAAGAGCTCTCCAACCACAGCGCCGGAAACAACGACATCACACCCTCGCAAGACCTCTGCGACTCACTCGCCTCGTTCTTCCACCGCAAGATCACCGACATACACAACAGCTTCGGCGCACAGACGCCCCCCACCACCACCCTCTGCAACTGGACCCCGGTCAGCACCGAAGACACCACCCGCACGATGAACACCATCCACTCCGGCTCCCCTACCGACCCCTGCCCCCACCACGTCTTCAACAAAGCCGGCTCCATCATCGCACCCCAACTCCGGTACATCATCAACATCTCCTTCACCACCGCCACCTTCCCGGAGAGCTGGAAGCATACCGAGCTCAGCGCCCTCCTGAAAAAAACCGACAGCGGACCCCACCGACCTCAAGAACTTCCGCCCCATCTCGCTCCTCACTTTTCCTGCCAAAGTCATCGAGAAGACTGTCAACATACAGCTCGCCGCCTTCCTCGAGGCTAACGGATCCCTCGACCCCTCACAGTCCGGTTTCCGAGCTAACCACAGCACCGAGACCGCCCTCATCGCAGCCACCGACGACATCAGATCCCTGCTCGATAACGGGAAAACAGCTGCCCTCATCCTCCTGGACCTCTCTGCAGCGTTCGACACAGTATGCCACCGCACACTGATATAGCACCTCAGCAACACCGGAATCCAAGAGAAGGCACTGGAGTGGATCATCTCGTTTCTTGCCGGAAGAACCCAAAGAGTCCGCCTCCCCACGTTCCTATCCGCAGCCACTGAAGTCATCTGCTGTGCACCCCAAGGATCCTCACTTAGCCCCACCCTCTTCAACGTCTACATGAGCCCCCTCGCAGCCATCGCACGCCAACACAACCTGAACATCATTTCCTACGCTGACGACACCCAGCTGATCCTCTCCCTCACCAACGACCCTGCCACTGCTAGAGCCAGCCTACACGAAGGAATGAAAGACGTCGCCGAGTGGATGAAGAACAGCTGCCTGAAACTGAACTCAGACAAGACGGAAGTCCTCATCCTGGGTTCATCCCCCTCCGCCTGGGATGACTCCTGGTGGCCCCCTGCCCTGGGCACCACCCCCAAGCCAACGGACTACGCACGAAACCTGGGCTTCGTCCTGGACTCCTCCCTCTCGATGACCAAACAAGTCAACGCCGTCTCGTCATCCTGTTTCAACACCCTGCGCATGCTCTGAAAGATCTTCCGATGGATCCCCACCGAAACCAGGAAGACGGTCACCCAGGCCCTCGTCACCAGCCGACTGGACTACGGGAACACCCTCTATGCTGGAACCGCAGCCAAACTGCAGAAAAGACTCCAGCGCATACAGAACACCTCCGCACGACTCATCCTGGACATCCCCCGCCACAACCACATCTCCGCCCACTTGAGAGACCTGCACTGGCTCCCCGTCAGCAAAAGAATCACGTTCAGACTCCTCACCCACGCACACAAGGCTCTCCACGACTTGGGCCCCAAGTACCTCAACAACCGCCTCACTTTCTACACACCCACCCGCCAGCTGCGATCGACCAGCCTCGCCCTCGCCACCATCCCACACATCCGCAGAGGCACTGCCGGAGGAAGATCCTTCTCCTACCTGGCAGCCAAGACATGGAACTCCCTCCCCATCCACCTATGGCTGACCCAGGACCATCTCTCCTTCAGGAAGCAACTCAAGACCTTGCTTTTCGAGCAGTAACGGACCCCTCCCCTCCCAGCGCCTTGAGACCCTAGCGGGTGAGTAGCGCGCTTCATAAATCTGTTTGATTGATTGATTGATTGATTGATTGAAGATGAATTGTTGTTTATATGTCGAAGTATTACTCGAAATACAAAAACATTTCATGAAAAATTAACGAGTTTAGCAAATGAAATGTGAATTGATATTGGTAAATCTAAAGTGTTACAGAAACCTTATTGAGCTGAATTTTCTGACAAAGATTTAAAGAACATGAATGTGTCAGGTCGAAAAATAAAATTAAGCAACTATTATCACTATTGCAAAAATTGGATGATTTAGAAAGGTGGAAAGCTAGATGGATAAAGAAAAAGGAAGAAGCCCAAGCAAAAAACTCTATATCAGAATATGTATTAAAAGAACCAGAAAATGTAGAAAAATTGTGCCCAATGAGAGAAGTGCCAGGAGCAGGCTATGTGCATGTCCCATGGTCCCGACAGGATATTTGATCATTTACGAATGATTTTCCAAAACTCAGAGAGAAACCTGTAGAGTGGTACCGACAGGTTGAAAGATTTGTAAAAGTTTCGAAAGTGTTGTTAAAAAATTTGGATGGGTTCTATGGACAGAATGTAAAAATGCAATTGATTGGCCTAATGATGAGTACCCTGGAGCCCCATCCGTTGAGGTTATGGAAAAATATAATCAAGTACTACTGTACTTAAAAGGAAAGGTACCCCCAAAAGAAACAGACTGAACTAGAATAGACAGAACTACCCAGAATAAGGATGAATCAGTGCATGCATACTATGTGTGCCTTTTACAGGCATTAAAGCAGTACAGTGGCTTGGTAAACATTGATACAAAATACATGACACATTTTATTTATCGGTTTGTGTCTGGATTAAAACCAGAAATTTCGCAAATGATTAAAGATCATAAAATCTGTTGGCAGGCCAAGCCGATAGATGAAATTTTAAAATATGCAAAATATTGTGGAGATGAAATAGAGAATAAACGAAAGAATTTGGAAGAAAAATGAATGTGGGCACAATTAATACTAGCAGAGCAGCAAGAACTCCAATTAAGCCAAATGAAAAATAATCAGGCAGCAGGAGATGCAAGTGGGGGTAAGCCAAGGGGAAAATTCAATAGAGGTGAGCTCAAGAAAAAGTTTCCGGGTCACAGGTGCGGAAAATTGGGGCATTGGAAGACGAGTGTAAAGCTGTATTGAATAATATTATGCAAACTAACAATTTAAAGTCACAGACGCAGAATGAGGTGTCGAGAAAACAGCAACAAAAGGTAATACAGAACCAGTTACCACTACGCCTATGGCAAACTCTGAGAGTCAAGCCCCATACAGTGTGGATTCTACAAATTGGGAAGGAAGTGGTAAAAGGGACACAGTGACACAACAATTTCTTTTGAGTGACACATACTTTGATGAGGAAAGTTTCTGACGGTGCCTGAGAGGGGAGGACGAGGAGCACATACTTGGCACATCCTTGCCGGTAGATCAGTCACGTCCATATATTGAAGGGAAAGTTGAAGGAAATTATGTTACCTTTTTATTGGACACTGGCGCTACCTGTTGTACTATGAGAACAGCAGACGTTCCAAACCTACCCCTCTCAGGAGAAGCGATCCAAGTAGTGGGCGTTTCTAATAAACAAATTAGTACCCCAGTTACAAAACCAATGGAAGTTAGAATAGGCAATTTTAAAGAGATGCACAAGTTTGTTGTGTGCGATTCCAGTCCAGTAAACCTGTTAGGTAGAGACTTGCTGTGTAAAATGAAGTGTACTATCTTTTGCACACCAAGTTGTGTTGAAATTCAAACTCCATATGAAGATGGAATTTATAAATTAATCTTAGCAAAACAGGAAGCTGAAAATAAAAAGTGGACTTTAGAGGACTTGCCAAGAGAATTACAGCATACTGTAAATCCTAATGTGTGGGATTTCACAGGAAAGGATGTAGGATTAATGGCAAATGTTGATTCAATAAAAGTGACAGTAAAAGAAGGTGCAGTTTACCCAAATATTCGACAGTATAAAATGACCCCAGAAATAAAAGCAGGAGTTGCAGTAGAAATAAAGTGTCTAGTTGTAGCAGGCATTGTGCATGAAATGATCAGCATTCCTTGTAATTCACCCATAATTGGCATAAAGAAACCGAGCGGAAAGTACAGGGTCGTACAGGTCCTCTGAAAAATTAATACAATTGTTGTCCCATGTTGTCCAGTTGTGCCAAATCCTGCTGTGATTCTGTATCAAATACCGTGGGCAGCAGGTTGGTTCACTGTAATTGATTTGTGTCATGCATTTTTCTCCATACCATTACATCCAGATAGCAAATATCTTTTCTCGTTCAAATTCGACGACCATGTTTACGTTTGGAACCGTGTCCCTCATGGGTACACAGAAAGCCCATCAATTTTTAATCAGATTTTGAAAAAGTTGCTTGAATCTTTAGTAGTGCCCGGACACTCAGTCTTGGTATAGTATAAAGACGACCTACTGTTGGCGTCTAAAACTCGAAATGACTGTGTTGTTGATACCATTGCTTTATTAAATCATTTAGTTGAAGGAGGACACAAAGTATCACCTGAGAAACTGCAATTTTGTACCACATCAGTGAAATATCTGGGGCACCAGATAGAGAAAGGGTTTAGAAGGGTTACCTCAAAAAGAATCAGAATAATCCAAACCATGGATCTACCTCAAACACAGAAAGAAATCAAAATGTTTCTTGGAGTTGTAGGTTACTGCAGGCAGTGGATTGTGGGATTTGCAGTCTTAGCGAAACCATTGATACAAATGACAAAGAAAAAACCAAAGGACCCAGTAGAATGGGATGATGAAAGCATGTCATCTTTCTTAAAATTACGAGATTGTCTGTGTTCAGCTCCAGCATTAGGGATGCCTGACTACTCAAAAGATTTTGCATTGTTTTGTAATACACAAGACAATTGCGCACTTTCAGTTCTGACCCAGACCCATGGTCTGATGAGACGTCCTGTGGCATATTTTTCTTCCACCATGGATCAGGTGGCATCTGCATTGCCAGGATTTTTGAAAGCAGTAGCTGCAACTTGCATTAGTCTTGAGCAAAGTGAGTCCATTATTTTGGGACATCCAGTAACTGTGTATGTTCCACATGTAGTTGTGCTTTTGTTAACAAGAACTAAAACCCAGTATTTGACCCCCAATCGGCTGATTAAATATGAGCTAATTCTTTTAGGTGCAGCAAATGTGACCATTGCTAGGTGTAATATTATAAACCCAGCAACATTGTTGCCTGATTCACATTTTGCAGAAGTTAAAATTGAAATCGAACAAAATTGTATTGACCTTAAAGAATACTGTACCAAACCTCGGCCAGACATAGGAGAAGAGCCTTTAATACATTCAGAACAGGAGCTATTCGTTAATGGTTCATGCATGCGACATGATGAAGGAGGATTGAGTGCTGCTTATGCTGTGTGTACGTTATGGGGTCCAGTCGAAGCATCCAATTTACCTGGAGTCAAGTCTGCACAAGTAGCCGAATTATTTGCATTGGCAAGGGCTTGCAAAATTGGTAAAAATTTGAAAGTAACCATTTATACTGAAAGCCAATACGGCTATGGGGTTGTGCATGACTTTGGCCAACTCTGGATGCAAAGGGAGTTTCTGACTTTATCAGGTACTCCTATTAAAAATGGAAATTATGTGAAAGACTTGCTAAAAGCAATCCAATTACCAGAAACAGTGGCTGTGGTCAAGTGTGCTGCTCCCCAATCTGGCAACGACAAAGTGGCAGCAGGTAACCAATGTGCTGACCAATTAGCCCAACATTGTTCCAAACATAAAATGGCAATAAACAAGAAAATTGATGCATGTGGAAACTGCTGCCAACTCATGTTGCTTGGAAGAGTGAAAACATGGGAGGAAGTGAGAGAATTACTAAATGATGCAGAACAAAAGGAAAAGGAAGAGTGGGAGAAGATAGGTTGTCAGAGAAGGGCTGAAGATGGTGTCATTGTTTACCTTGATGGTAGGCCTGTGTTACCAGACTATATGCTTGCTCCTATGGGTAGGATGTACCACAGAGATTCCTACCTAGGGCAGGACGCCATGGTTAGGTTGTTCAGGCAAACTTGGATCAATGCGAGGTTCAGGAATGTAGCAGAGAGAGTTTGCCATAGGTGCTTAATATGCCAACAAATGAATCCTGGAAAGAAAACTGTAGTATTACCAGGAAAAATTGGAAAGGCAGAAGGTCCCTTCATACGACTACAGATTGATTTTTTTCAGTTACCCCCTAGCCGAGGACTGAAGTACGTCCTTGTCATTGTCTGCCTGTTTTCAAAATGGGTGGAAGCTTATCCTACTCGCAGAAACGATAGCATTACTTTAGCAAAACTCCTGTAGAGAACTCATTCCACATTTCGTTTTTTCCTGTAACAATTGAATCAGACCGAGGAAGACATTTTAATGATGAAATAATTGGTCTAATCTGTGAAGCATTTAAAATTGAGCAAAGGCTGCACTGTGCATAATGCCCAGAGGCTTCTGGAGTGGTAGAACAACTGAATAGCACAATCAAGTCAAGATTGGGAAGGATATATGAATCTACTCGATTAGATTGGCCTGATGCTTTACCTCTTGTTCTGATGGGACTCAGAAGCATCCCAGACAGAAACACAGGCATGGGTCCCCATGAGATACTCATGGGAAGAGCAATGAGGCAGGCATGGGTGCCAGGACACAAGCTGATAAATATATCTGATGACTTAGTACTAGAGTACTGCAAAGAACTGGCTGACCAAGTGCAAACTATCTCCCACCAGGTTGGAGAAGACGCTGTCGCCAGACAATCAACTCCAGCACGTGATCTGATTCCTGGTGACTGGGTTGTGATGAAGGAACATACTCGAGAATCTTGCTCAGCTCCAAGGTGGGGAATGCCACATCAAGTGAAATTGGTTACCACCACAGCTGTGAAGTGCAAAGGAATTCCGAATTGGATCCATGCGAGTCACACCAAAAGAGTGCCTGAACCTGATGAAACAGAAGCTGAAGGATGTGCAGCTGAGGGGTCTCAAGAAGTTGATCCTGAAGTAGTTGATGAGGAACAACCAAGCACCAGTCAGGATGAATGGATTCCGGTGATTGACATTCCTGCAGATTTTGTTAGAACCAGAAGTCAAACTTATCTAGATAGACAGAGTGATAGTGAGGATGAGTAAGGAATAGAAGAACATACTCAGATTACAGAAATCAAAGCCAATAGTAATGCTGAGGAGGAAGAGATAAGGAGAGATCAATTTACTCAGACAATCAAGATACCTGTCACAGCTCCAGAGTCTGAGGAGGGACAGATAGGTATTAGGTGAAAGCTCAGGAAGAAGAAAAACAAGAGATCGAGATACCTGAGCAGGACCAGTGTAGAAAAACGTGTTCAGGAAGAAGAAGGCGAACAAAGCCAAAGTTAAAGTCAAAGTCAAATTCAGCACACTCCTGAACAAGGTCAGATTAGTATCCAGGCAGAAGAAACAAAAACAAGACCTGGTCCAAGTCAGGTAGAGAGGGATACAGAAGATAAAAATATACAAATTGTGCCACAACTAAATGAATAGAAGAGTATTTGAAGAAAATCAAAGCACAGTGCCAGCTAAAAGACTCATAAAGGGAGATAAGTGGCCTGGTTTTGTCAAAAGACTGAAATTTCGCCTCAAATCAATAAATGAAGAACCAGGGCAAGTAAATGAAATATCAAGGCAAGCTGGACCATCCATAGAGCAACCAAGAAGGAGGAGTTCACAATTGAAAAGAATGAATAACAAATTCAGAGGACCTGAATAGACCTATGTCATCCTTGAAGATTTAGAAAATTTAGAAATAAGTGATGAAAGTGATGACGAGCTGATTGATGACCAAACTGATGAAGAAGTGAGACCAACTTGAGAAAAGGGTTCACAGATAAAGTTATGTGGAAAAGTTACAAAGAGGGGCAAAAATGGCTGATCATACTGTTAATGGAAGACCGAAAAGAAATTGCTTAAAGACATGCTGTAGAATATGCACATGTAGTATTGTGATAGTACTCATAGTATAGCCAGGACTGACAGTAGCTATTCCGTACTTACTGAGTACAAATGTGAAGAATAACACTAACATTCATGAGAAAGTAGATGCCCCTGATAAGTTAAATACACATGAAAGAATAGATAGTTTAAGACAGCAAAGGGTAGATTTAGAAGCATCAGATGAGGAAGGATTACACTATAGTAGAGTTAGAAATAGAACACACTTGAGCGTATTTGCTAATCTGTTAGTACATTATGTATAAGCAATGGAAATAAGTGATTGCTATGTTTGTATGAAATTACCTATATCTGTAGCCGAGGGTGTTATGTACCACCATTTACCCCTGACATGTGGTATTTCATGTAGTATTTTAGCTAGTTTATTTTATAAGAAAGGACCTTTATATTATTACTATTCTAATTCAGATGTGATTTTTTTCAGAACTTCATATATGTATTAAACTGAATCCTGTACATACTAAAAGTGACGAATCTCGTTATGTGGGTGAATATTTTCTATCAATAAGTACAATAGATATAGCTGAAGCACACAAGAACAATTTAACATGCATTTTACATGAAAAAGAGAAAATATTTTTAAACTTAGTTGAGAAAAGGAGAGAGGATTTCCAGAGAATAGCTACTGAACAGAAACTAAAGATTCCTAAATGGGCTGAAAATAAAGAGTACACCTTAAATGGCAGGACTCACGCTGCTATATGCTGGATTTCGAAAAGAAAGGGAAACTCTGTCTCCACAGGGAGAGAACAAGCTATTATAGTTATTGATTGTGATCTTGAAAAAGTGGATTTACTTCTGGAGATTAGGGAAATGATTCCAGAGAAAAGTGCTTTTATTTGGATGTAGTCAGCTGTGAGATTTTTCTGTTTTCATTTCATTTTTTGTCTTTATTGAAAACTTTGTTTCTGGAGAGTGCCACATGGCAGAGGGTTCAGCATTCGAGAATTGTGTTTTTTAGAGTGTTGAGTTTTATATGGCTTTCCTGAGTAGTGTTGTTGATGTTGGGGAGTGTAATGACATATGATGCATGATGGGGAAAGTTTAACCATTGGTTTTAATCCTTGTAAAGTCTAAGGAATCAGAAAGTTCCTCAAAGCCCAGGCCTGGAGATTTGTCTTTGAAAATCGAAAAGTGCCTTAGCAATCAAGCATGCACTATTTAATGGCGGACAGAGGGTGATTGGACCGGCAATCAGTTTTTTTTCACTGACATAGTTCTTGCCATGGCAGTGAGAGCAGGTTTATTTCTAGACAAAAACCTGTCAGCTGGCCGAACTCTACATTATTACAAAGGTAATTGATGTGTGTACATCAGAAAAGGGCTGCTAGTGCTTGTTTTGATGAAATAAAACAAAAATCTGCACCTACTTGTTGTCAGTGTTCCTGTTTTCCGAGAGGATCGAAGGTTGGAGTTTTGCGGACATCGGAAAGGGCTGTAACAAGTAATAGCTGTGAACAGTAAATTTTCTGAAGCTTGGGAAAAGGGGAAGCTTATATGAAGTTTAAAATGAAATTAGTCTTGAAGCAGTGATACGATATTAAAGAATAGGTTTCCTTAAGGTTAGTACAAAGTGCTCTTCCTTGGATGCTGGAATTTCTTCTGATTGGTTCTTTCTGACTTCGCCTATATGAAGTCGCTGATGAATAATGATCCCAAAGAGACCTCAAATAATGTTCGCAAAGAGACATCAAATGGGTAGGATATTCCAGTATTCAATGCTCACAGAGGAACATCTTTTGGATAGGGGTTTCCAGTATTTATTCAACAGAAAATGTCCAGGCACCATAACTATACCTTCTTTATTTTCTTAAAGTCAAAGTTTTTCTACAATCACTGCTACTGCTAGGTGAGGCATCGGCTGGTAGGATTGGTGTGACCTGTGTGTGTCCTCCAAGCACTTTCCTTTTAATGCACTCACACCTTTCTCCAGCCATTCACCAAACATCCATTCTTTCATCCATTAATGAACTTAATCACTCATATATTATCCATTCACCTAGTCACTCATGTATTTATCCATCCATGCAAATGCTCATCAATCCAACCCTAGAAAAGATTCACACTTTCATCCACTCACTCATCCAAACAACCAAACACAAACTTGCTGCCTCTGAATAAGCACTTTCACTTATAAAATACTCAGACCTATTGGCTTTGCCAATAATTGATATGTTTCACTGGGTCAGTCATTATTATGATTATTATGCGTTCTTATATAGCGCTCGATTACCCGTAGGCATCTCGGCGCTTGCCTTGGGAACCCGTCCTTGCTTTTCCCTGTGAGATACCCGTACTGGGCATCCCCAAGGTGAAAGCCAGGCATCCCGCCGCGGGGGGCCGTAGTGGAGATTAAGCAGGCTGATGCCCAGAGCTGCAGAGTGTGAACCCGTGATTCGAGTAGGCACCGAAACGAGAATTATCGAGTCCGTGGATATTTGGGCTCAAGACCCTGCCGCGTCGGGAATTGAACCCTGGTCCCGGGTCTGACCTCTGCTTCAGGGTCTACCTCCTCTAACCAGTGAGCCACACTTCTCCTTCTCTTCAGTCATGATAGTTGATCACCACCCTTGAATTTCCAGAGGAGGCTCTTCACTTGTTTGCAGCAAAGGACTCCACTGTGGGGTTGGGCAGAATAGGTGAACCAGTATAAATGGTGGTTAATGGTGGTTTTTCTCAACCCTTCAATCTTGTGGTCTCCCACTTGATTTAAAAGTAGTGGAAATGCTGGGTTTCCAGCGGAGGAGACCCAGCTGTATCTGCAAGTGGAAACTCTTGATTTTGCGGCCCGTCCATCCGAGGGTAGCTAGGACTTAATGATGGTCACCTTGCCATCCTTAGGGCAGAAATGTCTCAACTAGATTTCCTCCTATTAATGACTCCAGTGCACAGGGGAAACCTTCCTATGTGTCAGGACCATTGTGTTTTTCGTAAGAAAACTCCTGCTTTGGGAGCTTGATTTTGAAAAACAAAGGTTTGCAACTGGGGTCAAAACAACCTGGCACCTAAATGGCAAAGTATTTTTCCTTCAGAGCATTTGTTGCACTGGCTGTTCCATTGTACAGCCATGTTTGGTAAAGGTTTTCAACAAAGAAGGAAGGAAACAAACCAAACATATAACTAGAAGGAAAATGCATGTTTATGTTGCTGACAAGCTGTTCTCTTTTATGCTGGATGTCCTGGGTTATGCAGCTCACTAAATGACGAGCATGTAGGATAGTATGAAACAAGTAATGTACTATTAAAGATAACAAATATAGGAAACACTCCTTTAAATACAGAATCATAACCAATGTTTTATAGTTTTAACTGAATACAACCTCAATGCTTGTTTACTTATGACAAACTGAGTAACTACTCCTCTGGACGTTACCATGTCACGCATATCCTGTAGCCAGGTAAGATACTTGGGATTTTTCTCTTCTCCATAGCCTGAGGATGCCTAGTTTGGATAATGCCCTTGAAAACTTAAACCATCTCAGGTGTTTATGGTAATGAGATCTCTTCCAGGCAGGAGGGTATCATCCCATATGCCTGAGCTACCTCTGACCTGGTGGGCCTGGTGTAAAAGAACACCTCTGCCGTCTCGAAACCATCAAAAGGAAACCTTTAATAATGTCCAGGAGGTTTCCTACAACGACACTTATGAAACAGATGCTGTCCCGCTTTTGCAAGTTTATCAGAATTTCTTAAAACAACGTCTCAAAGTAGGGCTAATGAGGGGTCATATTGGCAATTCAAATTCACTGGATGGTGGTATTGATCTACTCCATAGCCTCCCAAACACTACACAGGCCCCCTTTCAGGCATCATACATGCTACAACCCGTCTCATTTGGGCCTGAATAATATAACAAAATCACATCCACCCCATATTGATGGAACTCTATTGGCTTCCAAGTTTCATCAAGTTTAAGTTCATTTGATTTAGTTCTCAACTAAAAACAACAAATATTTAAAATGATAAAATGTCCTTCTATTACAAAGTTAAAATGGATTTAAAAAATGTAACCAAATTGTAAGACACAAATTCATTAGGTCTGTGCCTTACAAAGAGAAATCAGGTTCTGAACTGAGTTAATTTTACATTTTGTTCGTATTAATTTTATAAACCTCTTTCTAGCTTCTACAACAGTCAGATTTGGACAAACAAATAACACATGTTCCAAGTCTTGCACCCCGCCGTTACACAGATCACAGGAACTACTAGCTTTTTCTTTCGGGAACCACTTACAGGTGAATGATTTTAGAGGAAGTATTCCGAGACGGAGTAATGTAATGCTTCGCCTGACTCCGTGCTTTAAGTTAAATGAATATACTGCTGCATTTTCTTTTATGCAATAGTTTCAGCATATTGTTTATATAGTGGCAATTTGGAACAGTGTTGGATGTCAAGATCGAAGCTTAACGTTGGTGTTAAATGTTTTACACAGAGCTTCAAGTGAGCGGGAGAACAAAATTGCAGCTGATCAATAGTTACATTTGATATTTTAAAAGCGATATATACATTCCTACAGAATAATTAATTCGGCGGTCTTTGTTCAAATGTCTCTGTTTTTACAAGTATTAGAGTTCCTTGGTCCGCTTAAATAAGGTTAAATGCCCATCTTAAAATATTAGTGATGCCTCTGGCGTGAATCTGACTACTGAAAGTTCAAGATGAACGGCTTGTGACATCTTAGTCAGTTTACGGAGGACTTTCCCTTCTTTCTGATCCAGATGCTTCCATTGGCTTATTGGGATATATTTGAGTGCATATGATAGTACTTGTGGGATCTTAGAACTACATACTTGAAGAAAAGTGCCTTTGGCCAGTGGAGGAGTATAATCGTAAGTGTGCCCTCATAGGGACATCAAGTTTACTGGGGTGTGAAAAAAAGGTTGTTTTTGGGGCAGGTTCATTGCCAAAATCCAGGGATCACTGAGAAGGCTTGGGAGACCCACATACGTGCCATGTGCTCTCTACCAGTCAGCATGTTGATGAGTGAAAACAGATTAAACAGAAACCAGTGCACATCTAATCAATGTAAATATGTTGCACACACCGACCTCCCAAACAGATATCGCAGGAATCTTAACTGAGGTCAAGTATCTAGAGAAGATATTAAAGAAGTTGAAGTCAGTGGGTGCACAGTGCCCAAATGGTCTTCCAAACGATCTTTTTAAGTATGATGTCAACTTCTGGGCTAGTTATTTAACACCCCTTTTTAGCCAAATCTACAGTTCTAACATCATTCCGCCTTCATGGATGTTAAATCACAGTTTACAAACGTGAACATCACCGGCGCCATCTTGCCTAACAAGAGCCACTGTCCGCACGCAAAACGGCATCCATTTTAGGTGCCGCGGCCATCCCGCGGTTTGCGAGTCACCCACGATTCACCCTGACCTCGCAACCATCCCCGGTGGCCTGATTCAGCATGACCAAATACACTAAGGTCATAAAACCTTGTTCTCATGACAAGACCCTGGAGCCACTTCCCGCCCTAAACACATTTGTCCTTTCATCCTCCACACTCGAGCAGGCCCTTCTGATAACCCCCAATTGCACCTGGCCACTTGATCCAGTCCCAGGCTGTAAACCAAGCCCTGCGGACGTAGTTTATTGCACCCACACAGCAGGACTTGTTGCACGAACAGAAATGCTTGATCTTATCACTTTGCATAACCCTTAGAAATGACCGATCACACACAATTACAGATCCTGTCGGAATGTCCAGCTACGAGATATCAATCACTAATTAAGACCCGGGTGGGGGACGACAAATTGTGGGGACTCTGTGAGAACCTGCTGGGGGCGGGAATTCCTAGGAGGTTTGACCACCAATAAAGTTACTGTAAATTGTATAAAAAGGAGAGCAGCGGAGAAGTTGTTAGAACACCTCCTGAAGACATCCCTTGTGTTCTTGCTTTCCAGTTTCCAGCGCCTGCCTCTTTATTTTGGTAACTATCGATATTGGGAATTAGAGGCGTCTTGCACCAAACAGCCTGGGTATTCATTAGAGATTGGCTGTTTTTCCACATGGAAAGGGAGTGTATTCCACCCCATATATAAGAAAGGCAGTCAATCATCTCCTTTAAACTGCAGGTTAATAGCTCTAATTGATGTTGAAGCCAAACTATTTTCATCCTGTATACTCCATGACCTTTCTACATGGGTCAACGAGAAAAAAATCTATTCCAAAAACACAAACTGGATTCAGGTCAGATATGAAGACAGTTAAAATCCTGTCTGTTCCTACCATTCTAGCTGAAAAGGTGATACAGCAAAGTAGACACTTATTCACATGCTTTGTTTATCTTAAATCCACATTCGTCAGAGTCCCCTGCAGCCGCTTCTGGGCAAAACTGTCTGTCTGAATGTTCACCGTCCGCCTTGCTGCATTGCTGTGCCTACTGACAGGCGGTTGATGGACCAGGTGGAGGAATCAAACCTTGCCAGGTACTGCCTGTGTCTATGTTTCCGCACATTGTGCTCCCTCTCCATTGCCGCTAGCCACAGGTCCCAGCCTTTCTTCAGGTTCTGCAGTGACTTAGACATGCCTTGCAGCTGCCTACTCACAGTCCATATTGTTTTGTCTCCAGGCACTGTACGGAGATGGTGGGCCTCTCCAACCCACCAAACTCAGGAGAACTATCTGACATGTTGTATGAAACTTTCACAGTATGGACTGCAGATCTTTGCCCTTGGTGCTATCTCTGTGTCCTGGCTGCTGATGTTGTGGGGTCCCTGCTCAGTGATTGACCCCCTCACTCTTCACAAACTCTAGTTGGATTTGGAGTGATGGGTGGAGGAGTTGGTGATGTTGTGTCCTGAATAGTTACATCAGTGTAAGTAGGCTATTCGACTGCAATAGCTCCTGGCACGTTTGGACTGCAATCTGTGTAAATGCATGTAAATAGTTAGCATAAATAAAAGGCTAGAGTATGCCCACAAATAAAAATTGCCAAAAATAAAAGGCTAGAGTTTGCATAGGCCTTCCAGCATAGGCCCCTGTGTTGTGGCTACACCTAATATTTACAAAGAAAGCTCAGTTTCCTATTTTTCAGTTTCCTATTTTGCAATTTCTAATTTAGCGATTTCCTAATAGCGAATGGGAATCAATAGGAACCATTATTAGGAAATCGCAGGTTAAATACATTCTGTTTTGCGGTTCCCAAATAGCAATTTCTATGGATTCGCTATTTGGAAATACCAATTTTAGAATTTTGTACATATGGGCCATTATGTTTTAACTGATTATTATTAGAATGTTCCTATGTGTTTGTGGAATGAACTATCAGAATGTCTGGTACTGCAATGTCCCTGTAATGGTTTTTATTAACTAAACCATAAGCTTGACTCACTTATTGGGCCTGGGCTGTCCCAGCCCAGGTGCAGGGTGATCAGCTAATTATCAGATGCAACTTTTCCCCACACCCCTTCCTTTCCAACAACCTGAGTCAATCACTGTTGATTTCTCCTTGTGTGCGGAGGCCTTTGTTTCCTCATAATAATTAACTTGGCCCAATGTGGTGGATATAGGCCTGGAATGTGATTATGAGCTGATTCGAAGAAATATGACACACCTTGTAATCACGTTAGCTGTGGACGTATGTTATTGAAAATTGCAAATTAAATTTTTGGCATACAAGTTTTACCCCAGTTTGATATCTTACTGGATTATGTAGGCCTAAGAAGAGCAAAACTGTACTTTAGAGCCGATTTCACCTACGTTTATAATACAGTGAAAGTATCATATATTTTCCAATAAGCATTACATACCTACACTAGGAATGCCCTAGTACATTATAAGGCCTCCCTAGATCAGTAATACTTCTTGTAGAGTCCCCCCTGTGTCAGGATACCTGTGCAGAGTGTGTGTGATGGTTGTCTCACATGTGCAGCCCGCACACATGATACATGCGTGTGCATACATGTTCAAATGTAACGAGCCATTGCCCCTTTCCCTAGTTGGCCAGAAGCAGCAATATCTTAAAAGACAGACACTGGTGGTCAGCATGTTCTGTCGAATTTTCAATAATTTACTGTGAGTGAGACTGAGGTAGTAAGATTCACTCACAGTAAAAAGTAAAACAATGGAAGTAATAAGCAAAAAATCCTTGGCAAAATCCATTTGCTGGAAGGCGGCTTTTTCAATTAGTTTAACTCAGAATAGCAGGTTAGCTATGTTTCAGAGATTAGTGATATTATCAATTTTAACATAAGAAGAGTATATATATGAGAACTTCTGGGAAGGTCCCTTTTGAAGGATGTGGTGATGATGTTGAGGAGGGATGTGAGGGTAGACTGACTAAGGTGGGTGGCCCCTTCATAGGTGTTAGCCTTAAAAAAGTTCAGGGTATTGGCTAGTTCTGTGAGAGAAAAGAGGTTGAGGATGACTACTTAGGCATGGATCAGAGGGATGCAGTGGGTAATGTGGATTTAGCTTTGTATTATCGATTAAGGTTTATGTTTTCTCTGTGAAGAAGTGGGTAATGGCATTGCATTTGCATTTGTAGACTAAATGTGGGTTTGGAGGGTCTAGTAGTGCATTAATACAGAGCTTGATGGGTTTAAAGAGCACTTAGTTTCTGTTAGCTGCTTCATTGATGGTGATCTTGAAAAAAGTGGATTTACTTCTGGAGATTAGGGAAATGATTCCAGAGAAAAGTGCTTTTATTTGGATGAAGTCAGCTGTGAGATTTGTCTGTTTTCATTTCAGTTTTTGTCTTTATTGAACACTTTGTTTCTGGAGAGTGCCACATGGCAGAGGGTTCAGGATTGGAGAATTGTGTTTTTTTAGAGTGTTGAGTTTTATATGGTTTTCCTGAGTAGTGTTGTTGATGTTGGGGAGTGTAATGATATCTGATGCATGATGGGGAAAGTTTAACCATTGGTTTTAATCCTTGTAAAGTCTAAGGAATCAGAAAGTTCCTCAAAGGCCGGGCCTGGAGATTTGTCTTTGAAAATCGAAAAGTGCCTTAGCAATCAAGCATGCACTATTTCATAACGGACAGCGGGTGATTGGACCAGCAATCAGTTTTTTTCACTGACATAGTTCTTGCCATGGCAGTGAGAGCAGGTTTATTTCTAGACAAAAACCTGTCAGCTGGCTAAACCCTACATAATTATAAAGGTTATTGATGTGTGTACATCAGAAAAGGGCTGCTAGTGCTTGTTTTGATTAAATAAAACAAAAATCTGCACTTACTTGTGGTCCGTGTTCCTATTTTCCAAGAGGATCGAAGGTTGAAGTTTTGCGGACATCGGAAAAGGGCTGTAACAAGTAATAGCTGTGAACAGAAAATGTTCTGAAGCTTGGGAAGAGGGGAAGCTTATATGAAGTTTAAAATGAAATTAGTCTTGAAGCAGTGATAAGATATTAAAGAATAGGTTTCCTTAAGGTTAGTACAAAGTGCTCTTCCTTGGATGCTGGAATTTCTTCTGATAGGTTCTTGCTGACTTCGCCAATATGAAGTTGCTGATAAATAATGATCCCATAGAGGCATCAAATAATGTTCTCAAAGCGACATAAAATGGGTAGGATTTTCCAGTATTCAAGGCTCACAGAGGAACATCCTTTGGATAGGGGTTTCCAGTATTTATTCAACAGAAAATGTCCAGGCACCATAACTATACCCTCTTTCTTTTCTTAAAGTCAATGTTTTTCTACAATCACTGCTACTGCTATGTGAAGTATCAGCCTGTAGGATTGCTGTGACCAGTATGTGTCCTCCAAGCACATTCCTTTTAATGCACTCACACCTTTTTCCAGCCATTCACCAAACATCCATTCTTTCATGCATTAATTAACTTAATCACTCATATATTATCCATTCACCTAGTCACTCATTTATCTCTCCATCCATGCAAATGCTCATCAATCCCACCTTAGAAAAGATTCACACTTTCATCCACTCACTCATCCAAACATATGATATGCATATGATAGTACTTGTGGGAGCTTACAACTATATACTTGAAGAAAAAAATAAAAGTGCCTTTGGCCAGTGGCGGAGTATAATCGTAAGTGTGCCCCCATAGGGACATCAAGTTTACGGCCCAGGTTCTGCAGGTGAGGCAAGTTTTGCAAAGATTCTGAAAAAATTCTCCCTAGATATGTGTATTCCTTTACAACTTCCAGCGGTTTTCGCCCTAAAGAACAGTTGTATTTGACATATCATTTCCTACCTGAAAATGGACCAATTATTGTTTTAGTGTTATTTTGTATTAGATCATTTTCTTCAGTGTATTTAGTAAGTGCTTGCAAGTTCCTTTGAAGACCAAATGGAGTTAGATCCAAGATGACTACATCGTCTGCATACATCATGGTGTGAATTTTATGAGAAGCGATTTTAGGTGGGAAATTGCTAACATGTTTGAAACTTTCCGGCAGGTCATTAAGATATAGAGAGAACTTAATGGGAGCTAGGAGGTACCCTTGCCGAAGGCCATTAGGTGTAGCTATTGGGCTAGTAAGACCCTTCTCCCTTCCCATTTGGACTTGACACCGTGTCCCTGAATACAATGATATTATGAAATGCAGGAGGTTTTCCGGGATTCCCATTTTTCGAAGTTTTCTCCACAGTATTGCTCTACCACTCTGTCGAAAGCAGTCGTAAAGTCGACAAAGACTGCATACACAACCTGAGACTTTAAGGTGACATATTTATCAATTATTGTTTGCAGAACTGCAATGTTGTCTGTAACAGAGTGTTTTGATCTAAACCTGGCTTGATTTAAGGAAATAGGACCTGTTGTAAATGCCCGTTCTTTAAGACGTTCTAATAAGGTTGCCGCAAAGAATTTCCCTGTTGCGTCCAGGAGAGATATCTGTCTGCAGTTACATGGCAGGAGTCTGGATTCCTTCTTGTAAATTGAAATTACAATGCTCCCCATACACGATACTGGAATCTCCCCAGTTTCAAAGCTGTGGAAAAAAAGGGGAGCCTAGAACTTGCTCCACTCTTTGTGATTCTTTGGCGGAACTTTATTAGGATTTGGACCAGTCCCGTTGCTGTCAACGTTCTTGTCTTTTTTATATACTGTTCGATTTGAGATGGAGATGGAGCTCCGTTTTCTAAAGTTTTTCCTCCTATCTTGCTTGACATTGGAGTCAAACTTTCTGCTCTCTCATTTAATTGATATAAGTTGGTTAGGTACTTTTCCCATTCTGATGGGGGCCTGGGATAGGTTGTAGTGATTTTTCGTGCCTGTTTCTTTGGCAATTATATTCCAGTAGGAACCTTTCTTATTTTGTTTTGTTGCTATCTATACGTCCACCCATTTTTTATCCTGTATTTCTTTACGATATATTTCCTTATCCCTCCTGCAGCAGGTTTTTAAGATGTTAATTTTACATTGTTTTATTGGTTGCGAGCTGAGGAAGGGGTCTGGCCTCCCATACTGATGCTGCAGCTGCAGCACAAGGGAGGAGAGGGAGTGGTGGGCACTGACAAGTGTGCATGATGGCTTAGGCCTTCATGCGCACTTAGCCTTTCTTCACCGAGCTATGTTGTACAGCTGGGTGGAGTAACCAACACAGGCTCCCAGTCTATCTCTGAGCGCAGAACCAAACTAGTATTCCCAGCATGTGAGCAGTGCTGGGATTGGGAGCTGGGAGCCTGCGTAGTGTTCAGCAGTTCCTGGACAAGATGCAAGGATCGGGAGAAATGCGGCAGCCGTCAGAGCAAGTAAGTCTTATTTTCTTTATTTATAGTTCCATTTTTTTGTGTGTTCCCCCTCCACCACCCCACCACTTAGCAATATGAGTGGCCATTACTGCTTCCGCTCCATGATGACCAAGTGGAAGACTGTGGACATTGGTGGTGGAGCCATTGTTGTTGCATTCATTGATTTATGAGCCGCTTTTGATTTGATTCTCAGGGAAAAACTTTGGAATGTACACTTAAAGCTGGGGTTACCACATAATTTGCTTAATATTTTTGTGAATTTACATGAGGGGAACTTTGCCAGTGTTTGCTGTGGCGTGAATGGCAAATTAACCAGGAAATGGCTATTGGTAAGTGTGTCCAGCAGGGCTGTGTCTTTGCTCGACTCTCTTCCTTTTAACAATTGTGTTAAGTCCTTGTTTAACTGTATTAATGATTCTCCCATACAAGCTGGACAAACAATATCAACCCTCTTTTTTACGGATGAAACTGTTTTGCTTGCTAAAACTAGTGCTTGTTTGCAATTGTTTGTTGACAGATTTAGCATGTTTTACATGTTACATGCCCTAGAAATTAATGCGTTTAAAAACCAAATGGACGGCGTATTCCAAAAAGGATAGGGAAACTATTAGTCTGGGACAGAAAGTGATGGAAAGGGTCAAGGAATTTGAATACTTGGGGCTTGGGTTGGCTGACTCTGGATCATGGGCACCACAGATTTCAAAAAGTTATCTTTTCCAAACCCATAGAGTGGCGGGCATTTCTAGATTGGCCAAAAGGCGACTCGCTATCCAATTCTTCCAGCAATAGCAATGCATAAAGCTTAAACAAGGGGTGCGGATCTGTGTGGCACAGAGCTGTGGACTATCACCTCACTGGTTCCCCAAGGCCCAGTGAGAACAATTTTATAAGAGCTATCACTGGCATGGGGTGAGGCACACCCCTGGTTCCACTTAGATTGGACCTCGACCTCAAACCTGTCTCTTGATTGGCTTCATTAAGGACATTACTTTATTGAGTTCGCATTTGAGCTGCTGAGGAATTGCAATTGATAAGGAGGGTCTTATTGACATCCTTAACCTACACAGATCCAATAAAATCAAGTGGTTAGGCTATGTCCAAAAATAATTTTACGATCTGGGTTCAGCTAACCTCTGGGAAAGAGCCTTCCTCCATCTCGTCTAATGTGGTTGCTGATGTAAGAACTAGGTATTGGGAGAGTGATATAGATCCGATTAAACTTTCTAATACCACAGGGCTTTTTTTTAATATAAGATTGTGCCTAAGGCTGAGGAATTTTTAAACTTTACCCGGCCAGCACGTACGTGCTCGCTATATATGCAGTTTAGGTACAGTATCTTACGAACATACATCTTTACATTAATATGGGGTTCTCCGCAGGCAAGAACCACCTTGTGCCAGTCATGCAATCTTTTTGATGAGAAAGATGAACATCTGTTATTCTTTTATCCAAACTATTCTAGACCAAGAGCCAGGTGGACAGTGCCATAATGTCGCCTATTGGGGATATCACACTGGAATAATGCTTTTAGAATCTGTAAAAATGACTCAACTAGCGCGGTAGTGACTGGTTTCTAAATAGCTTTTTGCTGCATGATCTATTAGACATAAAATAACTGCCTGACTAACAAAGACAACCTCATTTAAAGAATTATCCAAGTAATTTATTTAGTGAAAAGAGTGCTTTAACCTATTTTAATTGCATTGTGATGCAGGAGTGCGGCCTTTCCTTTGTTTTTCAAATTTATTGATGTTTTACTGTTCTGTATTAACTTTATTATTTGCAATTACTTTTGTTGAATCGATTTTTCTATGTTTGTTTTAACTGTTTGATGATGAACTGTGATGCTCGAACTGTCAACTTGAACTTGAATTTAGTTTACAGTTATCCTGCTGCTAGGGAAGTCATTTAATCTAGAATAGGCTCAAATTCCAGTTGAAGCTTGTTGTCCAAGAAGTTGTCAGTACTGCTTCCTGAGTAGACTGACTGGTACAAAGACTCCTTAACATGAGACCAGTAGCATTGTTTTTAACAAATTCCCCTCCTCTGTGTTTACAGAGCTGGGGTTATTCCACAATTCCGTCATCCACAGGATAACCAACCAATTTTTCTCGGTTTTGAGCAAGGGAAAAGTATAAGCATGATCCAGTTTATGTATTGCTGCAAGCACACCCTATATGATTCAAACTATTCATTATGAAAAATTCTACACCAGTGTGAGACAGCTCTAAATTGTATTATAGCGTCTATTCTCCTCTGTGTCAGCGTGTAGTAGCAATATGGAAGAGATTCGCATGAAATGTACCAATGATCTTAACAATTTGTTCTCAGATCTGGCCAAGCTTTGAACATTGCTACAACCTAACAATTCGACTTAATGTAGTGCAGCACCCAAGGCCTTTACCTTCTATACCTGCAATGCTGGTGAGACATGTAATGTAATGTAATGTAAGCACACATTTTTATAGCGCGGCTATCGCTCCGAGGAGCATCTTGGCGCTCCACACCCAACCCTGATGGAGATGAGTTGGTAGACAGAAGGCAGTGACACACTGTACAATTATTACACCAAAGCTCTGCAGGCTGCGTCAGAGAGCGAAAAGATCCATGTTTTCAATGATCTTCTGAAGTCAACCTCCTTGACTATACAACGGAGCTGAGCTGGCAGTTTATTCCAGGCTTTTGAACCCAGCACGAAGAGGGACTTCCCTCCCTTAGTGGCTAATCTAAATCTAGGGACAACTAAAAGGTTTTGATTGGCAGACCTCAAACATCGCGTTGGCGTGTAGTGTTGAAATCCCCTCCGAAGATATTTAGGGCCTTGGGACTGAAAGGCTCTGAAAGCAATCACGAGAATTTTAAAAAGAACTCGCTTATGAATTGGCAACCAATGTAAAGTTTTTAGTGCTGCCGTGGCCGATGATCTTTTTGGCCAGCGTAAAACCAGGCGAGCTGCAGCATGCTGAACCATCTGCAGCCTATGCAGCACCGTTTTATTGGTGCCTGCATAAAGACTGTTGCAGTAGTCCAGTCTGGATGTTATAAGGGCCACTGCAACAGTCTTCCTGGCCTCTAAAGGCAGCAAATCAAAAAACTTCTTCAGTGATCTGATGATCTGGAAACACGAGCCCGCCACGGCTACTGCCTGCGGTTTAAAAGAAAGTTGGGCATCAAATTTGACTCCCAAATTTTGTGCAGAGCCAATAGTGTTAGGGGGAGCTTCAGCGCCCTCAGGCCACCATTGTGAGGGGGAAAACATGTTTAGAGGACCAAAAGATATTATTTCTGTCTTCCCCGAGTTACACTTGAGGTGATTGTTGGTCATCCACTCAAAGGTAGCCCGGAGACAGTTCCTCAAGTTTTCTTCTGCCCCTGGCAGCTCCCTGTCCAGCACCAGGATCAACTGAGTGTCGTCAGCGTACGCTATGACTTCAATCCGATAAGACACAATCAGCTCTAACAAGGGGACCATATAAAGATTAAATAAGACAGGACTCAAACTAGCGCCCTGTGGGACCCCTGAGTTGATAGTCTTTTCCTCCGATTTGTAGTCACCTAGTACTATTACCTGACGACGCAGAGACAGGAAGTTAGCAAGCCATGCCAGCACAGTTCCACCCACACCTGCATTCTTCAAGCGGTCGATCAAGATTGGATGGCCGACCGTATCGAAGGCCGCCGATAGATCGAGTAAAATCAAGACGGCCTTCTTCCCCTGGTCCAATGCCATGCGTAATGTCTCGGCCGAGAACAAAAGAGCGGACTCAGTCGAGTGCTTGGACCGAAACCCCGATTGATTGGAGTGAAGGATGTTATTCTCCTCTAGGAAATTTGACAGTTGATGATTGACAAACTTCTCCGTCAGTTTAAATACTGCCGGTAATAGGGAAATTGGTCGCAGGTTAGACAGGGTGGTTGGGTCTGACAGGGCTTTCTTTTGCAGCGGCATAACCGCTGCGCATTTCCAATCCTCTGGGATTACAGCAGTAGCCAGCGAGGAGTTAATGATACTGTTGATTATTGGATTTAAATCCGCAACCAGAGTTCGAAGAACTATGGGCGGGCATGGATCAAATGGGGAACCAGATTTTATGGCCGAAATGGCTTGGTATGAGTCCTCCAAAGAGACCTGTGCAAATGATTCCAAGCAAGAGGTCCTGGATGTCAAGGCGTCTGTCCTCATTTTGTCCGGACTAGGCGGAATGGGGGAGCTCGCTGGAAAATCCCTGACAATATCCACGACCTTCTTTTCGAAATAATCAGCTATATCATTACACAATGATTGTGAGGAGGGGATCTCCTGGGAAAGCGCAATGGGATTAGTAAAACTCTTAACTATCTTGAAGATTTCCTTCTGTCCCCCTTCAGAGGAAGAAATAGCCTTCAGATAGTAGTTTTTTTTTGCCAGCTTAATTGCCACGTGATAGTTGTTACGTGCAACTGTATAGATATGACGTGCAGCTGGCTCATATTTCCTTCGCCATCTGCGCTCCAGGGATCTTACTGCACTTAATTCCATTCTCAGAGCTAATGTAAACCAAGGGGCGCTCTTTTTATTTATGGAACCATGTGTGTAACCACACTTTTTCCTTGCATCTAGGGATGAGCCAAAAGTTGATAACCAATCGCAGTATTGCTGGTTATCTGTTAAAGTGCAACCCGTTAAACCGGGTTTGCTAGCCCTCAGCTTTTCAATGAGCAATGGACGCGCCAGGGCATTAATCCAATTTGGCTTGTGGTCGGCCGTTCTTGAGTCTGCCTTAGGAATCGGAACCTTCTGTTTTGCAGAAAGGTTGAATGGAATGAGTTTGTGATCTGACCATGTCAAGGTGTATGGGGCCTTAACAGACAAGCTCTCCATGTTAGTACAGATGCAGTCCAGGACATGGCCCGCTGCATGTGTAGGTTCCGATGTCAGCAGAGTAAGGCCGAGTGTGTTTATGATATCCATAAAATCACTAGTTCCTGGCTCTTTAATGGAGTCCAGGTGAAGGTTAAGGTCTCCCAATACTGTACAATGTGCGAACCTAAGAGTGAGCTCGCTCAGAGTGTCTCCCACACTGTCCAGAAAAGCTGTCCGCGGGCCAGGTGGACGATAGATTAGAGCACCAGAAAAAGAGAGGGTGTCATTAATAGTAAGACAGAAAGCCATGGCCTCAGCTTCTTTGATGTCAGGCAGTTCAAATGTAGAACATTTGAAGGTGGTACGATGGATAATGGCCAGGCCGCCTCCCCGCTGCACTGGTCTATCCCATCTTTGAATTGAGAAGTCATGGGGCAAGGCAACAGCTAAGTCCGGATTGCACCACGGCCGAAGCCATGTCTCGTGACAAATAGGCAATCCAGGTCCATTTCGATGATCAAATCATGGACATGCTGAGCGTTTTTACATAGCGATCTGGCGTTAATAAGCCCCCCTCGAAGGATAGTAGGATGCAAATAAGCATGAGAGCCTGATATTGGATTGAGCTCAGTTCTACAATGCAAACATACCACTGTATCCTTCCATTTATCTGGGTTCAAAAGATTGTGACAAAAGGGAGAATGAGTATTAAAAGAATCCAACCAATCCCTGGAATTCACTAATGTGGGGGTGACCTCCCTTACCCTCGCCGCAGCCTCGACGCGGACGAGCGCAGACGGGCCGGACTCTGGCCGGACTCCGGCGTGAGTCCGGCTTTCCCGCTGCGCGTTCCCGCTGCGAGGCATCTGGCAGGTTTAAGTAGGTCCAAGTTCAGCCAGGCAAAAGACTAGGACGCTCACCAAAATGGCGCCGCGTTTTTGTCCCTGCCTACCACCAAGATGGCTGGGTGCGTGGGTGTAGGGAGCTAAGTGATCCGCCAAACAGCGGTGAGTTTTACCGTTTATGTGCAGGTAAGCGCTATGTGTGCTATAAAAGATTTAGTACAGCAATTTCGTTTTTATTTTAAAAATAGCTAAACGACGATTTTAAAAGCGCATACTAGCGCAGTTTGCACAACGAGGCAGCGTGAGGCAGCGCGTCGTGTATAGCAGGCGCAGCGTTGTTACTAACCTTGTCTAGGACCGAACAGGCGGTACCGGCGTCTTAAGTAGGTCCAAGTTCAGCCAGGCAAAAGACTAGGACGCTCACCAAAATGGCGCCGCGTTTTTGTCCCTGCCTACCACCAAGATGGCTGGGTGCGTGGGTGTAGGGAGCTAAGTGATCCGCCAAACAGCGGTGAGTTTTACCGTTTATGTGCAGGTAAGCGCTATGTGTGCTATAAAAGATTTAGTACAGCAATTTCGTTTTTATTTAAAAAATAGCTAAACGATGATTTTGAAAAGCGCATACTAGCGCAGTTTGCACAACGAGGCAGCGTGAGGCAGCGCGTCGTGTATAGCAGGCGCAGCGTTGTTACTAGCCTTGTCTAGGACCGAGCAGGCGGAACCGGCGTCTTAAGTAGGTCCAAGTTCAGCCAGGCAAAAGACTAGGACGCTCACCAAAATGGCGCCGCGTTTTTGTCCCTGCCTACCACCAAGATGGCTGGGTGCGTGGGTGTAGGGAGCTAAGTGATCCGCCAAACAGCGGTGAGTTTTACCGTTTATGTGCAGGTAAGCGCTATGTGTGCTATAAAAGATTTAGTACAGCAATTTCGTTTTTATTTAAAAAATAGCTAAATGACGATTTTAAAAGCGCATACTAGCGCAGTTTGCACAACGAGGCAGCGTGAGGCAGCGCGTCGTGTATAGCAGGCGCAGCGTTGTTACTAACCTTGATGAAGCCGAAAGTTCCGTGAGGCTAAAGGCGCCTCCGAGGTGCCGAGTTGCCGGTAATGCCGGTAATGCTGTGCTGATAGTACCGGTTTGTTGCCTTGTTGCCTCGTAGTATTTAAATCGGCAGATGGAGATGAGCGGAGAGCGGAGAGCCAGCGGCCGACCGGCAGCCTGCTTTCCTTCTCCTTTCTCGTTACGGTGGCTATTCCGCTTCCCTCTGTGGCAGCAGCACCGCACTCTCCTCGAGGCAATGGCGTTTCTGGCGTTCTGTCGATTCTGCTCTCTGGCTCCCTCTACATATCTAGATCTTGTTGAAGGAAAGTTTTTTTTTAAATAGTAGACTCACTGGGTTGTAAGGCTGGAGGTCAGTTTTTACCCTGGTATTCAACATTCATAACTCTTTCTATTATTGAAAGAGGTTAGGGTCAGGTTCCACCTTTGTGATTTGTGCAGTTTCTGAGGGCTAAAGGTGATATCATTAGTCTATTGTGGGTTCCACTCCAACCCCGATCTTTGCAGAAAACCACAAACCTTTCCATCAGGGACTGTAGCTCCACAGGTGTCTTAAAAAATAGACAACATGTCATTGCCGCCCACAAGGAGTTCCTTCTGGCTGAAAAGCGGCTTCAGCAGGAAGAGATTCCTTATTGTATTCTCTACCCTGCCCGCCTGTAAATAGACACCGTGGTACATCTAAGATCTTTACGACCCTAAGGAGGGTATGGACTGTATAAAAAAAAAACTCACACCCTGCAAGCGACTACAGGAGGGAGATAAAGAAACTGCCAGTGGCAATTGACCTTCAGAGATAATCTACATCCCTCTGCCAGATGATTAAGACTGTATGGGTTACTATGAATCTTCTGGATAATCGGCCTGCATGATGATGTGCTGAACTGAGAGTCATGCCTATTACTGTTCTTGTTGCTTTTTGCATCTAGAGTATTCCACTACTCAATCTGGTATGGACAACTATGACAGCAGTGGCCTGCTCATTCACATGATTTTTATTTTAGGCAGTGAACAACCAAACCTGGCCTCCTTTGTCTTTTCTGGAGGTTCCACTGGGACTCTAGGCGCCCCACTATGGGAAATGTTTTCTCTGCACACACTTGAGTGTGCCTTGTTTTTCTTTGTTGTTTGTTTTGGGGATTTATACAAGAATTGGATGTCTTAAGCATAATTGAGATGTTGAAGTGGGAGGGGGAAGGGGGTATAAGTTGGATGGAAACATTTGCTAATGTTTCAAATACATTTAATGCTGCAATCATCTTGTAAATGTTCTGTATATTAAGGAATATTCATCCCAACAGGACATGACACAGACACACAGAAATGTGTCCCTCATCAGATGGAATGTCAGGCTTAACAATCCCAGGAAAATGTGTTAAGTTATTGCCTATCCCGACTGACATGGTATACAGGTGGCCCTGTTACAAGAGATGCATCTCACTCAGCACATGGAACACAAGGTAAATGCTCATTGGGCATCCATACGATTAGCCTCTTCCTACTTGCCGTACTCTAGGGGGTGCTCCTGCTGGCCAAGCAGGGCATTTATTTTGTGGTCATGCACAAGGATATGGGCACACAGAGCAGGTACATTATAGTACAGGGCAATTTTTGTGGTATTATTTTGACACTGGTGTACATATATGGGCCTAATACCAATGATCTTGACTTCTATACATGGATCTGGGTGCGACTGCATACTATGCATTCATCTGCAGGTGTCTGGGAGGTGATTTTAATACGTGCACAGATCCAGCTTTAGATAGATTGAACCTAAATGAACAATATGACAGACTTGCTGCCAGGGTGCTCCGAGATAGGTTGGAGGAGGATGTTTTGCGGGCTCTCTAGAGGGTGTGCAACCCCCCCCCCCCCAGCGAGAGGGAATGTTCTTCTCCTTACGAACTGGAGTATTGGTTGGCCAATCGTGAAGTTAGTGGGTATATTGAGAGGGTTGTCCACTTGCCAAAAACCCTATTCAATCATGCTCCTATCAAACTGGTGTTGTTGATTCCCTCTCACATCCAGTGCAATTTATGTGGCACTTCCCTGCCACTGTGCTGTTAGATCATCTATTCAGGACTGAACTATGAACGGCCATTACAGATTACGTCAACTATAATGTGGGCACGGTAACATGGGCACATACACTGTGGAAGGTCTTCAAAATCACAGTGCGCCGGGTTTGTATTAGCAAACAGTTGGGAATCCTGTGAGAGTTTCACCAAAAATTACACATGTTAGAGTTGGAAATATGGGAACTAGATCAGGATCACAAGTGGACACTGAATCCAGTGCTTCTAGCGAATATCTGGGAGAAAGTGCCAGTTTACCAAGAGATGGCAGACCACAAGATTAAATATCTCTCATGCCACCATGTGGCGTGCAGGTATGGTGAGGGTGACCGACCTGGCGGAGTACTTGCCAATATGTTGAAAACAGCTTGGGTGCCCACACAAGTTATGAAGATAATAGACGCCCATGGAGTTGAATGTTATGACACACCGGCTATATTTCGCACATTTGTTTTAATATTATTTGCAACTTTACAGTCTCAGATGGCTAGATTGAGGAATATTTAAGAGACACAGCCTCAGTGTGGCTGTCAATGGGACAGCAAGAGTACCTGGCACAGCCTATCGCAGAAGAAGAAATCTGTGATGAGATTTGTTTACTTGCCATTGGAAAGAAACCTAAGACAGATGGAATAACTGAGAAATTCTATAAAGAATTTGGTGACCTCTTGATGCCACATCTGCTGAGAAGTATGCGGAGGCTTATGAGGCAGGCATACTCCCCCCTTCTCTGAGGGAAGCTTTACTTGTCACGCTATTTAAGCGGGATAAGCAGCCATAATATTGTGAGTCTTATAGAAAACTTTCAGTAATTAACACTGATACCAAAATTCTATCAAAAATACTAGCCTCTAGAATACAGTAACTGTCGCAAACTCTGGTACTACCAGATCAATCAGGTTTCATCCCCACCGCTCTACGACACATAACGTGGGCACAATTTTTACCTTTTTCATCAACAAGATCCTAACATACAGGCAGGAGTGGTATTATTAGACGTATCTAAAGCTTTTGATTTTCAATAGAATCAGCATTTATGATCACTAATTTATGGAGGATGAGAATGTCCAAATCATTGTTGAATGGATCTGTCTTCCGTACACTAAACCGGCTGCGAAACTATGCATTAATGGCTACAAAGCCCAGCCACTGTTTATACAAAGAGGGATGCTTCAATTCATACAGCAATTTCGGAAGGAAACGTACAGCATCAGTCACAGATGTTGCAGGCCCTTGTTAGCCCCTTCACGGGGCTTGGCTAGAAGCTGCTAGAGTTGCTCTGACCCTATCGCATGATCCACACAAGCTCTGGACAAACCCTATAGAAGTAGGATTCAATGCCAACAGTAATATTTGCTAAAACAATGTACAGTGCACAGCTGCCTATTTCATCTTGGCCGAGAACCTAGAATCACTTTCTCCAGCAGCCATTTGTACATATCCATCTCTCCATTCAAAGGCAGCATTTTCAAGATTAATTTACCCCATTTTATCCATTCATCGAAAGTGGGCCATCGACCCTAAACATCCGCTTAATGATCCTTAAGGTGGGGTCATTTTCCTCTGTATCCTTAGTATTCTTTCTACGTTTAGTCGATCTTCATCCATTCTCGTTGTGATAAAAGTGTACCATTAGAAACAGTGATTACTGTGACAGAGTCCTGACGAAAGCTTTTGCCGAAACGTGTGTAGCTTGACAACAAACCGCCAGTCTCTGCACATCGTCTAGATAATTCTGCTCACATACCATTATGTATTATATGATGTAATGAATTATCAGTTGTGCATATATATAAATTAATAATCACTGTATTTGATGGATACTGAGAAATATGACAACATAAAATCTTATATATAACAACAAAAATCTATTTATAAAAATGAAATGTTTTTGATAAATTTGAAAAAAATGGAAAATAAATAACTTTTGATATTAGTTATGGTGTATGCTTTTTTTTAGCTTAATTTGTTAAATACCTTGCCCAGGTGGCTTACAAAGAGGGATGCAACAGAGTTTCCCCCTGTCCCAGTTGGTAATCACCATCACCCTTGTGCGTTTGTCGAGTAAAATACGGCAACATCATGCCGAATCAGCACTCCATTTTAGATTGTGAACCATTAGCATATTTCTGTATGCGGATGATATAGTCCTCTATGTATTAAACACTGCAGGCCATTTGGCACAGTTAATCAGAGAATATATACATTTTGATTGGTATGCTGGCTTATGTATTAATTGGTCAAAATCAGTTGTTATTCCCTTGATGCCACACATGCAGCAGTTCCCACTGGAATTCCTTCTGGACTGGCATGCAGATCCAATTAAATATCTGAGAATATGGGTTCAAAGGGACCCACAGGTGGTAAACCTAGAAAACTAGGGGAAGGAAGTCGCCAAGCTGGAAGATCAAGTGGCACGATGGATTCGGCTACCATTAACGCTAGCAGATGGTATAGCCATCCTAAAAATGATTGTCCTCGCACGCTTTCTGTACTTATTCATTAACATTCCCATAATTCTGCCTCTCGACTTCTTCAAAACAGTATGCTCCCACATGCTAACATTGACAAGGGCCGAGTGGCAACAGATGATTAGATCGGAAGTGCTTACCTTAATGTACGCTCAGGGGGGATTTAGAGCTCCAGACCTTCATGTATATTATGTATGCCCTCAAGCAAACTTCACATATTATTGGCACCACCCTCTTGAATTTATACCTCACATTGCTATAGAATTGTATGACACATATCTCTTCCTGCTACTAGCTCTTATACCACAAAGGAGAACTACTATTCCCTGAGATTCAATCTGTCACATGCACTATTAACGTATGGAAAGCCATGGGCACATGGGCCGGTACATTCCCACTATATGCCCCTGCACTTCCGCTTGCACCCCATCCTGACATATCTGTTATGCAGGAATCGAAGGCTCTGGAGGTGCTGGTGAGAGCTGCCTTACAATGGGTGAAATGTTCCCAGAGGGCTTATTTATTACTCTACAGACTCTCTCCACTAACACGCCACTAACTGCACTTTTAGCCTTCACTTACCTGCAGCTGAGGATGGCCGTACAAGCTTTAAATCCATCCTTCCCCTTAGAGCCCCCTGCCCTCGGGCCCCTGCTCAGTTTGCTTGCCAGTCCTACTCGTGGGCACCTCATTACCAAACTATATAACGCTGCACAGGGAGACCAAACATATTGATTCAAACAAAATCCTTAGAAAGGTGGAATGCCATAATGGACTTGCCTCTATCTCATGATGATACTATGTTGGTATCTGTTTTGATTTTATATACATAAAACTCAATAAAAAAATATGTTTGCGATCTCAATGCCCATGCCATGTCCTCACACATTTCAGCCCTTGAGTTTGTTGTTCTGAGCCATGTGCCTTGCACGTGGAGATTTGCTGAGATCTCACAAGATCTCAGCAAATCTCAGCAGCCTTCTTGGGCGTGGCTATGATATTTAGACCATGCCCGGGCTTCTGATGCTTGCTTTGCCTCGCACATACAAAAACAGAAGTTCCCTGCCCACAGCCTCCCTAAATTCCAGGATAATGTATTTCAAATTACAGCATTTTGCACTTCAAGACCAATGGACTTAGCAGCTCAAGACCTTGTTCCCTGCTCGCAATGTCAGCACATTCGTAGGAGTTGGTGAGAAATGTTCTCCACTCATTGCTCTGTTCCCTGCCCGCATCACAAAACCATCGCCCGAACAAACAGGTACCTGCACGATAAAAGACAGCATCATCAAGGGTACTCTTTTTTGTTTTAGAATAAAGACACAGTTACCAAAGACTGTTATAATAAACAGATACATTGTAACATTTTAAGTAAAGGAGTTGGATGTGAAGGAAAATTCAACAAATGCAATACAATGCAACAATGTGACTACTTATACTGTGTTGAACCTTTTGAGCAATAAATGTGGTCAGGTCGAAGGACCTGGATCCATATCGTCTCTGCAAGGTTACGTCATGACTTACGCAGTAAGAGTCATGTGGCGAAACATTAACGCTTTTCCGATCTCACATGGGCACAACTGGCAGTATGGAGGCAGGTGAGTATAGACAAAATAATACCTGGTACCCTTATCACTTTGAGAACTGCCCACAATCTAGGTCTGAAAATCCTGATGAAGGCAGACTGGAGGTCGACAAATGCCAGTTACAGCTGTCCTCATTGCAGAGTCCCTTTCTTCTAATATATACATAGAAATGGGAAGATCTGTTAAATTGTACTCACTTTGTTCCTAAACCCAGTTTGCAAATGGGTGAGCACATTACTCACGGTCATACATCCCTGAAGTGTGTCCAATACCTGGCTACAAAAGACTTTCTGCAGCATGTCAATTAAGCTAATTGGGTGGGAATTAGCTGCATCCTTTTTGTTCTCTTTTTTTATAAATCAGGACAATTACCGACCCTGCAAACTAGCAGGAATCTGTGCCCCAGTCGTGATGGCATTTGATACCTCATTTATTTATGGGGCCCAAATCTTAGGTTCAGAAAGTTACAAATCCCCAGGGATTTTATCAGGCGCAGGGTCCGTTTCCAGGTTTATTAAGTCAATTGTCAAGATAGTGGCATGCAGTGTGTTTAATTTAATATAGTGTAATATAGTACATTGAAATGCTTGCAAAGGATACATTATAGAGAAAAACGCTGTTTTTGAATTTTGAAGAGTCTTTACCATATAATTACTCTCTCTCTCAGCCAATCAACAGCAAGCTTCCCACCCCAGAATCCCTTGAAACCTTGAAGGTCAGCGCTGCTGTTGGCGACCCTGCAGGAGACAGGAACTACCCGAAAGCAAAAAAAAATGTTTTTGAAGCATGCTTTAAAGTCATTTGTTTTATATTGTTATTTATAAGCGCACCAGTCAGGAAACACTTTTGGCCGTTCCCCAGCAACACATCCAGCCCCCCACCTAACAGTGTGTACGTGTGCGAGATTTGTGTGGTCTTGAGGCGGAAGCCGGGACCTGTGAGTAGCAGAACGCTGTGATTGATTTTAAGAATTGCATTTAATCGTTTTAAAATTGACTTGGCTATCCCCTCGACACCCTGTCCAGATATTGGGCTACTTCCCTTACCTGCGGTGCCTGACCATCACGAATCGGCAGCATTGCCTAACGGCCGCCATCTTGAGTGAGGAGCACGGCGAGCAGACCAGTGCTCGGCCACTCCCGCCCTCGTTGCTATAAATCTACCCAGAATCCCACGCACTCCGACTAACAGTGTGTACGTGTGCGAGATGGATTGGTGTCACTACATCGCGGTTTTTTACAACGCATTCCGTTACATCGGAATTTTTACAACGCAGGATCCATTACATCGGATGCCATTACAACGCATGGCATTACATAGCAGATGCTATTACAACGCATGGCATTACATCGTAAGTATAGGTAAGTATAAAAAATGTAATTAAGTTAATTTAATTAATTTAATTTAATTAATTGTATTAAAATACATTTTAAAATAGTAATTAATTTTATTTAATAAACTTAAATCTATTTATTTAAATTAATTTTAATAAAAATTTTAATTAATTTTATTTAATTAATATAATGAAATTAATTTAATTTAAATATTTTTTTAATTGTAATTAAATTAAATTAATTAAAATAATTTATTTAATTTAAATATTTTAATTAAGAAATGTAATTAATATAATATAATTAATTTAATTTAACCTAAAAACACCCCTGTACCCCAAAACCCAAACCCTACCCTGAAACCTAAAAACACCCCTGTACCCCAAAACCCAAACCCTGCCCTGAAACCTAAAAACACCCCTGTACCCCAAAACCCAAACCCTGCCCTGAAACCTAAAAACACCCCTGTACCCCAAAACCCAAACCCTACCCTGAAACCTAAAAACACCCCTGTACCCCAAAACCCAAACCCTACCCTGAAACCTAAAAACACCCCTGTACCCCAAAACCCAAACCCTACCCTGAAACCTAAAAACACCCCTGTACACCTGTACTTATTTTAAAAATTACTTTAATTAATATAATAAATAATAAATTAATAATATTAAAAAACATAAATAAATATATTTAATTATAATTAATATTAATAAAATAAAAAAAAATTAAATACTTACCTATACTTACGATGTAATGTCATGCGTTGTAATAGCATCTGCTATGTAATGCCATGCGTTGTAATGGCATCCGATGTAATGGATCCTGCGTTGTAAAAGTTCCGTTGTAAAAGACTCCCGTTGTAAAAGTTGCGATGTAACGGTGCATCACCGTGCGAGATTTGTGTGGTCTTGAGGCGGAAGCCGGGACCTGTGAGTAGCAGAACGCTGTGATTGATTTTAAGAATTGCATTTAATCGTTTTAAAATTTACTTGGCTATCCCCTCGACACCCTGTCCAGATATTGGGCTACTTCCCTTACCTGCGGTGCCATCACGAATCGGCAGTATTGCCTAACGGTCGCCATCTTGAGTGAGGAGCACGGCGAGCAGACCAGTGCTCGGCCACTCCCGTCCTCGTTGCTATAAAATGGTACCCTGATTTAGGAGGCGCAGCGGACGGGCACAGTCAAACAGTTCTATGAATCACTGCCTCCGACGGTCGCAGATCTTGCCTCTTCCCCATCCAACTATACGCTACTAGGTGATCTGAATATCCATTTTGATGATATGACTGATAACATCACCAGAGAGTTGATTGGAGATTTTTTCCGCTCTACAGATGATCCAGCTTGTCTTATGCCCTACACATACCAAAGGACTCCTGTTAGACCCGGTGTTCAGCAACTGCCCTAATCTGAAGGCACTTTCCCCAATAGCACTTCCCTGGACAGATCACTCGTTAATTCCCCTAATATGGGAGACATATAAAACTCCGGTCTTAACACCTGCAGTGCGAGAAGCACGCAATTGGTTAAAACTCCTGCTGGACCAATGGACACATGAGCAAGAAACCTCAATACCATCAATCGATCAGGACCCGTTGTTAGCCAATGACACATTCAATAAATGGATAAAGAATTCTCTTAATGCCATTCTTCCTATCAAGAAAACTGTTTTAAAACGATCTAGGATCTCCGCCCCCTGGTACTCGGCTGAGCTCCGGGAGAAAAAGTGTCAATGCAAAAGACTTGAAAGGAAATGGCGGTTGGGATATGTTGAGTTGGATAAAACTATTTACAGAGGGGCTATCAGAGCCTATAAAAATGATATAAAGACTGCCCAATCTATATACCACACCCATAAAATCTCCGAAGCCGGCTCCAACTCCAAAGAGATCTATCAGATCGTGAAAAGCCTCACTAAGCTTCCACCACCGCCATTAACTGACCATAATCCTCAGCTCCGGTGTGAGGAACTGGCGGAATTTTTCTTCCATAAAATTGATCTCATATATTCCTCTTTTCCGCCCACAGACCTGATCACTCTGGAGGAGCTACCTCTCCTTCCTTTACAGGAAGTTAAGCGCAATTGCTCATCTTCATTAGATGAATTTCCCCTGCTGAGTGTGGAATTACTCACCTCACTAATGACGCAGGTGAAATCGGGTTCACCCAGTGATCCTGCCCCTCCCCGTGTCTTGGTCACTGCTACCCATACCATTCTCCCTACTTTGTTAAAAGTACTTAATACCTCAATTTCCACAAGTATTGTCCCAATGGCGTGGAAACAGGCCATGGTGCCGGCTCTTGTCAAAAAACCTAATTTGGACACTAAGAATTTCAATATTTTTCGCCCGATCTCCTTGCTTCCCTGGGCTGGTAAAATCTTAGAGAAGTACATAAATGGCCTATTAACATCCTTTCTTGAGAACAATCAGCTGCTTGACCCTTGCTCTGCTGGCGGTCACGGAGGAATCCAGGAAAATCTTAGATAGAGGAGGATCGGTGGCAGTCATCCTCCTCGATCTGAGCGCTGCATTTGATACCGTTAATCACGGTATCCTTCTGCAGCGTCTCCGGGATACTGGAATATCTGGCAGAGCTCTGCAATGGTTCAAATCTTATCTGAGCAACCGAGCCTTCCAGGTTTATGAAGACAATGCCATTTCCTCCAGTAAACCTCTGGGCTGTGGAGTCCCTCAGGGTTCATCGTTGAGCCGACGTTATTTAACGTCTACATGAGACCGCTGGCTGAGATCGTCCGCCCATATGGGATTAAGATCATTACCTACGCGGACGATACTCAGCTGGTGGTCTCTCTGGCTCAAGATTGTGGCTTCTCAGCCGGGGTGGATCTTGCGGGCTGTTTGGAGAGGGTCAAAAGCTGGATGACCAAGTCTTGTCTCAAACTCAATGGAGACAAGACTGAGCTCATGTTACTGGGTCGGCTTGCGCCAGCTTCCATCGATGCGATCTGGCCACCCTGTCTGGGACCACCACCGGCACCTAAGGACACCATTAAGAGCCTTGGTATCTGGTTAGATAAGTCTCTGTCATTTGACTATCAAGCAACCAGACTATCTGCCATTTGCTTTGGTCTCCTTAGAATTATTAGAAAGATCCTTCCTCTGCTACCTTTTGAAGCAAAACAGACTGTGATACAGGGCCTAATTCAATCCCGTTTGGACTTCGGGAATACCCTGTATTTGGGAGCACCTGATTTTACCCTGTGTAAATTGCAAACAATTCAAAACTGTGCTGCCCGGACGCTACTGCAAATTCCTCGCAGGTCATCTGTTAAGTCTGGGCTAATAAGCCTACAGTGGCTCCCCGTTAGGGAGAGAATCAGTTTCAAATCCCTATGCCTCGCTCATCAGGCATTCTGGGCTACTGGTCCAGCAATCAACCTCTCCCTCATCACCCCGTACCACCCTGTCAGACAGTTGCGCTCAACCCATGCCACTCTGGCCACAGTACCCAAAATAAAGAGAACTAGAGCGGGAGGCCGCTCTTTCTCCTTTAACGTGGCCAAGATGTGGAATGCCCTCCCCCAGTATCTAAGGTCCAATCCAGAACTCACTTCTTTTCGTAAGCAATTAAAAACGTTTTTGTTTAATAAATAGATCTCTCACTGGTTATATTATTCTTTTCCAACTGCACTCTTGTTTTCAGTCTCAGCGCTTGGACGCCTCAGGGCAGCTACGTGCGCTCTATAAAAATCATTTTCATTTCATTTCATTCCTTTCATTTCATTTCACCCTCACCCCCTGCAGTGGAATTCGGCCACACCCTGTCAGGTCATTGGGAAAACACCTGGTGCCTGGTAGCTTCATCCTGGGCCGGTTCCCATACTTTGTAGTTGGGCTTCAAATTATCACTTCTATCACTATGTCCAGCTGAATTGGCAAATAGCCAAAGATTGAGTTTAAGGAGCTTTGTATGTTGCATCTTCCCCTTTTGGGCACTGAATCGTATCTTCAAAGGTCCGGGCTCTCTTGCATTCTTCGGGATAAGCACTGCCACAGCTTCCTATTTTCCTCAGGTTCAGGAGAACATGGGGAAAAGTATTCTCTGTTCTTACTCCTAAATCTGGAACCAACTTATCCTTAAATGTCGACTGATTTGTACTAATATTTTTTTCCATAAGATGCTTTTGCGTTCCTCCAACCAATCCGACCTTTAGTCTTTGATATTACTCACTTTTATCTTAGTGCTAGGAATCTTTTGTTGAGTGTAGCTTTAAAAAGGTATTCCTCATCATCATCAAATCACGTGAGTCCTTTAGAGAATTCTTTTTTATGTGAACCTCTCTGTAAGACAGATTTCTTTGTCATCAGATTAGGAAAAATGGGAATTCTTACATTTGTTTTCCAGCTTGCATTTTATGGGAGTTGATCTTTTAGCATAGAAATAGCCCAATGATTTCTAAAGGGAGAAGACCATAATGGGTCCCTAACAGCAAGCTTCTTTTCTGGGTGTTTTACACCCACCTTTTCTGCCAGTCACTCTGATAAAGAAAAACCTGATCTAGAATTGAAAATAATAAAAAGCTTCACCCATGGTCATGTTGGATTGAATTGGCATCAGCACACAATACAATTTTAGCTAGTCCTAAATTATTAAACAATCTGGTGCATCTCAAATGCATATCTTGGACCACAGATCATATCTTTATCAGATGACCCTAAAACTACAAAATTGCTGACCAATTACTGTTATTTCATAGGTCATTGGTCCTTCAAGAAAAAAGTTTACATCTGCTAACATTCTAAAGTACCATTTAAAAATAGATTGTTTACACTTTTTCCTATTTTTTTGTTTCATAGTGGAACTCTGGATACCTGGGATTTGGACTACTAGGCTGTTTAGACCTACTAAATAGGTGGCAGGTGTGAGAAGTTGGCCTGGTATATGATGTTCACTATTCTAGTGAACACCTTGCACCAGTCCAAACAACCCTTATGGTGATGGTTTCAAGTCAACCTTATAGACCAGCTATTCTAGTGGTAGCATGGACAGAACAGTCTTAGGCTAAAAGGGCGTGTAAAGCCAGCTGTTTTACCATATATAACCCCTTGAATATCAAATGAAAGGACGCCACACAGGATAAATATAAAAATATACATGTATTTATTCACTAAAACACTCTCTGAACTCTTTATGAGGTCAGAGGCATAAGCACATAACAAGTTACTCTTAGAAACACTTTAAATAGCACAATTTACAGTTAGGCCCTATGGGCGCGTAAAACCATATACCAAGTAAGTGGTATAAGAAATACGACTCGGGAAAAGGAAAGGCCTAGGGCCTAGAGAATCGCTGGGGCTACACTATCTGAACCTTAGGTTAGGAGTAGGAGGCCCACAGGCGGTGTCAGTACACTCACGCGAGAGTCAATAGAAAGTCAATGGGAACCTTAAAGGTAAGTAAAGGAAGATTTAGGACACTTCCGGTCTAAGTAGGAATGTACAACTAACAAAACTGGACACTAGGATAGTCAATCCCTACAGGAGCACCAAAGTACTCGCGTTACCTCACCCACGGGCTGCGGGTGCATAGATGGCAAAGTGTGTCGGGTTTTCTCGTTGATTCCAATGGAGCCTCGGAAGAAGATGCTGCAGGCGACCAGGAGGAAGATGTCCGGGTGGATCCAAGGGTGGATCGAAGATGAAGGAGACCTGAAAGCAGACGGGACGGAGTCTAGGTCACTAGCCAGTGACCGAGTGGAACCAGGAAGGAACCAGACATCGTCGAGGAGCAATCAGGTGCTGTCGTGAAGCTTGTCGTTGCAGCCACGTGGACCAGGAGGCTTCGAGGATGACCAGGTTCTGCAGAGGAGCTGTCCCACGAAGGTTCTCGCAGATGTAGGGGTCGACTTCAAGATCGGAGCCAACAAGCCTAAGCAAAGGCAACCCATGCAGGATACACAAAGAGCTTCTGGTGCAGACCAGGAGTGTCTGAGGTACTTCACCTTTTCAGGGAAGCAAGTGCCAGTCTGGAGATACCGGACTAGTGATGGATTCTCAAAGGATCATCGTCACAGGGCTACTAGCCAACTGGCCAGCAACCGGGACAACGCGTCGAGCAGAACACAAGCAGAAATGCCCCAAGCAGATCTCGTGGAGTGTGTAGGGCTGGTCTTCGGTGCAGGTGGAGCTCGGTGTCGGGGTGTCTCAGTCCCCAGTGCACAGCTTCGAGGATGCTTCAGGAGCTGCGCTGTTAGCAAGTTGAAGACTTTCCAAGTGGCCTAGTTCCACGGGTTCCGACGCCTTCCACGGGGCTCAGCTGTGCTGGAGTCATGCAGTGGGGTCAGAGGGGTCCGGGATTTGAGGTCTTGTCAGGCTCTGTGCTCGGGTTCCGGTGGGAATGGGGACAAAGCAAGCCGTCGAGTTGCTGGATGGTGCCTGGTTGCCCAGGGTGGTCACTCCTTGGCCACAAGGGAGATTCTTCAGTCTTCAGCTCAGGTGAATGTCGAAGGGTCCAGAGTTTTGTTTCAAGTCGATATCAGGATTAATATAAAGTCTCCTGGGTCAGCTCCTACCTTTATACAACTAAAGGGGGCTTACTCACTAGGTCCCTCCTATGGGTGGGACCGGGAAGGGGGGTGGTTACACCCCCTTTCCTTTGTCCAGTTTCGCGCCAGAGCTGGGGCTGGAGTGCCCCAGCACCGGTTTGAACTGGACTATGCATGGAGCACCTAGTGTGCCCCAGGCGGTGTCTCATTCTATTCAGCCCTCCCTGACCCAATACACAAAGTCCTGTCTGTGTTGGTGCTCGCACCTCTCCAGGCAGGAAACCTATTGTCCAAACCTCCGTGACTAGAAGGACTCCCAGCAGCAGGAGGTCAGACTTGTGTCTGTGGCAGCAGCGTCCATTTTGTGACGCTGGGGCTCTGGTTAACTTTAACCGGGATAGTCAGCAACAACATGTCTTCTCCCTCTAGAAGGGTGGAATGCTACCCCCATCGCCAGAATTGGCAAGGGGGTAGTATTCCAAAGCGTATGACACCTTACACGACATGTTTAGATAAAGCCAAACCATAGTTAGCATTCAACCGCGAGGATTATAATGCACTCAAGAGTATATGGTATGGCGATATCATAGAACAGCTATAAGGACATGTTCAGAAAGCTGCAGACAGGCTCAGCGCAAGCTAGAGCACCATCTCACACATAACCAAGCACTCTGCCTCCAGGATTGTTAAGGACTGCCATAGGAGTGTCTTATAGGTTCCTGTGTGTCTATATATAAGGGTAGATATAGGAATACTATAACTAAGCAAGGGGTGATTACTCGACCTTGCCCCAGCTGAGTGATCAGCTAGTTGTGTCAGTTTGAGTGGCCAGCCAGGGATGGCATAATACATGCTGCAGCCCCTGGTAGGCCTTGGTTACACCTATGCCCTGAGTACCTAGGGTACACTTCTACAGGGGCTGACAAGGTGAACCAATTCCCAATTGGATGTGCCTAGAGTACATGGTGTGATTTTAGAGAGAGTGCATCTGGGCTGTGGGTCTGATTAGCAGGTTCACAGCTACATCTAAGTCGAAAACCAGTAAAGCAAAAGCAAAAAGTGGGGGTGACCATAGGAAGCAGACCCTACTCTCCTACAGCAGGTGTATTTGGTCTTCTCTAAAAATAATGGCAAACTTATTTGGGATGACATTGCCATATGTGACATGTTGATACATCAGCTACAAGTGCACCTAAGTGACTCAAGTAGCCCAAAGATCTATTCTCAGATGCCAACCGGCAGCAGATAATTTCACCGCATAAATGTGAGTAAAAATAACTTGAACTGAAAAGCAGCACATGGCTTTAGGTATATGTTTCAAAGGAAGTTGTTTTATAGTTAAAATGCAATATTTAACGTTGTGTGACTCAGTTGCAAATGTGTAACGAAACATTTTGCACAGCTGCTTAGTGTACAGTACTTGTATTAAAAAGGTAACATAGACAGCTACCCATGCTTTCTGCAAAGGATGTCTTTTAAAGTGCAACATTTTTGTGTAAATTCGGCTGTGTTAATTTAGTTTTGGAAAATGTTAAAGTTCCTAGTTGTGCATTATGTAGCTAAATATGTGTTTCAAAATCAAATGATCACTGAATGTATTTACAATGCTGAAATTACTTTTGTTAGTCTATCACATGGGTTCTCGCAAACGTTTCCCTGGAGGCCACAAAGTAATGTCTGTGATTTCGCAAGGGCCGCCGCTGCCAGCATGGGAGGGTCAGGGTGTTGAAAGCTGGGCGTAGGGGGATGCAAAGCAGATGCATGATAAAGATAATTTAACTAGAAAACATTCTTTGCTTCTTTACCTTTAGTTTAGTTAACCTTCAAATAAAGTATGCCCTTCACAGCTTCCTGAATGCTCCTGCTCTGTCAAGTGAACAATAGCCCAGTGCTGCTGTTCACCAGGGGCCTGTCATTAAAGGTCAGGAGGGCTGCATGTGGCTCTGGTTTATAATATTACATGCTTATTGTGCGTAGCCAAACAGCTGTATGTCATCTATCTAGCATTGTAGTCAATTGCTAAACATTAAGGAGCTTGTTTATGAGCCTTCAGCTCCTCCAGAGCTTCACTTTTTGTGATGCTCTGGCAGCGCAGATTAGTAAATCATGTCTATGAGGCAATGCAACACTATTCTTGACTTTGGATGGCCTCATAGATATGGAGTAAGGCAAGCCTTACTCTGTGCTCGAAAAGCGTTCCATGGGCGATGCAGTGAATTTTCCCACACAACACCCATGAATTTTGCTGCTGTACCAGATTTACAAGATCATGTAAACCTGGGGAAGTGCTAAATCCTTATGCTTCCAGAGGAGAGGTGTAACAAGGAAAAATATCTTAATTTCTCCTAGTTTTTTCATCTTTAATGTGTGTTCATCTTTAATGTGTGCTGCATTCTGCAGCACACATAGAAAAAGGAAAATGCTGCTTAGGATTGTTTTTGTGCAGAAAGGTGTCCCTTCCAGCACAGAAAGAATCCTGGCAACAACACAGGCACCTTTGCACCATGTTTCATGGGGGCCTGCGTTGGCACTAGGTTGCCATTCTGCAGCACACATTCAGCAGGACACATAGAAAGAGGAAAATGCCTTTCAGGATTGTTTTTGTGAAGGAAGGTGTCCCTTCCTGCAAAAAAAACAATCCTGCCAACAACACAGGCACCATGGACCTGCTTTGGCATTAGGTTGCCAAAATGGCGCCACACAGGGGGAAAGGACAGAAATGTAATGCAGTGCATAAATATGGTGCATTCCTGCCCTTTCACTTTGGCGTAGGGTATCACAGCAAGGTGACTTACTGTGCTTTCCTATGCAAAATCCCCGTAGATGGGGGTCCAAAAGTGAGAGCACAAAGTCCCTCAGAAAAGAACTGTTGCACACATAAGTCTTCTTACCCTATTAATTTCAGCTAGGACATTTGTTCTCTTAGTGCATAAGGATTTTTTCCAGTTAGGGGAATCTTTTCCAGTATGGAGTAGGGAGCATGTGTACCTTAGAGAAGAGGGATTTTGGCAGCAGTAGCATACTGCTTATGGGTGGACTTTAAGTAGATCTGTAGAGATATTTTGGGAAGCTCTAACACTGCCATTTGTATTTTCGTGGCACAAAACACTTTGATGAACCTGGTTCAGGTTAAGATGTCTGTATTAAACTACAGCTTAATCTGGCTCACACTGTAGTAGAATGTAGCCAGTGTAATTTATAGTATGTATTACAATTTTCTGGATTAGTTGTCTGTTGGGATTGAGCCCAAATGGATTTCGATGGAAACATCCATTGCAATGAATCCATCACAATGCATGCTATTAGATAGCATACCATTACAGTTCAAGTGCCATTACAATGCACTGCAATCACAACGTATACCATTACAAAGCATATGCCTTTACCATGCATGCCTTTACAATGAATTTCAATATAAAGGCATGAATGGTAAAGATATATGTGTTTTACATGTGAGTATAAGGTAAGTATATATGATTTTTTTTAGGGTTCAGGGTGGGTATAGGTTTTGGGGACAAGGGTAATCTTAGGGTTCAGGGTGCGTATAGATTATGGGGTTGCAAGGATAATTTTAAGGTTCAGGGTGGGTATGGCTTTTCGAGTGGCAAGGGAAATCTTAGGGTTCAGGGTGGGTATGGGTTTTGGGGTGACAAGGGTTATTCCAGGGTTTCAGGTTTGTTATGGGTTTTTGGGGTGGAAATGGTAATTTTAGGGTTCAGATTGGGTATGGGTTTTGGCATGGCATGGGGTCATTTTCGGGTTAAGGGTGGGTATGTGTTTTGGGGTGGCCAGGGTGATTTTAGGATTCAGGGTAGATATTGGTTTTGGGGTAACCAGGGTCATTTTAGGGTTCAGTGTGGGTATGGGTTTTGGGGTGGCAAGGGCAATTTTAGGGCTCAGGGATGGTATGGGTTTTGGGTTGGCAAGGGTAATTTTAGGGTTTAGGGTGGGTAGGAGTTTTGAGGTGGTACGGGTCATTTTTAACCCTGGGCGTAGTGTGCGTAGTGGGGCTACGCGAAACTACGCAAAGTGGGTGAGAAACTACGCCCACCTATGCACTTCGCGTAGCCTCACTACACGCTGCATGCCCTCCTCCCCTACATACCTAGTTTTAGTCAATGGGCACATAAAAATAAATAAAAGGCACTTACCTTGTCCGCGGGTCCCAGGGCTCCTTCTGCTCGTTCACGCCGCCGTCTTGATAACCAATGCGCATGCGTGGCCGTCCGCGCATGCGCATTTCTCGTGAGAAATGCGCATGCGCGGGAGGCAGCGCATGCGAATTGGTTATCAAGACGGCGGCGTGAACGAGCACAGGGAGCCCCGGGACGCCGCGGACAAGGTAACTGCCTTTTATTTATTTTTATGTGCCCGTTGACTAAAATTAGGTATGTTCGGGAGGGCGGTAGTGAGGCGGGTGGCGGGAAACTTCGCTACGCCCAAGGAGTAGGCGTAGTGTCGTCTGCTTCGCCTACTTTGCAAAGGGCGAAGTAGGCAACACTACGCCCACTTCGTGGGTGTAGCGAAGTCCTTCGCACAGGGTTAGTCATTTTAGGTTTTAGGGTGAGTGGGGGTTTTGGGGTGGCAAGGGTAATTTCAGGGTTTAGGGTGGGTAAGGGTTTTGAGCTGGCAAGGGTCACTTTAGGGATTAGGGTGTGTATGGGTTTTTGGGCGGGTAAGGGTCATTTTAGGTTTTAGGGTGGGTCGGGGTTTTGGGGTGGAAAGGGTGATTTTAGGTTATAAGGCGGGTAAGGGTTTTGGGTGATCAGGTTCATTTTAGGTTTTAGAGTGGATAGGGGTTTTGTGGTGGCAAGGGTAATGTTGGTTTTAGTGTGGCAAAGGGTGTTGGGGTGGCAAGGGAAATTTCAGGTTTTAGGGTGGGTAGGGGTTTTGGGGTGGTAAGGGTAATTTTAGGGTTTAGGGTGGGTATGGGTAGAGGGTTTGTGGGATTCTGAGGAGATATGGGTTTGTGTGTATATATATATATACATATTCACTGAAAAAAACATAGGTTTCAAGCAGGTTATAGTTGGGAATCATCATTTACAAAACCTTCTAAATTCATTGAAAAAAACGTAGGTTTCAGGGATGTTTTAGTTAGCTGGACATTTCACTCATACAAAACCATTGACATTCCTCCGTTATAGTTAGTTGTACTAACTGTAACACTCGCTCCCGCAATCCACAGGTGATGATGTCAAATATTACATCATTCATGAGTGTGGGGACTGAATAATGGCTTCGATCTACATTGTAAGGCCTCACGATTCAGGTGGAATGGCGATTGCACATGACGCATTCCAGTAGGCAAGAGACATTGTACCAGTGCGACCCGCCTAAAGCATGAATCATCACAGGGTGCGCACACACTGAGTTCTTCAGGTACCACTAACTCACTGCACCACAAATCATCTCCCTGTGGCCTTATTAAGGCAGAATTCATTAGGCAAAAAACATTGCTCCCAGTGCATCCCCCCTCGACCACGCATAATCGCAGGCTACGTCCAAGCTCAGTGCCAAAGATACTACTAACTCAGTGCACCATAAATCATCGCAAGAAGAGAGAACAGTTTTATGTCACAGTCAGGCATACTATCACTTTTAAATGGAATTTATGCAGAATTTAATCGACAAATGACATTACTCCAATTACTGTGTCTCCCCCCTCCCCCTCCCACGCATCATCACAGGGTACGTACACGCTAAACACTAGACGTACCACTAACTCAGCACACCATAAATAATCACCACAAGGCTTTATTAGGGCAAAATTCGGTAGTCAAAAAACATTAACCCCAGTGCGGCCTGCCCAGACAACGCATCATCGCAGGTTACGTACACGCTCAGTCCCAAAGGTACTACTTACTCAGTGCACAATAATTCATCGCTATGTGGCCGAATTCAGGCAGAATTCAACTGACTCTTCATTCATTGTTTGCAGAGTGCAGTACCAAACAAAGTAAATCATCTATCAAACCTTATACAATATCCCTTTAGTAGCCTTCCTTCTTAAACTTATTTTATATCGGTTCTAGGTTTAATTGAAAAACTAAATTCCTGCTGCAAGTGAAAAGGCACACTCAATGGCATTTTACACTACGAACAGCACAGGTCACAACTTGAACTATAATGTCCCTGAAACATACTCATTTCAACAATGTATTCCATACATGTTACATCTTTTATATCAATCGTGATTACAGATAATGCAGTCCAGCCTGAGATCTACACTGCGAACAGCAGGGTTTACAACTTGAATTCAGCTTTGTATCTACACTTCATACAGTAGGGAATTTAGCCTTGATTTATTTAAGGCAGAGACAAAAAATACTCTTGTGGCACTGCTAGTATGTGCAAGCACCTTTAATCCCTGCATCCTGTGAACTATGCTCACCAAGAATGTAGAACACAGCGCCAAAATGTACCTCCACCACCGGCAATACTAAGTACCTCTGGGGCATCACCTTTAACATTGCTACCAGACATACGTCCCCATTTTGAGAAAGTTAAAATGCACTGCGTGAAATGCAATTGTTTAATTTGTTTTGGGGAGCAATCAGTAGACCTAGTTTGCAGAGCAATTGATAACCATTGATGGTAGTTTTTTTCCCCTCAAAGTTCATGCAGTCCAGTATGCAGTACTCAATGCTTTGAGTACAGACCGCTCGAACCACGCATCATCGCAGGGTGAGCACATGCTGAGCACCAGACGTACCACTACCTCAGTGCACAATAAATAATCACCACGTGGCCTTGTTAAGGTAAAATTCAGCTGCCAAAAGACATTCTTACCAGTGCGCTCAGCCTGAACCACACATCATCTCAGGCTCCAGAGAAACCGATCATACCTTAGTGTACCACAACTCATGAACCCTTTACGATAGAATATTCTGTGTATTATTTCACATATAGTCCTCCTACCTTTGTACAGCAGAAGTCATAAATCATTTATGATTGAGTATATGTGTATGATATCATAATTACTATTCTACTTGTTACCAACAGCAACGTAATAAAATGGAGTCGAGCCCACGTGCTCGTACCCACTTCAACTATCTATCTGTATCTGTGTACTTATTATGTTTGTAAAATGCTGATCCTGCGCCCTACCACATTACATTGTGCTGTAAACAGCGTATGCAACCATCTTGTCTCTGCCAATAACAAAAACTTCGATTATATAACTTTCTCTCGCTCATTCTACAAATACGAACGTACAAAGTGGATCATTACAATACTGCAAAGAAACTGCATAGTCAATTTATAAGTGTGTGGTATTTCTTTTTTTAATTTTTATTTTTTAGCATATTTATATAACACTCCACTGAATGTACAACAAACATTCATATTTGCAGAAATGAGTCATGTCCACCATCTTTATGTGTGCAACTATGAATGAATATAAGGTCAATGATACCCCGTACCTTCCATGTTAGCCATATTGTGGGACTTTACAGACATAAAGACACATTTGCGTGTAAGACCCGAGTGACAGCAACACTACAACACGGACACCCACATCAGTTGATTTCTCATATAGCTCACGACGGAACCACGCCCATAGCTCCGGAGTCATCGTTCACAGCCTCGTGCAGCACTGGCATACGTCAGTCCAGCCCACTCCGCTTAAGCTACCAGGAAAACACAAGAACGCTACATGGCCCAGATATCCATTGTAGTGATTTCTTACTTCCAGGTCTAGTTGTCAGAACGGCACACACACACTCCCTCATGGCCGGTATACACCCACACCACACCCATCGAGCACATACGTCACTATACACGTGACCCTACCAATAAAAAAGACGGGGTGCACATACTCTATGCCATTTTAGAGTTGCTCCAATTGCAAGCACTGTGATGGCCCTTCCTAGTAGTTTGTACGCCTCATGTAGGCCCGAAACACCGAGCATGGGGGCCCACCACTACATGCGTAGCCTCTTTGGTCACTGAGTTAGTGGAACCGCAAGGACTGAGCGGGTGAGGGACCTGCGATGATGATGGAAGCACAAGTATGTCCTTAGCCATAGCAATATCAAGACTCAGCACCATATGTGAGGCTTCTTGGTGGCAGACTGAGACTGCATGATGTAGAAGGTGCCCTGTCCATGAAAAGGTGAGCAGTGAGGCCTCGGTGCGCAGCGGAAGGAGTAGATGGGGTGCAGCAGACTGCATACAAAAAGGTGACACAGCGATTTAGGCGTACGTAGTCTTATATACCGTATCTTATTGTATTTGTATTTTTTTTCCAATAGCAGGAAAGTTTTTATAATCGGTCAAATGTCCGTCACTCGTGATAATTGAAACCATGTGTATCACTGCGCACCACTTGCTTTCACAACCGGATGGAAAACATTACTACTATACTAATTGTTCATAAATCAAAGCCTATTAAACAAGTACGAACTGTACAAATAGTTGTATTTTTAATGCGGGAGGGAAGGTGTGTGAAAGGGCGATTTAATTCTACTCCACATTAAGATAGTGACAATTACCGATCATAACATCTTTCTTTTACTATCTTTTAGATGTAGAGCTTCAGGGTGTATTATAACCCGGCACGTGGTGAAAGACACACCGGTGACAGAAAGGTCAGCTGCGAATATTCTTTTCAGTCACTCTCTCACTTCCTCTCTCCTTTGATAAAGAAATAACGCACAATGTTATCTTCTTTTTTATCTAACAGGTTGTGTTTCACAAATTTGCTTCCCCCAACACCTCCAAAGCTCAACGTTTGATGATTCTGCGATGAGGCGTGGCCATCGTAACAACGTCTGAGAAGGGTGCTTCGACACGTGGTGCACCCTCTTCGAATCACGTCAATGGCACAAGGTGATTAAAGAAGCTTGTTTCCGAAGCAATCATAAGTCATTTGTGTGCATAGAGAGTGGGTACTGTGCAGCAGCTTGACTGCGCAGGAATGTACAATTACCTCCGGGCAGTGAGAATGGATAGGTTGGAACAGTCTGAGTGCGCAAGAAAAGGCACTCACCTCCGGAATCTGTGAGTCAATAGGGTGCAACAGTCTGGGTACCCAGTAATGAGAACTCACCGCTTTGCAGTGGAAGTGCATGGGGTATAGTATTCTGGGAGACAAAGAGCGCACAGACACCACCTTGTAGTGAAAGTTGATGTAAGCAGAAGTATACTTGTGCAGTTGTATGTACTCTGCTATTACTAACTCTATACTATCTTTCAGATCACTAAACTTGAGGGTACACTATGAACCGGCCCGTGCTTGGACACACAACGGAGGCAAAAAGGTGAGCTACGAAGATTTTCTCTAGTATTAACACTACCTCTCCTGCTCCATCTATTACTTTCTCTCTCTCACACTTTTAATGTTGTTTTTTCTCTCTTTCTTTCTCTCTCTCACTCTCTCTCACATTGTTTCTCTTTCACTTTTAAAGTTATGGCGGCTGCTGCCCACTCTTCCGATAAAAAAATCAAGGCTGAATATAATATAGTCTGCAGTGTAGAACCAAAGCAAAATTCAAGTTGTGAACTCTGTTTGCCACAGTGTTTACACAAGGTAAGCAGAGCGGCCTAGATACACTATACCTCCAATTAAATGCGTTCAAAATAAACGATATATCCCTGCATAATGTCGTGATCTGTCAACTAATTCTGTCTTATCTCTGAATAATTTTAAAGACCTGTTGATCCATACAGTAAATCTGACGCAGTAGGCACTTCCCTACAGACACCTCTTCAATGCGGGACTATAAGAGAGGTGGAATGTATCAGGCACACTGCAGATGTGCAAATAACCAAATATTGCCAGGTGTTACCATAATTTGTGATCTTTGACCTCATTCAGTCACATCGATCTAATTTTAAACACTTATTTTCATTTTTGTTTTGCAGGTTACCTACCCTCCTTCCATTGGAGTCCATCTCGCATTTTGTTTATTATATTGTTATGTTACAGTTATGTTTCTAGTTATTTATTATATTGTTATCTTAAAGTTACGTTTCTAGGTATTTATTGTTGTTTTAATAAAAGTTAATTTAAAAAAATATACACGTCTTCTTTTTCTGACAACATTTCACTATTATTTAGTGTGATAATCATATGCTTAGAAAACATGAAACAATTAAAAATAGAAATGATGTTTATAACTAGAAGTATAATACTGAGGCTAACTCTTTACCAGCTCTTTACCAGAGTCTGTAGCTGTGATTAACGGTTGCTATGGAAAGCTTTAAAAACTCCAGCACAGTAACTGTTTGATTACCAACATTGTGTGGTGAACTTGTAACCTTTGTGCTCACTTAAGTGTTACAGGCAGTAAGCATTTTGGGGGTAGGGTTGAAAGGTACTGGCTGTACAGAAACCGTTATATTTACCCAGGATCCTCTACATGACAGAGAGGAAAGCAAACTATGACAGAACACTGTGTAGCAGACTTACAATCCCCGTGCGCCACTTTCGCGTCACTTTTCCATGTTAAATTTGATGCAATATTGGCGCAAGGGACTTGTAAATCTGCCCCTATGTACATTACGAGCAAAAGAAGTACACAACTCTTCGAATTCTTTATCGATCACAATTAGACAGTGTTGCTTCACGATTCACAATGCACTTCACTGAATACTTCGTGCCTATTTAAATGGGAGACGGGATTGTCGACATTACAAAACTTAGGAGCATATTTACAAGGACGGTGTTAAAATTGTCGCCGCTTTGACGGCAGCAAACAACTAAAACTGCGAAAATGGACTTCAAAATCCTTTGTTATCTTACCAGAAAATTGTTCAACATTGCTGTTTGCTATGCAAGAGTGAGAGGGAAGGTGTGTGAAAGGGCGATTTAATTCTATTCCACATTAAGATAGTGACAATTACCGATCATAACATCTTTCTTTTACTATCTTTTAGATGTAGAGCTTCAGGGTGTATTATGTCCCTGCACGTGGTGAAAGACACACCGGTGAAAGAAAGGTGAGCTGCGAATATTCTTTCCAGTCACTCTCCCACTTCCTCTCTCCTTTGATAAAGAAATGACGCACAATGTTATCTTCTTTTTTATCTAACAGGTTGTGTTTCACAAATTGGCGTTCCCCCCAACACCTCCAAAGCTCAACGTTTGAGGATTCTGCGATGAGGCGTGGCCATCATAACAACGTCTGAGAAGGGTGCTTCGACACATTGTGCACCCTCTTCGAATCACGCCAATGGCACAAGGTGATTAAAGAAGCTTGGTTCCGAAGCAATCAGAAGTCATTTGTGTGCGGAGAGAGTGGGTACTGTACAGCAGCTTGACTGCGCAGGAATGTACAATTACCTCCGGGCAGTGAGAATGGATAGGTTGGAACAGTTTGAGTGCGCAAGAAAAGGCACTCACCTCCGGAATCTGGGAGTCAATGGGGTGCAACAGTCTGGGTACCCAGTAATGAGAACTCACCGCTTTGCAGTGGAAGTGCATGGGGTATAGTACTCTGGGAGACAAAGAGCGCACAGACACCACCTTGCAGTGAAAGTTGATGTAAGCAGAAGTATACTTGTGCAGTTGTATGTACTCTGCTATTACTAACTTTATACTATCTTTCATATCACTAAACTTGAGGGTACACTATGAAGCGGCACGTGCTTGGACACACACGGAGGCAAAAAGGTGAGCTACGAAGATTTTCTCTAGTATTAACACCTCTCCTGCTCCATCTATTACTTTCTTTCTCTCAAACTTTTAATGTTGTTTTTTCTCTCTTTCTCTCTCTCACTCTCTCTCACATTGTTTCTCTTTCACTTTTAAAGTTATGGCGGCTGCTGCCCACTCTTCCAATAAAAAAATCAAGGCTGAATATAATACAGTCTGCAGTGTAGAACCAAAGAAACATTCAAGTTGTGAACTCTGTTTGCCATAGTGTTTACACAAGGTAAGCAGAGCAGCCTAGATACACTATACCTCCAATTAAATGCGTTCAAAATAAACGATATTGCCCTGCATAATGTCGTGATCTCTCAACTAATTCTGTCTTATCGCTGAATATTTTTAAAGACCTGTTGATCCATACAGTAAATCTGACGCAGTAGACACTTCCCTACAGACGCCTATAAGAGAGGTGGAATGTATCAGGCACACTGCAGATGTGCAAATAACCAAATATTGTCAGGTGTTACCTTAATTTGTGATCTTTGACCTCATTCAGTCACATCGATCTCATTTTAAACACTTATTTTCATTTTTGTTTTGCAGGTTACCTGCCCTCCTTCCATTGGAGTCCATCTCGCATTTTGTTTATTATATTGTTATGTTACAGTTATGTTTCTAGTTATTTATGATATTGTTATCTTAAAGTTACATTTCTAGGTATTTATTGTTGTTTTAATAAAAGTTAACTAAAAAAAATATACACGTCTTCTTTTTCTGACAACATTTCACTATTATTTAGTGTGATAATCATATGCTTAGAAAACATGAAACAATTAAAAATAGAAATGATGTTTATAACTAGAAGTATAATACTGAGGCTAACTCTTTACCAGCTCTTTACCAGAGTCTGTAGCTGCGATTAACGGTTGCTATGGAAAGTTTTAAAAACTCCAGCACAGTAACTGTTTGATTAGCAACATTGTGTGGTGAACTTGTAACCTTTGTGCTCACTTAAGTGTTACAGGCAGTAAGCAGTTTGGGGGTAGGGTTGAAAGGTACTGGCTGTACCGAAACGTTATATTTACCCAGGATCCTCTACATGACAGAGAGGAAAGCAAACTATGACAGAACACTGTGTAGCAGACTTACAAGCCCCTTGCGCCACTTTCGCGTCACTTTTCCCATGTTAAAAGTGATGCAATAGTGGCGCAAGGGACTTGTAAATCTGCCCCTATGTACATTACGAGCAAAAGAAGTGCACAACTCTTCGAATTCTTTATCGATCACAATTAGACAGTGTTGCTTCATGATTCACAGTGCACTTCACTAAATACTTTGTGCTTATTTAAATGGGAGACGGGATTGTCGACATTACAAAACTTAGGAGCATAGTTACAAGGACGGAGTTAAAATTGTCGCCGCTTTAACTGCAGCAAACTACAACTAAAATTGCGATAATGGACTTCAAAATTCTTTGTTATCTTACCAGAAAAATTTTCAACATTGCTGTTTGCTATGCAAGAGTGAGATCCGAGGCTCTCACCATGCCATAGCAAACTTGAGGGCATATTATCAAGGACAGCATTAAAATGGTCCGGTGTAAACTTGGGCTTCTATTGGAATTCTCACAAATTCTCAAAAGCCTATTATTAAACCATTGTGGCCGCTTTAAAGACACTTACCTAACACTAAAATGACGATAATTTTAATAATGTCCTTGTAAATATTCCCCCAATATCATGAGAAATACAGCGATCATTTATAATTGCAAGTGAAAAGCTTGTTAATATAAGACTGTGGACTTAACATATCAATCCACCTCGCATATTAAACATGCTTAAGTCTACTTCAGAACAGATGTTAGGATCCAACATAAACCGCAATTAGCGAGAGTTTTAGTTTTGGTCCTCAAATCCAGGGCCGCCTTGTAAATACAACGCTATTGTTATACCTCCCTCTTCCTTTTTATATCCTCATATAAACACCTACCTTGCCACTGAGAACACCTAAATTGCAACACATTGGAGATACGAGGGTAGCCCCTAGCAAACCGGCTGCTAACATGCATTAATGCATCTTAGCGTCACTTAGTAAATAGGGCAATATAATTTTCAACGCATTTTTTGCTTTTTAAAAAAAATTGCAGCAAAATGGCACTTGTTAATATGCCCTCAAGTTTGCTATGACACAGCAGGAACATCGATTCCGCCCTGCCATAGCCAACAGCAGTGTCCCTGAGGTAGACACCCCGAGACACAGCAAGAGCCATTCCTGGGGGATGGTGTTTCCCAATGCTTTCGACTGCTCCAGAATCGAGACCACACGGACCCCCTCTAAAACTACAAAAAGCCCCGGAGGGTGGGAAACACCGGGGCTTAGACAGACCTTTGAGCTCCCTCACCCATTTATTTTGTAGCGGAGGAATGGCGGTCCCCGGGCGACAGGGCCCCTCTGGACCCCCATCAAATGTAATATTTTAGACCCCGGGATTTGGCCCTCCCAGGTAGCTAATTTTTAAACAAGCACAGGAGCCCCCACTTCATTTTCATTTTTATTTTTCTTACAGCGGATCCATGCACCCAACGCGCATTTCTCAGTTTTTCCTCCCTCCCCCAATTTTTTTTTTTTTAACCCCCTAAGCAGGTCTAGATGATCAAAATATTTCTTTCATGCCCCCTTTATACGTGTTGAACACTTGTCCCACTATTTTCTAGAACCTCGCTTCTACCGAGGCACAAAATGGCTGCCAACACTTCCTGGTTTTGAATGTTGACAACCACTTGACAGTCAATTAGCGCGTGATCAGGACAGTGCGCTTAGAGTGAGCGCAAGATGCACGGATACATAGATATATATGAACTTTTAATTGTAATTTTCTCATGAACTTCTGAACGGATTTACACCATTTCAGCAAAAGGCACGAGTCTGAACCAAAGACTACCACTTTGCTAAATTTGGTGTAATTCAGTTCAGCCGTTCGGGCTGTAGCCGCTACGAACGGTTCCTATGGAAAATTGCATGGGAAAAAATGTTTTGGGACCTCCCTTTTTTCTCCGCCCTGCAATATTTTAGACCCCGGGATTTCTCCTTCCCACGTAGCTAATTTTTAAACAATCACAGAAGCCCCCGCTTCGTTTTTTTTTTTATGGTGGATCTATGCACCCAGCACACATTTCTTTGTTTTTTCAACAAAATTTTTTGGGGGGGGAGCACTAGGGGTGCTTGTAGGACCCCCTAAGCAGGTCTAGAGGGTCAAAATATTTCTTACCTGCCCCCTTTTTACGTTTTGAGCACTTGTTCCACTAATTTCTAGATCCTCGCTTCTACCGAGGCACAAATAGGCTGCCAACACTTCCTGGTTTTGAATGTTGACAACCACTTGACAGCCAATCAGCATTCTGCGCGTGATTGGGACGGTGCGCTTATAATCCGCGCAAGATGCGCAGATCCACTGAGGCCATGTATATATACGTACTTTTAAATGTAATTTTCTCAGGAACTACTGAACAGAGTTACACCATATACAGTACCTATGGAAAATTGCATGGGGAAAACATGTTTTGGAACCCCCTTTTTTCTCAGCCCCCACTTCACGAATCACCCCAAGAATTTCAGGATAGGAGCAGACCGGAGCGCCCCACCAGTTTTGAAAATTTCGCGAAGATTCGTCATCAGCGTCAAAGTTATTCCAAATAGAATGTTGCGGATTTCCTATGGAAAATAGGTCCTAACTATAACTACCTACTGGCGACTGCAAGTAGATAATTGCAATGTATATGCTTTAGTATGAAAATGTAAGTATGCAGGGGCATACTTACAAGCTCTTGCTACACTTTTTCGCTGCCGTTTCATCACTTTCAGTGATGCAGCGACAGCGTAAATTATGCGGCTAATTTACAACATGATGCATCTAGCAAGATGCGTCACGTTGAAAAGCCCTGCTTCACATTATACCTGCGTCAGGTATAATGTATGCAGGGTGGGCGTTTCCATAAAGGAAAGCTTTGTAACAGTGACACAGGGAAAACTACACGATTACAATGCACCACTTCTAGGATGCCACTGCGTCAAAACCTTACGCCGGCTTGAAGCAGGCACAAGAAGTGACGCAGTACAATGAGTATCAGCCTCCCCATGCCTTGCTGGAGTTGTGTCGTCCTTGCAACACGACTCCAGAAATGCGTCACTTTTGGTACAACATATGTCTTTACCAATCATGCTATTACTATCGAAATTCATTGTAAAGGCATGCATTGTGAACGCATATGTATGGTAAAAGTGTGCGTTGTTATGGTAATGCAAAGATTAACCCGAGCATCAGCTATCGGTGTGCTTGTACTGTCATTATGGACGTTTTTTTATATACATGCTAGACTTTTTTTACCCTTGCTAATGAGCATCCCCTACTCGGATTGGCTCCTCCATTGCTCCTGTTTCATGCCCTATTCGGCTTGACCCAGCATACGGTGCTTATATATAAGCCACTCATCTGTTGCTGTTAACCCGACCGGGTTGGAAATATCACCGGTTTAGGAAGTACACAGAGCAGGAACGTGCCTTACAGCCCTGAAGATTCTGAGATAACTTTATCTCTGATGAAACACGTGTCGGCTGGCTGCGTTGTGTAGAACTCCTAATTAACAAGAAAATGCAAGGACACCATCGTTGGATTGGAATCAATTTGTTGTTCTCTAACCATAGACATTGTCTCAATCTCAATTTGTGTGTGTGCTCGGGTTAATCTTTACTGTACATAAGACAGGGTTTCCTAGTCTAAATTAAGGGGTTAATAGGATTTCCCCTTCCCATGCTGCACCACACTACACTTGGTTCCTACACATTTACGTGAACCTGTTTAGCACCATTTCTTCCTGGATACTAAAATCCTACATCTTTTGCCAATTATCTGTTATCCTAATGCATTGTAACAGCACTTGGGTTGTTACAAACGTGTTATAATGGCATGCGTTGTGATAGGATATGTTGTGCTGTCATATATTCGATTTCTATGGGTATGTAGTATCTCATTTTAAAAATCATCAGCTTATTAACCTTTTGAACCCTATTTGTGTCAGTCAAATAACACAAGTCTTTATAACTGAGCCTGCGTCAATTGCCTCAATAATATTTTGAAATACTAGACTGTGCTTAAAGACACTATTTACAATCCTCTCAAAGTGAGATTTTCTTGTTTTATGTTTCCCTGGTCACCTCTTCCTCATTTTATCAGAAAACACTAATCTTGTAGTCAGAATCCACCACTATAGACAAATGTTTCCACGCCTCTCTGACACCAAGGCCAATCATACACAACAGAAATATTCTGGTTGACAGTAGACCTGAGGAAAGGGGATTTGATAAAAAGGAAAAAAAGAGACACTGGATATCGCCACTCTGATTCATGACTTTGCTAGGCACTGATTTCTTTTTTTTTCTTTGTAGAATTTTTTTGTCCTCACTCACCTCAGGATCAATATCCATTACTTTAGCCCTTTTACGAAAGTGAGACCAACAACCTAAGGGCATCCAGTAATAAGCATTTCCTTCCCTGCGGATATCTCTCTCAAGGTGTTTGTTTCACACCAGCAACTGCCTTAAGTAGAAACGGGGGCCCTGCAGCCCCCCGTTTTACACGTGAAATCCTTGGACGGATCTTTATTTCATCCATCCTCATTACCCCTTCCACCTCGCAACACCCTACAAGGACCAACATCCCAAACTTGCAAAGGTTTCCAGAATCTTTTCCTCTTAGAGTCTTTCCCCGATCCGTCAATCCTAGACATATAGAAGAGAGACTCAAACCACTCCAAATGCTGAGGTGAGATACCTCCCACCCACTTACAAAGAATTTCTTTTCTGGCCAGTAGAATTGCATAGAACAACAGGTCTCTGGGAATGCCCATAAGGCCTTCCACTACAGCAAAAATAATCAGTGATAGGCTTACGTTGATTTGCAGACTCAAAATACCTGATATTGTTATTTCTACTTTGTCCCAAAACCTTTTGATTTCAAGGCATTGGTAGAACATATGGACATCCGTCGCTTTTTCAATGCCACATTTTGCACATATGGTAGGTCTTCCTTTTCCCATCTTTGACAGCTTTTCAGGTGTTATATGTGCCCTATGGAGTGAGAAAAGGTGCTTTCTTCTCTAAAAAGCAGGCTTGACAATGGGATACAATGGGATACAATGTACGCATCGATAGTTGCCATATATTTTGTAAAGTAAAATCTTCATCCATGATGTCTTGTACTTCCCAATACCAGAATGGGACTTCCTTGGTTCCTGATGGTTTTACAACCAGTTACTCCTCCAAACCGTTTCCCACACACAATGGCAATTTTCAGCTTTGTTCCCAACTTTTTAGTAGTATATATATTTAAACTTTGAAAGATTACCCTCCATCATCACATTTAGCTCTCACCATGGAATAAGACTATCGTCTCGTGTCAGATCTCCCCAGACCCTTAGGCCTGCATTTCTTAAAGGTAATTCCAATTTGTCTTTGAGGCACTCCAGGTCTCTGTCGATTCCCAGAAAAGGGCACAATGGGAATAGTAATCTAATTTTGAACATTGTCTAATGTGGTGCCATATTCTCGCCATTGCTTGTAGTACCTTTAATTTAATTGTTTTAAAGTACTTTGGGTTCCCAAGATCAAAAAAGACTATTTACATCCACCTTACTTTCTTTTAGCATTACCAAGAACATAATTCCTATTTCTGATTCCTCTGGTGTTTTCATAAGCATTCTAGAGTTTGGCAATTGGACAGCCCAAGCATAATATTGTACATCTGGTAGGGTTAATCCTCCTTTCTCTCCTTTTCTCCGTAGCTTTTTCTAAGAGATCCTGAACCCCATATATGCGGAAATGAAGGCATTTATTGCCTGCTGAATTTTATCTATGGTAGATTTCTTGAAATGCAGGGGTATAGTGTTAAATAGGAAAATGATTTCTTGCAATATCGCCATCTTAACCAAATTAACCCTCCCCAGAACCGCTAGGGGAAGATGTGCCCATCCCTTCATTAGTTGCACAATCTCTCTTAATATTTTTCACAGGTTTACTTCGGAGATTTTGATTATATCTTGTATGATTTTTAAACCCAGGTATCACATTAACCTCTTAATCAGCTGTTTCTCCATTCCCTGATTTCACACCATAACCTCTGTCCTTGTTTACTAAGTAAGACAACACCTTACCAAATTCTAAAGCCAACCGTATAATAACCGGGAGAGCCACCCCAAGATCCGAGGAGAAAACCATGAGATCATCCCCGTATAGTGCTCCCTTCATCATCCATTGCACTGAAAGAAGGGAGGAATGTCAGTTGTCGTTCTGAGTTCATGTGCAAAGTGCTCTATATAGAAATTAAACAAAGGGGAGGATAGGAACATCCCTGTCTTGTACCTCTGAGTATTGTATCAGATGAAGATAGGTTCTTATTCACCAAAACTCTTGCTGAGGGGTCTTGATATATTAGTTGGATTAATCTACAAAACTTACCTCCCTGCTCATACCGTTTTAAAGTGGAGAACAACTAAGACCACCTCACCCTATCAAAGGCTTTGGAGGCATCTAATGTTGTTATTGCTAGAGGGGATGCATAAGTTGTTGCAAAATCAATAGCTCCTATTAACCCATATGTTAGCTCATGTAGAGACCTTCCTTTTACAAACCCCCTCTGATCTTTATGTATCACTTCTGCAGCTATCTTACTTAATCTCCCCGTCAGGATTTTTGTAAAGATTTTATAATGCGAATTCAGGAGCGATATCGGTCTATATGATTCATATCTAGCAGGGTCCTTTCCTGATTTCAAAATTAGAGTGATAATAGCCATATTCCAGGAGTTTTGTAGTTGCACCCCTTGATCTAATATCTCTCCTATCATTACTGTCATAAGTGGGTTTAGCACCTCTCCTAAGATTGTATACAACTATACTGGTATACCATCCAGCCCAGCAGCTTTACCCCCTTACTTGACTAAAGGCCATATTGACTCTTCCTGTGTGATATCCTAATTTAAGATCTTTTACTGATTAGCAACTAAGGGTTGGATAGAATCTGCTAACCATTCCTCAATCTCCTTTTCTGAAGTTATCTCCTTCTCAGTGTATAAAGCCTTCTTCTATCTCAGTCTCACTCCTCAGAATATCCCCAAAATGTTCCTCCTTTATCTCCTTAATCCGGTTCCTATTCTGGTTTATCTTGGTTTTTATCCGAGTTTGGAATATTTCCTCCATTTGCTTCTTCAAAAGGAGCTATTTTTCTTCTATCCAAATCCTAGCATCATCTGTTAGCATTCTCTTCATTTCAATTCAAATGTTTCCATTTCATTCACTTATCTGGAGATTTCCAGGCCTGGGTGGAGTATGCGTAGTGGTGCTCCGCGTAGTTCCACGGAGTAAAAAAAAACCAAAGTGGAACTATGCGGAGCTCCGCTCCGCCCCAGGACCGCACAAAGCTGTATCATTTTTTTTTTAAAAACACCACTTACCTTGTCTTCTGCCTGCCCTGCTCCTCGCCACGGTGTCTCCCTTCTTCCCGCGTCCTCCTCCTCACATCCCTGTAGGTATTACGGGTTCCGTGAACTATACATGTGCAGTTCACGCATGACGTAATACCTACAGGGATGTGAGGAGGAGGACGCCGTAAGAAGGGTGACACTGCGGCAAGGAGGAGGGAAGGCAGAAGAAAAGGTAAGTGGTGTTTTAAAAAAAAATTGTTATGGGGCGGGCCTTGTACTCTGCTCCGCCACGGGGGCAGGGTTTTGCCCAACCTTGCATTCCCGTCAGAGCGCGGAGTTGGTAAATATCAGCAAACTCCTCTGGCGGAGAGGAGTACGATGCCGGGGTTAGAGATTTCATGCCTTTAACATTTATTTCTGTTGCAAACTGCACCGGTAGGAGAAGAGCTACTGTTAATCTTAATAAATTCACTAACTTCTACCTTTAAACTTTCCATTATTTCCATATCTGCCAGTATGGTACAATCTAATGTCCACTTCCTTTCTATACACTTACTGGTGTCTTTAATTGCCAAATGATCGGATAAATGGGCAGCCATAAACCCAATATCTAGGATAGCCTCTCTGAATGGCCTATCGCAAGGACTGCAGCAAAACCGCTGGTCCTATAAGGATGCGCCACTGTCGGAAACCCACCGCGGAGGACAGATCTAGGCCTTTAACATTGCGGCGGTCGCTGCTGCCAGCAGCACCGCTGCGATGTTAAAAGTAGGGCTGGGCATAGTTCGCTAAGTAGCTCTACGCGTAGTGCACTTCGCACTACGCGAGCTACGCGTAGCACTACGCGAACTGTGTAGTACCCTGTTCGCACTGTCAAAGATGCCATTTTCAATGATTGCACAGTGCGGACAAGCATCCGGCACTGTGCAATCATTGAAAACGGCATCTTGCACAGTGCAAGCTGTAGTTTTCTGCCGCTCGAGTAGATTTTTACTCGAGCGGCAGCTTTCTCAACGCGGACTGCTAGTTTCTCATCGCGAGCGATCGCGAGCATACGTGACCCCTTGCAATGAGAAACCTGACCTCCCATGTTGATAAACTCGCTGGGAGGTTTATTTTCCACACTCGCGATCGGCAACTTGATGTTGCCGAACGAGGAAAAAGTCTCGCCAGGATGTCATTTTGCTTGCTTGCGGTCGCCAACTTGACGTTGAAGACCACGAGTAAGCTAAAAATTACTGCTGCACTACGCTACACGTGTTTGCACTGTGCTACATGCAGTTCGTGTAGTGCGAAGTAGCACAAACTTCGCAAACTACGCGAGCGTAGCGTAATGCTTTGCCCAGGGTTAGTTAAAAGGAGCATGTCCTGCATGTCCCTGCACTGCGTGGCAGGCACTGCACAGTGCCTGCCACCTGGCACAGGGAAATGTAAGGGGGTACCATGGGTACCTTCCCAGTACACCCACAACCCTCTAACACATTCAGGGCCCGTAATGGGCTCCCGGAACATGTCTCCGCATGCCTTTCCATGGCGGTAATACCGCCGCAGAAAGGCGGAGTACCGCTGGCATCATAATTGTGTCGGCCATGTTTGGCCCTGATCCGCAACAATTGTAGCGGTCCAGCTCCGCCCACCAGGCAAGCGGGCGGGCTGCAACTGGCGGAATAGTGGGGGGGTGGAAAATCACAGCGCCGCGGTCATGACCGCAATGCTAATCGGACCTGCAGTTTTCCGGGTTTCGATCGTGAGCGGATGGCCGCCACCGGTACGGCGGTTGCCACTGCCGGACCGGCATCAGCTATCCACTCGCCATTGTAATAGACCCCTAAGTCTCCAACTAAAAAGTAGTCTATCCTTCATCTGTGCCCATATTTCTTTTTATAGAATGAGGTACCTTGCAGATTTCCAACTCTCGCTCTCCAAAGATCACACAGAGTGTGTTGGTTCATCATAGCTTTCAAAAAGGCTTGTGATTTAGGCATAGGTACAGCTCTACTTTTATTTGACTTATCTAATTTTAGGTCCATTACTACGTTAAAGTCTCCTGCCACACTTACCGGACCCGAAAACTCTAACAAATTTGAAAACATGTTTTTGAGTGGCTCACAATCTTCATGGTTTGGGCCATAATATCCTACCTATCTTAGTAGCCTATCCCTTATTTTTATATGCTATGATCCACCTACCCCCTTTATCCACTCTCATATCTGATATCCATATTTTTGCTTGGTTTTTCACCACTATTGCAACCTCTCTTATGTTTTCACTCTGATCTGTACTTATTATCTGGTGTACCCATCTTTGTTTTCTAATTACCTCCACACATTCCTTTTTACCAAATGTGTCTCTTGTAAGATCAGGATCTGCGCAGGAGAATCTCAGGTGTTGTACTATCTTGTCACTCATCCCCTTTGTGCGAAGCTGATTGACATTCCATGTTAAAATCTGGATAGATTCGTCCCTACTCTTCTAATTCCGTTATGTCTCTCTGAAGTTTTTGAGGGAGTTTTTATGATTTTTTTCCACATGCTACCCATACAGTGCTCCCCCCTCCTCCCTCCCACCACCCTTCCCTTGTGAACCCTCCAATACTTCTTCCTGGGCCTGATGTTAGTCTTTTGCACCATCAGGCTCCCACCGCCAAGAATAACTACATGTCCATGTATATCCCCCCCCCCCACATCTCTGCAGTACAGGAAGGATTGGAGAAGAAGTAAAGATCATCCTAAACTATAGCTTCCTTTATTTGCACATCATTCAGCTACCTGCTCCTCCCTTCTTAATGGCCTCTAATAAATCATCTGCCTCCCTTGGGCTTCTTATCATATTCATTTGGTTGTTATGCAGTACTCTTAGGGATGCAGGGAATTTGAGCTGCACAGTTGGTCCTACTTTTTTTAATTCATCCAGATGCTTTCCCAACTCCCATTGTCTATCTAAGGTCAGCTGAGATAGATCTGATTTAATTTCAAGTGGGAAATCTGCCGCCTTTGAGTTTTTAATCTTAATGCACATAGTGGTATTTTCTCCTTTAAGGCATATGTCTGAAAGTTAATGAGACTCTTCCTTGGCTTACCTCTATTTGGGTTTTTCCTAAAGGGATCTCTGTGTACTCTTTGGATGTCTTTCGCAATGTCAGCCTTACTCTCTTTGAACTGAACTGATGCCTTTATCAATGACACCACATAAGTTTTCAAGTTATCCCCCTCCTTCACCTCAGGAATATTCAAAACCCTCAAGTTGTTCCTTCTGGAGTTATTTTCCAGCTGTTCCAATTTCTCCTGCCACCCCAGCTCATCCTGACACAGCACCTGAAGCGCCATTTTGCTCTTGTTTAAATCTTTTGTAAAACTCCTCCACTGTAGTTTCAAGTGTTTGCATCCTTTCAGACAGAGTGTCCATCTTTTTCTCCAATGCCTCACAGAAGCCATGTATTTCCCCCCTGGTTTGCTTCTGATATTGCAAACCCTTTCTTAATATCCATAGTGAGTGACGAGAGCATAGCCTCTAGGGAGGTAACTAAGGTCTCTATGTTGTTTTTTCCTTCTATTGAGTTTTTAATGCCATATCTGGTAGGTGTGCCCCCCATCCTTATCTTGTATAGTATTGCCTGCCTGGTACTCAGTTTCTAATGTATCAGCAACTTTTAAGGCCTTTTCCTGACTAAACCCGTCTGCACTGAGGTGCACCTCTCCCACCTCTGTTGTTGTAGCTAAATTAGAGTCACTATGGGGGGAAAAACCTTGAAAAAGGACCTCAGGGAAGGTGTAATTTTTACCTTACACTCCAGAATGTCATATTTTTTCTGCTTTTTTCCTGTGTTTTGTACTTCCCTCCTAGGCTTCACTTTAGGTTTGCACACTTGAGTGTGAGGGAGAACTTTTCTGTGTAGTGCGTGGCCGGTAAACAAAATGGAGGAACTGATAGAGAGATGCTTTCAACTCTCTTTGTTGCGTTTCTATCTTTTCTAAGGCTAATTTAATCTGGTTGTCTTCCTTTCCCCCCCACCAGGACTGGCCCTCTACCTTTTCTACCAAAGGTCTCCTTGCTGGGAGCACCGGCCAAATGCCCCTTTGTTCCTTCTTCTTCGGGCATCAGAAAGCCTTCTAAACCTCGAAGATGCACTGGTGCAACGTATGTGCTAACTCTGCCATCGCTAGCATAGGGGAGACCTTGCGCTGCTGCCCTGCAGCTCTTCCTGAGCTCAGGGCGGCGTTGATACAGCACGAGTCCCTACCCTGCGTCCCAACTTCCCTGCCGTTCTGCAATCTTAACTGCAGTCTCTGCCAGATCCCCAAACACGGTAAGGCACATTGATTCTGCTGTAACTGGGCAGGCGGATGCCAGATTAGGAAAATGGAAATTCTTACATTTTTTTCCAGTTTGCCTTTTTATGAAAGTGGATCTTTTAGCAAAGAAATAGCCCAATGATTTCTAAAGAGAGAAGACCATAATGGGTCCATAACACCAAACTCCTTGCTTGGGTGGTTTACACAGCCCACCTATTTTGCTAGTCACTCTGATAAAGAACAACCTGATCTAGAATTAAAAATAATAAAAAGCTTCACCCATGGTCATGTTGGATTGGATTGGCATCAGCACACATTACTAGTTCAGCTAGTGATTGAACAATCTGGAGCTTCTCAAATGCATATCTTGTACCGCAGATCATATATTTATCAGATTAACCACAAACTCCAAAATTGCTCACCAATTACTATTATTTCATAGGTCATTGACCCTTCAAGAAAATAATTTACATCTGCTAACTTTCTAGGGTACCATTTGGAAATACATATTTTGCTGTTTTCACTGATTTTTAGTTTCATAATAGAACTCTGGATAGCTGGAATTTGGGCAACTAAGCAGCTTAGGCCACTAAATAGGTTGCAGGAGCATTTGGTCTTCTCTAAAAATTATGGCAAAATTATTTGGGATTACGTTGCCATATGTGACATGTTGATAGGTCAACTTCAAGTGCACCTAAGTGACTCAAGTAGCCCAAACATATATTCTCAGATGTCAACCGGCAGCAGATAATTTCACTGTATAAATGTGGAGTAAAAATGTAACATTGTGTAATTCAGCTGTAAATGTGTAACGAAACATTTTGCACAGCTGCTTACTGTTCTGTGCTTGTATTAAAAAGTTAACATAAACACCTGCCCTTGCTTTCTGCAGAGGAGTTTTTTTCAAAGTGCAACATTTTTGTCTAAATTCTGTGGTGTTAATTTAGGTTTGGAAAATGTTAAAGTTCCTAATTGTGTAGTATGAAAATAAATATGTATTTCAAAATCAAATGATCACTGAATTTATTTACAATGCTAAAATGACTTTCGTTAGTCTATCACATGGGTACTCGCAAACGTTTCCCTGGAGGCCACAAAGTAATGTCTGTGGTTTAGCGAGGGGCGCACGGATGCCAGCATGGGAGGGTCAGGGTGTTGAAAGGTGGGCGTAGGGGGATGCAAAGCAGATGCATGATAAACATAAGTTGTCTAGAAAGCATTCTTTGGTTCTTTACCTTTAGTTAGTTAAGCTTTGAAGTATGGGCATCGTATGGAGGCCAATTGGAGCATAAAGTAAAGTCCACATTTGTAAAGCGCACAATCACCCGTAAGGGTCTCTAGGCGCTGGGGGCCGTCGGGAAGATTAAGCGAGCTATTGCCCAGAGTCACATGGTGCTGGGCTAACCTGCCGCCGGAGCCGGGGATCGAACCGTGGTCCCCAGATTCCAGCGTCAGTCGCCCTGGCCGCGGCGCCACACCTCTTACAAACAGCTAACTGAAGCACTAGGCAAAATAGAAGGGAAAATATTGAGGTATGAAACACAATAATCGGAGGGGAGTAGAAACATGAGTGCAGTGGACTCTGTGAGAGCGGAACACGCAGACCTGCTAGAGCAACTCCGATGCCACAATTATGCGGCACACTCCGCTCGCACACATTCCACTGCAGAGCACGCAGGCAGAATGTTAGCATGGTTACTACGCCAAGACCAGACACATCAATCCACAACTTTCCTAAGAACAGACACGGGCTCAATGGTGTACACGCAACACAAAATACACTAAGTAATGATGCAACCCTATGCCAGGCTATACCAATCCAGGGTGCCCCAGAGAGAGAGACAAATTGCTGCGTTCTTGGAGTCAATACACCTACCGGTAGCCACGCCAGAGCATAGAGAGTTGCTTAATGAGCCCCTCACGCATGAGGAAATCGGTAGTGCAATCATAGAGCTGGTGAGTGGGCAAACCCCAGGCCCAGAATGATTTCCAGCAGAGTTCTATAAAGCTTATGCCACAATCCTCACTCCCCACCTACACAAACTGTACACAACAGTGGCGCAAGCAGTCCCCACCCTGGTTCACCGCGACCAAAATGGGGTTGTACCCTTGAGAAACACCTCCTTAAACCTCAGACGTTTTTTCAGGATTGGCAAGTACTCACAAACCCAATGGCCAAGAGCGGGCTACCTTATATTAGATCTAGAGAAGGCATTCGGCTCGCTGGAGTGGGGATTCCTATTTGCAGCATTAGACAAATATCACCTGGGAGACTCTTTCATCAATAAGGTTGAAGCTTTCATACAGCGCCCCTATTGTAAGGGTTAAAACGGGCCCCTACATATCCAAATAGTCGAAGTGCATAGAGGGACTAGGCAGAGATGCCCCCTATCCCCACAGCTGCTCGCACTAGCAATTGAGCCACTAGCAGAAACAATACACACGGAGATATCAAAAAGCATCCTGCTCAGAGACGAAACGCACACAATATATCTGTACACGGATGATCTCCTGTTATACATAAGAGACATCCACTGTATTCCACAGAGATTTGCAAACATGTTGGAGCACTTCACCTCCATATCAGGACTGCGAGTAAATATAGCAAAATCCTGCCTGTATCCCTTCACTGCACAGTGTGGCGACCCAGAGTAAGCATTAGGCGGGACGCGAGTCAGTTGGTGCGCAGACACATTCCGCTATCTGGGCATCTGCATATGCAGAAGCCCACAGGACTTACAAGATGGCAATTTGGGTAGGGCACTGACTGTAATTCGCTCCCAGATGGCGTTCTGGGACACATTCCCACTATCAGTAACAAGTAAAGTGGCTATAGTAAAGATGGTGATGTTACCCAGGTTTTTGTACTATTTTACGAATCTCCCGCAGTACATTCCCCCGTCTTTCTTGCAGCCCCTTGAAAAACTGGTAAAAAATGTCATATGGGGAAACTCTAGGCACAGGGTGGCGATCAGCAGGCTCTACTTACCTGTGGACCAGGGTGGCCTGGCGGTATCTCACGTGGAGCAATAGTACTTGGCGTCCAGTATACAATGGGTTGCCAGATGGTTAGCAAACCTACACAGATAAGATCTGGCAAATACAAAACCCCCTTTAGTCTGCGGAGCTAGCAGCAATATTTCACCCATGCTCTAGAACCAAGCCCCCGGATTCAAACGCCAAGATTCTAAGCGCCCCAGATGCACGCACCCAGACGTAGATCTAATACACATGCTGTGGGGGTGCCTCACATTGACAGACTAATGGTTGGCAGTGGCAGATGCGCTAGCATAAAGTACAGGCTGCACGCTCCCCTTTGAATGGCATATATACCTTCTGCATTTACACAGGGAGAAGCCGCAACAATAGAACCACATCTATATTCTTAGAGCTGGGGATGGCATTAGCGCAAAGGCTAATCACAAAAAGATGGAAAGAACCCGACACACCATGCATTATAATGTGGAGACGCTTCGTGCTCAACTGGGCCAAAGCAGAAAGTACAGCACTCAGGCGAGAGGACACACTTGAGATCCAGAAGATCCCCCTATATGCTAGCTGGGATGCAATTCTAGCCGCTCTGATCCAGGCATAAGAGAACACCAACTTCTCTCAAGCTCCAGCAGTCGATCAGCAAAAGCGCTCACCACAGAGGGGAACTAACTGAAGTAAGAATCAGAAAAGCAGTGAGGTACAAGGTAACAGCCACCACATGGAAGCAGCCATGAGCACTCCACAGGCCCAACTAGAAGCCAGTGCCAGTGAATACACAATAGACACCAGCGTCACCACAGTTGCTCCCAGCGTTCTTAAGCGACAGCCCCACAGTTCAGACCCAGTACCCATTAGGAATTATTTTTTCACAGTTTCGATAATAAATCCCCCTCCACAGTTAAGGGACACACCACGTCCAACATCTGCATAAAGCGATTACACAGCGTAAGAAGCAGAAAGAAAGTCAATGCTGCAGCCAAAGACACCATCACCAAGGCAATGACCCGATGCAGTGCAAGATTTAAAGACTGCGAAATAAGATGTATAGCACATTGCAGAATTTTAAATACTTTTTAAAGACACAACTAGACGTAAATGATATGAACACAGAAATGTCCCCCCTCTTTATTTTTATTATTGGAAATAACGTGTTGCACCAACATGAACATATGTATGATATGCATGTGGTTATTATGAAGAAAGACATCCATCACAAACAGTTATATCAGGCGCAAAATGCTTACGTTCGACAATTGAATGTACCCACTAGATTTGATAGCTGGAAACCCTCTTGACAATAAGCAGATAATGCACACAGAGTGCTTGAATGTCTATAATGTGTTATACACCGATTGAAATTAATAAAAAGATTTAAACAAAATAATGCTGTGAAGTATGCCCTTCACAGCTTCCTGAATGTCCTCCTCTGTCAATAGCCCAGTGCTGCTATTCACCAAGGGGCTGCAATTAAAGGTCAGGAGGGCTGTATGCGGCCCCCGGGCTGTACTTCGAGTATCCCTGGTCTATCATATTACATGCTTATAGTGCGTAGCCAAACAGCTGTGTGTCATCTATGTAGCATTGTAGCCCATTGCTAAACACCAAGGGGCCTGTTTATGCGCCCTCAGCTCCTCCAGAGCTTCACTTTTTGTGATGCTCTGGCGGCGCAGATTACAAAATCATGTCTATGAGGCCATGCAACACTATTCGTGACTTTTGATGGCCTCATAGATATGGAGTATGGCAAGTCTTACTCTGTGCTGGAAAAGCTTTCCATGGGCGTTGCGGTGAATTTTCCCACACAACACCCATGGATCTTGATGCTGTCCCAGATTTACAAGATCATGTGAATCTGGGGAAGCACCAAATCCTTATGCCTCCTGAGGTGAGGTATAACAAGGAGAAATAACTTTATTTCTACAATTCCAATTTTTTTCCTCTTTCTATGTGTGCTGCAATCTGCAGCACACATAGAAAGAGAAAAATGCCTTTTAGGATTGATTTTGTGAAGGAAGGTATACCTTACTGCACAAACACAATCCTGCCGACAACACGGGCCCCCATGCACCATGGTGCAATGGGACCTGCTTTGGCACTTGGCTGCCAAAATGGCACCAGCACAGGGGGAAAGGACAGGAATGCAACATATTTAATTACTGCCCTTTCACTTTGGCATACGGCAGCACAGCAAGGTGTCTCACTGCGCTTTCCTATGCCAAATCCCCGTAGATGAGGGTCCGAAAGTGAGAGCACAAGGTGCCTCAGGAAAGAACTGTCGAACACACCAGCATTCCTACCCTGTTAATTTCACTTAAGAGATTTGTTCTCTTAGAGCATAAGTATGTTTTCCAGTTGGAGGAATCTTTTCCAGCATGGAGTAGGGAACATTTGTACCTTGGAGATGAGGGATTTTGGCATCAATAGCAAACTGCGTTTGGGTGAACTTTAGGTAGAGCTGTAGAGATATTTTGAGAAGCTCTAACACTGCAATTAGTATTTTCATAGTAAACACAAGGAGATGATGGACGGAGCGCTGAAACTTTTCAGACACTCACCCCCAGTCACATATCTGGATAAAATCCATCATCATTCTTTAGCTCACTTCGCCACCCCAGTTCAGACACAGCTATATGCAAATCAGTCTTGGCCATGTGCCTCATGGGAACAGGCCAGCCCGAACTGCCAAGCCATGTCTTTCCTGGACCAGAAACAAGCATCCTGGGACTGGTTTCAGGCAAACAGCTCTCATCAGCCAGGCTAGCATGAATCCAGTGGCAAAGTGAGCAAGGGACCCATGTCTGGGCATACCCTGCAAACTTACGGCGAACTAAGCAATCGTAAGGAGATGATGGACGAAGCGCTGAAACGTTTCAGACACTCACCTCCAGTCATAGATCTGGGTAGAATCTATCATCATACTATAGCTCACTTCATATTTTCATGACAAAAACCACTTTGATGAACCTGGCTCAGGTTAAGATATCTGTATTAAACAGCAGCTAATATGGGATCACACTGTAGTAGAATGTAGCCAGTGTAACCTAGAACATGTATTACCATTTTCTGGGTTATTTGTCTGTTGGGATTAAGCCCAAGTGTATTTCTGTGGGAAACATCCATTACAAAGAATCCATCACAAAGCATGCTATTAGATAGCATGCCATTACAATGCAGGTGGCATTTCAACGCAATGCCATCACAACGCATGCCATTAAAATGCACATGCCTTTACCACACATGCATTTACAACACATTTCTCTGTAAAAGCATGAATGGTAAAGGTATATGTGTTTTACTTGTAAGTATGAGGTGAGTATATATGGTTTAGGTAGGGTATGGGATTTGGGGTGGAAAGGGTAATTTTAGGATTCAGAGTGGGTATAGGTTTTGGGATGGCAAGGGTAATTTTATGGTACAGGGTGGGTATGGGTTTTGCAGTTGCATGGGTACGTTTAGGGTTCAGGGTAGGTATGGGTTTTGGGGTGGCCAGGGTAATTTTAGGGATCAGGGTGGAAAAGGGTTTGGGGTGACCAGGGTAATTTAAGGCTTTAGGGTGGGTATGGGTTTTGGGGAGGCAAGGGTCATTTTATGGTTCAGGGTGGGTATGGGTTTTGGGGTGGCAAGGGTAATTTTGGAGTTTAGGGTGTGTAGAGATTTTGTGCTTGCAAGGGTAATTTTAGGGTTTAGGGTGGGTATGAGTTTTGGGGTGGTAAAGGTCATTTTGGGTGTTATGGTGGGTAGGGGTTTTGGAGTGGCAAGAGTAATTTTAGGATTTAGGGTGGGTAGGGTTTTGGGCTGGTAAGGGTCATTTTGAGATTAGGGTTTGCAGGGGGATTTTGGCCTGGCAAGGGTAATTTTAGTTTAAGAAAAAAGTGGTTCTGTTTGGTAGAACAAGATTAGTTTATGGTGCTTCTAATGCAATCAAGGGAAGGCTCTCTAATACACAACGAACGGAGTCTTAGCACTTAATGAATAAGACATGAGATCAAAAACATATGATGATGTTATTTTTACATCAGAATTACTTCATCCGATGATATATACATTACATATGTAGACTGTCAAAACCAAAAACATCAATGTGCAGTGTGAATGGGTGACGATTGTGCAAGGTGCTCAAGTGGGGAACAAGATATACAGTGAAAACATTTCCATATATATATAGGTGTTGTAAGAGGCCAGATATTAAGTTCAGTCCAAAGATTCCTATCTATCCTAGTATAGAATCCTGGCGGCACTGGACCTAGAAAAAGCATTGACGTTTCGACCCTGTGGTGCCCCAATGGGTGGTCATGGCTGGTCTTCCTCAAGACAGAGGTGGTGGGGGCTGGGCACGAGCGAGATACTTTGAAGACAGTCTGAAACAATAATGAGCTGTGTGTGAGAGAGACTCAGGTGCGCTAGACAAATTACACCTAATAAGATGGGAGCCGCAATACTCACCCTAAATTGAAGGCTGGAAGTCTCAGCCAAAGACAGATGAGCTCAATGGGCAAATATCTGTGAAAGAGGAGTGAATTGGCATCAGATATGTTCGCAGGGTTGCCTATAACAACAGTGTGCATGAGTAAGCCCATCAGGTAAGTGGTATGCATGATGGAGCCCAGGTCTGTGCTGAGACCGGGCTTATTGCTTAAGGGATAACACAGGCGACAGGATCATGGTGAGCCCTATCGGTATTTTAGGTGTTATCCTGGTGTGCAGGATGGAGCCCCTATGTAGTGCTGGGACCGGGCTTATTAATTAAGTGAAAATACAATCGCAATGATCATGATGAGCCCTGTCGGTATTCACATACACTGGTCTTATTATGGTGTGCATGATGGAGCCCATGTGTAGTGCTGGGACCGGGCTTATTACTTAAGTGAAAACACGAAGATCATGGTGAGCCCTATCGGTATTAAATGATGCTGCAGTGTGCTTCAGCGCGAAGGCTGGAGACTGGGAGTGAGTTAACAGCATGTTTTCATGATGGATATGGAAAGCTGTGCCCGTTGCTGGGTGCCTGTCATTAATATTATCAGGGCGCTTCCAGGCGGAATAATGTAAACCATCTGCGCTGCAGTGAGTGTAAAAACAGTAATTGTTAGTGTGGTAATTTAATACTGATAGGGCTCACCATGATCTTAGTTTTTTCACTTCACCCCCACATTGTGCAGGAACAGCTGGAGACCAACCCAGGCTTCTACACCACAGCTGGCTTCCTGCACGTGTTGGGGGCAATTGACTGCACACATGTACTACTTGTGCCCCCTGCTGACACTGCACACAATTACCGCAAGAGAAAGCACATGCATTCCATCAATGTGCAGGCAATAGTGGACCACCGGGGCCTCTGCAACAATGTCGTCACCAACTTCCCAGGATGTGTGCATGAATCCGCCCATCTTCCGACAGTCCATCATCATCCGGCTCCTCCAGGATGGCACTTACGGATATGTACTGATCGTTCGTAAGTAGCAAATGAACACACCACACACTCCAACTCCACAATCATGCAACTCACAACTCCGGGAATGCACATGTTATAAATTCACATACAAAATGCCAAACAACATGCCCACCCAGCAGATACGATAGCACAACTTACTGTGGTAACCGTGGCTAGCCATGTACTTGAGCCATCAATGGCATGGCACCTCAGCCACACAATAGCAGATTCTAGGGAGAGGCGGGAAGTGAGCCATGAATGAGAATGTACACAATGCCAAGTGTGGCATGGATGTGCTGGCCAGACTGCAGTATGTAGACCACAGACATATCCATGTCCACATACACTGCTGGCGTTTGGAGTGTAGTGGGCAGTGGATGCAACAATGTCACCTCAGGCAGTGGGGAAGGTCATGGAAATATAGCTTGTTACGTCCCCCCCTTGTAGGCCAGAGTAGGGGTGTGAATATAAAGCACGTTGCTCTGGGCGTGGTTCTCTTCTGGAGCACCCAACATGTCTTCCAGGGCAGCGCCTCTCACCCCGCCACAAGGCCGACGCTGTCAGCTGTGTTGCCTGCGATCCTGTGCGCCTGCTGCACCCTAGGCCGCTGGTCCCCGGACCCATCTTGTCCGCCCCTGAGCACACAGGCCTCACTGCTCAGCTGCTGACACTGGTGTGTGTTAAAGAGGGCCCACAATGTGCCGGTGCAAGCTCCAAGCCTAAGGCCCGTGACCTTTTCAGCATCTTCAGACCCTCACGGCCTCCGTAATACAGGCCCCCAGCACTCTTTTCGCGTTGACGTACTACACTGCTGCCACCGGCCCACACTACAGTCCAGTAGGTCACACATTTGGCACTGAGTCTTGATGTCCTGATGGCGGAGTTCACATGTTCATGGGACGTTTGATGTCACTATACCCCCTTTGATGTGGTGCCACACATGTCTGTGGTCCCTTGCTGACTACTGCCTTTGGCCTACACTGTGGTCCAGTAGGTCTCACATTTGGAACTGAGTCTTGATTTCTCAAGGGCAGAGTACATTTCATTGCACGCCAGGAGAGGAGAAAGAGGAAGACGCGGCCCATTCCGGGGGAAAAAGGATCGTCGTTATGGAGGTGATCGAATACTATCAACAACTGCTCTGGTGCCACTGACTCTGTGTTTCTCAAGCCAACGACATGTGGCTGTGGGCCACTGCAGAGCGCTGCCTCCGGCCTACCCTGCGGCATAGTAGGTCACACATTTGGAACTGAGTCTTGATTTATTCATGGCAAAGTTTATATCATTGTACAGGCCTCATCGCAGACTGCATCCCCTTTCAGCTCCGGTGCAACGAAGTCTGTGGCCCGACGTTCATGGACACACTCTGGTAGAACTTTGGTGACGTCTGAGTCTTTGGCCTGGGGGTTGTCTTCACCATCATGTAGGTGATACGGACTTGGTGGTAAAAAGTGAGGCTGTAGCATTGCACTCCTCCATTTGCCTGTTTTTTGCTGGGTTCTGCCCTCTGCATAATGCCCTGTAAGGACACCTTACACTGTCTCCCACAACCCTCTGCAACATTCACCTTCGACGAGGACCCGCTCAGCTCGCATGGCCCTGCCTCACTACACCGCAAGTCACCATCCCGTGGCAGTGTGTCTGTGCCGCCTGCAGTGCATCCAGGGCCCCTAACTCTGTGCAGCTCAAGTCAGACACCCTGTCTGATTGAATATTGGACGGCCTCTGGGTCGATGGCCTTAGGGTCATCAACTCCATGTGTCTGTGGCCCTGCTCTGTCCGCTGCCTCCAGTCTCAACTGCGGTCCACCAGGGTTCACACATCAATTTGTGTCCTGACCTGCCCGGATGGCGCATCACAGCAGGATGCACATGCCACCACCGCCAGGACCACCTCCAACCAGCATCTGCCAGAGTCGAAAGAGTCTTTTTGCCAGCCTATCTGAGTTGCTCACACCTGTCGTGGATGCCATCCTCTGCTTGATACTCTGCTCAGCTCTTCAGGTGGCACTAACTCAGTGCACCGCAACTTCTAGACCATGTCTGATGGAGTTTTGTGCTGTGGACAGCGGATGCAGCAATGTCACCTCAGGCAGTGTGGAAGACCTAGGACGATGATGAGGAAGATGATGCAGGTGGAACACACCCCACTGCAGCTGCAGCAGGAATATCCCGAAGGGACACAATCCTAGACAATGTTGTCACATGAGCACGCTCATCTCTGGTGCCCCAAACTCAGTGCACTGCACCTTGCGGACGCGTCTGATTGCATATTGTGTGACCTCTGTACCTGCTCTGGCTACCACCATGATGCCTCCTAGTTGTTTCTATAATGCTGGTGTTTTCTGTTTCTGCTGCTTTAATAGTGTTCACTATTCAAGTTGTTTCCAGCACCAACCACTCTGTGAGGGCTGGCTTACACTCACCCCACACACATCCAGCACAGGCGTCACTGTACATGTGACCCTGACAATAAAGGTGCCGGACGCATGAGCCAGTAGCCAGTTCCACAAACTAACAAAATATTTATTTTTCAGAAAGACACACATTCATTGGATGATGTCATCAGTGATGTAATTTGAGATGTCATCAGTGATGTCATGAGTGATATCACTGACCATGTCATGAGTGATGTAATATGTGACGTCATCAGAATTGCATTGCGGGCGCGCAAGTTATAGTTAGCTGATCTAACTATAACGGGGGAATTTCAATGATTTTTTATGAGTGAAATGTCCAGCTAACTATAACATGTGTGAAACTATGGTTTTTTCAGTGAATTTCTAAGGTTTTTTAAATGCTAATTCCTAACTATAACGTGGCTGAAAACAATGTTTTTTTCAGTGAATTTCAAAAGTTTTGTAAATGATAATTTTTAAATGTATTAATTATTATATTTCTTTCTTTTTATACTAATTTCTTACATTTTTATAATAATAATTTTTTGTTATTTTATTGTTTAGTTACATTATATATTTTTTGTGTAAATTAATTAAAAAACAAAATTGAAAAATATATTTTTATTACTTTATTTTTTTTTCAATATATTAACATTAAATTCTATATATTTTCTTTTTCCAAATGTATTTTTTTGGGTAACCGTACGGTACGTGTACGGTGATCGCACCATCCTTTGTACTGGTAATCGTACTCTGCGCGTACATGCGCATACGTTACAAATACGTTTTGACGTTACGTGTCGCATCGGCGCTTAGGCGTGATGTCACGTGCGTTTGTACGCCGTCCGTATGCGTACTCCGCGAAACTTTCGAATTGTTCAAAAAGATATATTTATGAATTTATTATAAATATTAAGGGAAGACATTATGTGGGCTAATCATGAAAATAGTATTTTTTTTCATTTTAATAAGCATATATTACTTTTAAAAGTCGGGCGTGGCTTGCGCGCCGCAGCAGCATGGCGTGTCGCGCTTGAGCTCCCAGGCGAGTGCGGCCCGTCGGAGACCTTCAGCCGCTTCCTGACTGCCCTTCTTCACCGGAACGACATGCCTTGGGGCCGGATTATGCCAGGAGTTGTTTGAGCTCATTTTCGGCGAATTCTGCCGACGGCTGCATGTTGTCCTCGTCCAGCTGATGTGACGCACGGTCTCTTCACGAGCGGCCGCCATCTTCCCGCTTGTGACGGAGCCGGCGCTTTCTCTTCAGAGGTGCCGTTTTTTGGATACATTCTTGCCGGTGTGGGATATCCAGGTCATTTTACACACGGCGCTTGCAGCTGGTAACATTTTTCTTCCTTTTTTCTGCTCCTTGTGCTGCTTGGCTAGATATTATGTTGCCTACGCTCTCATTTCTTCAGTGCAGTTCTCTGGTGCTGGTGCTGCTTTTTTCTCATGATGTATTTGCTGTGACCTCTTGCTATATATGAGGCTCTACTATACAATTTGATGCCTGCTCTTCATATAAGTCCACCGTTGTCATTTATTTGACGCTCCTTACGCTCAGTGTGCTGCATTTCACTTTTTTTGGTGTGAATTACGCAGTTTGTGTCCTCTTCTTTTCCTCAAGTGGCTGTGTATTTTTCTTGGGGTCTGTCTCTCCATGGCTGCAAGTATGGGCCGTTCCTCAACTAATAAAGACTCAAAAGATGTTGGCACCTCGCTTAAACGACTTAAGCAATTGTCTCCTACGCCTGAGTCTACTCAGTCAGACACCAACTCTACTCTTGACACAATATTAACACGCCTTAATGAGGTGCATGATATTGCACAATCTACCAAGACTAATACAGATTTATTGCAAGTGGAGGTGTCCGCTATTAGGAACGACTTCAAAGCCCTTTCTCTTCGTGTATCGGCCACGGAGTCACGTATCAGTTCCACAGAGGATAATGTACAGAAGCAATCCAGGTCTCTCAGCCACTTGGAGCGTTCAATGGCGGCATTGCGTAAAGATCTCACTGAGCAGGAGGACCGTAATCGTAGATCTAATCTACGCATTTTTGGTCTGCTGGAAGATGCAGAGAAATCATCTTCCTCTATGATTGATTTTTTATATCATTGGCTGCCCGATACTTTACAAATCTCATTCCAGAGGGAATTTGAGATAGAAAGAGCACATCGTGTTCCAACTTTTCGTTCTAAGTCTGCCACCCATCCAAGAGCAATAATTTTTAAGCCATTGCGTCATCAACATACTGAACAAATTCTTTCTCATATGCGTAAGACTAAAAATGTCATTTGGGAAGGACATCGTATTTCAATCTCTCAGGACTTTGCCAGGGATACAGTCATCCGGAGGAAGGGCTTCCTTAATCTTCGGAAACGTCTTTCTGAGATGAACATTCCCTTTTCCTTTGCTGGTCCTTCCAAATTCCGCATTACTTACAAGGGACGTTCCAGAATTTTCGATGAGCCGGCTGATTTAGCGACCTTCTTGGACAACCAGATGGAGATACAGATGGAGATTCAGAGAGCGACTTCGCAGGATCCTGGTGCCTCGGGCACTTGACATGTCTTCTTTTGTCTCCTTTATGGTGGCTTTCTATATTCCTATGTTTCCTCTTCTCTCTCTTGCTGACAGTATATTACATTATTGATTTCTAACTCCGTTACTGGAGTTTTTATGTTCTGTTTCGGACTCTCTACTTTCTTCATAGTCATGTTGTTTACTCCGTTATATTTCTCTCAGTTTTCATCTTTTTACTCTTTACTACTCTGTATCTCGTGATTGATTCTCAGTCGATCACTATTTAAATCTCATTATCTTGTCTTCACCTCTTGTGGTTATATATTTTATGTCAATTTTCATCTCAGGTCAGTTTCTTTGTTTGATGTTTGTCTAGTAATCATAGTTGCTTCTCTCTAGTGTGTATATCGTTTTCACTTTCTTTTTTGCCTTCTATTCTCCTATTCTCTTCCTTTCTTTTCTCACTTTTTTTTTTTTTTCTAATGTTTGTGCTTTTTCAAATTTAATCACATGTTGTATGTTTTATGCAATTAAGGATTGTTCCTTGATTGCCTGTTGTTTTAGATTTCACATAGTTCTCTTCATGGTTTTTTGTATTCCTTTTTTACTTTACCATATTGTATTTTCAATATCGGATTCCTTAGTATTACTATTACTCTGTATATATTGTTTGCTTCTTAGTCAATCCCTATTTATGTCTCATTATCTTGTGTTCACCATTAGTTGTGATATATTTTATGTCTTTATTCATCTCAGGTCAGTTTTCTTTGTTTGATGCTTCTCTATTAATAATAGTTGCCTTTCTCTGATATGTATCATCTCTTCTCTTTCTTTTTCGCTTTCTATTCTTCTATTCTCTTCCTTGCTTTTTCAATTTGCAATTCCATATCGTAAGTTTTATGCAGTTAAGGACTGTTTCATTAATTGTACGTTTCTTTTTAAGATACACATGGTTATCTTCATGGAATTGAGTATTCTTTTTTTTTACTTTACCACATTGTATTTTTTCAGTTTCAAACTGACTAAGTATTAGTACATATTATATGGATGACACTTGATGTTAGGAATTAACTCTGTGTGCTTTTGCAGATTTTCTTGTTGCATTGTTCTTATTTATACTATTATGATGGTATTTGTTTATATTTGGAGTGTTCCCTTTTCCTACTTTATTGTCATCAACTAGGCAATCTATTGGGGCTATTGCTATTATTTATTATCCCTCCTTGTACGGGTTCCTAGCTCGCCTTTCCACGTTCTCCCTAGTATGAATTGGCTCTTTTTCAGGCCTCCCCTGTTATTTCTTCTCTCTCTTCTCTTTTCTTCTTCTTTGTCTTTCTTTCTTCTTTCGGATTTCCCACATGGATTCTCCCTCTTCGTTCTTGCTGTTTGCTATTTGGTTGAGTGTCTCTGTGCAGTTGGTTATTTCTCTGTCATCTATGGTGTCTTTTCTCTTTTTTTCTATGTACTTCCATGCCGGGTTTGAATGTGCTATCCCTTAATGTTAAGGGTTTAAATCACCCGGTGAAGAGATCGAAAGTCTTAGATTATTGTAAATCTCTTTCTTCGGACTTGATCCTTTTTCAAGAGACCAAGGTCTCTACCAGAGAGGCGTTATTTTTGAAGAAAGAATGGGTTTCTGATGTGTGCTGTTCTGATGCCTCTGGCAAACGAAATGGGGTCATTACATTAATTTCCAAGGCTTCTGGTTTATCTATAATTTCTTCTGATCACGATGCTGAAGGTCGCTGGCTGTTAACTAAATTGTCTGATGGACATAACGATCTTTATGTGATGAATATCTATGCCCCTAACATTGACGATCCGTCCTTTTGGAAATCGATTACCAAAAAATTAAATGATACCCCACATGCTGGGAATCTGATTGTTGGCGGTGATTTTAATTTACCGATGGATCCCATTTTGGATAGGAATTCAGCTTTTCAGTTTCGTACTCCAAAATCCCATAAACAAATGCTTAACATGTGTTCCCTCACTCAGCTTCAAGATATATGGCGTCTTCACAATCCCACTGGTAGTGACTTTTCTTTCTTTTCTTCACCTCACTCTTCCTTTTCTCGTATTGACTATCTACTTGTTCACTCTTCTCTTGTTTCGTCTTCCTCTTCTCCGCTTATTCATCCTATTTTGATTTCTGATCACGCGGCGGTTACTTTTACCTTGTTGTCCTTTGCTCCTAAATCCCGTGCTCGCTCGTGGAGATTAAATACAGAAGTTTTGCATGATTCTGCTCAGGTTAATGAATTCTCTAAGGCAATAGAAACTTTTTTCTAGGAGAATGAAGGTTCAGTCTCTTCCCCAATTGTCCTCTGGGATTCGTTTAAATGCACTTTCCGTGGTCAGGTTATTAAATGTATGTCCAAACGGAATTCTGATATTAAAAAAGAGCTTACAGATATATCAAATGAAATTAAAACTTTGGAATCTACCTTTAGACAATCTAGGGATGCATCCTGTCTACAATTAATCAAACAATTAAAATACAAATATAATACTATAGTGACCAAAAGAGCCCATATTGGAGTACAAGCGCAGAAATCCAAAAGACTACTGTTGAAGAATCGAGCTGGGAAGATTCTTGCAGCTACATTAAAATTTCAAGATTTCTCATTTAAGTCCTCTCAAATTTCTTCTATTACGGACCACTCGGGCTCTAAAAAATTTCAGACTGGGGAAATTCTTGAAGTTTTTCGTGATTTTTATAACAACTTATACACTCCCTCTAATCAAACCCCTTTTGAGCATTGTCAAGATTTTTTAAAAGCTGTTCCGGTGCAGACGGTTTCTGAGGATGATCGTAACTTTTTAAATGCCCCGATTTCCCCTGAGGATATTATTACCGCAATTAAAGCTACTCGTTCTGGCAAAGCCCCGGGCCCTGATGGCTACGCTATTCTTTTTTATAAAACTTTTCTCCCTGCGCTTGTTCCCAAATTGCAATCTGTCTTTGATTCTTTTGTTAAAGATGGGTCTGTCTCTGGTACTGCAGCTGAAGCTACTATTGTAGTGATTTCAAAAGAAGGAAAAGATCATTCAGATCCCAAAAATTTTCGTCCTATTTCTCTTCTCAACATGGAAGCTAAGATTTTTGCCAAGATCCTTGCCAAACGATTGGAATCCTTTATTCCCCATCTTGTTCATCCCTCTCAAACCGGTTTTGTGAAGAGTCGTCTTGCACGCGATAATATACGCACTTTTTGTCATATTCTTGGTTCGGCTAAACGATCTCAACTCCCTGCCGCAGCCCTGGCCCTTGACGCTGAAAAGGCCTTTGACAAGGTCTCTTGGCCGTTTCTTCGTGCTGTCTTGTGTGCGCATAACCTTGGTGATTCCTTCATTAATATGGTGATGTCCTTATATTCTCAACCTAGAGCTAACATCAGAGTTAATGGTGCTACGTCGTCCTTTTTTAATCTTCGTCAGGGCACTAGACAAGGTTGTCCTTTATCTCCGCTTTTGTTTTTACTATCTATTGATCCTCTTCTCAGATTGATTGAGTTAAACCCAGACATTAAAGGTTTTTCTTTTGGGTCTCACTGTCTTAAAACTGCTGCCTACGCGGACGATGTTCTTATTTTCTCAGACGATATCGCCTTGGCAATTCCTGCTATTTCAAATACCATCTCCCTCTTCTCTAAGGTTTCAGGATATACCTTAAACAAAGATAAGACGGAAATGTTCCCTTTGAATGCATATTGTTTCCCTTCACATATGGGCTCTGCGGGTTTTAAATGGCAGTCTACACATTTAAAATACTTAGGTATTTATTTTTGTTCTACCTTATACGCCACTACTGCCTATAACGAATCCCAGACTCTTCTTAAAGTGCGTCGTCTTTTGGATACCTGTTCCCCGAAACACATTTCCTGGTGGGGTCGCCTCCAGACTCTTAAAATGATGATAACACCCATTATTAATTTTGTTTCGTCCATGCTTCCGGTTTAGTTATCAGATTCCTTTTTTCGTGAACTTGATGTCCTGACCTCTAAATTTTTGTGGAATGACAAACAGGCTAGAATTGCTTACAAATTCTTGAGACGACCTTGTGATATGGGAGGTTGTAATTTTCCTGATTGGGGAAAATACCAAACTGCCTTTTTGGCTTCTCAAGGTGCTCTATGGTTCTCTCCTCCACCTATTCCTGTTCCCTCTTGGCTGTTAATAGAACAGGAATTAGCGTCTCCTTTGCCGACTGCCTCTTTCTGCACCACGTCTACTTTGCATCTCCTGTTTTCTCGTTCTATAATTCTTGATACAATTGCTGCGGTCCGGAGTGTAGACAAGAAAGTGGCAATCCCATTACATAAAACTAGGTGGCCGTCTATTTGGCGGAACTCTAAAATTAAACTTAATATTACTCCCACTCTCATGTCATATTGGGCGGCTAAAGGGATTGCCCTTGTTAACCATCTTTATGGTGCTAATAATGAGCCATTACCCTTTTCCACTTTGGCGCAAAAGCATTCTTTAACTAACTTCGATTTTTATACGTTTCTTAAAATTAAAGCGGCACTCGCTAAGGTACATCTTCATCCTACCTCTTCTACCATTTCTCTTTTTCATATCTGGACTAAATCTGGTCACGTAGCCTCCAAAATCTATCATTTTTTATCATCTGTTTCATTGCCCGCTCAGACGGTTGCTCAACAAAAATGGCTACATCATTTTGATCATGGAGTTACGGATCATATTTCTTCAGATACCTGGCAACAGATTGGTAAACTTTCTCTTCGAAACAAAATTGCCCCATCATTAATGCGATCTAAATTTTTCTCTGTCAACCTCCTTCATTGGATGCCTGTTCGTCTACATTCGCTCAATCTCAAAGATGATAATTTATGCTGGAGCTGTGGATTGTTGAGGGGTGATTTTCAGCATATGTTTTTTGAATGTTCCCTTCTTCAACCTTTTTGGAACCTCATTCATAAACATCTTTCTCTCATCTTTGGTATTGAGTTTCAACTCTCTTTTCCATTAATATTATTGGGTCCATTGGCTGCCCCTGTTCCTCTCCCCTTGGATCCAATGGAATTACAGTTGTTGGATCTCCTTTTGACTGTTGCGGTGAAAGTCATACTTATGGAAAGGAAATCCTTTTCCTCTGTTTACTATCATACTTGGTGGGCTTGGGTCTCCTTTTTGCGTAGTGCTCACACCTCGGTTGATCAAGCTCACTTTTCTCCTTCTATCTCTAGTAAGGTCTGGGAAGCTTTGGATGATTATATGGATTTGTCATCAAAAGGGTTGGTTGCTCAGTTTCCTTTTGATGTGTCTGTTTAAGTGGCGTCTTGTGTTCTGCTTGTTTGGTTAGTTCGTTGGGAATCCTTCTTTTTCGTTTTCTTCTTCTTCTTTCTCTTTCCTGTCTTCTGTCCCCTTCCATTTTTTCTCTTGTTCTCTCTTTCTTTCTTCTTTCTTTAGCTCTTTATCCTTCCTTGCCCCCGACTATTACAACTGATAGTGATACATTTGATTATTGCTTTGATATTAGCTTTACCTAATTAGTTCATATAACAGGCTACTTTTATCTAGGAATGCATTTACTATACTTATGCTTCAAGATTAGCCTCTGATTGTTTGTTTCTCTGGGATCAACTGTGTCACTTTTATTCTATTATGTACTTCTTATTCTTTGTCATTTCTTGATAAAATAAAATGCTTTGAAATAAAAAAAAAAGCAAATAGGCAAATCGCGGCAGTACGTCGTACGTACTGGCACCGTAAGAGCACTGTAAGAGCACCGTACGCGTACGCAAAGCCATGTGACTTTAAAACAAGAGATTCGATTGGTTCATAATACTTCCTATTCTAACTGTTGAAAGACCCCACCCATTTTAATCATTCTTCTCTGTTCCTCAGTGTAGAAACATATTTTTGAGAAGGAGCTGTTTTTTTCTAACATTGTTCATTATGACTGCACAGCAACCTGAAGACATCTCTGAACATTCTTCAGATGAAGAATTTCTGGTGGAGGATCCAGCCCCCAAGAGAAAAGAGGCATTGATCTGGAAATTTTTATTTTTTCCTGAAGGAGAGAAGAAAGTCAATGCTGTGAAAGTTACTTGTAAAATTTGTTCAACAGTGCTCTCCAGAGGAAATCCTGCTAAGCAGTACTCATTTGGAACAGCAAATATGGTGAGGCACATACAAAATGTGCATCCTAAGAACTTTGCTCATGCTGCATGCAGCACATTACGTGAGCAGACTCCAACATCTCAAGCAACTACATCATCTGCTGGAGAAACACGTCCACACCCAGATATTCGCCCTGACTTTGCTGATCTTATTATTTTGTGTAAATTCTGCAAAGAAACTCTTTGTTTTGGTGAGCAATCAATACACTTAATTTGCAGACGGGCACAGAATCACGATTGCTCCCAACATTGATTTTTTTTGTTTATTTGTTTCAGTTTTTGACTGTTTTGTTTCTCCAGTTCCCTTTTTTTTGCTGTTGAAAACAAAATTGTTCAAAAAATAAAAAAAATAAAAAGCCTTCAAAAAAGACAAAAAAACCCAGTTCTTATCAGAACTACCTTCACTGGTCAAAAAATAGCTATATTTCTATGATACTGTGTAAAACTTTGTTTGAATGAATGGGTAGTGCATAAATGAATGAATGAATACATTAGTAGTGTATGGTGAAAGTGAAAGTGCAGAACTATAAGGAAGTGCTACAGCATAAATCTATAAGGTGTTTACTTATAGTATACTGTAGTACTTCCGAAGCACTTGAATGTAACATATGTGTATAAATATGTTACAAGTCTATGCTTCCCTTTGCACTGCTGGTGAAACTGCCTGAGTGAATTTGTAAGTGTTAGGGGCAGATTTACAACCCCCTTGTGCCTCTTTTACACCCCCGTTGCATCACTTTTGTGACGCAGCGGTGGTGCAAAAGATGCGCCATGGTGTGTGGTATTTACAATGTGACACATCTGGGAGGTGCGTCACATTGTAAATGCCTGTACCAGAAGGAGACATTCCTACACGGGGGGGGTGTGAAGGCGGGCCCCCGAAGTGAAGGCGAGGTGGGGGGGTGATCATGGGGGTTAACTCCACACTTAGAAGAAATACCGAGTGAAACCAGTCAATGTTAGCCTATGGAAGGAAATGCAAGTTACTGTAAGTATGGTTAGAATTACTTTTCAGGATCAGTAGTGGGCTGAAAGATGCAGCACTGAGGTCTCTCCTGACAACAGGTGAGTAAATCGGAATTCGTAGTTCGGCTGATTTTAGAGTAATTTTTTAAAGTTCCAAAACTCCACACTTAGAAAAAGTTCGAAGTGAAACCAGTCAATGTTAGCCTATGGAAGGAAATTCAAGTTACTCTAAGTATGGTTAGAATTACTTTTCAGGATCAGTAGTGCGCTTATAGATGCAGCACTGATGTCTCTTGTGATAACAGGTGAGTAAATCGGAATTCGTAGTTCGGCTGATTTTACAGGAATATTTTGCTCAATAGTGAAGGAAGGGGGCGAGGCCTGAGGTAACATGTGTGCAAACACGCCCTGTGGCACGTTTTAGGTTGGGGAATTAATTCCTCTTCAATCCTGAGGTCCCCTGTGAGCCAACTAGCCCACCAGGAACCTCCAGTATGCGCCAGGGGGCTGCGTTGCAGAGAGGTGTTATGAGGCCATGCCCCTTTGTACACCTCTCTGCAACGCAGCCCCCTGGCGAGTTTGCAGAGGGGGGACTAATTCCCCTTGCATACTGGGGGTCCCTGGGGGCCAACTAGCCCACCAGGAACCTCCAGTATGCGCCAGGGGTCTGCGTTGCAGAGAGGTGTAATGAGGCCACGGCCCTTTTTACACCGCTCTGCAACGTAGCCCCCTGGTGCTTTTTTAGAGGGGGAACTAATTCACCTTGCATACTGGGGGGGTCCCTGGGGGCCAACTAGCCCACTTTTATTTATTAATTATTTGTTTTCAATATATTAAAATTAAATTCTATGTAATTCCTTATTCATTGTTTTTTTTTTGATAATCGTACCGTACGGTGATGGCACCATATATTGTACGGTAAATTGTCCTCTGCGCGTACTCGCACATACGTTACGAATGCACTTTGACGTTACGCGTTGTATCAACGCTTCCGCGTGACGTCATGTACGGCGCCCCGTACGTGTACGGCGCGAAAGTTCCTAATTGTTCAAAAAGATATATTTATGTATTTAATGTACATATTAAGGGAAGACATTATCTGTGCTAATCATGAAACAAGTTTTTTTACTTTTAATAACCGTATATTACTTTTAAAAGCAATTACGCAAATCGCGGCGGTACATCGTACGTACTCGCAGCATAATAGCACCGTAAGCGCACGTAAGAGCTCTGTAAGCGCACCGTGAGCGTACGCAAAGCCATGTGAATAAAAGAAGAGATTTGATTGGTTCAAAACACTTCTTATTCCAACTGTTGAAAGACCCTCCCATTTTAATAATTCTACTTTGACTTCCACAGTAGAATGATCTGTTCTGTAGTTCTCTAGCCATTTGGAAGAAGTAACCACCATGGCTGCACGGGATGACTCTTCCTCAGACTATTCCTCAGAGGAACATTTTGTACCTGAGCAGCCTCAGAAAAAGCGAAAGGAAGCAAAACATTTTTTACATTTCCCCAAGACCAAAAAAAGGTCAATGCTCCGAAGGTGACCTGCAAAATTTGTGAGGTTACTCTTTCAAGAGGTGACCCGACCAAGAAATACTCTTTCAGCACTGCAAGCATGGTGCGCCATGTCAAGACTCTACATCCAAATAATTACGCTAGAGCTGAAACTAGAAGATTGCAGGAGGACCAGGGATCTGCTCTTCCCAGCACCTCCAGTGCAGCACCACCACCACCACCACCGAGCGGTATAGTTCCAAATATTCAACCTGAATTTGGAGACCTGACTATTTGTTGTAAGTTTTGCAACGAACTATTGAGCTATGGAGAACAATCCATTGAACTTATTCTCCGCAAGAAAAGGAACCACCATTGTTCCCGACAATGATTTTTTTTTTTACTGTTTTGTTGATGTTGCGCACTTTTTTGGGTTCTAGTTTCATTTTTTTGTTTAAAAAACCAAAAACAACAAAAAACGTTTTGAAAAAATAAAAAAAATAGAAAACTACAAAGACAAAAAGAAATACCTCCACTGATCAAAGAAAGAGCTATATTTTTATGATAGTGTGTAAAACTGTGTATGAATGAATGTGTAGTGCATAAATGACTGAATGAATACATTACTAGTGTATGGTGAATGTGAAAGTGCAGCACTATAAGGAAGTGCTACAGCATAAATCTATAAGGTGTTTCCCTATAGTATACTGTAGTACCTCTGAAGCACTTGAATGTAACATATGCATATAAATATGTTACAAATCTATGCTTCAATGTGCACTGCTGGTGGAACTGCCTGGGTGAATTCGTATGTGTTAGGAGCGGATTTACAATCCCCTTGTGCCTCATTTACACATCTGTTGCGTCACTTTTGTGATGCAGCGGTGGTGCAAAAGATGGGCCATGGTGTGTGGTATTTACAATGAGATGCATATGGAAGGTGCCTCACATTGTAAAGCCCTGCGCCAGAAGGAGGCTTTCCAACGTACAGGGGAGGGTGGAGGTGTTCTGGCGCAGGAACGCCTCCTAAAATTGACTGAGTAAAATCTATAAGATTTCATGTTGTCACTTTTAGGCTTATGCTGCATCAATAACCCTGCATCTGCTTGAAACATGTGTAAGGATTGACACAGCATTCTAAGCATAGGGCCCTAAGAGCATTGCTGGAGCTGCATTGTGCTTGCAACGCAAGTCAAACAATGTGCCACCTACACACCACAAATACATCACATATCTGTGCCGTTTTTGCCCCATAATACACCACATTGTAAATACAGTGCTTCCATTGTGGTGATGTCACAGTGCACAATAACTGGCATATCTCTGTGGATATACCATTTATTGTACATCTGCTGAGTACCATTTGAATGTAGTGAATGGATTACTACACATTGATCAATGAGTCACTACAAAACTATAATAGGAATGACAGGGTGTTTGGTGGAAGTATAAGAATAAAGACTGGGGAATTGAACATATAAAAGGTAAATTTGCAGGTGCATAGAACAGTGCATGCATAGCCTATAGGAGTTTGAAGCAGTCCATGCTCTAAGGCCCACTTTCACCATGAGTACTTAGGTACTAGCTGAATGATTACAATTCTGCAAGGAGAGTGAGTGGCTGAATGTATAGCAGCTTTACTTTTTACTTTTACAACAGTGTATAGAAAAGCACATACTGCTGTATGGTTCACTAGAATACTAAAACAGTAGTGTGAGAGTGCTTAGTGAAAGTGTAATGATACAGACTAGGCATTTAAAGGTACAAAAGGCAAGTTTGCTGGTGTATAAAACAGTGAATGTATAGTCTATAGCGATTTGAACCAGTCTATGTCCTACGCCCTACTTTGCTGCATGACTACTTAGAAACCGACTGAATGTGTACACTTCTACAAAGAGATTGTCTAGCTGAATATATAGCAGCTTCACCTTTATAACAGTACTTACATTACAACATACTGATGTATAACTCACTACAATACTAAAATAGTAGTAGTAAAATATTTGGAGGAAGTGTCAGGATAGAGACTGTTCAATTCAAAGTTTAAAAGCCAAATTTCCAGATGTTTAGAAAAGTGCATTTATTATCTATAGCTCTTTGAAGCAGTCCATGCCCTTAGGCCTACTTTGCTGCATGACTACTTGGATAGTGGCAGAATGATTACACTTCTCCAAGGAGAGTGTAGAGTTGAATGTATAACAGCTACACTTTTTGTACGGTGTATAGACAAGCATACATTGCTAAATGGCTCACTACAATACTGAAACAATAGTGGCAAAGTGTTTGGACAGAGTATAAGGGTAGAGACTGGGTAATTAAAAGTTTAAAAGACAGGTTTTCAGGTGCATTGAAGAGTACATGCATAGTAAACCGGAGTTTGAAGCAGTCCGTATACTAAGGCCTACTTTACTACATGAATATTTGAGTACTGACTGAATTATAAGACTTCTGCAAGCATTGTCAACCTGAATGTGTAACTGCTTCAGTTTTAGAACAGTGTATATATAAGTACAGCAATGTCAGAGTGTTTGCTGTAAGTATAATGATATAGAGTAGGGAATTGAACATATAAAAGACAAGTGTGCAGTTGCATAGAAAACTGCATGCATAGTCTATAGGGGTTTAAAGCACTCCATGGCCTAAGGCCTACTTTGCTCTATAATTACTTGGGTACTGACTGTATAATTACAGTTCTGCAAAGAGACTGCATTACTGAATTTATAAAAGCTTCATTTTTAGCACAGTGCATAGATAAGGACATACTGATGAATACCTCAGTACAGTACTGAATCAGCAATGACAGAGTGTTTGCTGGAAGTGTAGGGATAGAGACTGGGAAATTGAAGGTATAAAACACGAGACTGCCGGTACATAGAACAGTGCGTGCATAGTCAAAAGGGGTTTTAAGCAATCCATGCCCTGAGGCCCACTTTACCTCATGAGTACTTGGGTACTGGCTGAATGTATAGCAGCTTCACTTTTAGAATAGTTTATAGAAAATCACATAGTGCTGTATGGCTCAATATAATACTGAAACAGTAGTGTAATAGTGTTTGCTGGAAGTGTAAGGATACAGACTGGGAAATTTAAGGTATAAAAAAAACAAGTTTACCAGTGCATAAAAGACTGCGTGTAACTTCTATAGGAGTTTGAAGCAGTCTATGACCTGAGCCCTATTTTAATGCATGAGTACTTAGATACTGAGTGGATAATTACAGTTCTGCAAAGAAAATCCCTCACTCAATTTATAACAGCTTCAGTTTTACCACAGTACATACATAAGGAAATACTGCTGAATGGCTTACTACAATATTGAAACAGTAGAGTGAGAGTGATTGCTGAAAGTCTAATGATACAGACTGGGGAATTGAATGTATAAAAAACAAGTTTGCAGGTGCATAGAAGAGTGCCTGCATAGTCTATACAAGTTTAAAGCAGTCCATGGCCTAAGGCCTACTTTGCTCCATGACTACTTGGGTACTGACTGGATAATTACAGTTCTGCAAGGAGAGTGTCTGACTGAATTTAAAATAGTTTCATTTTTAGCACAGTGCATAGATAAGGACATTCTGCTGAATAGCTCAGTACAATACGGAATCAGCAATCACAGAGACTTTGCTGGAAGTGAAAGGATATAGACTGGGAAATAAAAGCTATACAAGACAAGTTTGCTGGTGCATAGAAGAGTGCATACATAATCTATAGGGGTTTGAAGCAGTCCATGCCCTAAGGCCCAGTTTAAATCATGAGTACTTGGGTACTAGCTGAATGATTACAATTCAGCAAGAAGAGTCTCTCAACCCATTATTATTATATAATAATACATTTATTCTTGTAACATTTCATAATTTATTAGAGGTTCTAAAATTTTTTAATTTTCTTGATTATCAATTACAAAAGTCATATGATCAAACTCGATGTCCTCTAATGCTTGCACAAAATCAGCATCCAAGGTTTCATCTAACAAATCACAGCTGATATCTGCAGAACTAATATTTTCATCTTCATTCTCGCTGCCCATTAAAGATATATTTAGCTCTTCTATGAGAGTGTTACTAATTTCGAAACCGTCTTCTATATTGTTCTGTTCTTTTTCCATAGTGAATTATTTATGCTGTAGATCTTTGTACAAAAACATAAACACTTTATTTTATCGATTTTCCGATTACATAATTCAAAACTAGCTTCATCAACTATTTTTCCCTTTAAAAAATGTTATGCAAATACCATTCTCAACTACTTGATAAGATTATATAAATAAAATTACTTATATGAATGTTTAGTTATAACATTTTCTTACATTTTCAAACTAGTCACTCCTTATCACTATAGGAAAAAACTAAGGATATTATAATAAAATGCAGTACTAAAACAAGTACAATATGTCTATTGACCTTACCAGTTCCAAAGTAGTAGATGTACTGTAGTAAAATGCAAAGAATACAGGTACACTCAGTATATACATTTACATTTCTTCAAATGTGTTTAAAAGATACAAACCATCTTTACACACTTATGTACTCCATCCACGTTCTGTTACTTCAGCTCTGTAGAAGTACATCCCATCGATCCTTTTTAACAGTTACTTATACTTACCTTCAAAATAAATAAATTAAAAAAAATACTATAAAATTAGCATCTGTAGAAGACAAAAAAAATACTGTTACAATATATCATTTACAACACAAAATCATTTGTAAAGCATGTTATTTGCCTTTTTTACTGTTCTCTGTAGAAACAGTGAGTTCAATAGTACTCATCACATAACAGCGGGCAAAAAAAGACAATCAAGAAATTATCTTAAAAAAACATTCAACATTCTCAATAACAATCTAAAAAATAGAAATAAAACATATGTTAAATGCTTTTTTATTAGACCAATTTCTTATGTAACTATGAGGTATACCAAACAATCTTAAAATAACAAAACATTATCATTAATTTTCATACACTGTAAATAATGTTACTTACAAATATATGCTGACAAAATATACAACAAAGAGTCCTTAATGGTTTCAGATACTTTTCCACATGGCCATATAGTATGTGTGAATTTCTTTGTTTGTAAGTTGTTCAATAGTAATGCTGAGCGTCTGCCTCCCAGCTTTCTGATCCAAAACCACTGACATCATTTGCACTGTCCCCCAGAGCTCATCCCTCAGCTCGACGATATTCAACATCTCCATGGCCACCTTCACACCAGTGGCTCGCCATCACAAACTCAAAATCATCTCCTACGCCGATGACACCCAGCTCATCCTCTTCCTCACCAAGGAGCCACATACCACAAAAACCAACCTCCATGACGCAATTAAGGACGTCACCAACTGCATAAGGAGCAGCTCTCTAAACCTGAACTCGCACAATATGGAGGTACTCATCCTCAGACTCACACCCTCAGCCTCGGATGACTCCTGCTGGCCAACTACACTGTGAACAGTACCAACACCTACCGACCACGTACACAACCTATGCTTCATCCTCAACTCCTCCCTCTCTATCTGTAAGCAAGTCTACAGCATCTCCTTATACTGCTATAACACACTCCACATGCTCCGAAACCATTACAGGTGGATCCTAACCAAAAGAAGAAGAACAGTAACACAGGCCCTCATCAGCAGCAGACTACACTGTGGCAACACACTCTATACAGGAATTCCAGCCAAACACTTACAACGACTACAACAAATACAAAACACCTCCACCAGACTGATCTTCAATGTCCCCTGCTGCAGCCACATCACCCACGACCTGATACACCTATACTGTCTCAACATCAACAAGATGATCACCTTCAAGCTCCTCACCCTCACTTACCAAATACTCTGCAACACCAGACTAATGTACCTTAACAGCAGTAATCCTGTAAGGCCAAATTTTGTTCTTAAAATTTTGGCTGTAAGGTAAGGTAAGGTAAGAATTTGATAACTCTTTAGGCAAAAGTTGCTTAAAAACTAATTGACTATCATTACAATGTATCCAACCTTTCAGAAATTGTAAATAAACAGTGTAATGTCCAGATGTTGTAGAAGGTCCATCATGAAAAATAATTGCAACAGCTACAAAAGTTCTTCCTGTTATTGATACTTGAGTAGCTACAAAACTTTTAATTAAAGTTTCCAATTTTCTTCCATCAGCTCTACAACGTTGCAGCATTAAAATTACACACTGTCCATATATTTGTATCAATAATGTTGATGACATTTCTGATTTACATTGGCTACACTCCATGTTTTGACTTGCTCCTCTAACTAGATTGTTAAAAGACACTGATTCACAGTCTGGTAAAGTAAAATATATGAAACTTTCAGTTTCTAAGTTAGTGCTACATGTAAACAAACAATTTCCACAGTCATGTTGCCATGGCCAGAAAGGTTTTCAATATCTATACCTTCATCTTCCAATACACCAAGCATAAACATTAAAAATTCCTGACAGTCTTGCTGAATATTCTGCGTAAATTGAGTAGAACCAGAACATATGTCCGAAACATTTACAATATGAGAAACACTTTGTATTTTACTTTTATCGCTGCTACATTTTTTATAAACAGAATACAACAATGAACAGAATCTTTCGGCCCGATTTCCAACAATTTGCTGTTGCAAACTTTCAAGAAAAAAAACAACAGGAACAACTACATTAGCATAGCAGTTGACACCACAACTATTTTCAAACTGATAACCAACATTCTCTTCAACACTGTCCTTTTTCTTTTTGCTTGCAGGCGCAACTTCATCTTGTTTTTTTTCTTTCTCTACAGTTTCACTGCAGATATTCTCAAATCTTCTTTTTCTACCTACCACACGCTTTTCAAATACTGGATATTGGCCTAAATTGGGTGCATATTCTCTTCTTAACTTCTTATACTCTTGTACACAATTTTCATCTGCACTAACCTTTGTCTCATCGAAATCAATCAAGTACAATCCAGATAAAGTTCTCACTCGAGACAAAGCAACATATGCCATACCCTCTTTAAACACGGTACTTCCAATATTGACTAAAGCACTATCTACGCTTAAACCTTGAGATTTATGAGTGGTCACCGCATATGCCAAAGAAATAGGAAACTGTTTTCTGTGTACATACAGATCTTTTACAAGCAAAAACCGAGCTGAACAACAACTAAATTTTTGTACTTCAGCAATTTCATCAAATTTGATTTTCAAAAATTCAATCCCATCCCTATTTACATAATTAACAAAATCAACAATTTTACCCATTGCTCCATTTACTAAACCTTTTTTTACATTCAAATTATGTCGTAAAATTACCCTACAGTTTACACATGCATACAAATTCTTTTCTAAACCAGCAGTTTTACTTATCGATTTCTCTAAAGAATCCAATTTCCTCTTCAACTTTTCTGTCAAAATAATAGTGATTCCTTCTTGTTCTATTTGTTAAATAGCTTCCAATGTTATAATTTCTTCATTTTCCAACTTTAACATTTCTTCATTGAATATAGAACATTCACGCAGTGTTGGCATTAAGCAGATTACAGATTTGTTTTCTGCAATTCTCATATATATTTTCTCAGGAACAATATTTCCATTTGAAAACAAATTGGGAAGTAATTGTCTCTGTAAAGCTTGTTAGCCATGTTCTGTCACTTTTCCAATTCTTATATCTTGAAGAATATTTCCATAATCTGCATCATTTGCCTGACACATATTTGTAATAAGTTCCTTATATTGAAAAAATGACCAAATGTTAACATTTCCAATACTCCCCAAAAACTCTCTGGTATCTTCATGTGCCAGTGTTTTAAACACTGGTTGTCCTTTTACAGGAGTAATTTGTAATACATCTCCAAAAACTATGACGTGTTTGCCTCCAAAAAATACATCATACTCTGTTTTAAGAATTTGCTGCATTCTTAAATGTACAAAGGCAAGCATTAAATTTGATACCATGCTTACCTCATCAATAATGAGAAGTTTCATTTTCTTCAAGACTCTTGAAACTTCACAACAAGCTTCTCCAGATAGCTTGTGGTATTCCAATTTGCTTTCATGCTCTACTGGTAGCATTAATAAAAGATGTAAAGTAATTCCTTTAATATTGTGTGCCGCCAACCCAGTTGGAGCAGTGACAAAACAAGATAAATGCGACTCAGTTGTTTTGTGTAGATAAGTTGTAATAACTTTAATTAAAAAAACCTTTTCCTGTTCCAGCTTGTCCACTCACGTACATTCGGATAGGTTGAAACGATGAGCAAGAGCACTCTTTCTTATCATGAAGTAATCCATGGTTAATCTGTTCTCTCACTTGCTCATATATTTCTTTCTGCTCAACATTTAGTTGTTCATCCATGTTTCCTAAGTTTGTTACATCTTGTTGAGCTTGATACATTGCTGTTTCCACCTCTTCCATAGCAGTTGCTGCTTCATTTTGAATAATTGGTTCTCCTAATGGATCCTGACTTAAAGGAGCAGAAGTTTTACTGTCTTGAGAACTGTCTCTAGCAATCTCAGCTGCAATTGTAGCTTCTTGCTCAATTTCGTCATTGAACATTTTCACATAATTAGCAAAAACAGGACATTCTATAGTATCTTTACTTGCGATGAAGGAATCTTTATAGCTCTCTAAATCTCCAAGTAATTCCAATTCTGAACGCCATGGCTTTAAAAGTTGCAAAAGAGCTAAATAGTAAAATTCCCTTTTGTCATGTGTTTCGCAACTCAGTTTACGAAGACTAATCAAATGTCCTTTTCTTTGTTTCACCAAACATCCTTCAGAACCAATCACTGCATATATACCATTATTGATGTTTTCTGTAATATTCTGTTTAAAAATATAGTTTTGCAGCACTTCATAGAGACAAATGTTCTCAAGATGATGACTTCTATTTGGATAATATGTATCCAACATATTTGTTTTCACAATATCTGTACTTTCTGGCTCTTTTTCAGCTAAATATTCAATTTCTTGTACAGATTTAAGTACTCGGTTTCGTGTTGCAGCAATACCTAGACTCACCCAAATGATTCTTCTAGATTTGGAGCATAGACTTGCAGATGATAAGTGATCCGAGCATTCATACGCTCCAATTTCTCAATGAGATAACATCTTCAAACTGTAAGTATATCATTTCTTCTCGTGCAAAATCTCTTCCCACATTTTCTTCAATTCCGTCTTTTCTGATTTTGTTATGTACGATGTTACATATCGAGCAACAGCAATGGAATTGTCCGCAACATATTGAATATCCATATTAGCATTCCACATGGACAAAATGACTGGGTTATAGTCATTTATGTATTTTGACTCTTCATTTCTTCTTAAGTTGTAGGTATTTTTTGTAGACTTTCTTGTGATAGTATGTCGCAAAGATGACATAAAACTGTTCACTTTTCCTTTTGATATTACAGGACGTGGAAATCCAAAACGGCATTTGGTGTAGAATTTGTCCTTAGATTTGTACTTTCGACTACAGTATTTCCCACAACGATGGCTTTGGAATCGTAAGACTTGTTGTCTTAAGTCCTAATCTTGTGTACTTTTGGGTATATCAAATGTAGCATATTCTTCAATAAAAGAGAGCAAAGTATCATCTGAGTCTGTTCCAAATTTGGGAGCATCTTTGATCCATATTAGCATATGTATGTGAGGAGCACCTCTTGCTTGATACTCCTTTCTCCAAAAGAAGTCCAGAACCTCTCCAAGAGGAGGATTTTATTTATTGGTGATAAAAGACATCACAGCTTCAAATCTATGACTGAAATACCTGCATACATTAACTGGATCCAAAGAGCACAATTCTCCAGGTGTCTTGTATTCAATATTTAGAATATTTGGATTTGCCTCTCGAATAAATTGAAGTAAATCATCCCAAGCATATTCAGCACAGCTTGTAGTAAGGAACCATGTAGGAGTTCCTAAGTTCCTTAGCATACATTTTAAGTTCTCCATGATGACGGTACCAGTACTCATTAGTACCATGCTGACATGCCATCAGATTAATTAACTGACATTCCAAAACGTTATCTTTCTGGTGTACTTTATCCATGAATTCCTTTGCCGAAACATTTTGCAGATGTACACCTGTTTTCAATATCTGGTTTACTGCATAAGAAAGTCCAGACAAATCACTCTCAAACAAAAGATGAAACAAATATGGAATACATTGTCGAAATCTTGGATCTTCTGCATTCAATCTTAATGTCCGATATTTAGAGGCAGGAATCTGCACAGTTCGTTCATCATATTGTCCTCTTTTTTCTGTGGGAAACAAATGAGGGAAACAATGAGCTTCCAAGCTTTTTTCCCATACACTAATGGGACTTCCCTTTGCTTCTTTCATTTGGAATAACTCTATAGTATTTCCCATCACTTCTTTAGAATGAAGTGGATGAACACTGTAATGCTCGTAGATTTCTTCAGTTCTGGACACATCCACTTTTTCAATTTGTCCAGATGGCAAGTCACTATCTTCTTCTACAGTTATTTCTTCTTCTCTCACATTTTTATAATATTGATTATTTTTTACCAGATACAACGTTGCCTTTTTCACTTTCCTAACATCCACTAATTCCTGCCAGATTTTCTTACTCTTAGTAGGAACGCCATTAACAAGAATGACTAAAGGTTCATCTTCTCAATTTTCTACAACAATTGTTTCAATATTTTCTTCTCTATTAAATCTAGAGGCAAATATACAACTCTTCCCTTTAATCCTCTCTGTAAATCTGAAGGAGGCAATTTCCCTGTCTTAGGCTCCATACGAACAATAGCCTGAAAAGGATGCACACATTGAATAAGAATAGACTCATAAGTATTTAAATCCATCAGTTCAGAAGGAATATTTACCAACTCAAGATTATTATGCACAGCTCTAGCAGGCATTTTGTTTTCGTCTAATTTGTTATAACAATATTTACAAATACGCTGATCGGAACTCAAATCAAAACAATTCTGTACCAATAAATATGTTGCAAATTCCATCCAATCATTATTATTTTCCTTTTCAAATTTTAAATACAGATCAACAGTCCTGGTCTAATTTTTATAATGAGTACGTCGACAACAAATACAAGAATAATTTGGTGTTTCACCTGAAATCACCTTGAAATTTGTAATTCTTCCTCAAATTTGTCTGTACTACAATGTTGTACATTCTCTTCTACATTTCCTTCTATTAGCGTATCAATTTCTGCACTGTTTTCTTCAGGACCAAAGTAACTAACCTGAATTTCATCACAAACGTTCATTACATCTGATACAGATCCACTCAAAAGAGCACTGTTCAACTTTTTTAACATTAGTGCTGGACTTTTTGCATAATACAACCTTCTGACTAATTTCGTCATTTCAGTATGATGTACTGCTAACATCCTGAAATGGTGAAAAATACTTCAACATACTTTTTTAGAAAGACTAGCCAGAGAATGACCTTGCAAACCAGTATTTTCTCTCACTCTGCAAGGGTCTAATCCTTTCAACATCTTAATCTTTTGTTTAACACTTTTCTTAGTATAGTTACGTAAGAAATTGCGTAAAAAATCAATAGATTCCTGCCGTACACTACAAATACTAATGCAATTCCGAGTGTACACTGGAGCTTTAAAACGTCTCCCTAAAACTTCATCAGCTAAAACCTCTTCTACATTTCTAGGAACAATTTTCTCTTTCTCAATAGGACAACCATTTTTAACCTCATAAGCACGGCCAGTAGTGTCAACTGCATGCAACAAATGATTACTCTGAAGATAACTCTCTTCATTAAAAAAGGCTCAGAACTTGAACTATGTTTCCATTTACCCAAAAAACCTCAGAAAAATTACTTCTGTTAATTACTCTTCTCCACTTACTGTTGGCCTTCATTAAATGGATTGGCTTATCTAGTGATCGAATTCTATTGATTACTAAAAACAAACAGGTTTTTTTTCAATTCAAAAGCTTTCTCAACAACATTTTCAATACATTTATTCTTCTTATAAAATGCTGTTTTATTTTTACAATTCTTTACTACCTTAGTCAAATTATAGAACATCTTCTTTCTTATTTCCTTATATTGCTTTTTCCTCCTTTTACTATACATGCTTTTTTCAGAAGTTAATTTTCCATGGTTCTTCTCTTTTCTCTTAGTTGCAGATACACTAATACTATTATTGACTTTGTGCACACAACTCTTAGTGTTTATCAATTTTCGCAGAAAAGTGTTGGTTTTCTTACCAGGACTTTTTTCTTTTTGTTAACACATTGTTCTTCAGGTAAATCTTTTAGATGACTTCTCTTTAAATAAACTGCTTTCTTTCGTTCTTTCCTCTTTTCAGTTTTTGTAGCCATGATGATTTGTTTCAGTGTTGATCAAAAGAATCTATTATAAAAAATATATATCACTTTAGAAAAAAAAATGTATGAATTACACTATGTTATTACTTATAAGAAGAGAGGGGAGATTATGACGACAAATGTAGGATTATGAAAATAGAAGGAGTTACAATAAGAGAAAGAGGACTATGAGACAACGGGGAATATAAATAGAGAAGAGAATATAAGCAGACACTGCAGTATAAGGGGATACAGAGTGTATGAAAATACTGGAAAGTATGAAGAGATAAGGAGGAGAATGAGGAGAAAGGTGGCAGTATGAGGAAAGAAGGGAGATTATAAGAAGGAAGAGACAGAGTGTGAGGAGACAGGGGGGCAGTATAAGAAGAGAGACACGAACTAGAAACAGAAAACAAGGAATATGTGTAAACAGGCACTAGTATAAGGACAAAAATAGAATATAAGGAAAGAGGGGTGTATATAACAAGAGACAGAAGAGTACCAGAAGAGAGCAGGGATAATGTGAGGAAAAGTGGTGCATAAGAAGAAAAGGGGTGTACAAGAACAGAGGATACACTATGAGGAGAAAGGAAGGAGTATAAACAGATGGTGGATTATGAAGAGTGAAAAGAATATGTCGAAAGAGGGAAGAGTATGACAGGAGAAACAAATATAAAGAGAGAGGTCAGTATGAAAAGACTGGGAGTATGAGGAAAGTGCTGCACAGTATACACAGGGAGTCAAGGAGGAGTAAGACAAGAGAACAGGCAATATGAACAGAAACGGGAAGTATAAAGAGAGACAAGACAAAATGAAAACAGAAAAAGAATATGAAGAGACAGGAGAAGATGAACACAAAGTAGTAGGACCAAAGGGAATATGAGACAAAGGGAGTAGTATGAGGAGACAGGGAGAAGTAGGAGAAAAGAGAGGAGAATATAAAAACAGGGGGGAGTATATGGACAGGGGGAGAATGATGAGAGGAATATGACAGTAAGAAAAGAGAGGAATATCAGGATGGAGTCGGGGGTATAAGAATAGAGAGGAGAAGTGTGAGCAGAGAGAGGAGAGTATGAGAAGAGAAAGAAAAATAAGAGAAAAGAATGGGAAGTATGTGCAAAGAAGAGCGAGAATTAGAAGAAAGGGAGAATATAAGGAGAGAAGTGTATGTATGAGAAAAGAAGAACGAATATAAAGAGAGAGAGACAAAAATGTGAGAAAAGAGAAATATACGAGAAGACTGAGTGTATAAGGAGAGAGACAGTACTATGAGGCGACAGTAAAAACTATGACAACAGGGGTGAATATAAAGACAGGAGAGATTAAGAAGAGTAGGGAAACTATGCAAAAAGAAAGGCAAGTATGAAGAGAAAAGAAAAGTATAAGGAGAGAGGAGAGTATAAGAAAAAGGAGGTAGTATAATCAGAGAGGAAGGAGTAAGAGGATAGAAGAGGGAGTATGACAAGAGAGTGTAGAAAATATGAAAAAAGGGGCTAATATAATTCCTTAATCTACACAGAGACACAGTGTAATATTAGACAAAAAATATAAAACCATGCATTTTACCAAAACACATTTACAACTGTAAAAAGTTTAAGTGACTATACAAATTCCATGTATATAACTACTACATTTCAGTGGACAACCCTGACTCATTTTGCAAATACATTTACAATTTGCTGCATTATTTTTTGCCAACATTACATCCAAAAATGTGACACAATAGAACAAGAAAGAGGCCTAAGGGGCTTGTAAATCTGCCCAAGAGTGTATGCAGCAGTCTATGTATACTGATTGGGGAATTGTTAATAGGGAGGTATTCGGCCGCACAATCTCAGGAGCGAAATCTTGGAATCAGGGATTTATATCCATCCCACCAACTGAACCAAGATTTCAATCCTATGAACGGCCAAGCCCAGAGCTATCAGGCTAAACCCATGGGACATCTAACACCGTATTCACACTTCCCCACTATGCCTCGCCATAACTATAGCGAGAGGCCACACTTTAGCCCCAATGTAAATCCCAACCCAGGATATAATGAGTTGAGGCCTATATATAACATTCCAATTTACAATCGATATGAATATGCCTTCTCAAATTTAGAGGAACAGGATTGACTGGGGATTAAGGGAAGTAGTGATGAATGTCGAGATGTAAGTGCCGATATTGAAGAACATGCACCCACGGTGTCAGTTATCACAACTCGGGAAATATCGGCACAAAGCTTTACTATTACATCTGCAAATATAGAAGAGGCTGCATCTCTGACTTCCATTACTCCTATGCAGAGCACAGCTAAGTGTACTAGAAGCAAATTATTTAGACATACCAAACATTGCGATCTATCTATTCTTAGCTGGAATGTTGCAGGACTGGAGTCAAGATTGACTAACCCAGAATGGATTCAGATACTGGAGGGCAAATACATTATTATGTTCCAGGAGACCTGGGCTGTGGAGAACCTCTATATTGAAGGGTACCAGTGTTTTAGTGTGACAGCATCCAAACCACATTTTGGACGTGCAGTGGGAGGTCTGTTCCTTGGCATTAAGACATTGGCCGGTGGTACAATTACAGATCTAAGAGGACATCCAAACATTCAGATTTTAGAGTTCAAGCGAAAGACCCGGATTTATTTAATCAACTTTTATAATAACGACTTTTGTTTTGTTCCTAACAAAAACTTTGAAGCACTATCTAAGACTTTACGGGACCTTGAAGCTAGCTTTGCAACTGGGGAGGAAACATGGATTCTTATTGGGGGAGATTTTAATGCAAACATTGTCAGCAATTGCAGCACTGAGGAGAGGAATCAATCAGACCTGGCTGAACGCAGGGGTATCGAACTAGCTAACATCCTAACTGAGTATAATTTAAGTAATGTTATGGATGTATGCCACACTCCCAGCGAATTCTATGCCCCTACGTTTAGAGGGCGGGACTGTTTTTCTACAATTGATTTTATTTTTACATCACCTCGATTATTAGACTGTGTGATAAAATCTACAGTGATAGAAACCTCGTTCGGTGACCATAATCCCCTCAATGTGATGTTAAAACTAGGTTGCAATAAGGTCTATGAAAAAATAGATGGGGCGAGAGACATTACACCTACAGGCGATGGCCTGCGCCTTAAATGGAGGGGAGTTGATAGCGGGGCTGTTCTAGAAAGTGTAATTAGGGCACACCCCAACTTAATTACTTCCTGCTTAACTATGGATGAGAACTACCACCGGATAATCGACGATTTCGGTAAACTGTGTTTAGCAATAAAAGTTTCTTTGTCAGTCCCACTTCCAAAAGAGCGGAAAGAACCTAGGTGGTTTGACTCTGCCTGCTCACTAGCAAATAGGGAGCTGCGCAGGGTATTAGCCAGCAAACCTAGGTGCTTAGCAGAGGTTCAAGCAGCCAGGAAATTTTATAAATTAAAGATAGCCGAAAGGCAGGCCACATTATTAACAGAACAATGGGAGTTGTTGGTTCGGAGCGCCAATTTGAGAAACAGCTGACTTTTTTGGTCAGCTGTCAAAAAAACGCATGAAATGGGCAAACAACTAACCCCAATTAGCTGCAATATAACCAGCAACTCGTGGGAGGCCCATTTCTCCAAAATATATGCTGCCCCAGCCGAAGATACACCTGGCTCCTCTTGTGGCCAGCCCCACGGTCTAAAAATAGATCTGCACGAGGTGGTGACAGCCATCAAAGAGAGCCACGGAAACAAGGCGCCAGGTCCTGATGGTCTGCCCATAGATATAATTAAGCATAGTCTAGACCTATGGGCACCAATCCTCATTAATGTTTTTAATAGCCTCCCTACAGTCCCTATGCCCAATACCTGGGCCACTAGCATTTTAGTCCCAATCTTTAAGAAAGGGGAGAGATCGGACCCAGTGAATTATCGCCCGATTTCTCTTCTGGATAACACTTTGAAAATTTTGGGACGAGTATTTTATAACAGGGTGGTAGAATGGACCGAAGATACGGACCTATTGGACCCGTGCCAGATGGGATTCAGAAGCAGGGTGGGGACCATCGAGCAATGTTTGAATCTGAAATTGATCATTGATAAATATAATATTGCCCGATCGTCCCCTATCTACCTTGCATTCATGGATCTCTCATCCGCTTTTGACCTAGTGAACAGATCTAAACTATGGGTAATTCTTTTGAACTACGGACTGGATGAGGCCCTTGTTAATTTCCTGGCATACCTCCACACCGACCTCAAAGCGCAAGTTCGGATTGGGGCGGGTGGTGAAGTATCGGGACCCATTAAAATAGGCAGAGGGGTAAGACAGGGGTGCGTTTTAGCACCCCTGTTGTTTATCATTTACATCAACGGCCTGGCCAAAGCCTTAAAACAAGTGACTAGTGATGTACCAACTATCCAGGGGCTCCCATTGCCGGTTTTATTATACGCTGATGACGCGGTCTTGATGGGACGAACACCCAATGCCCTCCGTTTACTTGTTAAAGGCTTTGTTGAATACATGGAGGGCTTAGACCTGCGCGTCAATTTAAAAAAATCTTTTATTATGCCATGTGGCCCCGGAAAACGCAAACTCAACACTATACATATAGGGACAGACAAATTAGAATCTGTAACTTCATTCCCTTATCTTGGTTTGGTTTTCGCTGCAAACGGCTCATGGAGTGGGCATAAGGCCCACGCCATGAGCAAGTTCTCAAAAGCCAACAATTCTATTTTGAGTTTGTCCCGACCAAAGAAAATAGGTGCCACTAGAGCTATTTTTTAACCTACAGTGCATCCCAGTAGCCACATACGGGGCCGAGGTTTGGGGATTGGGAAAAAGCTCCGGCATCCAGCGTGAAGAAGCCCGATTCTGTAGGAAAATCCTGGGTGCCCCAATTTCCTCTTCTGAATTTATTTGTCATGAGGAACTCAACATCCCCTACGTATGTGACTTTATCAGATCTAGACCAGTTCTCTTCTGGTTAAGAATCTGGAGAAACGACTCAGCAACTCTAACTCAAAATATAATAAAAGACTGTCTTAAATGTGATCATGGCATGTCAATCCCCTGGCTCGCGGATGTCTTAAAAACACTGCGCGATGTGAACAGGGAAGATCTTTTTTCCGATCCCCGTAAGATTGAACCTAAAGATAAAATCGAGGTCAGACAAGCACTGTATGCACTTTATAGTTCAGATGGGATGGAAAGAGAAGCTCTCAAATCTACTGTTGTGACTTATCAGAAAAATGATCTAAGCAGGAGCAATCTTGCACAACACCTCACCTTACCCATGACGAACTGGGAGAGATCACTGCTTTTCCGGCTAAGGGCAGGTTCTATAAAATTCTTGCTGGGATTTCCCCTGGGTTATCAGCATACAAAAGATTACAAGCCATGCCCATGTGATGGTATTAGTAAACAGAATGATTTGCACTTTCTATTTTTCTGTAAATTTTATCTAAAATATATCAATTGGTTTTTAACCCCGTATTTTAGGCAACACAGACCCCTCTCGTTAGGGGAATCTTATGCAATGTTATTGTCCCTGGATACAGATGAACTAATTTTCCGCACTAGCACTTTTTTGAGAATTATAACATGTGCACGCAAAACGATGGAAAGCCCTTGAAAATTGTCTTATGAGAAATGCTTCAGTTTTTTTTAAACAATTTATGAATTTTTATACTTGTCTTTGTTGTGTAAATACATGTTTTATTGTGGTACTTTTATGAATTTTATGAAATTCGAATAAACGTCTTTTGAACTTGAACTTGAATAGGGAGGTATGATGAGAGAGGGAGGATTAATAGGACAGAGGAGGAAGTATAAAAAGAAGGGGGAGTATTAGGAGACAGAGGAGACAATGAGGACAGAGGCGGACTAAGAGGACAGGAGGGACAATGAGAACAAGCAGCACTATGAGAAAAGATAAGTGAAATTAAGGAAAGAGGGGAAATATCAAAAGAGAGGGGACAGTATAAGCAGAGAGAGGTAGACTGTGAGGACAGACAGGAGAGATTATTTAAAAAGGGGCAAGTATAATTCCTTAATGTACACAGACGCTCAGTGTGATTCTAGACAAAACATTTAAAACCATACATTTTACCAAAACACATTTACTACACTAAAAAGTTTAAGTGACTAAACACATTCTATGTATATAACTACTACATTTCAGTGGACAACCCTGACTCATTTTTCAAATACATTTCCAATTTGCTGCATTATTTTTTGCCAACATTACATCCAAAAATGTGACACAATAGAACAAGAAACAGGCCCAAGGGGCTTGTATATCTGCCGAAGAGTGTGTGCAGCACTGTATGTATACTGACTATAAAATTGTAGATTTAGAACACAAGCCTAATTCTAAACAAGCAACACTATTAACTACTCAACAACTAAAAAGTGACTGCACACATTCTAAATTTTGTAGTATTGCACTTTATTGCACAAAGGTGACTCACTAAACACATTAACTTAGCAAATGATGTTATCACAATAGTTATCCAAATGCAGACAAACTCAGAATATGATTCTACAAACTTTACAAGGAAAAACACATCACTCTTACTAAAATTAAAATGCATCACATACATTCCCTTACAAGTTATCAACTCACCTCTCAAACTGATTGGTCGATTAAGAAGAATGCCACTCACACAGCAGATAGTCTTATACAGAATCTCTCTGCTTCAGTGCTTGTAACAGAACCAAGAAATGGCACATTTTCCCTCTCAATTTACACATATATACACACGTTAATAACAAATCAAATTCCTTCACACAATAATTCAAAACCAAACACACATTTCAAACCTTTCCAACTGAAATAACTTTCCACCCTACCCCCAACAGATCATGCAAAAGTCAACTGTCAACAGAGGTCAAAAGTTCAGCACTCTATAAAACACTGCTCCTCAACAAGTTTAGACTATGCATAAGTACTTACTTACCAATAAAGAAAAAAGATCTCATTAGAACCAACCAACACATAAACACATAAATTTGATAGATATCTGTAAAATATATATTTTTTATTCACGTTTTTCTTGCTTAGGTACGCTTATTGGACGACTTACAGACTTTGCACCGTACGTCATACGTACGTGCATGGTACGCGCACAGTAAATCTATCGTAAAAAAAATAGCCTCTATTACTAATTTTTCATATCCCCGGGGACCCCATCCCCCGGGGCTGAAATATAACGTTGCGGAACGTGGGGGAGCCCCAAAGCCCCCACGGTCCCAACCGGCTCCCCGCGTCCTTCGGGAGCCGGCATTGCTTTTCGTCAGAGAGAGCAGCTTACATGCCGCTCTCTCTGACGCTCTCTCTGACAAAAAGCAATCTGCTTTCCTACTTGAAGCCTGCTCTCTCTTTCAAATAAGAAAGCAGTTTGCTATGGTAGGGCGGGGGCCGCAAACAGCAGTGTGCCGGGGTAGGCACCCCGGGACACTGCAGGAGCCAGCCCTGGAGGGTGGCGGTCCCCAGGGCCATCAAAGGCTCCAGGAGGGGGACCGCGCGGCCCCCCTCCCAACATTCAAAAGCCCTGGGGGGTGTAACCCACAATTTAAATATTAGAGCCCCGGGGAGGTGGCGGTCCCCGGGGCAGGTGGGGGGGCTTCAGCTCTCCACACAGGTGTTTTTTAAAAAATGTTTTTAAAAGGAGCCCCGGGGGTGGCGGTCCCCGGGGCTGCGGGGGAGCCATGAGCCCCCCGCAAACATATAGTTAAAGCCCCGGGTGATGGGGTCCCCGGGGCTTATAAAAAATTAGCAATAGAGGCTATTTTTGTTACAGTAAATTTACCGTGCGCGTACCATGCACCTACGTACGACATACGGTGCAAAGTCTGTAAGTCGTCCCTTACTCGTACCTAAGCAAGAAAAAAAAAAGATTTTGACATTGGAGATCATTGTTCAAACCCCCTAAGCAACCATAGGGGGTCAGGAAGTCCTACAGCAAACAGCAAACATTTCCTGTCAATCTACACCCTCAATCTACACACATATAGAAATAAATACCAAATCACATCTATTCCCACATTAAATCAAAATGAAACACACTTTTCTATTGCTTGAACTATGAACCCTTTCTAACTGACAAAACTTTCAACCCTTCCCACATTCCACATTCTGCCAGTTACCATAGAAACACTTCAGGGAACACCTAACTGACAACACAGGTAAAAAGTTCATCATACAATGTTGCAAATCAAAACAGCAAGTGTGCTTGACTTGTCAATATACCAGCTTATCTTAAGTAATGTTCTTTTCTATCACTTTTTCTTAACCAATAAATGACAGGCTTTTTAAAAACAGAAAATTGCACCCTAGTTTTGTAGCTAATAACGTTTCAAACAACCAGTCACGTCTTTGCTTTTTTCAAAAGTCCACTTATCCACCACCTTATAAAAAAAATATCTTCAAACTGCCCTTTCATTTACAGAAACCATCTGAGTGCATCCAGACCTCTCTTCAAGATGCTTAGAGTGTGGATTGAGGGACAGAGCTATATTTTCTGGAGTGAAAGGTACGCAGAACAGAAAGAAATTCACAAAGACCTAAGTTTACCAATTTTAGACATTAAATGGATTGGACAGAGAGGGTTAAAGTGGCACCAATTGATGCCATTGGCGAAATCCTTTATGCATCTCCAACACCCTGACCTCATAATTGTGCACTGTGGAGGCAATGACCTAGGCACTTTGACAGGGGTAGGTCTGGAAATATTTATGAAGGACACCTTTACAGAACTGATGTCACTTTTCCCCCAAACTACCTTTGTCTATTCTAATATATGTCAAGGGCAAAAATGGAACTGGTCAAATCAATTTTGTTCACAGTTTGAGAAAGCTAGGAAACATGTGAATAAATCTGTTTCTGCGTTTCTCAGAGACTATAGAATGGGGTCCATTTACCATAACAATCTGCACTTCAATATGCATGGCATCTATAGGACAGATGGTGTACATTTTACAGATGAGGGGAACAGAGTCTTCCTCTTAAACTTTAGACTCTGCATTGGTACTTACTTGTAGGTACTAAAAACATCCAATGAACACAAGTGGCCCAATTCACAGAACTACCTTAAGACAAAATCCTAAACTTACTACCATTTTCGTATTCACAGAAGGCACTTACTCATTTTGGTATTCACGGAAGACACTTATTTTGGTATTCACAGAAGTTAGAAGTCCTAACTTTAGGACTCCTAAATGCCTTCTGTGAATACCGAAAGTCCTAAAGTTAGGATTTTTCTCAGTTTAGGAGTTCTAAAGTTAGGACTCCTAACTTTACTACTACTAAATTGAGAAAAATCCTAACTTTAAGACTTTCGGTATTCACAAAAGGCATTTAGGAGTCCTAAAGTTAGGACTCCTAACTTCTGTGAATACCGAAATTAGTAAGTGCCTTCTGTGAATACCAAAATGAGTAAGTGCCTTCTGTGAATACCAAAATGGTAGTAAGTTTAGGATTTTATCTTAAGTTAGTTCTGTGAATCGGGCCCAAGGATTCTTTTTAGAGCCACCCAACATGTAAAAACATACATTTCATAAATATCTAAAAATATTTGTATTTTTCTCGCTTAGGTACGCTTACGGAACGACTTACAGACTTTGCACCGTACGTCGTACGTACGTGCATAGTACGCATACGGTAAATCTCTCGTAAAAAAAAATAGCCTCTATTACTAATTTTTTATAATCCCCGGGGACCCCATTCCCCGGGGCTGAAATATAACGCTGGGGACATGCCGCTCTCTCTGACGAAAAGCAATCTGCTTTCCTACTTGAAAGATAGAGCAGGTTTCCTGCTCTCTCTTTCAAATAGGAAAGCAGTTTGCTAAGGTAGGGCGGGAGCCGCGAGGCTCCCGCCCTACCATAACAAACAGCAGTGTCCCGGGGGTAGGCACCCCGGGACACTGCAGGAGCTGACCCTGGGGGGGTGGCGGTCCCCAGGGCCACCACAAGGCTCCAGGAGGGGGCCGCATGGCCCCCCTCCCAACATTGAAAAACCTAGGGGGGTGGTGGTCTCCGGGGCTGGGGGGTCCGTCACGGACCCCCCTATGTTCAATATTAGAGTCCCGGGGAGGTGGTGGACCCCGGGGCGAGTGGGGGTGCTTGAGCCCCCCCACATCGGTTTTTTTAATAAATAAAATCAAAGCCCGGGGATGTGGCGGTCCCCGGGGCTGCGGGGGGGCGTGAACCCCCGCATACTTTACAAAAAATCCCCGGGGGGTGGCAGTCCCCTTGGCTGGGGGGCCCCTCTGGGCCCCCATTACATAGCTAATTTAGAATAAAGCGGACTTTGTTTTTTTTTTCTTTTTCACCGCATACGCGGACCATACGCGTAACCGCGATTTAAAAAAATAAATTAAAAATTGGGGGGCCTTGGGGGTCCTTGTGGGACCCCCTGAGCAGATTGTAATTTTTATGTATTGTACATTTGTTATGCTTTTATATTAAAAAGATTTTTTTATATAAATATGATGTATCAATAAATAAATGTTTTATTGTATTAATTTGCATTCCTTATCCTTGTGTGTATCATAGTTGTTTGTTGGGTTCCTACTGGAATATTTATGTGCATTCCATGAATGTTTCAATCAAGCAATCATAGCTATTGTAAAACGCATCACATACCCGTGAGGTCCTCAAGGCGCTGGGGGTGGGGAATGCTGCTACTGCTCGAAGAGCCAGGTCTTGAGGAGTCTTCTGAAGGTCAGCAGGTCTTGGGTCTGCCTTAGGTGGATGGGGAGGGTGTTCCTGGTCTTGGCGGCGAGGTGGGAGAATGATCTGCCACCGAAGGTCGTTCTTCAGATGCGGGGGACTGTGGCGACGGCGAGGTCGGCGGAGCAAAGATGGCGGGTGTGAGTTTAGAAGCTGAGTCTGCTGTTGAGGTACGCACGTCCAGTGTTGTGTGTTGCTTTGTGTGCATGGGTGAGGAGCTTGAAGGTTATCCTCTTGTTGACGGGGAGCCAGTGCAGGTCTCTCAGGTGGGGTGTGTTGTGGCTGCGGCAAGGTATGTGGAGGACCAGGTGTGCAGAGGCCTTCTGGATGCATTGAAGCGTTTCAGGAGTTTGGCCGAGGCTCTTGTGTAGAGGGTGTTTCCGTAGTCCAACCTGCTGCTGTCGAGGGCCTGGGTGACCTTTCTTCTCGTTTCGATGGGGATCCACTTGTAGATCTTGCGGAGCATGCGGAGGGTGTTCAAGCAAGAGGAAGAGATGGTGTTGACCTGCTTAGACTTGGATAGGGTGGAGTCGAGGAAGAATCCTAGGTTGCATGCGTGGTCGGTGGGTGCTGGGGCTGTTCCCAGTGCAGTTGGCCACCAGGAGTCGTTCCAGGCTGAGGGGTTGAATCCGAGGATGAGGACATCCGTCTTGTCCAAGTTCAGCTTCAGTTGGCTGTTCCTCATCCATTCGGCGACGGCTTTCATTCCTTTGTGAAGGTTGGTTTTGGCGGTGTGGGGGTCTTTTGTGAGGGAGAGGATCAGCTGGGTGTCATTGGCTTAGGAGATGATGTTGAGGTCGTGCAGTCGGGCAATGTGGGCGAGCAGTGCCATGTAGATGTTGAACAGCGTTGGGCTGAGGGATAAGCCCTGTGGTACGCCGCAGAGGATCTTGGTGGCTTCAGAGCGGAAGGGGGAGGCTGACACTCCGTGTTCTGCCGGAGAGGAAGGAGGTGGTCCAGTCCAGGGCTTTCTCTTGGATCCCGGCGTCGTGGAGGCGTGTTCATAGTGTGTGGTGGCAGACCGTGTCGAAGGCGGATGACAGGTCCAGGAGGATGAGGGCCGCAGTTTCTCTGTTGTTTAGCAGGGTCCTGATGTCATCGGTGGCGGCGATGAGGGCAGTCGCAGTACTGTGGTTGCTGCGGAACCCAGACTGGGACGGGTCCAGGATGCTGTTCTCCTCTAGGTAGCGGGTTAGTTGTTTGTTGATGGTTTTTTCAATGACCTTTACCGGGAACGGGAGCAGGGAGATGGGCCGGAGGTTCTTGAGGGCCATGGGGTCCGCCTTGGGTTTCTTGGGTAAGGCGTTGATACGGCATGCTTCCAGCACTCCGGGAAGGTTGCTGTCTCAAATGAGATGGTGATGGCTTTCCGAAGGTGGGGTGCGATGGCGGTGCTGGCTTTGTTGAAGATGTGGTGTGGACATGGGTCTGACGGAGATCCGGAGTGGATGGTGTTCATAGTCTTGATTGTGTTGTCATCAATAATGTTGGTCTAAGAAAGAAGGTGGTTGTGGGGGCGGTGGTCTCAGTGGTTGTCGGGGCAGTCGTGGCATTGAAGCTGTCGTGGATGTCTGCGATTTTGCAATGGAAGAAGGTGGCGAGCGAGTTGCACAGGTCTTGCGAGGGTGGGATGTTGTTGGTGTTGGAGCTTGGGTTGGAGAGTTCCTTCACGATGTTGAAGAGCTCTTTGCTGTTGTGTGCGTTGGTGTCTAGGCGGTCTTTGAAGGAGGCCCTTTTGGCTGATCTGATGTGGTGGTGGTGTCTGCAGGTGGCGTTTTTGTGGGCTGCGTAGCTGTCCGGTGTCACGGAGCCACTTCTTCTCCAGCTTTCGGCAGGTTTGTTTGGAGGCCTGGAGGTCTTCAGTGAACCAGCTGGCTTTCTTGCTGGTGTGATGTTGGAGGCTTTCTTGAGTAGGGCGAGGGTGTTGGCGCAGTCGTTGATCCACTGTTGGAGGTTGCATGCTGTGGTGTTGGCATTGGTGGGGTCGACGGGTGAGCTTTGGGCGAGGGTGGTGGTTAGCTGGTCTTCGGTGACTCCAGCAGTGATGAGGCATCTGATGGGTGGGGTGGTGCGTGGTGGGTTTCCGGAAGGTGAAGTGGATGCAGCGATGGTCGGTTCAGTGCAGTTCGGTAGTGTGGTTGAAGGAGATGTGGGGGCTTGCGGAGAAGATGGGGTCAAGCGTATGGCCGGTGTTGTTAGTGGGCGATGTGATGAGTTGTCTGAGTCTGAGGTTGGCTAGGTTGTCAATCAGGGTGGTGGAGTTGGTGTTGTTGTTGTTCTCGAGGTGGAAGTTCAGGTCCCCTAGGAGGATGTAGTTCGTGGAGGTGAGGGAGTGTGGGCTGACGTAGTCGGCGATGGAGTCGCTGAACTGTGGCCGGGGTCCAAGGGATCTATAGATGAGGGTTCCTCTGAGGGTGGTGTTGGAGTCGGTGTGGATCTGGAAGTGCATTTGTTCGGCGGTGCTCAGGATGTCTTCCGTGCTGGTCGAGACTCTAAGGGTGTTTGTGTGGACTATGGCGATTCCTCCTCCTACTCCATTGGTGCGGTCCCTGCGGGAGATCGTGTAGCCTTCCAGGATGGCTATGGCGATGTCAGGTGCCGAGGAGGGGTTTAGCCAGGTCTCGTCAGGAAGGCGACATCTGGGGAGGTTTAGTCGAGAAGGTCCCAGAGTTGAATAGCATGTTTGCGGGCAGAGCGGGTGTTGAGAAGGATGCATTTAAGGTAGTTAGGTTTGTTCCTGGTTTGTGGGCTGGCGGTTCCTGTGCTGGTGAAGCTGCAGTTCTGGCAGGAGAAGGGTCCTTGGATGCGCTTCGGGGTGGCCAGGCAGCATGCTTGTTGTTGTCTGGTGTTGAGTGCGTGGAGGGTGTTGGTGTCGTAGTGGTGTTGGGGGGCACGGGTGCCAGGGGTTCTGGCGTGGCCGTGCAGCGACCGCCATAAGAAGGGGAGGTGGGATGGAGGAACAGCTGGGAGGTGGGAGCGGGCGAATTAGAGAGTGAGGGGGCCGCAGGGGACGCAGCGGAGGGAAACTGAAGGGAAGACCAGTGGAGATACAGAAATAAAGAAAAAGGACACAGTAAGGTGGCACAAGGGCAAAGCACACAGCGAGTGATACAAGAAATACAAATACAAATTATAGGAAATAAAATGAAATAAAACTACCAGGACACGGGTGCAAGCAGTGAGGGGCTCGAACCCCTGTCAGCAAAGCGGTAGCTGGGCTGAGGTACGGGCACACAGGCGGTGCTGTGCGGTGTGGGGAGCAACCCAATAAGGTTCAAGGGTCACTCATGTTAGAATGTATGCCGAAGACATAAAAATATATGTAGCGAAAGAGAGATTTGTAGTAGTCCCAAGAGAGTTCTCTTTTTCCTACCTGTGGTACCCTGTCTCTTGGGAAGTGGGGTCGCTCCCTTCTTTTTATTCACATAGTCTTGGTCAGAGTCTGTTCCTGGGAGATTCTCAAACCACTTGCATATTTCCTCTGTTGCAAAGAGATCTCTTTACAGAGACACCCATCTCCCTTGTGACAACACATGTTTTCTATTGTGGGACTGCCGTGGCTGGATCCGCTATTTTGCTGAATGTGGAAAGTTCTTGTCTTTGAGGCATGTGTTTTAAATCCTCCAGGCAGGGAACCATGGGCATTGAATGGGATTGTGCAGCTTTGGGTTATCGGTCATGTCAGTGTCCAGTCTGTTATGGGGCAGATAGGCCGTACTTGTTCTTGTGTGCATCCAGTGCAGGGAAGGGCAGGGTGGCAACAATACACCACTTGGAAGTGCCCTTAGGGTGTGTCAGGAAGATGGTGCTCTTTTGTTTTTATTGTGAATAGCCCTGAACTCATGGCAGCTTTCAGCTACAAGAGGGACCAATTCCCTCTCGTTGGTATGTCTCGTACTTCCCTGATGTGGTGGTAGCACGCCTCACTTCCAAGTAGCAGATGAGGGGCTCTGCAGTGTGGGGCAGTATGTGCAACACTGTTACCTGTCTTCCCCTATTGCTAGGCTGGGGCATGGCGGTGGACGACTGAACAGGTGGATGCAGACTGGGTGTGATCTCAATGAGGTGCCAGCATGAGGCACATGCGGGGTCTCTGATCTTTGTTACCACTAAAGAGTGAGTAACTGTACCTTGCACCCTACGGAGGGAGTTGCTGGTGCAAATTTGGGTGTCGAGCTTGCTGACATTGGAATTATCAAGAATATGTTGGGTACATTTATCTATGAAATAGTAAAAACGGCATTTCAAAATATATATTAGCTTTAGATACTTTTTTATTTTTAATTGTAATGGCCAGTGTGAAGAAAGATACTTTGCTGGTTTTATTAAACGGAGGATTTATTTAAGTTCACATCTTTATGAGCAATCCTAAATTGAATTGGTTCTAGAAGTCCATAGGTACTCTACATGTGAGATGTTTGGACTCATGATTAGGGTGAGTCAGTACTTAATTATGTGTGGGATGTTATGGAACTTTGAAGTACTGAAGTACTGAAGAGTGACCTGGTAAGCTATAGATTTAAATGTGTGAACGCTGGGTAGGGGAGGAGCCTGAGAGGAATGGCCTGTTTAAAACAAATCATAAACATCATGTGATCAAAAAAGGTTTATGGGTACCATTAGCAACCAGCCTTTCTGATTAATGGTTCTGGGTTGGATGATGGATAATTGATACCATGGTGTATTGGTTTCATTAACTAAAAAAACCAATATAGATATATTTGCAGTAAACGGAACAATCAAAAAGTATCAACTAGTAAAATGAGTACAGCGCACACAAATCATAACAGAAATGGTAATAAAAAATACGATAAGCCAAGGCCAATGCTATAAATGCTAAACATAATTTACAATCAATAATTTATCACCAGCGTGAGAGCACTCCTGAAAATGCATTACACAATATCACTGCAGTCACGTAGTGATGGAATGGTAATGAACACTCCCCGATTGCAGACTATAAAATAAGGTATTGCTATCTCCAACCAGAACTGAGTTGTCTTGTTACTCGTCTAAATATATAACGTTCTTAGACTTACTGATCTCCAATGCTAAAAACAGGATTCAAACAATCGAGAGACACAGAAGTGATTGAAATATTATGCATCCATAGCCTGAACATGACATGAAATTGTTTCAAAGTTTGGAAAATAAAGCAATTTGTCCAGGATTATCAGTCTATCTCCAGTATTTGAGTAACTTCATTTAGTTACCTTGACATGGAGAAATCTTTTGACCTCGGGCTATAGATGCTCTGTGTCCATAGCTCCTCACTTAGGAGTGCATCTGGGATGGGTATCGTGTTCACTATTGCAAGAACACTCTGTGGTGACCACTCTCTCCTTGTAGCTGGACAAGTGTAACCTACCTTGGACTGTTCATATAGCACTCTATCAGACAGGTCCTGTATATTCTGCTGCCTGACTGATTTCTACAACAAAACATGTTACTGCATACCTCCAGTTCTAAAAGATCTCTGTTGGCTCCCCCTAGAACAACCAGAATACAATCTAAGCTGGTGCACAATGCCTTTTAAAGGCGGGACCTTTACCTATACCTCTGATCAAGTCTCAGTGGCCAGATGGAATATGGTTTTCGTTTGACTATTTTGCATTGAATTAGTAATATTCTTCTGGAACGGCACACATCTGCATAAGAGCCAATTGAACACTGCACACTAGTTAGAATTCATGTTGTGGAGTAGCAATGACGGTGTGTTATAAAGTTAATGTGTTTTCCCTTTAAGCTATTTTGCCACAAGCACAGCATTCGGCTCCAAAAGTATGAACAATGTTGTGTGTTTTCACAATAGTTATCATTGTTTCCATGTGTTTGTGCTGTGCAACTGAGCTCTTGTTTTGACAGTTTTTCCCAATATGCATGTCAGGCTCTTATGTCGTTTCTTTGTTGATTTTTCTAAGAGTCACAGAAGAAATAAGGACTTTCGAGCTGGACGTGTGAGGAAAGCAGAGGCGCAGCAGCAGGAAGAGAACTGACTGAGTCCCACTGTTTGAAAAACCAAGGGACAAGTTCATGATCCCAGTTTATGTTTGTGAACAGGTGCAACGGGGAGCTGTGTTTATTTTTGAAGAAACTACAGTGTAAACAGCACAGCTAAAAAACATTGAGCTCCAACCTCTGCTCAGATTTCCCAGCTGTGATGAGCATGCCCTGACTTGTAGATTCACCGTTAGTCTATATGTTGAATATACCATAATTTCTTCAAAAGGACGTGGTCACAGTTTTATTCTGTGCCTATAGGCAGATGGAGAACAAGATCATATTACAGTTGTGGGAGCCTATCTTGATCCAGTTCATAGTAAAAGTTTTGGTCCAGAAGGTAACCTTGCAGGCCATTCACAGCTAAATCAACCTCTCTACAGCCCATATACTGTTGTTCCGATTATGTGTTGAGTGGAATTCCTGTGTGGAATTGTGCTCTGTGCAGCCATGTTCCTCTGATTTACCACTTACCACATGTGGGAAAAAAGGACCTGATTTCATTGAGTGCAAAATCGAGCCTGAAATACCACCTGGGGTCAGAGCTGCCCTGATCCAATCCTTGGCCTTTCCTAACCCTCACACAAGACACCTGGCAGTATTTATGCTCCCTCCTCCCAGCCCACATTCTCTCCGCCACTTCCCAAATCTTCCCACCCACTTCTCTCAACTCTTGCTTTTGTAAATGAAAGAATAGCATGATAACGTTTCCCCCATGCCAGTCACTTGAAATAGATCATTAGACACTTAAAAATATTGGTTGTCGTTGAACTATATGAACGCAATATCAGTATTCAAAAGAGGTCAGAACATGGGAGACCAGTGACTACTTACCACACTCTCCACAGAACCTAATTGGCCTCCCACAAATCACACTACAGCACCTTCCCACAAGGTTCATGGTGCTTGAAATCACAAAAGCCTCTAGCATTGGGCCTTGGGCACAAAATGTTATGGGGAAAAGTCAGAATTCAGTTATTAAAGACTCATCTTCCTTTCTGGCTTCAGATGTGTGTGAGTGGCCGCTCACAAGACCAAAGTGGAATAGTGAAACAGAAAAGCAGCCATCACTACTGGTTGGGGGATGAAGTCCTCTTGAAGCTCTGAGTCATTAGGGGCCAATAAGCCCTCCTATTACCTCTAGTAAGTGTGACACAGCTGGATTCGAGAGAGCTAGTTGGGGTCCCTTCCCCTTTCTCCACTAGTCTATAAACACGACTACTAGTTAAAAAAAAACATAGAAATTCACTGGAAAAAAACAAAGGTTACAAGGATGTTATAGTTAGGAAATAGAATCAAGAAAACCTTAGAATTTCACTCAGGGTGGATCAGTAAAGTGGGTGTGCAAGTACTAGTATGGGTCTGTGAACGGGTTTGTGAATGGTTTTGTGGGAGTGGAAGTGGGTGTATGAATGGTCCTATGGGGGTGTGAGTTGGAGTGTTTGTATTTTTGGTATTACATCATCAGTGATGTCATCAGTGATATCATTTGATATCTCATCAGTGATGTCATCAATGATGTCACTGATCATGTCATGAGTGAAGTAATATGTGAGGTACTAAGAAGCGTATTGCAGGGACGCGAGTTATAGTTAGCTCAGCTAACTATAACTGCTGAATTTCTCTGATTTTGTACTAGTGAAATATCAGTCTAACTATAACGTCTCTGTAACCTTCGTTTTTTTTCGGTGATATATATATATATATATATATATATATATATATATATATATATATATATTTATTTTATTTTTTTTTCACTGAAAAACCCATATGTTTGACACCAGTTATAGTTAGCTGGAAATGTTACTGACATAAGACCATTGAAATTCCCACGTTATAGTTAGTTGGACTCACTATAAGTTGCGCGCCTGCAATGCACTGCTGATGATGTCACATATTACATCACTCATGTCATGGTCAGTGACATCACTCATGACATCACTGATGACACCATCCAGTGAATGTATGTCTTTCTGAAAAATAAATATGTTTTATATATGTATATGTAAAGGTCTGTATGGTTTGGTGGGGGTATTACTTAGCACATAGATACATCAATGACTGACTCACTGTTTGTATGTGTTTTGAAGACAGCATATGTGCAAGACTGTATGGGTGGATGAGTGTGTATATGTGTGTGTTAGTGAGTGAATAACTGCCTGACTAGTGTCTTTATCAGTAACTACATATGTTTTAATCTAGTATATGTGAGTATTGATGTAAATAAGTGAGTATATGTGAGAGTGAGAGATTGTAAGAGTTCCTGTTTAAATAAGTATGTGTTTCTATAAGTGATTGTTTAAGAGAGTAAGTATGTGTAAGTTTCCTTAGAAGTAAGGTGGTAGTGTGTGTATAGCTGTATATGCAAATAAATGGATGTTCAATAGCTTATTTGCATGTGTGAGTATGTGTGTGAGTAACTTTTGGATGACTGTCGGTGTGTAACAGGATGTATAGGTGTATCACTACATATGATGAGTGAGTATATGTATGAGTGACTATATAGAACTGTTGGTGAATGAGTGGATGTGTATATAGATGGTGGAATTACTGAATTGGTTGTTGTAACTGGTATGGGTATCTCCATTTTTGTGAACATTTTAGTTTCTATTTTTGAATATGTGTTTCAAGGGTTACATTACACTGAAAGGAGGTCTGTCACTCTGTCACAAGGATGGTGTCATCAGTGATGTCATGAGTGATGTCACTGACCATGTCATGAGTGATGTAATATGTGACGTCATCAGCAGTGCATTGCAGGCGCGCAAGTTATAGTGAGTCCAACTAACTATAACGTGGGCATTTCAATGGTTTTATGTCAGTAAAATTTCCAGCTAACTATAACTGGTGTCAAACCTATGGGTTTTTCAGTGAATTTAATAGGCTTCTTAAATGCTAATTCCTAACTATAACTGGTGTGAAACCTACGTTTTTTTCAGTAAATTTCATAGGTTTTTTAATAGCCAATTTCTATAGCTATGAAATATAATATTTTTTATAATGAATCCTATATTGTATATGTATGTAATACTATTTTTGTTATGTATATTGTTCATGTTTTTAAAAAAGTTTTTTTTTGCTTTGGGGCGCTCCCGGTGCGCTTACCGGTGAGCGCACCGGTAAGCGCAGTGTTGCGGCGCGCCCCGGTGCGCGTACCGATGAGCGTCCCATTAGCGCTATTGCCGCGAACGAAAACATCATCGTGACGTATCGCGTAGCCGCGTGATGCGTCTTATGACGCACGGCGTAAGCGCACCCGGAAGTGCCCGAGCACATACGATCGCGCTACGCTACGCGCCCCGGGGCGCGTAGCGTAAGCGCGTCGGGCGCGCCCTGGGGCACGTAGCGAAAGCGCTTCGGGGCGCTCCCGATGCGCGTACCGGTGAGCGCACCGGTAAGCGCAGTGTTGCGGCGCGCCCCGGTGCGCGTACCGAAGAGCGTCCCGTTAGCGCTATTGCCGCGAACGAAAACATCATCGTGACATATCGCGTAGCCGCGTGATGCGTCTTATGACGCACGGCGTAAGCGCACCCGGAAGCGCCCGAGCACATACGATCGCGCTACGCTGCGCGCCCCGGGGCGCGTAGCGTAAGCGCGTCGGGTCATGTGACCTGAAAATAACACTTTTCATTGGTTCAGAACAGTTTTTTTTCCAAATGATGAACGCCCCCACCTTTTTTCCTCATTCTCACTTTGTACTTTGACTGAGGAAGACCTGTTACTAGTAACTGAGAAATGGCTACAGTAGCAGCAGCAGCAGGAGCATCTCCACCACCACCACCACCACCACCACCACAAGGACCACCACAACACCACAGTGGTGGTGAAGAACAAGAGGAGAAGGAGGAGGAGGAGGAGGAGAGGCAGTTCCTGCCTGAAGATAATACCACCTATAAACCAAAAGAGCACATTGTATGGGAGTTTTTTTAAATCCCAAGGGGACTAAAGAAAGTTAATGCGCCAAAAGTGACATGTCTGATCTGTGGCACTGTACTTTCCAGGCGGAACCCTGCAAAGAGTATTCTTTTGGCAACAATACTATGATTCGCCATATGCAACGCAGGCACCCAAACAACTATGCTGCGGCAGAGGTCAGGGAACTGACCAGAAACCCTCCCCAATCTTCTCCCAGCACCTCCAAAAGCAAACAACCCACTCCATCGGGTCCAGAGACAAGGGAGATGGTCCCAAATATCCAACCTCAGTTTGGAGATTTTAAAATAGTCTGTATATTTTGCGGGACTACAATTTCCTATGGCGAACAAAGTATCAAACTAATCAACCGTGCTGGAGACAACCACAACTGCAGAAAGAAACTTTAATTTTTTCCTGATTTTTTTTGCTCCAGTTGAGCCGTTTACAATTCCCTGTTTTTTGTTTGTCCCCATAAAAATTACAAAAAAATATAAAATTGTTCATAAAAGCCAAAAAAAGTTAAAAATGTTCAAAAAAACAATAAAAAAATATAAAACAACAAAAAG